>NC_080713.1:8893698-10093698 GCF_019097595.1 Hemibagrus wyckioides
CTATGCTGGCAAAAGTTTTGGGACACCCCTCCAAATCATTGGATTCAGGTGTTGTTTTTCAGGGGTTGGGCTTGGCTTCTTAGATCCAGTGAAAGGAACGGATGACCCCTTCCTGTTCCAACATGACTGCACACCAGTGCACAAAGCAAGGTTAAGTAAAGACATGGATGAGTGAGTTTGGGGTGGAGGAACTTGACTGGCCTGCACAGAGTCCTGACCTCAACCTGATAGAACACCTTTGGGGTGAATTAGAGCAGAGACTGTGAGCCAGGCCTTCTCGTGCCTGACCTCACAAATGCGCTTTTAGATGAATGGTCAAAAATTCCCATAAACACACCTTGTATATTACACCATATCAGTTGTGTTTTTATGGATGTGTGAGTAAAAAATATCCCAAATCACCTGACACGACTGTCACTGAAAAAGTTAAGTAGCCTTTATTTGTCACATATACATTACTGCACAGTGAAATTCTTACTTCGTATATCATACCCTTGGAGGATTGGGGTTAGAGCACAGGGTCAGGCATGATGCAACACCCCTGGAGCAGGAGGGGGGGGTTTGGGGGCTTTGATCAAGGGCCCATCGGTGGCAGCTTGGCAGTGATGGGGCTTGAACCCAGATCTTCTGATCAACAAGCCTTGAAAAGCCTTAACCACTTCAGTTACCACCAAACCTACAGTCTGAGCTAGAAAGAAATCAGCCCCAGCCTTCTTCATATCACTGTGTATTTTTCTTACAACCATCGGTGAAGCTGTTGTGCTTAATTCCAAAACAATTCCACAAGCTACAGATGAAACCTTATATTCAGAAAGCCAGGGGAAGGTCTTACTTTTTAATATAAGGTTCATAAGGATGTTACAATGATCTTCCATGTTTACAGCCAGTGATTTCATTTTTAAGCACCGTGTTGATGCTTAAAGCAAAACAATGAAAGATTTTAAACGGAAGGAAGGAACGTTGCATAAATTATACTGAAGCATAAAAAGCTGGATGTCCGTTAGATCCTGGCAGCAAAATCAACGACGTGACACCTTCCATCAGCCTCAGGCTATATCTTCACTAATTCTCCACTTTGGTGCCAAGCGGCTGCTTTGCCGGCGTCTTGTGTTTCCGGCAGCCGTGCGTCTGGGATCCTCTCCTCCTGCGGTGTAATTCGATCGCGGCTTAATGCTCGTTCACGGTGCACGTGGGGAGATCCTTCGACACTCTTAAACTGAAGCACAAAATAATCTCGACAGAAAGAGCGTTTCAATTTCCTGCGCGAAGACTTTTACAAAGCGTCAGGTGCAGAGTGGACAGGAAGCGTTTAAGGTGAATATTCTGCTTTATACAACGATACGAAAAAAACCAACGAGTCTTCCTGTCTTTTGTGGGGTTTCTGTAAACAGGGACGTCCGATTTTATCCACAACGGACCGGTGTGGGTGCAGGTTTTCATTCCAGAAGCCACACCTGAGTCTAGTGGAAGTCAAGATCAACTGTGGAATCAGGTGTGGCTCCTGCTTGATTGGTATGAAAACCTGCAGCCACACTGACTCTTTCCGGACAAGACTGGACATCGCTGCTTTAAACTGATAAGCTGAAGAAAAAAGAAATTGAGATTGTTGAGCGAATGATGATTGATCACACCACCGGTCGTTGTTTAATAACCTGTAACAGCACACAGGACAGTGAAGCACACACTGTGGTACCGAACCCGAGACTCTCTGTAGAAAGTGGTGAGAGCTCAGTTTCGCTGGAACTGTGTCACCACTCCCGTGAACTGGACCTGCTCTTGTTCAGGAAGTAAAGTAACCTGTGTGAGTGTTCATTCATTTCCACAGTTTCATATGAGTGGCAGGGTAACACTGTGAGAACATAGTAGCAGTGATGCTCTTCATGCGTGTTTTTTGATCATGCACCATGGTTCGAAAGAATCGAGCGAGTCTGCTCAAGCGACACCAGTGCTGCAGAAACAATCACCCTCCGGTTCGGATGTCAGTAAACACACCGTCTGTGTGATCAGGTAACCGGATCAGGCAACCGAACAGACTCTCAGAGGGCAATTTGCCTTCTTCTAGTGTAATAAGCATCTGACAGTAATGACAGACTGAGGCCGTGATTACACACTACAAAACACACACACCCTTGTCCTTGTGTACACAGTACAGTTAATGGGAGGTAGTGTGTGTGTGTGTGTGTGTGTGTACGTACACAGTGTGTGTGTGACTTCTCTGCAGAACCACTCCCTCTCAGCTGAGATTCATTATTCCCCCCCAACACACACACACACACACACACAAAGCAGAGGAGCCTTGTCTCAAATCACATACTCCTAAAACTTAAGCGTTTACAGCAAACAGAATTATATTGGTGTACACATTGACATGTACACACATCAGCGTACTTATATCCTCTGTGTGCTCAGTGGACACACACACGACCACTTAAAGCCTTAATTCATCTGTAGAGTCCAGACGTACGAAAACAATGAAAGCGAAGACAAAGGCAAAGAAGAGGAAAAAGATAAAGAATCAAAGAGGGAAAATAGGATGATGAGGAATAAGGAGAATGTTTTACTCTTTTTCTTTGTATTTTTTCTCTTCAAAGACAAAGAAAAAGACGAAGAAGATGCATTAGGAGAAAAAGAAGAAGAAGGAAAATAAGATGTAGAATGAAAGCGTAGAAGAGGATGAAGACAAGGAATACTAAAGAATGACAAATAAGATCAAGAATTCAAATAAAAATAGAAAGATGATGAAAAAGAAGAAGGATGAAAACGAAGAGGATGAAAAATATAAACAACCAAAAAAAAGAAAAAATATATATAAAAAAAGACAAAGGAAAAAGAAGATGGAAACAAAGGAGAATAAAAGGAGGACAAAGAATAAGACAAAGACAAATGAGATGAAAAAGAAGATAGACAAAAAAAAACAAAAAAAAAACAGAATCTGGTCCTATAGAAATGAACAAATCAGAAATCAGAAGATTAAAATGCAAGCTCACTTGCTATAATGCATACACACACACACACACACACACACACACACACACACACACATGCTGCAAACATGAAGGGAATCCCTGCCACAGCTGCCCTCCATCCACCAGCTGTCTGACTCCACCCTCAAAAAAAGCCCAGCACTCAGAAGTACCCATCACCACGGCGACGTTCTAAATAATGCAAACTGCTGTGCATGCTGGGAAATTACAGAGCAAAGCTGCAGCGCTGCGGGGGAATGGGGAGTTTGGGCCCTGAATACACACAATAGCTTGAGTTGCTGTGGATACACAATGTGCGCACACACACACACACACACGCCCTAGCTACACGCTGTAACTGAGATATGTTCTTCAACCTATTCACCCAGAGCTTGTAACAGAGCCTGGCTCTGACCTCATGGGAACATCTCCGCTCTCCCACCTCGAAGATGATCAGATTTTGTCCACCATTAGTATTATTTTTAAACATCCTTTCTTTACCATTAGGTATATAGTTATACGAGCTGCATCGCAGTCAGCTTGCTAGCTCCCTAGGTCATGAGTCAGTATATGGCAGGGGTAGGTCACGTCAGTCCTGGAGAGCGGGTGTCCTACATATTTTAGCTTAAACCCTAGAACCTTAGCTTGTTCAGGTGTGTCTTCACTGATTAGCTTGTTCAGCGGTTATCCGGGACCCGTGGTAATATGGCTTTCTTCGACTTTCTTTGAGTCTGGGGCACTGGTCACTACACACTGAGACACTAATGACCAAATCTGACTACACACCTGCTTTATAAAACTTTGACAAAACGAATTTTGTTTATACACTATGGAAAGAATACTACTGCAAACCCCAGCAGCAATTCTAGTGGATTATGTTCAAATCATTAGTCTCAAATAAGACTCAAACAAACACTATACAGAACATCAAATATAGCTGAAAATCATGTTCATGCCAAATAACAAGCTACACTATATTGCCAAAAGTTTTGGGACGTCTGCCATTACGTGCACATGAATGCAATTTGGAACTGGCCCGCCCTTTGTAGCTATAACAACTTCAACTCTTCTGGGAAGGCTTTCCACAAGGTTTAGGAGTGTGTCTATGGGAATTTTTGACCATTCCTCTCTAGAAGCACATTTGTGAGGTCAGGAACAGAAACAGAACACCTGAATTCAATGATTTGGACAATATAGTGTATCTTTGCTTCACTGTGGGAGGCTGGAATGGATTATCTGCATTTATATTATTTCTTATGGGAAAATTCGTTTCACAATACAAATTTTCACCTTAAGAAATCTCCTCCAGGACGAATTAAATTCCTATGCCGAGATTCCACTGTATATGATCAAGGGAAATATATAAATCATGCATTTTGTATTTTTTATCTATCTCTCAAGTGCTACCTAGACAGACAGACAGACAGACAAATAGATAGACAGATAGATAGATAGATTTAATGTTAGAAACAACCGATCAGGGAATTTTTTTATACTTTGCAAATAAAGTCAAAGAAAGTTAGATAAGATAAGCCACGCTCTTTCCTCATCGCCGTTTTCACCCAACACGCACCTCACCATGTAGTTTTATGTAGCACTGTGGTGTGTTCTGTAGCTCTGCGTTGTTGTGTTCTGTAGCTCTGCGTTGTTGTGTTCTGTAGCTCTGCGTTGTTGTGTTCTGTAGCTCTGCGTTGTTGTGTTCTGTAGCTCTGCGTTGTTGTGTTCTGTAGCTCTGCGTTGTTGTGTTCTGTAGCTCTGCGTTGTTGTGTTCTGTAGCTCTGCGTTGTTGTGTTCTGTAGCTCTGCGTTGTTGTGTTCTGTAGCTCTGCGTTGTTGTGTTCTGTAGCTCTGCGTTGTTGTGTTCTGTAGCTCTGCGTTGATGTGTTCTGTAGCTCTGCGTTGATGTGTTCTGTAGCTCTGCGTTGTTGTGTTCTGTAGCTCTGCGTTGTTGTGTTCTGTAGCTCTGCGTTGTTGTGTTCTGTAGCTCTGCGTTGATGTGTTCTGTAGCTCTGCGTTGATGTGTTCTGTAGCTCTGCGTTGATGTGTTCTGTAGCTCTGCGTTGATGTGTTCTGTAGCTCTGCGTTGATGTGTTCTGTAGCTCTGCGTTGATGTGTTCTGTAGCTCTGCGTTGATGTGTTCTGTAGCTCTGCGTTGATGTGTTCTGTAGCTCTGCGTTGATGTGTTCTGTAGCTCTGCGTTGATGTGTTCTGTAGCTCTGCGTTGATGTGTTCTGTAGCTCTGCGTTGTTGTGTTCTGTAGCTCTGCGTTGATGTGTTCTGTAGCTCTGCGTTGATGTGTTCTGTAGCTCTGCGTTGATGTGTTCTGTAGCTCTGCGTTGATGTGTTCTGTAGCTCAGCGTTGATGTGTTCTGTAGCTCTGCGTTGATGTGTTCTGTAGCTCTGCGTTGATGTGTTCTGTAGCTCTGCGTTGTTGTGTTCTGTAGCTCTGCGTTGATGTGTTCTGTAGCTCTGCGTTGATGTGTTCTGTAGCTCTGCGTTGATGTGTTCTGTAGCTCTGCGTTGATGTGTTCTGTAGCTCTGCGTTGATGTGTTCTGTAGCTAAGCGTTGATGAGTTCTGTAGCTCTCCGTTGATGTGTTCTGTAGCTCTGTGCTGTGTTCTGTAGCCTTATGTTTTGTTATGTAGCACCATACTGCACTGTGTATTGCGTCAGCTATATGTGGTTGAAAGGACAATAAAAGCTTCTTGACTCGGCTTGATGTGGAATCGGGTGTGACTCCTGCTTGATTAGATTGAAAACCTGCACCCACAGAAAAGACTGGACACTGCTCACACCATAAAGGAGAAAGATACAGTAAGGTTGGAAAGTGTATCTCACTCAGGTGAACCTGAGATGCCCTGCAATGCTGAATTTCTGATTAGCAGAGGGATTGCACAATGAACCATGAACATGTAAGGAACCCTGGTACTGACCGAATAAACAAATGAAGTATTTCATAACTGCCAGTCTGATATAGAATGAGTCAGGACTGTTGGCTTTCAGTGTGAGATGTGTGTTTTCCCCTCTGTTGGATAGCCTTACATGGAATTTTAGTGGTTGTAGATAAACACCTTCACATTTTAGATGCTTATGAACAAGCACTTGGGGCATCACAAGGAGCAGAAATGGGTTTGATATCAACATTTACTTTGAATATAGAAACATTTGAGTGGAAAATCTATGAATATTATTACACTATTACTCCTTTTTTAATGAACATACTGACTGTTTGAGCTTCCAACAAGTTACCTGAGAGCCAGAAACGCACGAACCTGACATGAATAATATCAAAATCAATTAACGTGTAATTAATTAACAAGGTCATACTGCAATAAAACACTATAAATAAACATCTCCAGTCACTTACAACTTCTATATGGTGTCCATACAACATATAAGACCACAACAGTTCTAGACAGAGCCCTCGTTCAGCCTGCCGCCCTTCATGAAGCTCTCGTCCAGTGAGCGCAATCACAGTACGGCCTTGTCCAAGACGGACACATGCAATGCTGCCTTCCCTGACGAGACAGCTGTCCTCGCGATTGGGACAGAGTTTGTCTCGGCATCACTAAACACTCGCCAAAACATTTGAGCGCTTCCTCTCAAGTGCTAGATTTTGTGTCCACAATGACAATATTGTGTTTGCTTAATATCTTAATCCAACAAATAATGAATGACTGGCATAGGATTTAAGTCACAAGAGCCAAGCCTGCAGAGAATCCCCAAGACCGGCCAAAATAATAATAATAAAAAAAAACCCACCACCACATACCCCTTTAATTCTAACTGAGACCTAAAAACCCTTCCTTTAAAGATCTCAGCTGTAGCATGCTGATTTTCTGAGCAGTCCTTCCAGAAATTAACATTGACATCTCCCCGAAATTCCTTTTTTAGACCTTTTTTAGAGCTTTTTAGCTCTAAGGATTTTACACAGATTCAGGCCAAGACACTTGGTGTGACATCATCACGACGAGCTATCAGTCAAAGCTCTCTTCCGTTCACGTGTGTCGAACACGAATACATCTATCACAGAAAGTAATTACATATCTGTCTTCAGTGATGGCGGTTTAAAAGAAGAAACCAGTGCTGGAAATTTCGTCAAACTGTCACTTCGACGATCCCCAAAAAAAATCCTCAAGGAGAAACTGAGACTGTTGAAGCAAAATCTTTGAGGGACTGAGTTACACTTACTAGTGCAGGGTGAAGGGTGTAATCAGATACACTGTATTGCCAAAATAGCAGTTTTGGCAGTTTGAGGAAGGCAACTTCCTGTTCGAACATGACTGCGCACCAGTGCACAAACCATAAAGACGAACGAGTTTGCTGTGGAGGAACTTGAACTCATCCTTTATGGACCTTGCTTTGTGCACTGGTGTGCAGTCATGTTGGAACAGGAAGGGGTCATCCCCAAACTGTTCCCACAAAGTTGGGGGCATGAAATTGTCCAAAATGTCTTGGTATGCTGAAGCAATAATAGTTCCTTTCACTGGAACTAAGGGGCCGAGCCCAAATCCTGATAAACACCGCCTGAATTCAATGATTTGGAGGGGTGTCCCAAAACTTTTGGCAATATAGTGCATCAGTGGAGTCTAACACGAAATCACGAAGTAGAACAAATATACTCGAGTGATTGGATGTAGGATGTTGCTAAATAAACCGAGGGAGAAGGCAGTCTGTTGGCTGCTTATTGTCATTTAAGGTGTTCAGTACAAGTGTGAATTCACACCTGGGAACTTGTCCCTGGGCATCTTAAAAAAAGGTGGTCCAGGATTCAATTCAACTACATTAACAGGTGTGGAAGCTAATAGAGTTTATTTCCCTTCCAATACGGACCATTTAAGCAACACCGGCTCAATGATTAAGGCTCTGGATTACTGATCAGAAGGGCAGAGGTTCAAGCCCCAGCACTCCCAATCTGCCTTGTACTGAGCAAGGCTCTTAACCCTCTTTGACTCATGAGTGCTGACCCTGTGGGTGTGACCTTAGCTTCCTAACAAGCTAGGATTGTCACATTACTTCCTGTTTTAGGCAGGGTTATTAAAGTTTTTGCTTTCTAAAACCAGCCTTCAAGTGACTGAAGCAAAGATACACAGTATTGCCAAATGTTTTGGGACACCCCTCCAAATCATTGAATTCAGGTGTTGTTTTCCAGGGGTTGGGCTCGGCCCCTTAGTTCCAATGAAAGGAACTCTTAATGCTTCAGCATACCAAGACATTTTGGACAATTTCATGCTCCAAACTTTGTGGGAACAGTTTGGGGATGACCCCTTCCTGTTCCAACATGATTGCACACCAGTGCACAAAGCAAGGTCCATAAAGACATGGATGACAGAGTCTGGTGTGGATGAACTTGACTGACCTGCACAGAGTCCTGACCTCAACCCGATAGAACACCTTTGGGATGAATTAGAGTGGAGACTGTGAGCCAGACCTTCTCGTCCAACAGCAGTGCCTGACCTCACAAAATGCGCCTCTAGAGGAATGGTCAAAAATTCCCATAAACACACTCCTAAACCTTGTGGAAAACCTTCCCAGAAGAGTTGAAGCTGTTATAGCTACAAAGGGCGGGTCAACTCCAGATTACATTCATGTGCATGGAAAGGCAGATGTCCCAAAACTTTTGGCAACATAGTGTATCATCTTTGAGAGCTTAAAAAAAATCTACATCATCCCAGCCCACATGGCATCTCCTACTCGTTTGATTAGTTTTATTTATGCATTGTTAAGTAAACGCATAAACCAGGATCTGACTGATTTGCAAGCCTGTTTGTGCAAAACCTGGTGTGGACATATGGATGCGTGCAACTGACCCACGAAAGGAATCTGAAAGGAATTCTTCGACGTGAAAGCAAACCTGCGATTGTCAACCGGTCCTCCAAAACAATCACAGTATCGATGCAGGATTTGAATAAAAAGTGCAAACACCCTGAGTGAGAGAGGGGGGAAAAAAGGCCATGGGCTTTATAATGAAAGCATTTGTTCACGAGTCTTTAATTAATAACGAATGTAGAACTAAAAGAACCCACAGGCAAACTGTGAACTTCCTCGTTGTCTCTGCTCAAGGCAGGAACGTGACAGCTTCTGTTATCGGTCATTTTCATGCCATGTTCAGGTCAAAGCTTAAACCTATGAAGTCTCTGCAAAGTCCAGGGGACAAGAACCAAGCAAGAAAGTGGATGAGGGTGAGAAACAGGTTGCCGTGACAACCCGGTTGTTAGTAGGGATGTGGAGATGCGAGGAGATGTAATCTTATCATTTTTTAAAAAAAAGGAATATCATTGTAATTATTTCACATAGCCCCAAACCTTTCCACACCGTCTATTAAGATTTATGAAGTAAGGCCATAAAGACAAAGGTCACTTCTCATACATGACCGAGAGAGAAACCAGAAATGAGGACAAAGGACAAAAACACCTTGTACTATACATCAAAGATCTCCCTGTTCATTTCTCTACTATCAGTATTACCACTCGGCCACGTGTCAGGGATACTGCAATCATTTAGCAGCTTCTTTGCTAGTTTTTCTACTTCCTGCTCCGATTCCGGCACTCAGTCGGCACAGCCTTGATGACTTAGAGCTCAAAGTCCGCTCGGTGCCACGACGACTTGGATCTAACAAGAATGTCAGTGCTCATAATCTTCAGCTTAAGAGCATTCGTTTGCTGAGAAATACAAACAACTCGTCTGGGGCTATAAAACTTGGTCGTTATGATGTCAGAAGAGCTGATGTTAAGTGCTGTGTGCAGCCAGTGCTGCAGTCCCAAAGCGTCCATCACGATCATTATCGTTAAAAAAAAAGGGAGAGGCCGACTTTAAACTGACTGAATGCCCGGGCAATACGCACGTTTAATCTAGATGTCAAACTGTTAGAAAGAAACCTGGTGCTGTTGGAATTGTCCATAGATTTTTCTGTTATCCTGAAAACAAAAATCAGAGTGGGTGTAGAAGACGGGACATGAGAGACAACAGGGGCCTGTGGGTGCTGTAAACAGTCATCAGGAAGACAGGAGGACAAGAAGACAGGAGGACAAGGAGGCAGGGAGGAATTTGGATAAGAAGACAAGAAGAAAGGAGGACTGGAAGACATAAAAACAGGAGGATAAGAAAACAGTAGGACATGTAGACAAGAAGGAGGACAGGAAGACATAAAAACAGGAGGATAAGAAAATAGTAGGACATGTAGACAAGAAGAAAGGAGGACAGGAAGACATAAAAACTGGAGAACAAGAAGACAGGACAAGGAGGCTGGGAGGAATTTGGATAAAAAGACAAGAAGAAAGGAGGACAGGATGACAAAAAACGGAAGATAAGAAAACAGTGGGACATGTAGACAAGAAGAAAGGAGGACAGGAAGACAAAAACGGGAGAACAAGAAGACAGGAGGACAAGAAGATGACAGGAAAAGAAGACAGGAAGAATAAAGGACAGGAGGATAAGGAGACAAGAAGACTGGAGGACACCGACAGAACAGCTACGCAGAAACAGGAAGTGATCCCCATCAGTGGACTTTCACTTGTCTGTGTGAACACAGGGTTCAGGTTGTGTTAAGTAGAAGTGGGGACTAATAGCCCTCTTGGTTCCTTTACAGAATGCTGGTAATGAATAGCTTCTTAAAGGTTAGTAATGACTAGGTTATAAGAGACACACCTAGCCTACAAGTCATACAGCGATGTACAGCGATATACAAACGTGCCTACGGCTTCATTAAATGACAAAAATATTCTAGAGTACTAGATTAGAACGCTATTAAAAAAAAAAAAAATACAATTATAGAAGCTCAAGTTATAGCAGCTATAAACAGTCATTCCCTTACCAGCCTCTCTGCTTTCTTAGACACTGAAAAACCCATAGCTTGCAACGTTACTGAGAGACCACCATCCTGCAGTGTCCTCTGTCCTGAAGACTGAAAAAGTTTCTGATTTGGAGGCAGGGAGGAATTAGGACAAGAGGAAAGACAGAAAAACAGGAGGATACGAAAAGAGAAGGACATGTAGACAGGAGGACAAGAGGAAAAAACGACAGGAAGAAAACAGGGCAGGAGTATAAGGAGACAAGAAGACTGGAGGACGGAGACAGGGCGATAAGAAGACATAAGAAAAGGAGGACAAGAAAAAAGGGGGACAGAAGGATGAAGAGACAAGGAGACTGTAGAACACCAACAGGGGGGAAAAGAAGACAAGAGGACAGAAAGTTAAGGAGACAAGAAGACTGGAGGATACAGTCAGGGGAAAAAGAAAACAAGAGGAAAGGAGGACAGAAAAAAAAGGACAGAAGGATAAAGAAAGGAGGACAGGAAGAGAGAACAGGAGGATAAGAAGTCAAGAAGACTGGAGAACAGAGACAGGGGGATAAGAAGACAAGAGGAAAGGAGGAAAGGAAGAAAGGACAGGAGGATAAGGAGACAAGAAGACTGGAGGATACAGACAGGGGAAAAAGAAAATGAGAGGAAAGGAGGACAGGAAGAAAGGAGGACAGGAGGAAAGGAAAAAAGGACAGAAGGATAAGAAGACAAGAGGAAAGGAGGACAGGAAGAGAGGGCAGGAGGATAAGGAGACAAGAAGACTGGAGGACAGAGACAGGGGGATAAGAAGACAAGAGGAAAGGAGGACAGAAAAAAAGGACAGAAGGATAAGACGACAAGAGGAAAGGAGGACAGGAAGAGAGAACAGGAGGATAAGAAGTCAAGAAGACTGGAGAACAGAGACAGGGGGATAAGAAGACAAGAGGAAAGGAGGAAAGGAAGAAAGGACAGGAGGATAAGGAGACAAGAAGACTGAAGGATACAGACAGGGGAAAAAGAAAACGAGAGGAAAGGAGGACAGGAAGAAAGGAGGACAGGAGGAAAGGAAAAAAGGACAGGAGGATAAGAAGTCAAGAAGACTGGAGAACAGAGACAGGGGGATAAGAAGACAAGAGGAAAGGAGGAAAGGAAGAAAGGACAGGAGGATAAGGAGACAAGAAGACTGAAGGATACAGACAGGGGAAAAAGAAAACGAGAGGAAAGGAGGACAGGAAGAAAGGAGGACAGGAGGAAAGGAAAAAAGGACAGAAGGATAAGAAGACAAGAGGAAAGGAGGACAGGAAGAGAGGGCAGGAGGATAAGGAGACAAGAAGACTGGAGGACAGAGACAGGGGGATAAGAAGACAAGAATAAAGGAGGACAGCTGAAGACTTTCCCTTTATGGAAAACGTCCTGATTGGACGTGGTTCTGATAGAAAGGTGCATGACTCAGCAGACCATCACAATATCAGGCAGGTGGTCATAATGTTATGCCTGATCAGTGTATATTCTTCAGCTCATTAAATAATCATGGGATTTTTTTTTTTGGCTGACATTCTAGCATTTCTAAAATTCTGGTGTTTGAGACTGAGCTCATGTCTGGTTCTGCTGCTCGGCTCACGCCAATAATCGGAAAACGACCGCAAGAGTGATATCCAGACAGAGATATTTACACTTGACAGCGTTATTATTGCTCGACTAGCCAGGAGTCCACACATGAGTGCGTTCGGGAGCATGTGAACTAAATGCTAAAAAAGCACAGCAAATGAATCCAGGATGTTGGAGGAAAGTGAGAGAGGGAGAGAGAGACGGGGAAATAAAGAGCTTCAGGTCTTCTTGGGGAACTGTATCTCGGGTTGAAGATGCTGATGTGGAACGATGGCTGTGTTGTGTAACCAATTTAGCTAACAGGGTCGCTGAGAATAATAACAAAATATATAAAAGAGGAAGAACAAGAAGGCACAGAAGGACAAAAACAAAACCAAAGCCCAAAAATACGAGGTGAAAAATCTACAACATGGAAAATAGTAGAACATTAAACAGTTTCTTTATTTTACTTTTCTCTGTGCTCTGTGTTCAATTGCGTCATTTAATCACTGTGAATTTCCCTTCAGCTCTTCACCTGGATATCCAGTAGAAATTTAGCCACGTGTCAGGAGTTACTGGGACGCTTCCTTGCCAGACCACCAGGGCGTCTTGGCAAGTGGTTTATTTATGCATCACTTTTGTTCCCAGGTGGACGGTGCCACGCCCTTTCACCTGTCGCTTGGTTTCCCTTGATGTGCTGCTTTATACGCCGATCAGGCACAACATTATGACCACCTGCCTAAAATTGTGTTGGTCCCCCTTTTGCACAGTCACCCATCATGCACTGTGTATTCTGACACCTTTCTATCAGAACCAGCATTAACTTCTTCAGCAATCTGAGCAACAGTAGCTCGTCTGTTGGATCGGATGACACGGGCCGGCCTTCGCTCCCCACGTGCATCAATGAGCCTTGGCTGCCCATGATCCTATCACCGGTTTCTTGGACCACTTTTGATAGATACTGACCACTGCAGACTGGGAAGAGCTGCAGTTTTGGAGATGCTCTGATGCTCTGTGGTCTAGCCATCACAATTTGGCCCTTCATCAAACTCACTCAAATCCTTACGCTTGTCCATTTTTCCTGCTTCTAACACATCAACTTTGAGGACAAAATGTTCACTTGCTGCCTAATATATCCCACCCACTAACAGGTGCCATGATGAGGAGATCATCAGTGTTATTCACTTCACCTGGTCATAATGTTATGCCTGATCTGTGTATAATTAACAATAGTTAACTATATTTATTAAAAAGATACCACTGAAATATTGGAATGTTCAAACACTACACTTCATAAAGTCAACCGAATGAGGGAAAAAAAAAAATCTAGTGCTTTACAAACAGTATTAATAGTAACGATTAATTAGAAATACGCTGTTTTCTTTTCCTCGTGCACCAGTCGGCCATGTTTAAACACTCTGAGCGGCAGATCAACAGAGAAAACGTCGGTCATGAAGCCGTTTAAACATCTCAATTGTCAAAGGGATTAATGCCAAACTTAAACATGTTTTTCGACAGTTTCCTCAAACGTGAAAGAGAGGAAATAGTCCCATGCTCTTGTTTGGGCTGGAGCTTCTGTAAGATTTATCATTTGTCACCATTTTTAAAATGGTACATTGCAAGCAGGGGGGGGGGAAATCAATATCAAGACAAGCTTAGACCCATGTCCCTTTTTCCCTTTATGGGATGTGCTAGACCGAACCGTGCTCCAGCCTGCTCTGAGGTTTGAGGCACTGCTATAAAATGGTAGATATTGCACTACTGACCGGAAGGTTGTTAGTTCAATTCCCAAGACCACCAAGCTGCCTCTGCTGGACCCTTGAGCAAGGCCCTTAAGCCTCAAGTCTGGGCTTCTTAAAAAAAATCTAGCAGGCTCTATTTAATGACTAGTGATCTCTGCGTATATTTACTTATGTTTTTTCCTGTTTCCCGTTAAACAGCTTTCTATCTAGAAATCTGAATCATGCTACATAATTTAGGTGTCAGGAGTTACTGGAACAGTTCCTTGTCAGACCACCAGGTGGCCGAACGCCACGTTATCTAGACTTTTATGTTATAGTCATGTTTTGTTGAAGTTTCCATGTTACTTTTAAAGTAGTCGTGTTAAGTTTTGTTTTGTTAAATAAAAGCAGTGCACATACGTTTGGGTCTGATCAGCTACTGTCGGCGATCGAGCAGACGGCGGAGATCCGGGTTCGATCCCCGCCATCGGCGGCGTCCATCCCCTACGTTACAGATACGTTACGTCAACATGTATATAAACATAATGACTGACACTGACCAAGACGACAGGACAAACATATACACAGAACAGGCATAACATTATGGCCACTGAAAGGTGAAGTGAATAACACTGATGATCTCATCATGGCACCTGTTAGTGGGTGGGATATATTAGGCAGCAACATTTTGTCCTCAAAGTTGATGTGTTAGAAGCAGGAAAAATGGGCAAGAGTAAGGATTTGAGCGAGTTTGATTAGGGCCAAATTGTGATGGCTAGACGACTGGATCAGAGCATCTCCAAAACTGCAGCTCTTGTGGGGTGTTCCCGGTCTGCAGTGGTCAGTATCTATCAAAAGTGGTCCACAGTGGTGAACCGGTGACAGGGTCATGGGCGGCCAAGGCTCACTGATGCACGTGGGGAGCGAAGGCTGGCCCGTGTGATCCGATCCAACAGACGAGCTACTGTTACTCAAATTGCTGAAGAAGTTAATGCTGGTTCTGATAGAAAGGTCTCAGAATACACAGTGCATGATGGGTCAGCACAATACACACAATATTAGGCAGGTAGTCATAATGTTATGCCTGTTCTGTGTATACTTGTCTCACATGAGCTAAATCCAACATGAATGAACTCAAAATATTTTACTTTTAACTTGAAAGAAAGCATGAGCGCCTGAACAAGAGCATGTGAGATAACGGAAGAGGGAAGAGGGCGTGGCCTCCAGGTTTAAATCAATCCAGATTAAGATGTTGATTGGCTCATTTCCCATTTTACTGTGGAGGAAGAGACTGATATTTTGGTGTATTTCTAAATGATCATTTGTATTAGTGTACACCATGTTAACCAGAAGCATCTTTCACATGGTAACCATAGCAACAGCAAACTAAACACAGCTAGCGTTTGGTTAATACAGCTTACACCGCTATTCTTTTAGAAAAATATCAACATTTTCTAATATTCTGCAATAAAAGCAACCTCTCTTCCTACAAGAGGAGTGGAGAGACCCTGGTCAAAAACAGCAGAGAGGAAACCACACTCCCAGATGCACATAATCATGCATCTGATACAATATCTACAGTTTAGGTCATGGGTCACTCCACCCCCATGTTCCCCTCCTCCACCCTCCTTGACAGCATCATGTTTTGGCCAAGCGCACATCTGGAGGGTGTGCGAGAGCAGGCTGGGGCGTTAGGGATGATGTGTAAGGGGTGTTTCGAGGAGCATATGGTAGCGTGTTTGCCCCAGGGAGATCCTCATTACCAAATGCTGATACACTGGTCTGTGTCTGCTCAATAAGCGCACCTCTGAGCTCAACAAAACACAAAAACACACTCCGAACCACAACGCATGTTACAAAAGCATGTGTATGAGCCATGTGTATGTCTCATCCCAGACACTAGTCCCATCTGTCTGTCTCTCTACCACTAGCTGTCTGTCTCTCCATCTGTCTATTAGGCAGCCAGTCTCTCTCCCTTTATGTCTGACAGATACTTTCTCCCCTTCATATGTCGGTCTATTGCTCTCTCTGTCTCTCAGTCTTTCACCATTTTTTTGTCTCTCTCCCTCTCCCTCGGACAGTCTCTCCTTCCTTGCCTCCATGTCTGATAGTTTCTCTCCCTCTATCTGTCTCTATGTCCCCGCCCCCCAGTATTGGACTCTCTCCCTCTGTATGAGCGTGTCTCTGGCTTTCTCCCTGTCTCTGATGTATTTCTCTTTCTCTGTCCATGGTCTATCAATCTGTCTCTCAGTCTTTATCCTACTTTCAGTTGGTGTCTCCACTACTTTGTCGGTCTTTTGCTCCATCTGTAAGTCTGAATCTGACCATCTTTTACCTTCCACTGGTCTCTCACTGTCTTGTGGCTTCTCCTTCTCCCTGTCTGTCTGTCAGCCTCTTCCACTGTCTGTCTTTACCTCAATTTGTCTGTCTGTCTGGCTGTCAGTCAGACTCATAATCTGCCTGTCAGTTCTCCCTCTGTCTGCCAGCCAATCTCCCTCTGTGTGGCTGTCAGTCAGTCTATCCTTCACCCTGTCTGTCTGTCTGTTTGTAAGACAGTCTATCCTTCACCATGTCTGTCTGGCTGTAAGACAGTCTTCACCCTGTTTGTCTGTCTGTAAGACAGTCTATCCTTCACCCTGTCTGTCTGTAAGACAGTCTATCCTTCATCCTGTCTGTCTGTCTGTAAGACAGTCTATCCTTCACCCTGTCTGTCAGTCAGTCAGTGTATTCTTCACCCTGTCTTTCTGCCTATCATTCTCTCAGTCTGTCTGCCTGTCTCTCTCCCTCTGTCTGACAGTCAGCCTCTTGCTCCATCCATTAGTCAGTCTCACCCTGTCTGTCTGTCAGTCACTCGGTCAGTCTGTCCATCAGTCAATCTTTCCCTCTGTCATTCAGTCAGTTGTTCAGTCAATCTGTCTATCAGTCTCCATTGGTCTATCGGTCAGTCTCCATCGGCCTGCCTTTTGGTCAGTGTCCATTTCTCTGTCTGCCGGCCAGTCTCTCCCTCTGCCTGCCTGTATGTCACACACACCAACACAACCAGAAGACTTTGATCATAGCAGACAGCAACTAAATAATAACTGTGATACTGAAGCATGGCAGCATCGTTACTGGTAGCAGCCTGTCTCCAGAGATCAGAGTGAGATATGACAGCAGACTTCATCTGTAATTTAGAGCAGATACACTTGTATGGCCAAAACTTTATGGACACCTGACCATCACACCCATATATGGTTCTTCCCAAACTTTTCTCAGAAAGTTCAAAAGCACAAGATGTCTCTTTATGGTCTAACATTACAATTTCCCATCACTGAAACTAACAGACCTAAACCTGTTCCAGCATGACAATGCCCCTGTGCACAAAGCACTGTCCATAAACACATGGAAGAACTCAAAGCCCTGACCGCAACCTGACCGAAGAACAATGCTTCCAACAATTATATCTGCATCAACAGCTCCATTAAACCCAGATCCCCAATACTGCTCCATCACTGCTTCAATGTCTGCTGTATATTAGTCAGACTTGCAGTGCATCCAGGAAAGAGCGTTTCAGGGCAACATCCACACCCATTTCCACGCTTGTTCCCACCTAGTGAACTAGTTTTATTTCTCAAATCCACCTCTCAAGGGAGGAATCCGACATAGATACAGGAAGAACATGTGAAACAACACACAGGCAGCTCAGATTCTTGCTTTATCAGGGTCTACACAGTCTAGTAGAAGAACAGAAAGTCACATGATGGTGATTTGACCTGAGAAAAGACTACGTTACAGATCCATGCTTGATCTGGAACTTAATTTGCTTTCATGAGATCTCAGATTTCTGAACACGATGATCATGGTCATGTGAATTAAAACTATTGCTGGAAGGGGAGATGGACAGATAGATAGACAGATAGACAGGAAGCTAGATTTAATTGATCGAGTTATAGGATCAAAACAGCAAAAAGGGCAGGAATGACGTGCGGTCCATACACGTTAGAATAAGTGCTGGGAGGACAAAAACAAAAACAAACAAATAGGTTAATGGTAAAAATAATCCTGTATGTCCAGAGGAGTACAGATGTGCAGATAACATCTCCCTGATGTTAACACTGAAATGTGATCTCATTCCCGATCCTCTGTTTGCTCTAAAATACCTGTCTTGAGTCCAGAGTTATTTTCCCCAGCTTTCATTAGGTTAGAGACGGGGAAAGACAGGAAGGTGTGGAGTTTAGAGAGATTACAGAAGCAGCCTGATAGCTGCACATTGCACTCAAATGGCTGGGTAATGATGAGCTCATGAGCAGCACTCACAGCAAATCACAGCAATCACAAATCATCAGAAATGAGCAAAAACAACCGAGAAATAAACAAACAACGAGTCTGTCCCGAGTGAGAGCCAATTTCTCAATCAGCAGAAATAAGCTAAATGCACAAGACATTGATGATGGGATTATTATTATGGCTATTATTAGTATCATAAATAACTTGCCAACCATTCATCGCGTATAAATATTACTAAGCATGGGGACATTTTCAACTCTTCGTTTTTAGAGATACTCTTCTGTAGTATATTTTGAAAGGTGAAGCTTATTTTAATAAGAAATCAAGCACAAGCACACGCACGCGCACAGACACCGGAGCAGACAGGCTACTTTTATACCCACGGCGCGAGCGCTTTAGTGGCTCACACACAAGGTAATTAAAATAAATCTAGCCATTTTTCTTGCTGTTTCTAAGCCACTTACCTCTAACAACGAAGTGAAAAGGCTTAAGCGACAATAATATCCCTCCTTCTCTGGTCCGCTCGCTCTCACACACTCACGCAGCGCCGCTCTGCCTCTTTCTCTCTCTCATTTACCCCAAACTTGCCCCGTGAGGCGCGCGCACACACAATCCTGCTGCTGCGTAGCAACGCCCCTCCTACACCGCTCGTGCCCGCTTCCATATTCGGGCCGTCATGCTTTCGGGTTGCCAGAAAGATTTTATTAATGTTACCAATTATTATTATTATTATTATTGTTCTTATTATTTTAAGCCCTGACGCATCTTGTATACATATCTATATCTATTTATTTTCCAAATCGAGAACGTATTTAATCCATAAATAATTTAGCTTATATCATAAACAGTGTCTGTTGTGTATATTCTGAAGTGTGCAACAACATTTTAGTCACTCGGGATTGTTATACACAAATCTGGCAACCCTTGTCGTCTTGTCGTTCGGCACGCTTTACACAAGAAGGGGCGGGGCTTTTATAGAATATTCATAAGGCAGCCTATTCTTCCTAAATTAGTACAATATTTTTAGTAAAAAAAAAATTAATGTTAATGTTTATAAAATTAACCTTATAACTAAAAAATTTAATAATCATCCTGTTTGTTATTAGCTATTTGTGTATTTTTTGTATATAGGATTTTAAGCCGTTATATATTTACACAACTCAAAGTGATTTGTTTTTATGCCATTTGTCTAGACTTGAAAGGGCGTGTTTATCTTAATAAGCTAATGCACTAATCTAAAATAAAATATATTTTGTTTTTGCCTTATGGTAATGCGGAAGCATTGTTTATAATTTGCTTTCAGAATACAGCATAGTAATGAAGTTGGAAGGAAAGCGGTTTGTCACGCTGCCACACCTTCACGTTGATTGGGAAATACATTAGACAGGAACACAGCGACACTTACAGGAGAAACGCGGTACTGCAGATAAACTCCTACTGTATCTCTGGGCGTAGCCACAAAAAATACCCCAGAAAATACAGAAAAAAATCTCTTTGCAAGATGTAAAATAATAATAATAATAATAATAATAATAATAATAATAATAATAAAGTCTTAACAACATATCTGCAATGATTGAACATTTGCTATTTTTCTATGAGATGTTATTCATTTGTTACAGTTAACCAACACTAAAAATATTTTATTATATATAATTTTCCATATTTTGGTCAGACATTTTTTAAGATTTTTTGGATGTACTGTGTCTGTAATACATCGTCTCTTAAGCTGTATTAATACAAATATTAAATCACTTGTGACCACAACTTTAACTGAACCTTAGCAAAACAGAAGAAGTCTTTCCGCCCACTTCACTATTATATCATAAATCCCTTTAAAGCTTCCTGGGGTTTTTTTGTGTTTTTTTTTTTTTTTACAGTATATTAATTGAATATACTAAATTGAACAATACAGGTGAATCCAAAACATTTGTTTATTTGGCTAAGATTGGGGGTTAAGGTTTGGTTAAGAAGCCAACTGAGGCACCTTGGCAGTGCTGAGACTGTAACACATGGTAATCTGTGCTAAAATTCAAAGCCTTAACCACTGACACACCACAAGTAACTCAACTAATTTGTACCGATTTAAGCTTTTATTAGCATATAAAGCATATAGCATATGCTTTTCATGGGTTTGGCTTGACCCCTTAGTTCCAGTAAAAGGAACTCTTAATGTTTCAGCATTCCAAGACATTTTGGACAATTTCATGCTCCCAACTTTGTGGGAACAGTTTGGGGATGACCCCTTCCTGTTCCAACATGACTGCACACCAGTGCACAAAGCAAGGTCCATAAAGACATGGATGAGGGAGTTTGGTGTGGAGGAATTTGACTGGCCTGCACAGAGTCCTGACCTGAACACCTTTGGGATGAATTAGAGCGGAGACTGAGAGCCAGACCTTCTCGTCCAACATCAGTGCCTGACCTCACAAATGTGCTTCTAGAGGAATGGTCAAACGTTCCCATAAACAATTCAATTCAATTTATGTGTATAGCACTTTTAACAATTGTCTCAAAGCACCTTTACAGAAGTGTAGAAACTGAGAAGGGGAAAAATATATAAAGTTTAAATTAAAGTTACTATTTTATCTCTATTTTATCCCTAATGAGCAAACCTCCCTGTGATAATATGAGGAAGAAACCTTGAGAGGAACCAGGCTCAGAAGGGAAACCATCCTTGTTTGGATGACACTGGACAGTAAATAATGTAAATGTAACTAAATAATGTCCTTTCTACAACAGCAACCAAGGGCTTATGAGGAATGATTAGGTTAGTGTAGTTTCTGAGTTCATTATAGGCACTAATTCCTTGTTGTCGCAATCACAGGCTGTCCACTCAGATCCATCCGCAATGTCAGTGAGCACCACCAAGCGACGAGACTCCAACCAGGGGTAGAGCCAGTGGTCACACTGGAAACTCAGAACACTGGGAGCTCAGGAGTGGGATGTATAGTTCGACACAGAAAGACAGAGAGAGAGAGAGAGAGAGAAAGAGAGAAAGATATTAAGTATGCTTGTGATCATGTGATGTTTAAAGACAATATAGATTATGTGTAAAGTGCAGGCATGGACTCCGGCAAGACTAGATATGACAGCATAATAAAAGGGAGAGCCAGAAGGTGACAGACATGAAGGCTTCCCGGGACAAAAAGTGTCCACAACTTGGGTGGTAAGGTGACAACATCCCAGTACACCAAACCATTGCACTCGGGCTGTGCTGACCTTTGCGAATTCCCCAAATGCAGGAATCTCAACTGCATAATTTCTGATAGTGGGGGACTGCGTTCACGCTCTCCCCTTTCTCATTTTAGCTTGTAGTCGTGGCCGAGTGGTTAAGGCGATGGACTAGAAATCCATTGGGGTCTCCCCGCGCAGGTTCGAATCCTGCCGACTACGGCTGTTATGTTGTGAATTTCCCTTTGGGATTAAAAAAGTATCTATCAAACACTCTATGTCCATGAACCTTCCAGATCTGCTACTTTACCTAAGAAAACTATATATTAAAAGCTTGACTAAACAAATGTGTCTTCAGTCTGGACTTAAACAGAGAGACTGTGTCTGAAACCCGAACACTAATTTGAAGGCTGTTCCATAACTGTGGGGCTTTGAAAGAAAAAGCTCTGCCCCCTGCTGTAGCCTTTGCTACTTGAGGTACTTCTATACAGACCATTTAGTGCTTTCTAGGTCAGTAATAGTATTTTATAATCGATGCAAAATTTGACTGGAAGTCAGTGCAATGTAGCTAAGATAGGAGCGATGTGTTCATATCTTCTGGTTCTAGTTAGGACTCCAGCTGCTTCGTTCTGGACTAACTGGAGCTTGTTTATGGTCCTACTCAAACATCCAGACAGCAAGGCATTACGATTATCCAACCTAGAGGTAACAAAAGCATGAACTAGTCTTTCTGCATCATGAAGTGACATCATATTTCTTATCCCAGCAATTTTAGCAAACACACTCCTAAACCTTGTGGAAAGTCTTCCCAGAAGAGTTGAAGCTGTTATAGCTGCGAAGGGCGGACTCCATTTTACATTCATGTGCATGTAATGACAGACGTCCCAAAACTTTTGCCAGTATAGTGTATATAATACACTCAAGTGTTTTATTTGTCACGTACACAGTATACAACATAGCATGCAACTTGCAGTGAAATGAAAACCTGGCCACTCCTCCTAGACATGTGTAGTTTTAAAAAAGAATGAATAGAAATAAAAAGAGCCATTATAATGGGATGTGTAATACATCTAGTAGCATGATGTGCAATTATGTTATAGCTCAGAATGTGCAAACACTACAGAATGAAAAATTAATGTATTTAACATACAGGTGAGTTACATGGAGTAACAGTAAAGGGCAGTGTGCAGAATTTCAATAGAGTCTTTGCTTGAAGTGTAATATGCAAATAATATACAGTGTAATAAACAAATGTGACACAAATAAAAAATATGCAAATGTCAATGCAATATCAAGTATATGCATATATATTTAGGTTATAGAAGCAAATAAAATACACAGAAATGCATTAGAGATCAGGATTTATCCATCTGTGTCTCCAATTTGTGATTGATGTCAGGATTTCAGAGGGTTTTGCCAGAAACAACATAGGTTTTGGCAAGATATATTTTCTTATACAGTATTCTGAGTCATATGACCAGGTTCTCCTACCCGAAATGGAATCAGCCATCTTTGGCTGCTCTGATACAGTTTCATCCTTGCATGATTATTTGCTGTTGGCGATAATGCTGGGCATGGTGCTGGCCATGAATTATATTAAGGGAGTGGAAATCTTCTTCTCCTTCAGAGCTGGCTTGCGGAGATGGTCTCTGTCTTACATCTTGAGAAAATACGGTTTAACAAGGCAAAGTCTCTCAAATTTTTCTAGAGACTGGGGTCCCTTCCTCCAACATTTATGTGACAGCGGAATATTTCAAGACATATTTGTGATATTCGGATTGACATGCTGATTTCTATCCCCCTGTTTGTGATCTGTCCTTCTCTGTTGTACTTTATTCAGGTGTCTAATACCATTTATGTCTCCTGGCCTCCCCTTTTTTCTCTACTTGTTTTGTTCTTTTTTTTTTTTTTGCTGTTGTTGTAAAAACAATAAAATATAATATATCAAAAGAAATGCACTAAAGATACACAACATACACAAGGGATTACCAGAATTATAAAGAAAATAGGAAATGAATTTAAAAATAAGAATAATTCCTTCACATGTAGATAGGGAGCACCTTCAGGATTTCAGAAATGTATCTGTCATGAGTTGTTGCCAAAAAAGCACAGAAAATTTTAAAACCTATCCCAAATATATCTGAACACCAGTGTATAGACATACGTGTCAATTTCCTTTGTAATGTATGTAAATTATATGTAAATTCCATTTTTTTTTTTATTTAGTAATTTATCATTCAAATAAATAAAATAAAATTTCAAATAAATTTTATTTTTTTAAGTTCAATGACTTTTTAGCATAAAAAAATTTTATGGATATAATAATACGTTTAAATATATAAAACTATTAAAAAAATAAAATTAAATTAATACTTTATTTTAAAAAATAATTTACCTCAATAATAAACAGTAACACTAATGAGTATATAACTACTTTTCTTAAAATATTTTTTTTCTATATTTAGAACCAAAAATGTATTGCTCTTATCTTACTTCTAACTAACTTCTCTAAAATCTAGGAACCATTCCAGGAATTTTAACGTGGTAACGTAATTTTAACTATCCACGTGGGATAGTGTGTTGCCAGGTCCAGCGTTTAGGTTCCTCGGTTTAGGTTTGGGTTGTTCGCCAAACATTGTAAGTAGTTGAACAAAGCTTTAAAAACATGGTTATTTCACTTAATCTGAAAATAAATAAATAAATAAATAAATAAATGACTAATTTTCTTGCTAGATTGCATTCTGTTTCCATATTTTCAATGTAGTTTTACATTCTAATTTTTTAGAATTTACATAAGCAGTTACAGCCATGGTTTGCTTTCACTAAATACAGAGCTACATTTAGGCTATTTTATCTATTATATCTAATACATTTATTTCTAGAGTGGACTTAAGAATATAGTCTTTATTAAAAAAAATTGCCTAACAAAACTGTCTTTTAAAAAATGGGAATTTACACTAAAAGAATCCTGCTGCTTAGAAAAGAGGTTATAAATTATATAAAGTGTTGTATAGTTGTATACAACAATAACAAAACAACATCATCATCATCATCATCAAAAACAACAACAACAACAATAATAATAATAATAATAATAATAATAATCCCACATTTAGGATCTCTTTTAAGGGTTTCATAGGCATAACCTGGCAACATGACAGAAGTGGGCGGGGCCATCTTCAGTCTGAAAAGGCGTAACGGTAAAGTTACAGAACTGGTTTGAAAATGAGAGAGATGGTTCAGTGAAAGGAAAGCTGCGGAAATGGCTGTCGTATCGGTATCTCTGTGCATGCTCGCGGGGATCTTTTTAATTTGCGAGATTGCGAGGAAAGCGACTCCGAGACTGCTTTCCGGGAAGAGGAGAGATTGCGGAGTCTACGCTGCGGAGATCATTTCTACGATTCAGCTATGCGCATGCGCTCACGAGTTAAAGCTGCTGTCGGAAGATGCGCCCGAAATCGCCCTGAGCCTCACCTACGTTGTATCGGTGATGCACGCGCTGACGTTCCGCGGCGCTACCGGTAACCCCACCGCGACGCTCGAGCGCTACTGGTGCGACTCTCTGGACGGCGTGTGCGCACTGCGGAGGACGGCATGCCAGTTTGCGGCGTCCGTGGCTGCCGGCGTGGCCATGCGCCGTGCGTGGGCTTTCGGCTTCTCGGACCTGCACGCGCGCCATGAGCGAGCCGGCTTCGCGTGCACGAGTCCGATCGCGAACGTGCATCTGCTGGAAGCCGTGGCCGTGGAGCTCGCGTGCGCGTTCGTTGTGCACGCCGCGGTGACTTTCACGCGCGACGTGGAAGAAAAGTACAGAGTGCACGCTGTGGCCGCGGTCATCACTACAGTGGTGTATGCAGGTGTGTCTTTATCTAGTGCTCAAGGTTCTAACTGAAGTAGATCTGGGTCAGGTCTGAAAGCTCAGTGCAGAATATCAGCACACTAATGAGATCCCAAAATGCAATGCGGTAAATAATGTACAATCTCTATGTCCATGCTGTGCAACATATTCTGAAGTTGCATCAGTTTTACTGCTTTTCGTTACCCATTGCATAATGTGTTCATTGGGCACTTAGTGCATTTCTTGCTCCCTTTATGTGGTTAATATGAGCGGTGCATGATGGGAAATAATCAATAAACACTAACATATGGACTGTACTCTAACTTACATTTTAATAATAAATGAGAATAAAGGAGTCAAACATGACAAGCTGTAATGTTAGAGCAAAATAGTCAATGCTGAGGTGGCTTTACTCTAAAAACACCTTCCAGAGCTGTTCGATTCCAGTACAGGAAATTTTTTTTATCCATTTATAGCTACATTTAATGTTCTGGAATACTGTCAAGAAGTTAAAACCATGCAAAAAACAGTTTGTCATGTTACAGAGAAAACCCGCAAAACACACACTTTTCTCTCCTGAAGACTTTCCATCAGTGGAAAACTTGCTGATATTCCATAAATGATAAATAAGCACGTTAAATAAACATTTATGGAAGTGCTCTCCGAGGAGGATTGAACAGCACTGTGGCATAACACAGTAATAACAACATGCATACCTTATAACAAGCGAGTTAAACACACACAACAATTCCACATATACCATCCATGCTCTCCTGATTGGAACAAAACGCTCAATGTCACGATGAATATTAGTATTTATGACTTATTGAGGCGCTTATTTGTTTGTGTTTAATCACAGTGGCATTATAGTCGAACGTATTATATATCTGAGTATAATGTAAACATCCCTTGTTTCTCCTGTCACTATCTTTATGCTGCATTTGACTTTGAAAAGTCTACACACCCCTAAAAAGTGTTCACACCCCTAAACTAGGACTTTTATATTTTTTATGTTATATTAGTACTTTTATTATACTATTTTGTTGAAGCACCTTTTGATTTGATTACACCACTTTTGGGTAAGTGTCTCACAGCTTGGCACATCTTGACTTGACTTTTGCACAGAACATGTCTTCTATAGACACTGGTATCCAAGGTATCTCATTTTTTTTATACAACTTTGTAGATCCTTCTAGATCCATCAAATTATAATGACATCTCCTGTACACAGCATGCTTCGGGTCAGCTCACAAAACCTCAGTTGGATTCAGGTCTTGGGCCAGGCTAGGTCATACCAAAACTTTGATCTTCCTGTGATGTAGATGTAACGGAGGCCAGCGGTAGAGGCTATGCAGGTAAACCTCACTCCCCTGATCTCAAGAGGCGAACTAGCGACTGACCCTAGAGGCTGCCATGCTGGAGACCCGCTTGGAGCGGTTGCGAGTAGGACCCGGGGGGTTATGTAGACATTCCTTTGGATATGGATGTATGCTTTGGGTCATTGTTGTGTTGAACGGTGAAATTTTCAGCTTTCTAGCAGGCCCCTGTTGATTTTGAGTCAAAAAGTGGAACCTCGGCATACGAATGCCCCCCCTTATGGATTCTTGCCTTAACCCTTGTATGGCGTTAATATATTTGTTACTCAGCCAGTGTACGTGGTTCTGGTGGACCCGCTGAATTTTTTGGGTCTTTAATTCAACACAGTCAAACAATTTTATGTTAAAATACTCAACAGATCTTTACTTTATCCCAATTACAAGCAATATAAGCAACATATATGGTTAATATTTGCCCTTTCCCTTTGTTAGACCACATTAATGAAATACATTGCTGCTTGTTTTTATTTTGGTTTTTTAATAAAATGTAATAAAAAAAAGGAATATCAATTATAATCAAGATATGACAAAACCATTCAACAAATTTACAAATGTTTTTCATAGCTATTGATTCTTATTTATTTGAAGTTCATTAGAAATTTAACCCATTCAGATCAGTTAATACAACATTAGCTGAACATATACAGTAACCTAGACAACACATCAGCCCCATTGAACACATTGCCTTTTCATACCAGCCTATACAACACATGAGGGGCAGAGTTTTACTGTGTGTGTTGCATATACACTTTTTGCACTTGATGCATGCATGTTGTGTTTTTCTGTCCATCTTGGGTCCACACACTTCACAGCGCTTCTTTTTGTTGTTTGCTGGCTGCAACCTAGAATGCTGAGAAGATCAGGAACACCTAACATTTACACCTCACTCTTGCAAGGCATGTGTGTCAGCAGCATCACACACACACTTCAGGCTCTGCTGATGGTGGTTCTGTAGATTGGGTGGATGGGGCACCAGCATTCTTCTCTTGAATCCTCCTTATGATGGCTGCAGAGGCTGGGGTTCTTGGAACATGTTGTCTTCTCTGGATTTGAGGTCTCACCAGTGCCTTTCCCAGTTCCTCAAAAAAGAGGCGTCTCCTCTGGAGCTTCCATCTGTTCCACTCTGGGTTCAGTGCCATCCAGTTGACAAAGCAGTTGTACGCTGAGATGTCCAATATGACAAAGAATATCACCAGCGGCCAGCATAGGGTCCTCCTTTTGCAGCTGCCTGTTCTTTGTGGTCAGCAGATGGGGTGGGAGCTCAGACTTGTTTTTTTGTATCGTTTCGAACATGGTCAGCTTCCTCTTTAGGAGTTCCTGTTCCAGTTTGTGCAAGGTAAAAAATTGTCGCATGTGATGTTGTGTTCACTGAGTCATGTCCAGGACAATTCTCATTCCTTGACTCTTCTCAGCGGCTTAGCCATCAGGTTTCCCTGTGTAGACTTGTTGAAGTTCCAAGCATATGAGGAAGTGGCATCACAGGCAGCCCAGATCCTTATACCATATTTTGCAGGTTTAGATGGTATATACTGCCTAAAAGGTGCAACGGCCCCAAAATGGCATCAACTGCTGATCACTGGTGACATTAGGCACACACACACACACACACACACACACACACATAGAAACAGCAGGCCCAGACAGGAGGAGGACAGTGTAGGTACACAGGACAATTTCCACACTTTTATTATCTATTAACATCCTATATGTAATATAAATGTGTGGGGGTGTACAGTGTGTGGTCATTGAAAATGTGTTCTGATATACACTATATTGCCAAAAGTATTCGCTCACCCATCCAAATAATCAGAATCAGGTGTTCCAATCACTTCCATGGCCACAGGTGTATAAAATCAAGCACCTAGGCATGCAGACTGTTTTTACAAACATTTGTGAAAGAATGGGTCGCTCTCAGGAGCTCAGTGAATTCCAGTGTGGAACTGTGATAGGATGCCACCTGTGCAACAAATCCAGTCGTGAAATTTCCTCGCTCCTAAATATTCCACAGTCAACTGTCAGCTGTATTATAAGAACGTGGAAGTGTTTGGGAACGACAGCAACTCAGCCACGAAGTGGTAGGCCACGTAAACTGACGGAGTGGGGTCAGCGGATGCTGAGGCGCATAGTGCGAAGAGGTCACCAACTTTCTGCAGAGTCAGTCGCTACAGACCTCCAAACTTCATGTGGCCTTCAGATTAGCTCAAGAACAGTGCGCAGAGAGCTTCATGGAATGGGTTTCCATGGCCGAGCAGCTGCATCCAAGCCATATATCACCAAGTGCAATGCAAAGCGTCGGATGCAGTGGTGTAAAGCACGCCGCCACTGGACTCTAGAGCAGTGGAGACGCGTTCTCTGGAGTGACGAATCGCGCTTCTCCATCTGGCAATCTGATGGACGAGTCTGGGTTTGGCGGTTGCCAGGAGAACGGTACTTGTCTGACTGCATTGTGCATTGAGCATACCAAGACATTTTGGACAATTCCATGCTCCCAACTTTGTGGGAACAGTTTGGAGCTGGCCCCTTCCTCTTCCAACATGACTGTGCACCAGTGCACAAAGCAAGGTCCATAAAGACATGGATGACAGAGTCTGGTGTGGATGAACTTGACTGGCCTGCACAGAGTCCTGACCTCAACCCGATAGAACACCTTTGGGATGAATTAGAGCGGAGACTGAGCCAGGCCTTCTCGTCCAACATCAGTGTGTGACCTTACAAATGTGCTTCTGGAAGAATGGTCAAAAATTCCCATAAACACACTCCTAAACCTTGTGGACAGCCTTCCCAGAAGAGTTGAAGCTGTTATAGCTGCAAAGGGTGGACCGACGTCATATTGAACCCTATGGGTTAGGAATGGGATGTCACTTAAGTTCATATGCGAGTCAAGGCAGGTGAGCGAATACTTTTGGCAATATAGTGTATGTTCTTCACAGAAAATGACCCAAGGCCAATGAGTTTGAGTTTGAAAAATAATTAATCATATCATTTTTCTTTTGATAAAAAATGAAAACGGGTACCACACCATACAAGGGTTAAGAATTGAAACTTTGCAAGAAATTTGCATGGGCAATCGAGGCATTTTCGGCATACGAGCGAACCGAACTGAACGGCCAAACGAAGCGAGTTCATGAATTTTATGCAATTTCTTTCATTCAGCGAAAACTGTGTCGAAAGAGTCAACCCACAATACCAATAATGTCTTCGCTAGGTGATTTTTTTGTTGACAGATTGGTGCCGTGGGTGCTCTGTTCTATTTTTAGCCCAAGCTTTGTGGCACGACTTCCTGTGAGGACCCTTGACATGGAATGCTTGGCTTGGGTCAGTTCTTTGTAAGCAGCGTACAGTTTCCATATGCTTCATATTGCTAATTTTGCTCATAGGCTGGAACAGATTAACTGCATTTACATTATTTCTTATGAGAAAATTCGTTTCACAATACAGATTTTCTCGCCTCCAGAACGAATTAAATGCATATGCAGAGATTCCATTGTATTTGGAGCTGTTCATGATTCCTTGCACCTTGATTAAAAACCTCAGTTTTGGCTAAAGAGAAGCAGCTGCAAAGATGATGCTGCCACCACCAAGCTTCACCACGGAAAAATTACATACTCATCGCTTGTATTTGTTAGCAACGTTCTTGCCAGTTAAATATGATAAGCGATGTATATTTTCCTGCTCATGTTATAGATTATAGAACAAGCCAGCATGTTGAGTGACTATAAACCAAATACAGTGTGACTCGTTCAAAAGCCATTAGTGCTACTTTGTTTACTGCTAACGCTTTGAGCGGCCATGTCGATTTGACGTCACTTCCTGAGCTCAAGATTAGGAATTCCGAGTCGTGTGTTTTGTAATTTCTTAAGCAGTGGTCAGAAACTATACGTTGTTGAATGCAACATCTATAGCTAGCTTATGAACTGCGTCCATATTTCCCAGTTGCCTAGCAACAGTGTTCTTACTACTTTAGCTACTAGAATGGTGAGCACATTGAACGTTCAATAGCCGATGTCAAAGATCACAAGTGTGTGTGTGTGTGGGGGGGGTTCGTTGTTTTGAGAATATTACAGTTCTGTGATACTCCTTACAGAGGAATGTTAGGCCATGTTGAGGGCAAAACTGTGAGCAGTGGGGGTGGAAGGAGTAGAGAGAACGTGTCCAGTCTTCACTCCAGTCTTCTGGTTTTTATTATTTCAGTCTGACTTGTGTTTTTCTTCAGGTGGCAGTACAACAGGAGCTGTGTTCAACCCGGCGCTGGCTTTCTCAGCACAGTTCCCCTGCAGTGGCAGTACATTCGCGAAGAACGGTCTTGTCTACTGGCTGGGACCCGTTTTAGGTGAGACGTGTATTTGCTTGGATTCATTGTACATTTTCTCTGCTGTTGAGTCTTTAAAACGGCTTGCTGTACATTTTGAATTCATGCGGTGGACTATTTTTAATAATAAACATGAACACTAGTATACAGTGGAATCTCGGCATATGAATGAATTGAATTCGTTCTGGAGGCGAGTTCTGTACGGCTGCTTACAAAGAACTGACCCAAGCCAAGCATTCCATGTCAAGGGTCCTCACAGGAAGTTGTGCCAACAAGCTTGGGCTAAAAATAGAACAGACCACCAATCTGTTAACAAAAAAAATGCCTGAAAAATCACCCAGCTTTTGAGCGCATGCTCACGGAAACGTTGGTATCGTGGGTTGACTCTTTCAAACAGCTTTCAGTGACTGAGAAAAATAATTCATAAACTACCTTCGCTTGGCTTTCCGCTGACGCAAACAAGTTTTGAACGGCTCCCGGACGTACAACTTAGCCGACGTTCGGTTCGTATGCTGAAAATGCTTCATATGCCGATGCAAATTTCTTGCAAAATTTCAATTCTTAAGGCGAAAATTCGTAAGGGACGGCGTTCCTATGCCGAGGTTCCGGTGTACTTCATATTTCTGAAATGTAACTAATAAAAAATAAAATATTACTTCTGTTCTGATCGCTAGTTAGCAAACCAACTGATCTTTTAAATTATTACTTTAAATTGTTGGATTGTTATCTGGGATTTTACCGAATTTTTTGTGACTGTTGTAGCCAAAGATTCTTGATTTCATTGTAGCTATTTGTTTCAAAATTTGTGATGCACCATTTTTATGCTAGCAACATTTACTTGTTGAAATTACAAGTACTCCTACTAGTGAAGGCGCATAGAATTACTTTCTATAATAGGTGTATATACTTTCTATGTATAGCTTGTGTTCGATGCACATGAATTCAACTGAGGCCGTGTTGTGTGACATCGCAGGAAACGGCACAAATCAACGAGAAAATCTGTGGTCATTTAGAGAAATGGCAAGCTTTTCAGAATATCACAGATTTTGTGTTAATTTCTACAATGCCAAAATCCTCGAGGGACCAGTTCCCACACTGAAGTTGCTTATTTTCCCAATATTTCCTTCCAATTTTTCCCTAGAGTATCCTGAATTGCTTTATTCCTCATACCACAGCGAGTTCTTAAAAATTCTATTTATTACTCTTTATCAGTGAACAGTTAGGTTTAATGCTGTTAAACATCCACATTACAAATTATTTCCTGTTATAACGTATGCTATAGCAGCTGTATTTATAGTTTAGAATAATAAAAATGATAAAAGAATAATAATGGTCAGGGACAGTGTCCATCCTGAACACTTTCCTGGGTCAGAAACTTACAGAAAGTTACATCTTTACATCTGACTGTTACAAAGGACTAATGCTGCAGATTCCTTATTAAAAATGCCCAAAAAAACAATCCTTAGAAGAAAAGTCACCATTTCTTCATTTACAGATGAATAATCAATACATTTACGGCATTCAGCAGATGCCCTTATCCAGAGTGACTTACATTTTCATAACATTTTATACAATTGAGGGTTAAGGGCCTTGCTCAAGGGCCCAGCAGTGGCAGCTTATTGAACCTGGGATTCAAACTCACAACCTTCTGGTCACTGGTAACACCTTAACCACTAAGCTACCACAAGCTCAGAATGGAACAGTACAGTACATTGTCAGCTCTGGTAGCCTCTGAGCCCTAAAATCTTATAAGCATCCCTGTTAATTTCACTTTACACCTGAAACTGCTCAGTGCACACTAGCGTAACTCCCGGAGAAGCACGCCTAGCTAACACACGGCTGTATTTCAGTTGAACTAACACAACAGTGATGATGTATGTTGCTTTGCTGTACAAGTCACAATAGCAAAAAAAGTGCATCTTATCGGCTATGCTGCATGAGGCAGTAAAGCAGAAGTCTGTGTTTTCTTCTCTGTGTGTGTGTGTTGTGTAGGCATAGCATGCTCTCTCCTGCTGTTTAATAAAGTCATTCTGGCTTTTACAACAAAGAGCCCATCTCACAAGGACCAGAACCTTCATGCTGTCAAGAGAAAGAAGAAGAGAAATTGAACAAAACTGGAAGCGTGAACATTGTTCCTTCACCGGTTTTAAATGCTGCTTAATGTTTTCAAATATTAATTTTTAGGAATATAGCACAAGAGCACCGGAATGTACCTGTTTTTAGCAGTACCTGAAATAGTGGTTGGGTATTTTTTTTGTTGTTCTTGGTTATTTGTGGGGTTTTTTTGCATACAGACATCCTGTAAAGGTGGGGACGGTTAGGATGTATGGATGTAGATATATATACACCGATTAGGCATAACGTAATGGCCACTAACAGGTGAAGTGAATAGCACTGTTGTTGAAGAGATCAGCCATAACATTAAAACCACTATCAGGTGATATGAATAACATTGATTATCTCTTTACAGAGATAACCTGTCACAGGGTGGGATATATTAGGCAGCAAGTGAACAGTTAGTCCTCAAAGCTGATGTGTTAGAAGCAGGAAAATAAGGCAAGCGTAAGGATTTAAGCGAGTTTAAAAATGGCCTAATTGTTATGGCTAGACCACTGGATCAGAGCATCTCCAAAACTGTAGCTCTTATGGGGTGTTCCCGGTCTGCAATGGTCAGTATCTATCAAAAGTGTCCTGTAAGTCCTTTCATTCCCATGGAGGCCCCACCTCACAACTTACAAGGGAACTGCTGCTGACATCTTGGTGCCAGATACTACAGCACACCTTCAGGGATCTAGTGGAGTCCATGCCTCGATGGATCAGGGCTGTTTTGGGAGCAAAAAGGGGGACCAACACAATATTAGGCAGGTGGTCATAATGTTATGCCTGATCAGTGTATACTATACTATAATATATATATAGTTATCTAACCCTAGATTTAATAAATAGCTGCTGCTGCTAGACATAACAGCCCAAAGTAACTGGAAATTACTAGCAGAAAATACACAAAACAGGTCTAAAGACTGGACTTTGCATGACTTTAACGTAAGTTATAACAACTTCAACTTACATCATAGGTGAATATACGTACATATGGGTATGATGTTCTATCATGAGAGCTCATTCATCATTACTCTACACCCTGTAAGATGGATGATATTTCCTACTGAAACTACTGAAAGCTCTATTTAAACAATTTCACAGCTGCGGTTTTGAATGTCGTTCTCTTTGATAGTGAGGAAGTATTCGTTGTACAAGATAGCCTTAAGCACATACTGTGAAACGTTACAAAACATGCAAAGATATAGATTTTATGTTCAAACCTCTCCGGTCTTAATACATAATTAGTACTAAAAAGTGTATCTTTGTAAAACACTGCAACATTCCTTAATAAGCTTTAGAGTTAAAATGAATATATATATATATATAGATAGATAGATAGATAGATAGATAGATAGATAGATAGATAGATAGATAGATAGATAGATAGATAGATATTTGGACAGTGTTTCAACCAAGTCAGCGTGTCCGTCTCAGTCAGCACACTAGCTAGCTCCCTAGGTGGTGAATCAGTATATTGTGTACAGGAGTTGGGGCACTGCTACGGATGCTGGATCACTATACGTTGGCACACTGATGGCTCTGTTACCAAAGTGACTGTAAAAATTCAAATAGACAATATATGTATGGTTTATAGATCATTTAAATCTGTTAGCTTAATCGCGTACTTTTCTGTCATGGTGCTTCAAGGCAGGATCAGGAGCTAGAACACGTAAAAAATCATTAGGCTTAAACCATATATACAGAACATTAAATAAAGTGATAGATAGATAGATAGATAGATAGATAGATAGATAGATAGATAGATAGATAGATAGATAGATAGATAGATAGATAGATAGATAGATAGATAGATAGATAGATAGATAGAGAGACAGACAGACAGACAGACAGATAGATAGATCCCATGAGGGAAATTCTTGTGTTACAGCAGCTTAGTTACTGTTGGGCAACTGAGCAAGGCCCATAGCCGCCCCTGTGCTCTGACCCGAACTTCCTCAGCTGGGATAAGTGAAGAAAAGTATTCCACTGTGCTGTAATGTATATGTGGTGATAATAAAGCCTTCTTCTTCTTCTTCTTCTTCTAAAAAAATAACGGGCTACTAACATTTGTAGGCTGAGAGTTCGGTTTGTCCGCCTTTTTTTTTTTAAGCTGGGAAGCTTCAGAAAATATGACGTCATTTATTTCCAGTTAGGGAACACAGTGAGCAAAGGAGCTTCCTGGTTTTTGCAGTGCATTGTGGGAGTGAACGTTCTAGTGGACTGGAAGGATTTGGTGTTTTTCGAGCATTCATAAAATGTCTGACTTCCGGATCAGTGCCCTGATTGCTGAACTCTACTGAGCTGATTGAGACACACACAGTGTTTGTTTCTTTAGATTCTGAGCTGTTTGAAATGACAAGTAATTATTCCACGAAACTATCCCTTAAGTAGGACTGACTACTAATTATACGCACATTATTGCTGGACTTTCTGGCCAGAGACGAAAACTGGCAGACGTATGAGTGAATATCTAATAAAAGCACAATTCTAATACCTCTGATATGTAGCCACTGGACCAAGCTAATTTAATCGCTCTTCATCTTAATGCTTAATGATGTCTTGCAATAAAGGAATGGCAATGTACAGCAAACATACGCCTGTTTTATTTTACTGAGAGGTTTGAATCATCAAGAAAACAAATGGCTGAAACCTACAATGTGTTTATGAAGTTGGATATCGTGATGACTTTCATTCATCTGGAATTTGGATCCTTAAGGTGAGGTGCCATTTGGACATCATTCACACACTCTGGTTGGGGGGACTTCACTTTAGCAGAACACTTATTGGTATATTTTGGGAGTTTGGAGAAGCAGAAGTAAACCACATGGACTTGGCAAGAGCATGCAGATCTCCACATAGACACTCAAGTTTAGGATCGATCCTGAGCCCTAGAGCTCCTTCTGTTACCCCAAATGCTTGTTGCATGACAGGTTTGTTTGCATGGGATATGTGTATACATTTGGACACTCACCATGCCTAGGTATGCACTGCTGCCGTCACTTTTGTTTCACCTCAGCTGCCATTTCAAGGGCAGTTCCACTTCCTCATACTCTCACTGAAGTTCATGATGCAGCAGGTAGCATTTCTACGTTGCAGCTCCAGGGTTCCAGGTTCAAATCCTGAACCAAATCCTGGTTGTCTGTCTATGTGTGGCCCTGTGATGGACTGGCAACCTGTCCAGGGTGTACCCCTGCCTTTCACCCAATGTGCGCTGGGATAGGCTCCAGCAGATCATTCATTTTGGGATGAATTAGAGCGGAGACTGCGAGCCAGACCAAAACTGGGATGTCTGCCTTTACATGCACACGAATGTAATATGGAGGTGACCCGCCCTGCAGCTATAACAGCTTCAACTCTTCTGGGAAGGCTTTCCACAAGGTTTAGGAGTGTGTTTATGGGAATTTTTGGCCATTCCTCTAGAAGCACATTTGTGAGGTCAGGCACTGATGTTGGACGAGAAGGTCTGGCTCGCAGTCTCCGCTCTAATTCATCCCAAAGGGTTGAGGTCAAGACTCTGTGAACCTTTGGCAATATAGTGTATAATAAACAAGCTTTCATTAGCAAACGACTGATCCCAAGTCTATAAAGATAATTCAACAGAACATTCAGTATGGGAGGCTCCACAACTAAAACCCTGGACCCTGGTTTCCACCAATGGAAATGTGCCACTGTTCTTCAAAAGGTTCCTGGAAGTGTACGTAAGTGGAAATGAATATCAGGTCATGAAGGGAAGTTGATATGGACTTTGTGAACTTGATTCTTCTGTAATGTACGGTATGGACTTGTGGAATGTTGACCTTTGGGCTGAATGATGTTCTAGAAATGTACTAGTGAAAAGGTTGCGCACACACACACACAAACACAAACACACATACACACAACGTATATCAGTCTAAAGTAAGATATTTACATGACAAGGTCAAACCTAGTGTATATCAAGAGTTTGAAATCTTTAACTAGGTCACTGTTGCTATTGGATTTATTATTTGAAAGATCTGGATGAAGTATAGTCATAGGAATAAAAGAAAGTACACCCTCCTATAATTCTGTGGTCTTATTTATCAAGGACTAAATAATAATTGTGACACATACTGGAGTGCTCCAGGGCACAAAACTGCTGTAAATTCTGCTTTTATAGAGGGAGCCATGCTTCATAATGAATAACTAATCATGTGCATGTCATTAATAGTATCAGGTTGGTGCTATTAGGACCATAATAATTGTGGAAGGGTGTATTTATTTTTTCCCCTTATGTTGGTTTACGTTTTGGGTAAATACCATTTGTAACTACACAAATCTGTTTTTTTTTTTAATTTATTCGATTGGTTATAGAAGTTCATGAACAGCACACAACAGTAATTTAGGCCGTGATTAATAAAAAATATAGAATTGAAAAAAGGGTGTACTTTCTTTTTAATGTGACTGAATTAAGCTGTGCAAGTGTGCAGTAGTTCCCCATTCTCAATGGTTCCAACAACTGTTAAATTGACTACCCACTGCATACTGGGAACACACCACAAGACCTTGTTCTGACCCAGTCATCTAACCTTCACAATTTGACCCTTGACAGTCTCATATCCTTATGCCTGCCCATTTTTCCTGCTTCCAACAAATCAACTTCAAGAACTCTATGTTCCCTTGCAGCCTAATATATCCCACCCTGTGACAGGAGCCTCTGTAAAGAGATAATCAACGTTATTCATGTCACCTGATAGTGGTTTTAATGTTATGGCTAATCTCTACAACAAATACACTACACTGCCAAAAGTTTTGGGACGTCCGCCTTTACATGCACATGAATGTAATATGGAGTTGACCTGCCCTTTGCAGCTATAACAGCTTCAACTCTTCTGGGAAGGCTTTCCACAAGGTTTAGGAGTGTGTTTATGGGAATTTTTGACCATTCCTCTAGAAGCGCTTTTGTGAGTTCAGGCACTGATGTTGGACGAGAAGGTCTGGCTCGCAGTAACCGCTCTAATTCATCCCAAAGGTGTTCTATCGGGTTGAGGTCAGGCTGGTCAAGTTCCTCCACACCAAACTCACTCATCCATGTCTTTATGGACCTTGCTTTGTGCACTGGTGTGCAGTCATGATGGAACAGGAAGGGGTCATCCCCAAACTGTTCCCACAAAGTTGGGAGCATGAAATTGTCCAAAATGTCTTGGTATGCTGAAGCATTGAGAGTTTCTTTCACTGGAACTAAGGGGCCGAGCCCAACCCCTGGAAAACAACACCTGAATTCAGTGATGTCCCAAAACCTTTGGCAATATAGTGTACATCAATCATCAAAACTAAAGAGTGGCCTTTATGCCTCTTCCTCTTCTTTCATCACATGATGATTTCTTCAACCTGGAAGAATCTGGAGAGATTGATTTCCACTAATTAAAACCAATCGAAAAAAGCGAAGGCATTACAGCACGGCTTGTCATTTACGCCTAAGAACCAAGCACGCTTGAGTACAGGATCTGTGTCAAATCGATTGATTTCTTTAAGCAATCCATGCCGACACATCCTCTTGAGAGCAAAGCTGCATATTTACAGGTTCCCCAGCGGGAAGATGCGTCGATCAGAGTCCGTTTCCATGCATAACAGGATGTTCAGTCCATCTGATTACTTCGTGTTGGCTTCCTGTCTCACTACTCCCATGTGTAAGCTGTAATTAGACATAATCCTTTCAGCAGCAGCAGAAAGATCACTGACACTGACTCAGCGGTCTGTGCTGAGCTGTTTTGTCTTCAATTAGAATAAAAGCCAAAAGCTAATGAGACTTCATCGCACCGGAAAGGACTACACGATGAAGAGCCTCTGGAGTAAACCTGTAAATATTACACAATCAAAGCGTTCAGAGGATTAGGATTAGGATTCCTGACCTCATTATCAGGTGCAGTGTGAGCTATAAAACATGACAGAGATCAATGTTTATTTTCCAAGAACAGCATGAGCTGAAATTTTTTATACCTCCTACACTACAAAATATGTTATTTTATTTTTTCCGTAATGAAATGTCATATATTTAGTTTCCAGTTACATTTAAAAGTTTTACATTTAAATCTACAAAACAAGTTAGATTCTGTGACTTGGATTATAGCAGCTATAAACAGTCATTTCCTCAACAGTCTATTCTTTTTCTCTTCCCTGTTAATAAAGCGTCAGACTATTATAAAGGGCTAACACTGGAGACTCCTTCCAAAAAATGGCAAATAAATAATAATAAATAAAAATAATAAATAATAATAAACAAAAACCCATGGACATGCTGTCAATCAAAAATAGTGGAAGGCAGTTTTTTAAAGGTAAAACCTGAGCAAATGATTTACTTGTTGAAGATGTAAACAAGAAAATAGAGTTACAGCTACACTATATTTCCAAACGTTTTGGGACACTCATTCAAATCATTGAATTCAGGTGTTGTTTTTCAGGGGGTTCGGTTTGGCCCCTTAGTTCCAGTGAAAGGAACTCTTAACGCTTCAGCATACCAAGACATTTTGGACAATTTCATGCTCCCAACTTTGTGGGAACAGTTTGGGGATGACCCCTTCCTGTTCCATCATGACTGCACACCAGTGCACAAAGGAAGGACCATAAAAACATGGATGAGTGAGTTTGGTGTGGAGGAACTTGACTGGCCTGCAGAGTCCTGACCTGAACACATTTGGGATGAATTAGAGCGGAGACAGACCTTCTCGTCCAACATCAGTGCCTGACCTCACAACTGTGTTTCTAGAGGAACGGTCAAAAATTCCCATAAACACACTCCTAAACCTTGAGGAAAACCTTCCCAGAAGAGTTGAAGCTGTTATAGCTGCAAAGGGCGGGTCAACTCCATATTACATTCATGTGCATGTAAAGGCAGACGCCCCAAAACTTTTGGCAATATAGTGTATGTATGGGGGAAAACAGCCGGTAGTATCACAGTATTTCGGATGAACACAGTCATGCTTATTTACACAATAATGTTATAAGCTGTAAGGAAAAAAAATAAGGTTATGTAATTATTAAGATATGAAACATTACTAAGAGCACAAGTTTAATATACATAATATAAGATGGGAACGTTTGCAGCTTTTAAACACTGACAAAAACTCCTAAACAAAACATGAACAGACAATCACACTTTGGTGAAATCTTGTAAAGTCGACGACTCAGCAGTTCTTTAAGTAATCAATTCAGTTTGAGATCAGGTTCTGATCAGCAGGCACACACACACACACTCAGCCTGCCAGTAGAGAATTGGAGAGAAGCTCATGAATGATTTACTGAGCAGTGTGCCGTGAACACGAGGAGCAAACTTTGCCCAGCTGATAACCTTGGTGCAAAACACTAAAATCAAAGCCACCTGCAAAAAAAGGTGCTAAAAACACAAAAAAAAACTACAGTCACCACAGGAAAGGGCTTGCGTTTAAACTGACACAATGGAAAAAATGAAAAAACAAGACTAAAAGACAATCTTTTACAAGAGCTTTATACAAAAAAAAAAAAAGAACATTTTATTTTCATGACATTTAATACAAATGACAGTTTTCAGAGAGCACTTTATTTTGGTCTGAAAGACGAATACAAAACGTAACACAGAAACAGAGCTGGCATTGGGGGAAACCTGTGTTGAAATCCAGCAGCTCCACTTAACATAAGGCGCAGACTGGAGAAGACGGCTTGCTGAACGCGTCCCGGTCACTCAGAGGCCCTTAAGTGCTTCGGTTAGCAGCTGTGAAGTGTACTGCATCTGCAGAAAACCAATTACAGTCTTAATTGAATTGAGGGCTTGACTGACTGCACCATTCCCACACATTTAGTTCTGAACCACTCCACTACAGCTTTGGCAGTGTGCTCAGAGCTCTTGTCCTATTGGATATTAAATCTCAAGTCTCTTCTAGATTAGAATAGGCTTTTTCTTTAAGGCTTGGGTCAATCTATCTTGCCTTTAACACTGACCAGTTCCCCAGTGATGATGCTACCACCACCACGTTTAAGTGTTTGTAGACACCTGATCAATCTCATACGATTTTGCACATTTTTATAACAGTACACCCAAAAAAACGACAATTCCACAAATGAAACAACTGCACAATGTCCAGCATCCAGAAACTGAAGATAAACCTGAAGTGCAAATCTTAACTGGAACTCGAGATTTAACTGCAAAAAAATATAACTTCTAGCTGACTCACGCAAACATACTAATTAAAGTGGGATGAAGGTGTAAATAACGATATTATTTACCAGTGATCAACATCAGCATCATCAAACTGTCCAGCTACTGCGGAATTTGGGTCGACTTCCATTCCATCTGGAGAACAAATAAGACAGAAGATCAGAGATTATTTGTAGAGTTTTGACTGGAATATGGGAGAGTCAAAATATACTTCGTCAACAGGCAAATGGTTCTCTCTTTTTCCATTAACTAACATCTGTAGAACTTAAATGATTAAATCAATGGAAAATCAAAATCACACGATGTCCCAATTACCCAAATGTAGAAGCTGATTACACTGACCAGACATAACATTATGACCACCTACATAATATTGTGTTGGTCCCCAAAACAGCTCTGACCCATCATGCACTGTGTATTCTGACACCCTTCTATCAGAACCAGCATTAACCTCTTCAGCAGTTTGAGCAACAGTAGCTCGTCTGTTGGATCAGATCCCACGGGCCAGCCTTCGCTACCCATGTGCATCAATAAGCCTTGGCCACACATGACCCTGCCACCATGTTCACCACTGTTCTTTCCTTAGACCACTTTTGATAGATACTGACCACTGCAGACCGGGAACACCCCACAAGAGCTGCAGTTTTGGAGATGCTCTGATCCAGTCGTCTAGCCATCACAATCTGGCCCTTCGTCAAACTCGCTCAAATCCTTACTCTTGTCCATTTTTCCTGCTTCTAACATCAACTTTGAGGACAAAATGTTCACTTGCTGCCTAATATATCCCACCCACTAACAGGTGCCATGATAATCAGTGTTATTCACGTCACCTGTAACTGCTCATAATGTTATGCCTGATCGGTGTATAGCTAACAGATACAAGTCTAGCTCACCCAGTAATTTTTTCTTAATCATTCACTGCTTTCACATTAATGTAATCTATAATCATGAACAATACTTCTGTACTGTACTTTTATGAATGTGTCTTGGACAACTGAAACCACTTGTCCTGCTAATTCAAAGACAGAATTGTACCAGAGTTCTGGTTGTTATGTGGATCATCATTTAGATTCACTTTAAAGATCTATACATTTATGGCACCCTTATCCAGAGTGACTTACATTTTATTTCATTTTATACAACTGAGCAATTGAGGGTTAAGGGCCTTGCTCAGGGGCCCAGATGTGGCAGCTTGGTGGTGCTGGGATTCAAACTCACAACCACCTGATAAATGGGCTAATGCCTTAACCACTAAGCTATCACTTGCCCAGTTTATAACATCACTTTGTTAAAAATAAGATTATATAGATTTGTAGATGGTGTCTGAAGGTTCAGCTGTGTAATTTAGATAATTTTGGGTCATTTATTAAGACTTCATTTGGGTTAAGAAAAATTGAGACGCATTTACAATCAGCCTCATCACTGGGCTTTAGCCTTATACTGACACCTTGTGGTTACTTACTTTGATGCTATTAATGCTGAAAATTCTTGATTTAGTTTACTTTTCACATTCTACTTGCAACTTAAAAACAAACCGGAAAAATGTAAGACCTTCAAACTCAGCTGACGGCTCATCTGTGCGAACTCCAGCCATGTGAAACTGTTGCGTGACTGACTGAGCGAGCATCCCTTCCAGTCTCTGCAGCGTGGCCTGGCCCTCTGCGGTCAGGTGTGACAAACCTTCCTCATATGTGTAGAAGGTGGGTACGTCAACCTGGCCTTGACGTGAATGGGAAAGAGAACGCACAACAGTGAGCGAACTTGACTCTGTAGCTAAAAATTTTGAACTCATTTTAAAAACAGACTATTTACCAGTCTCCTCCTCTTCCTCTTCATACTCCTCCCCTTCAAACTCCTCATTGTCAGAGTCTGCGTCCTCAGGGTCAGGGTGCAAGGCCTGGCAGTCACACATGGCGGAAAACATGGACTCCACTGCAGCACATAACACAGTTTAGTTTAGCCCTACCTGCCAATTTGATAAACTGAAATCAAATGTATTCAGACAGGAAAATAAACTGCACCCACAGAGTTAATCACCAGCTATTAGTGTAGTGTATTAGCATTAATATTAGTGTAATGAGTGTTAAGCAACAGCTACTTATCCGACAAGCTTCAAGGGTTTGTTATCCAAACAAAACAGTCTCCAGTGTCACTGACGCAGACTATTCAGAATGTACCAAATACCCAAGCTAAAAGAAAACATAACAAAAAAACGTATCCCTCTCTCACACTACATCACTTTATTCCATTCTTGGATGATGTTAAACTTTAGTGTGCAGATGCCATGACTCTGTGTTTGTGGCATTTAATGCTTTTCTGACCACTTCCTGTGCCCTAATCAAACCTCATGGTTCACAATGTGCAGCTTCATGAAACATGGTGCTGTGCATGAAAAAGCTTCAGCTGAAAAACAAAGCATCAGTCAAAGGTGCACACACTCACAAGCTGCTTTATCAGTGGGCACAAATCGGATTTCTGTGATGACCTCATCTTCATCCCCGCCTTCGTCGTCGTCATCGTCGCTGTCCTCTTCGCCTTCATCATCCGGAGTTTTCTCCCGCATCTCAGCCTCATTTTCATCTGCTAGTTTAATCATTCAGATTTTAAAACTTCAAGCAAGTAAAGCCTAAATTGTTGAGGTTAATTATTAACTGTCTACTAAATGACCTACACTACTCACAAAAAGTTAAGGCTATTCGGCTTTCGGGTGAAATTTCAGGATGCACCTAAAATGCACTATAACCTTTACAGGTGAACTTAATTTGACCTTCTCTACACTTTTGAATGCACATGTCCAACTGTTCAGTGTTTCAGTACTTTTTGCATAACTTGCTGTTCTCTAACAAGGTGCTTAACGGCAAAATTCACAACTGGAGTTTGATCCATGAATCGACCAATAAATTTTCTGGTTCAATTAGAATTGGTATTTAAACAGTCCACTTCATCATGCTGTTCACATTTTGACATCATGAGACCACGACCACACTTAACAATTGATCAACAGTACCTCGCCATTGTGAGGCTTCAAACAGGATGTTCTCAGAGGGAAGTGGCCACTGAGCTTAGAGTGTCACAGAGTGTCATCAGCAGGTTGTGACAGAGATACAGAGAGACTGGAAGAGTCACAGAAAGGCACAGAAGTAGACCACATGCCACGTTGATGACCGCTTCATTGTGAACAGTGCCCTGCGGAACCGGATGATGAATGCCACTCAACTCCAGGCACATTTAAGGGAGGTGAGAGGCACCCAAGTGTCACGTCAGACCACTCAAAACCGTTTACATCAGCGTGGTCTGCGTGCTAGATGACCTGCAAGGGTACCTGACCACACCACAGGCATCAGGCCAGGGATCATTTACGCTGGATGAGGGACCAGTGGGCCTCAGTGCTGTTCTCTGATAAAAGTCGATTCACGCTGAGCAGAAATGATGGCCGCCAACGATGCTGGAGACGTCAAGGAGAGCACTATGCATCAGCCACTGTTGTGGTGGCGTTACAGTCTGGACAGTCTACTCAATACAGAACTGCCCTACATCTTCTGAATGGTACAGTGACAAGCCAATACTACCTGAATAACATCATTAATCCAGTCATTGTGCCCCTGCATGAACAACACAGGCCTAATTTCATCTTCATGGACGACAATGCTCCAGATCATCGAGGTCGCATCATTAGGGAACGGCTGCTGGAGGCTGGGGTACCTCAAATGGAGTGGCCTGCACTTTCTCCAGACCTGAATCCCATAGAAAACCTATGGGATCAGCTGAGTTGCCGTATAGAGGCTTGTAACCCTGCACCCCAGAACCTCAATGACCTGAGGACCGCCCTTCAAGAAGAGTGGAATGTCATGCCTCAGCAGACGATAAGTCAACTCGTGAACAGCATGAGACGTCGTTGTCAAGCTGTAATTGATGGTCAAGGGCACATGACAAATTATTGAGACATTTTTTGTTGTGGTATACCCACCACTGTTGTTGGCTTTTGCTTCAATAAATTGTCCGACATGAGGAAATCACCATTGCATGCTTCTACTTAAATGCCCTACTTTCATGATATATCACTGTAGCGTGAACTTTTTACATTTTCCATAAATTTCACCCAAAAGCCAAATATCCTTAACTTTTTGTGAGTAGTGTATACAAAAGTATTGCTTTCTAAAACAAACACTAATCTGTCCATTAAACCTGGCACAAATACAATATTTAACAAAATATTTGTTTTTTGCTTGATTTAACAAACACATTTCTAAAAAATCTGACCCTACACCAGAAGTTTTAGGACACCCCTCCAAATCACTGAATTCAGGTGTTGTTTTCCAGGGGTTGAGCTTGACCCCTTAGTTCCAGTGAAAGGAACTCTTAACGCTTCAGCATACCAAGACATTTTGGACAATTTCATTCTCCCAGCTTTGTGGGAACAGTTTGGGGATGACCCCTTCCTGTTCCAACATGACAGCACACCAAAGCAAGGTCCATAACGACATGGATGAGTGAGTTTGGTGTGGAGGAACTTGACTGACCTGAGAGTTCTATCACCTCAACCTGATAGAACACCTTTGGGATGAATTAGAGCGGAGACTGCGAGCCAGACCTTCTCGTCCAACATCAACCTGACCTCACAAATGCTCTTCTAGAGGAATGGTCAAAGATTCCCATTAACACACTCCTAAACCTTGTGGAAAGCCTTCCCAGAAGAGTTGAACATACATTAGAGTTGAATATTACATTTATGTGCAGTTTTAGCCTGGCTTGCAGTCTCTGCTCTAATTCATCTTGGTATGTCTTGGTATTCTGAAGCATTAAGAGTTCCTTTCACTGGATCTAAGGGGCCAAGCCCAACCCCTGAAAAACAACAATTGAATTCAATGATTTTGGCAATATAGTGTATATTGAAAAAGTGACATTAATTTGCCTACCGTTCAGTTTTTTGTTAACCATCACGTACAGATGCTCCTGTGGATAAGCACTCAGGTCTCGAGAGATGGCGTGCAGACTGATGGAGGGATACTCCAGCGAGAAACCCATTCCTGAGCCATTGAACCATGACAGGCACCTGACAAGAAAGCACGCAAGTTCTGTTACTGGATCTTATGCTACAGTTATTATGACTAGGGACAACAACCAGACACTTTCACAAATCTGATTTACACAATGTTCTCCCTTTCTCCTGCTTGCTGTGGAAGATTTGCTACTCTCGTTTTGCACTGTGCTAACATGTAAATAAAGATTACAGCCCCAGGATATCTCTGTACAAGCTATATTTCTAAAGCATTGTACACACTACAACAAACCCCATCGACTCGTTCAGAGATCTCACCGATGGCAATTTTCCACTGCATATGCAAAAACAAAACGTGAACGAAACAGAAACCAAGTGAACCTTATGTGATACTCTCCAATCAATTAATCTGCCTAAAACTGAAGACATAACAGGAAAAGATAATATCAGTAAGAGCCAGAGAATCATCACACCCTTCAGGGTGACGAGTGTTTTTAAGAAATTAGATATTTGTGTATAGGCAAAGGACTACTATCTTCTTTATGTGTTCTTCCTCGGCCCAATGTTTGTTAACAGAGATATTTGAGATTTGAATACATTAAATGGGATGCTACAAATAAAAGGCAGACTACACGTTTTAGAATATACGTATGTGCTAGAAGTCTAGATTTTGGGAAACATAACTAAATAAATTTTGCTGACTGGAATAAAACAAAAATCTCAAGTTGAGCTCACTTAATGCTGCCTCCAAGTAATTATCTGAAAAATCGTGATTACAAGCTGGATGCACTTGAAAAATACTACAATTTCTTCTAGTGAGGAACTAAACTTCGATTTCTTCTAGTTGGGGGTGTGTAGGCATTAAAAAATCATGGAGATCACCAATATAAACATGCCTTCTACATCAAATATAAATGGGGAATTTTGCATTTTAGATCATCTTTCAGAATGGCTAAATACACTACTTGTCGCTGATGACACAAAACTTAAAATAAAACACCAAGTTTTCTAACATAGTCCATTTTCTTACGACTAAAACCATCTCAACAATCTCAGAGCTAAAACCGAAGGCAGAATATAGACTCCAGTGATGTAGCTGAGATTGAGGACATGTCTGAGCCAGAAGTCATACACCAAGGTAAAAAAGTGCTGACATTTCCACCTCAGGTGGTACTGTTAGGGCTTTAATCCATTTTAAAACAACCAAACAATAAACCTTTCTGATTTACGACACACTCACTACACATATTCATATAACCGCATACTGATACACTCCTGGTATATACACTGATCAGGCATAACATTATGAGCAGTTACAGGTGAAGTGAATAAGACTGATGATCTCATCATGGCACCTGTTAGTGGGTGGGATATATTAGGGAGCAAGTGAACATTCTGTTTCACAAATTGATGTGTTAGAAGCAGGAAAAATGGGCAAGAGTAAGGATTTGAGCGAGTTTGATGAAGGGCCAAGTTGTGATGGCTAGACCACTGGATCAGAGCATCTCCAAAACCGCAGTTCTTGTGGGGTGTTCCCGGTCTGCAGTGGTCAGTATCTATCAAAAGTGGTCCAAGGAAGGAACAGTGGTGAACCGGTGACAGGGTCATGGGTGACCAAGGCTCATTGATGCATGTGGGGAGTGAAGGCTGGCCCGTGTGATCCGATCCAACAGACGAGCTACTGTTGCTCAAATTGCTGAAGAAGTTAATGCTGGTTCTGATAGAAAGGTGTCAGAATACACAGTGCATGACGGGTCAGGGCTGTTTTGGCAGCAAAAGGGGGGCCAAGCAGGTGGTCATAATGTTATGCCTGATCAGTGTATAACTATAAAATTATAATATTTTACAAAACATTTAGGCCGAGTCCTTCAGCTTGAGCTAAACTGATGTCTATAAGCCTCCCGTTTATTTGTAAGCAACAAACTTCGCACGAGGAATAAATTTTGGCCGACCGATTACATTTAAGGTAAACTGTGTGTGCACTTCATTTTGGTGGAACTATACGTTTAAAGAGCTTGGGCAGAACAACATAAATGTCTGTATCAAAGAGAGATAAATGAAAGCCACTCATTCACACACACACATTAATAAAACAAAACAACAACAACGCATTGTTATTAAAAGGTAATGTTGAAGGCACTTACGACTCGGCCACATACAGCGTCCCAGTGCCGATTCCTTTACCGTCTAAAACCGCTGTAGTCTCTGCCTGCTGATGCCGAACTCCCTCAGCAGGAGGAGGCAAACTTTTTAACAAAACCATATTTTCCCAACCTGAGTATAAAACACCTCACCTGTCCCGGTGTTTACTTCCCAGAGCTAGCTAGCTTGGCTAAGGGGCTAAACAAGAAGATGCTAAATAGCGGCTAGCCTCAAATAGCAACTGACCTGTTATTCTCTGTATAAAAATAAATACTGTCGGTTTAGTTTTGCACAATACTGTTTAGACAGATAAAAGCATGCAGTTTTTTTTTTTGGAAAGAAACTACTTTTTAGTTTAATGGCCACAGTGCTACACGTTAATTTGTCGTTTCCATGCGCGCGCCACATGAACTACAGGGGCGCGTCCAAACCACAATCTATAGCTCCCTACGTACTTCTGTGCTGCAAGTCAGACTCGTTAACACTTTTCAGCGGTGTCCGAGTCTAATTTGCATACCAAAACGTTTGACATGAATATTTTCTGAAGACCCTTGAGTGTAGCAGAAGACATAATAAAGTTTTATTAGAGTAGAAAACACTACGTTATATTCTGTATTATTTATTTTATATCGCTTATTAAACACGGTAATATATTTGAATGTGGGAATAATAGGCGAGCACGCTCGCGCAACTACATTGATTTAGGACGCACCCTATTGCATTTTTTTCCGTCCTATTTTTTTATTGACAGCAGGAGAAAAAGATAACACTTCCTGTAGATTTTTAATAGTGAGAGGATCTTCACTGCCACCTTCAGTTCTAGAAGTGATATTACAAGACAAAGGTCAGATGAACATACACTGATCAGGCACAGCATTATGACCACCTGCCTAATATTGTGTTGGTCCCCCTTTTGCTGTAAAAAAAAAAAAAAAAACAGCCCTGACCCGTCAAGGCCTCTAAGTTGTGAAGTGGGTCCTCCATGGACTGGACTTGTTTGTTCAGCACATCCCACAGATGGTCAATTGGATTTAGATCTGGGGAATTTGGAGGCCAAGTCAACACCTCAAACTCGTTGTTGTGCTCATCAAACCATTCCTGAACCATTTTTGCACTGTGGCATGGTGCATTATCCTGCTGAAAGAGGCCACAGCCATCAGGGAATACCAAGGACCCAAGGTTTCCCAGCAAAACAAGCATGACACTGCCTCAGTCGGCTTGCCTTCTTCCCATAGTGCATCCGCCAAGCACACGAACCCGGCCATCCACGTGATGTAAAAGAAAACATGATTCATCAGACCAGGCCACCTTCTTCCATTGCTCTGTGGTCCAGTTCTGATGCTCATCTGCCCATTGTTGGCACTTTCGGCAGTGCACAGGGGTCAGCATGGGCTCCCTGACTGGTCTGCAGCTATGCAGCCCCATACGCAACAAACTGTGATGAATTGTGTATTCTGACACCTTTCTATCAGAACCAGCATTAACGTCTTCAGCAATTTGAGCAACAGTAGCTCGTCTGTTGGCTCGGATCACACGGGCCAGCCTTCGCTCCATACGTGCATCAATGACACTGACCACCGCAGACCGGGAACACCCCACAACAGCTGCAGTTTTGGAGATGGTCTGATCCAGTCGTCTAGCCATCACAATCTCGCCCTTGTCAAACTCACTCAAATCCTTACGCTTGCCCATTTTTCCTGTTTCTAACACATCAACTTTGAGGACAAAATGTTCACTTGCTGCCTAATATATCCCACCCACTAACAGGTGCCATAATGAGGAGTCTTATTCACTTCACCTCTCAGTACTCATAATGTTATGCCTGATTGGTGTAACTGAAAATATTAATAATAATAATAAAAGAACCATGTTTGCTGAAGCTGTAATAAACGCAGAGGCTTTATTCCACAGAGATACGCTTATCACGTTTATTTAGGTTTTTTGATTTGTTATGTACTGAGACTGAACATTAGAACAGTAAAATATAAGTAACACTCATTCCAGTTGAATAACTTTACAGCAGACAAAAGGCCACATTCACCGGGACTCTGGACTTGGTTGATGTGGTGTGTACCTGGAATGATTTGGTAGTGTTGTATTTCAAAGAACCAAGTAGAGCACACAGCACAGTCGTGAACGAATCGGGGTGAGGAGGGGGGGGTCGTGGAAGAAGAGGGCTTTGTTTAAAGTGCTTTTTGAACGAGAGTCGAAACTGTCTAGTTCTGGGCTGGGCCATCTTGGTACAATCAAAGGTGCTTTGATAAGTGCATTCAGTCAAGAGAATTTACTTCAGCCTAAGGGCAAGTCAACAGGCACATACATTTTTATACAGTATTAAACAAAAGGAACTCAAAGAGAACCTAAAAATAAAAATCAGCATGGACAGATTGAACTACCTCTGAACTAACTTTTGCAGATGCACTAGAATTCGACAAAAATTTGGGGGAAACGATTCAAAACATACCCAACCAGAAATAAGATCTTCTAGGATAGTAATAAGACATGCTACTTTCATGAAGTAGCTAAGATACTGTATGTAAGTCATTTCCATAGAAAGCTGCTAAACTAAACTTGCGTTAAACCTCCAAACTCGGTGCCATGATATTTCGTGGCACTTTTATTTCTTTACTGATGGCAAAAACACCTCAACATGGTTCGGGTTAAGATTCTCCTTGAACGAACTGAATGTATTAATTAAACACAGGCTGGCATCGAGGATCGTTATTCAAGATTAGCAAAACTGTTTCAAACAGATTCCCACAGAATCTCCTTCTCATATAAAAAAACTTTGTTGTTGTTGTTGTTGTTGTTTTCTTTACAGTGGATAAAACTGAAAACATTACTAAACCACCGATTTCAAAGGTGCTAGCATACAAGCAGAAAATATACAGTGTCTCTACAGGCTGAAAGAAGCTTGTGTTAGACGGATGAAACGTTTACTGGCCTTACAAATGACAGTGCTTTACTTTCTGAGGAACAGCTATAGTGTACGTGGATTACCGACACACACACATCCTGATTTTTTCCTGAGTCAATAAGGACTGGATTTTGATCAGTCAATCAGTGCAAACTTGATCATAAGACCCTTTACCTTTTATTTTTTATATATTTATTCGGTTTAATTTAGTGCTTAAAAACTTTAGATTTCAGTGACACAATATAATAGCACAGCATTTTAAGCCGAAGATATCAAAATAAAGCACTGTGTTAGCTAGCTAACTAGTTAGCTTTGACACCTGTTTACTTTGCTAGCAGTAGTTTGATATCAAACATTAGGTGGTTCTGCAATTTGCTAGCAAACTAGCTAATGTTAGGTGAACTAATTTCTATTGTAATTGTAATTATAAACCGGCATGAGGCGTTCCCATCCACATCAACCTTTTTTTTTTTTCAAAGCTACATTGTCGAGACATTCTTGAAGCAAAAAAAAAAAATCTATTCAATTCCCAATTTTACTACACACCTATGTTTATAGTTAAAATAGTTATCACCAAGCTCACTAGCTATTTATGTTGAACTATTACAAGGACAATAGCTTCCAGTATGGTGTTTTTGTCTAGCTGAACATTAAATTCTCAATTCTGAATGCTGGTTAATTTTCAGCAGTTCTGACAGGACAACTGGCTGGGATTCAAATCGCAGGTTTATATCCACTTGCACACTCGAAAACAGTATTGTTTATATAGTAACAGCTCATACACTATATGGCCAAAAGTTTTGGGACGGCTTTACAAGCACATGAATATAATATGGAGCTGGCCCACCCTTTGCAGCTATAACACAAGGTTTAGGAGTGTGTTTATGGGAATTTTTAACCATTCCTATGGAAGTGCATTTGTGAGGTCAGGCACTGATGTTGGATGAGAAGGTCTGGCTCGCAGTCTCTGCTCTAATTCATCACCAAATGTGTTCTATCAGGTTGAGGTCAGGACTCTGTGCAGGCCGGTCAGGTTCCTCCACACCAAACTCACTCATCCATGTCTTTATGGACCTTGCTTTGTGCACTGGTGTGCAGTCATGTCAGAACAGGAAGGGGTCATCTCCAAACTGTTCCCACAAAGTTGGGAGCATGAAATTGTCCAAAATGTCTTGGTATGCTGAAGCATTAAGTGTTCCTTTCACTGGAACTAAGGGACCAAGCTCAACCCCTGAATTCAATGATTTGGAGGGGTGTCCCAAAACTTTTGGCAATATAGGGTACGTTAGCTAAATCTATGTAGTAACAGTCAGTAAGGATTCTTTCACAAGAGTCTTTAGTTTATTCTGATTTCTCTCTAACACGACAATCCGTTTTCTGCCTTAAGAACTTTCAGACTGAGAAAATATGAGGCAGGTGAAGGAAGAACTTGTATAGCTGCCATAACATAAGTGATCACAGGGACTAGCGTGTAGCACGGATGGACCGCAATATTGAAATGTAACTATAAACGGATAAAAGTAAGTACTGTTGTGGAAAGGGAGCACATTTCTGTGGCGTAAGAAGTAGATTCAACTTTGGGGTAATAAGAGCAACTCTGCTTTGCTATGGGCCGCATCAAAGAGCAAGCCAAGTGTTGATTAGTTTCCTAAAACAGCATGTCCCAAAATGTTTTGTTTATTATAGAACATATTCCTCCACCACATTCTTACAAAACAGCAAACTAATCCTAATTAGATAGCTTTACCCACAGATTTTAAACTGCATTTCATTTATACAGTCTGGCCCAGTCAGATATTTGTGTAATAACAAAAATTCAGTAATATTCGAATCACTGAAAGTTGACTCGTTCACAAACGACACATTAGTCTGTTCCACCCGGAAACATTTGGGGGACTTGTAGAAATCACACGCATGAAAAATTACCATGTTTTGTAGTTTTTTTGTAATGTGTGTGATTTCTATAAGTAACCCAGATATATCAGGGTGGACCGAACTAAGGTGTCATTTGTGAATGCGTCAACGTTCTGTGATTCACAAAAATGAGTCATTTAGTTTCATCAGTGTAGACATGCTGTTACTCTGGTGGCAGTGTGTAATTTGTTTATTCAAAATACTTCCATTTGAACCTCTTTTCCACATCTGAGCTGCCTTTAGCGTGACTCAAAGACCTGTGTTTGACTCCCAGCTGTGTGCATGATGAGCAAGACAGGAAGCATCTGCTGCACTGCTGTTTCTTTTTTAAAGAATGTCCTGAATGTATTAATCAGTTACAATTATTTCAATGAAATTGAAATTGCAGTAGTGCAGTGTAAAGAAATGCAGCAGTTTTAGCCATTAAGAGTGCAAACGCTGGTCAAAATATCAAACTTTGTCTGATTTTGAAAAATGAATCGTTTTGGAACCGAAGGAGTCGACTCTTTTTGTTGAGTCGAGCTAAAAGATTCGGCTCACTGGAAAAAGAGCCGAAATTACCATCACTAGTGGACCATTTTGGCATGGAAGACCATTATAGAGTCCTGGCCCTTTTCTCAAGAATAAAATCCAGACCAGATCAAGACTTTATGTTCAGTTTTCGATCTGTTTCGAAGCTTCTTGAAAAGGAAAACATAAATGTGGAAAAAAAAAAACTTTTAGTGTTTTGAGTCTATATCCATACATTTGAAGTTTTTTAGCATATTTCAGTATCAGGAGCTTTAAATTCACAGACATTCCAGTCTCTTGCTAATTACACTGTGGAATTAAAATGATAGCCCAGGTCCACTAAGAACGCCGCTAACGTTAGAGAAACTAGTGTGGCCATGACTTATGATCAAGTTTGCGACTGGTGGATCAAATACACTTTAAAATGTTCGACCTTCCGCTCATAAAAACCAGGATGTGCACCGAGACCCTGCTCTACATCTGACATGTGCATGATGTATGTAACTAAAGTGTGTTCGGACATCACATGGAAATTCCTCTGGAAATTTGGATTGGTCCAGTACACTGAAAAACACTCAAAAAAAAAAGAAAAGGCAATGAGAAAATAATATATGAAATCTCGTCAGCACATCACGATAACTGTTCGCTGTCAAAAACAAAGTTAACAAAGTCCGTAGCGGCGGTGAGGTCATCCTCCTCCTCCTCGTCCTCCTCTTCCTCGTCTTCATCCTGCGCTGAAGATCTCGGAGGAAGCAGGCCATTGTGCTTCAGCATGGAGTCCTTCGAGCCTCTAGTGTGTGCTCTCACACTCAGCTCCCTGCAGTCTGTAACACCGCTATCCGGCTTTCCGGCCATCTTTCTCAGCTGTCTTTTCTCCACCCCGTCCTCTTCTTCCTCGTCCGATTCGATACGGTTCAGGCTTTTACGGAGAGGCCTCTTCTCCTCATCGGACACACCGGCGTCTCGTTCCTCGTCCGATTCTTCGTCTTCCTCGCTCGAACTTCTTGCTGGTTTCAGCTTGAGCCGTTTGTGCCTCTGTTTGGAGTCTTCCCTCGTGGACTGTCTCTTTCTGCCTCGTTGTCTGCTCCTCGAGTCAGAATCCTCCTCCGGCTCGGAGTCCTTTGAAATGACAGACGCTGGAATAAAATGCAGATGAATTAGAATTGTTCATTTCAGTGCTGTTTGAGTTCTCAAATCTGATTGGTCGAAAAGTGTTGATTTTTATTCTTGATTAGTGTTCCATTTAAAGTGGATGATGAGTCTATGTCCTACTATATTTTCCGTCAATGGTTGAAGGAAGCAATAAAAATAAACACAACTGAGCACTGCTTGATGAACTGATGCAGACGTTCTCCTAAGTACTGAGGCATTAGAACTGGTAGATTTTAGGAACGATTCAACCATACATGAAATATACACAATTCTCCCTTTTATTCCTGAATGCACTTTTTTTAACCTAAAACATTTTAATGTCTTCCTTCCTAGGCTTTTCACTGGTGCTAGAGAATGTAGTGATCGTAGGTAACAAATAAAAGGAAGTGTATAGCTACCAGTTTAACAGTAGATGGTCTCCAGGCTAAACAGAGGCTAAGGTAAGTTCAGATAATGAAACAGTTTGCAGGTCTGACTCACTGTTAGAGCTGGAAATTCGCCGGCGGCGTGGCGCTTGATTAGTTTTCCGTTCAGAGACTTTATGTGACCCCTCCGACTCGGACGTCTCGCAGTAGTTGATCTGGGCTTTCTGACTGCGCCGTGACCTTCTCCTGCTCAGATTCACGTCGCTGTCACTGACCTCACTAGAGCCCTCTGTGTCTACCACAAGAAAAAAAAAACAGAAGAAATGCTGTAAAAGTTGAAAGTTTAGTTAATGTCCACCTTGATGACCGATCCAACAGGCGAGCTACTGTTGCTCAAATTGCTGAAGAAGTTAATGCTGGTTCTGATAGAAAGATGTCAGAATACACAGTGCATGACGGGTCAGGGCTGTTTTGGCAGCAACAGGGGGACCAACACAATATTAAGCAGGCGGTCATAATGTTATGCTTGATCAGTGTACTACTACTATTAATAATAATCAAAATAACAATATTAACAATTAAACATTAACAAGAAGATCCTAGCAAACAGCAGGGAGAACTAACCTATATTTAACACAGAATTCTAATGTTTACTGGTAGAGGAGACAGCTGGTTTTTAGATGAGACAGCATTTTATATTATATATATATATATAAAACAAAAAATGTGAATTTTCATATATAAAAAAAATATAAATAAAATACATTTATGCTGTAGAAGACATTTACAGTGTCAAATAATCATTAACCTAAATAGTGTTACAAATTTTGTTACTATAAAAATAACAGTATTGTGATTAATGTAAAAATTAAACTGAAAAACATCACACGTGTTCCAAATTCTCAGAGCATTATTATGACTACAAACCCATCTCTTCTTCCTCCTCCTCTTCCTCGTCCTCCTCTTCTTCTTCTTCCTCCTCCGAAGAGCCTTGGTGGCGCCGAGCTGATCTGCGTGTCTTCCTCTTGATTCTCTGTGCTTGGCCGTTTCTGGCTGTTCTCCTGCTTGAAGGCAGACGCTCTATGCTGCTGGTGATGCTGCCTCTCTCACTTCCCTCCCAGGAGGCAGCATCAGCCTCGCTGCCTCCATCGTCCCCCGACACCACAAAATCATCCTCCTCCATACTGGGCTCAAAGGAAGGGGACGGAAGAAACAGGACAGAAAGGCTGATTACTGATGTGTTAGTAGCCAGATGGTTGTAGGTTCAATCAGTGATAACAACTCACCTGTCACTGATCTGAAACTCATCCTCACTCTCCTCCTCATCCAGCGTACTTTCGCTGTCTAAATCGTTTAGTCTCCGGCGGCGTTTCCTCTTGCACGGAGCAGGAGTTTTCACAGGCTGTCGGATCTCTTTGGCTTCCTCTTTCTCTTCCTGGTCTGTGATAGCCGCCATATCCTTACCAAATCCCACATCTAAGGGAAACGACACAAAACGCTACAACTTCTTCCGAGAACAATGAACAAACTGGTATCCTTTTGTCTGCTCACACATACACAAGATTCCCTCACCTCCGCCATCTGAATTCTGGACATCTTCCTCTATTGCTTCATCGATCGCCTCATCAAAGTCGTCAAACCTGGTAAGTAATTAAAAAATAAATAAACCAAATGTGCTTATAGGAGATGAGAACAGGTTTGAGCTGTGTAACCCGCACACCTGTAACTAATGGATTTCCTCTTCCTTGTGGATCTCCTCTCCAGATTCTTACACTTCTTGGCACCTTTTTTCTTCTCTTGTTTCCCATCCTCTGCATCAGCATCCTGTGGGTAAGAGGAAGAAATAGATTACAAATCCAGCCGGTCAAACGACTGCCCACTTTATTGCTATGAGTCAAAAGATCCTCAGCAAACGTGTGAAGTTGAACAGATGTGTGTGGCCTAAACCAGAAGCTTTTTAACATCCTTTTCCTTTAGCCTTTATTTGTCACATATACATTACTGCACAGTGAAATTCTTTCTTCACATATCCAATCCTTGGAGGTTGTCGTCAGAGCGCTTGAACCCCCGATCTTCCTGTCAACGACCCAGAGCCTTAACCACTTGAGCCACCACTGCCCCCTGAGCTCATAAATTAGAAAATATATCAAAATAAAAATAGAAAATAGACCAATTTTTCCACCCCAAATTTTCTTCGATTGTCCAGTATTGGCAAATCTATGCCCATGACAGCCTCAGATTCCTGTTTCAGGCTGAAAGTAGTGGAACCCAATATGGTTCTGCTTGAATAGATAATGCAGCCACTGCAAGATTCAATATTTTGTGAGTGCTGAGATGCTTTTCAGCTCACCACATCTGTAAAGAGTAATTATATACATCCTTCCTGGCAGTTCAAACCAATCTGGCCATTTTCCTTGGTCCTCTCTTATCAACAAGTTGCTTCTGTTACTCACTCAGTGCTTTTTATTTATCTCACCAACTCAATCACAGGAGATATTCAAACCAGCCCTATTGGTACCAACAACCATGCCAGTAAGTCAGAGAGATCATACCCTGGATCATTTTCCCCATTCTGTTGTTTGATGTGAACATTAAGCTCTTGATCCTGTATATGTATGGGGGTTTTGTTTTGTTTAAATTGCACTGCTGCCACCTGATTGGCTAATCTGGTAGTTGCATAAATAAACAAGTGTACAGGTGTTCCTAATAAAGTGGACATTGAGCGGATATGCTAAGTGAAACGACACACAACTGGAAAAAAAAAAAAAAACTGCAAATTGCTCGGTCCTGAAAACTTTATCAGATGTTAAATAAATGCCTATGATTATGTTCATCTTTGTTCATTAAAAATAGAGCATTTATATATTTCATCTTAAAATGTGCGAGGGCCAGCCTCCTGAATCCGTTACCATAGCAACGATAACATAGCAGAAAAAATACATTAATATAAACCTGTAAATTAAAGCCACTACTCTGAGAGGTGCTGCTGTAGAAAAATCAATCCAGAAACTAAATTATTTACTACACCAGAGTATTTTAGAAATACCTGCTGAACAAGAGTGTGTTTAAAAGAAAAGAAATGAAATGTACTTACTGGATTGGGTATGATGTTCTCCACGCTGATTCCCACGTACACCAATCTCTCACGCCTATAGACACAAAAACACGACGGTCTGAACTTCTACACATTAACCAAACGGTCAAACGTGTGTGTGTGTGTGTGTTGCGTGTTCTATCTGCACCTCCTCTCGGCTCGTTCCCGTTTCTTCAGAGCCGTGTCCAGGTTCTGCAGCTGTTCCTCCAGCCTCTCACACAGCAACTTCTGAAAACGACATTACACACAGCTATTCACACTCTAGGCTTGCTCATACTGTACAATTACAATAAAGTGACTATTTAGTCTTGCACGTAGATCCATTAATAGCTCTGTGATCAGAGAATAGTTTTGTTTGTGCTTCAATCTTTTGTACGGTCATGCATTCAGAATAGTATAAAGTGTGCATGCATGTATTTTCCCTGTTTGGTCAGCTGCCACTGCCGACTCATCAGCCAGATATCTACCCATCGCGCCGGAGAGGATGAAGGCTAGCATGTGCTTCCTTCTAGACGAGGCATCTTTTTCAGCTGCTGCTCGTGCAACGTCACAGGGCAGCGTTACAAGCCTTTATCTACCCTCTTCCACATACATGAGGTCACAGACACGGACGGGTGGCCAGTATCACTCTGTCTGACGAGGAGAGAGAAAGCATGCCATCCATTCCACCCAGGTCAATTCTGCCCTCTTAACTCAACGTCAGGATTCAGTCTCCAGTCATTTTTACCTCACAATTGGCTGAGCCACATCCAAGACAAACTGAATTTGATAACGGAGTATAGAATATTACTTTTTAGTCAATTTAAGTGAATACAGTGGAGCTTCTTTCATAATATATAGCTAAAATGAGGGGAAAAATAGTCTCCAAACCTAATCTGAAGAAGGCAGTGTATGATATATGAAGAAGAAAACTACACTGGATCAAGATTCTAGCTGAGTCGGCAAGTTATTAGAGTATATTTATAGCACACAGAAACCGGGATACTGAAGTTGATTCATGATTTTGTTTTTTCTCCCCTCACTGTTAAGATCTTTTTACCACAACAACATTTTAATACTATTACTAATTTTGTTCCCCAACATGTACTAATGAAAGGACAGCTTTTAAAGATAACACACTGAATGTCTTGTTTCTTTTGTGGTGTACTCAGGGGCATGCAAAGATGAAGGAATCTAGAGATGCTTCATGAAGATTTTGGACAAGATGGATTTTGGAAAAGATGCCAGCTCCATGTGGACTTTGAGGACAACAAGCTCCTAATCAATACACAACAAAACCTTCTACATATGCTGTATCTGCATCACACAACTAAAACTGACTGGACAGGACTGTAGAAAAGACGTTATTTATAAATCACACTCTCCGTGCCACGCAAATGAGGATGAGGTTCCCTTTTGACTCTGGTTCCTCTCAAGCTTTCTTCCTCTTAACATCTAAGGGACTTTGGACTACTTTTGGGATCTTGGACTTTTGTACTACGTTTCTTATGTTCTGTAAAGCTGCTTTGAGACAATGTGCATTGTTAAAAGTGCTATACAGGTAAAATTGAATCAAATGCAAAAAAAAAAGCTACTGGTCAAGTGGGCTGTAAAAGCATGGGATGTAAAAGCTCACAGTTATGCTGTTATACTGATGATGGAGCTTAGCTTTTATGTCACTACTCACATGCTGACACGGAGGGCAGAACCACTCTCCATCAGGAATGATCATCAGAGGAGGGCGCAGGCAGGCCGTGTGGTAGCCACTATCACACCGGTCACAGAGAAGAATCTGAGAAGAAAAAAAACCCATTGTCATTAGATGGTTATATGGAATCAGGGTGTTTGATGGACAGGAGGTAGAATCCATTTTGTAATTTCACCGTCACAATTTAAGATAACAGCAGTGTCTCACATGATGCACTATACACTACACTGATCAGGCAAAACATTATGAGCACTGACAGGTAAAGTGAATAAGACTGGTTATCTCCTCATCATGGCACCTGTTAGTGGGTGGGATATATTAGGCAGCAAGTGAACATTTTGTCCTTAAAGTTGATGTGTTAGAAGCAGGAAAAATGGACAAGCATATTTAAAAATGGCTAGATGACTGGATCAGAGCATCTCCAAAACTACAGCTCTTGTGGGGTGTTCCCGGTCTGCAGTGGTCAGTACCTATCAAAAGTATCCTTTAAGTCTTATAAGTTACGAGGTGCGGCCCATGGAGGAACTGCTGCTAACATCTTGGTGCCAGATACCATCACACCGTCAGGGATCTAGTGGAAACCATGCCTCGATGGGTCAGGGCTGTTTTGGCATCAGAAAAGGGGACCAATACATAATGTTATGCCTGATATGTGATTTGAGACAAATGTTCTGTCAATATCAGAAATCTAAGTCTAAGGGCTGCTCTGATGCTCATCTAAAAGACACAAATTATTACAGTCATGGAATATGTGAAAGCTCGGATCAGTGTATGTAATGTAAGCAGAGGGTCCGAGAATCTACATGGAGAACATTCATTCATCCATCCATCCATCCATTCCATACACCACTTATCCTACTGGGTCACAAGGAGTCTGGTGCCTATGCCAGAAAACTCAGGGCACAATGCAGGGGACACCCCGGACAGGATGTCAGTCTATCACAGGGCACAATAGCACACACACTCACACACCTATTCACACACTATGGACAATTTAGAGCTGTCAATCAGCCTACATGTTTCTGACCTGGGGGAGGAAACAGGAAACCCCCAAAGCACGAGGAGACCATGCAAACTCACCACACATGATATGTTATAGAATTACACTGTGAAATTAAAATCTATTTTTCCATCGAGCTAAACCTTGCTGTTAAGCTCCCCAAACACTGACTATAACACTAATTATTTGTTCTGTAAATGTGTTTATAGCAGGAGGAATGAAATGGACATGTGACCCACCAGTTCAGGATGGTTGATGAGGCCGCAGTGTTTACAGGCATCTTCAGGTAGAACTTCCCCCGAGTGCTGTGAATCCAACTCACTCTTCTCGTCATCTCTCTCAGACTTGCTCTCGCACACTGCGTCTGCTCCTGGAACGACTTCGGGTTTGCGAGTTTTTGAAGGTTTGGACCAGCGAGGCCGTCTGTGTCGTCGTTTCCCCTGAAATGTGTGCCAGACAGATTTAACTGGACCGTCTAAACATCTAGCATCAAGGAATATTCTGGATCGACACGTGAAAAGCTTACTACCTTAGTGGACTTGATTTGTCCATCTGAGGTGATTTTCTTGTGCAGGTCCCTCTTGTGAAGCGCCCGCTCCTCTTCCTGATCCACGTGCTCTTCCGCCTCACGTGCCGCAGAGGGCGCCATATGTTTCTGCTCCTGAATCTCTGCCAGCTTGGGACTGGGCTTACAGATTCTGGCCGACCTGCGGAGCTCAGGAGTTCGCCTGTGCAGCGGGATCTTGATCTTGAGACGTATACCTTCTTTCTGAAGTTCGGAGGACACTTCCTCGTCATCGAGTTTATTTCGATCCTCCCCGCTTTGCAGCTTTAGCTTGGCTTTTTCGGAGCGTCTTTTTTTGGAACTTTTAAATCCTTTGCTGTCGTTTTCTTCTGCAGCTCTGTCACCTGTCCCTCCATCGGGGATCATCGTCAGTTTAGCCGTCCTGCTTCCAGCCAGTTCTTCCCCACTACCCGTCTCCTTCAGCTTCGCTACCGTTTCCTGCTCAGTGCTAGACCTAATAACCGACTCTCCATCACTATACTCGATACGCTTTTCGGCATCTGTTGGTAGAGCTAACAATAACGCAGCTCGCTCCGTAGCATCTGCTCCAAGAGCCTTTACTTTGGCGTCAGTCTCTGCGTGCTCAACTCTAAGCGTCATCTCTTCGCTCATGCTCGAATGATGAGTGGCTTGGGAAATACTAGGCTTTCTAACAAGCACAGACTGCCTTATGCTCTCAGCATGTGCTGCCTCAGTCTTAAAGCTCTTCACGTCGCGGTCTTCGTGCAGTCCGTTTCGATCCTTGGTGGGATTTCCTGAACCATCAGGCACAGGAAAAGTTGGCTTTCTCTCAATCGGACCCATTATCACTCCGAAACCTACATACTGTTCTCTTTTACTCTGACCTATAACCCTGTCCTGGACAGATTCGCTGCTTTGCTTTGCCTGCGAATTTTCAATAAGAACTGGAGATGGTGCTATTTTCTTTTCTCCAGTGTGCTCCATTGCTGCTGGGTTGCGTACAATTATCCCACCCACAGAAACACTGCCGTTGCTGTTGTTGTTATTGTTTACGTGGCTGTAATGACTGTTGTCGTATCCTTCGCTTCGTTTGAGTTCCCTCTTTTTCAGGGGTATCTTAGCCTGCTGGTCACTTTTCATGGCTCTCTCGAAATCTTCTGCCGTCCTCTCTTTTTTGTCCATACAGGAATCTGTCTTTGCTGGAAGTTCTTGTTTGACGGAACTGGGTGCCATGACGACCGAGATGGCGTTCCAGTGTCGAGGTGAATCCCTCGACTCGTCCTTGATGAGGCTCTTAATTGTGCTCACCCTGTTGTCTATAACAGGAGTCTGGTCCAATTTTGGTGTTTCGGTGCCAAGCACTTTCAGCTCTTCCTTTTGCTCTTGTTTTACCTCAAGTGGTCCAGCAGAACCTTTTCTTTTATTTTCACACACGATCTGACTTTCTTCTTTAACGGATCGGTCGGAATTTACATTTACAGTACAAGTAATTGGCTTGCTTTCTTCTTCTGAGGCACACTCCGCTTTAGCCGCCTTGTTCGTGACTTTAAGATCACCTTAGGGGGAAAAAAATGTACAACACATTCAGATTCAAATCACACCTAACCACAGATAGCAATAAACAGTTAATGAAGTGACTCATGACAAGAACAGCGTACACACAACAAGATCATAATTATTCAGTAAGTACGGGAACGTAGAGCACCGGGTGGTGGTTTATTACCTCCGCAGCTTTTCTCGTCTCCTGGGTTGCCAGAAGTACCGTCGTGTCGCTCCTCATCCGTCACGGCTGGTTCTATCTTAGCTTTAAGGAGCTCCAAAATGTCTGCTAACTCATTCCTATCCCTGTTAAGACAAATGATATCGCTCTGCCAATGACTCAGCTTTTAATAAGTGTTCAGAAGTCAAAGTGAACTCAAGGCCCTCAAGGCCTACTGGCAGAGTCACGATATGTCCATCTTTAAGAAAAAGGGACCACTACTGCAGGATTACGACTTAAAGTAACAGTTCTAGCCTAATACACAGACTTGGATAATGAGGCAGGAAATGTCTTTAGTTCGATGTTCGAAGTTCTTTCTGTAAAAAAATGTCCTTAATATCCTGCACAGGTGGCGTGAGGTTTAGCTGAATTGAATTACTTAAGAACTGCGGTTTACGGAACGTGTTTCACAATAGAATTTTAGCTGGAAATTTATTTCTACATCAGCCTCATACTAAAGAATCAACAGGCACAGAACTTACGTTTTGGCTCATTAAAAAAATATTTAAATATTTCCTTAGGGGATCAACCAGAGTGTACACGAAAAAGAGTGTACACGATTCCCCCCCTTTTAATTCTATTTTATTTATTTATTCATTTAAGGTTATTTTATTAGGATTGGAATTACTGGGTAGAAAAAGTAATGACTTTGTGCCACTGATCAATTTCTGCTTTAATTTAAAAAAAAAAAAAAAAAAAAAAAAAGGGAAAATATTGTGTACATTCTTGCTCTTTTTCGATTCAATTTTATTTAAATAGTGCTTTAACAATAGACATTATCATGAAGCAGCTCTAAAGAAAAATATAAATTCAGGATAGAAATAAAAGCTTTCAATTTAAATGTATCCCTAATGAGCAAACAGAAGTGAGAATGGTGAGGAAAAACTCCCTGAGACAATATGAGGAAGAAACCCCGAGAGGAACCAGACTCAAAAGTGAAACTATCCTCATCTGAATTGTGACAAAATATTAATCGTCTGATTTATAACATCATAACATTTCCAGTGATGACTGAAGTAGCTTCCTGGTAGTCTCCAGACTGTTGCTTCAACACTGCTTACCTGACAATGCACCTCCATGATGACCCATCCAGATCGTCCTGCTCCTCCACGTAGAGCCGAACGTTCTGGTCTTGGTCCAGTTGGAACCAGTATAGGAGCCCTTCCTTATCTCTTCCGATCGGCTGCAGGCGCATCTGCTCAGGGTCTTCCTCGTTCACTGCCATCTTAAACTTGAGGTTGTCATCAAATTGGCTTTCACACAAATACTGTAAAACAAACAAACGATCAAATACAGTTTCTTATTACTATGTATTGTATAATACTGGTCTGCATGTAGTAAGGCATGGTAGTGCTACAGGACAGCTCTGGTTTAATTCTGAGTTCAGGTTACTGCCTGTGTTGTCTTTCACATGTCCTCCAGTTTCCTCCCAGCTCCCAAAATCATGCTGGTTAGTGAGCTGGCTATAGTAAATTATGTCAACATTCCTGCCTTGTGTCCAGTATTCCTAGGATTGGGTCTTGACCAGGATAAAGTGATTACTGAGCATGGACATCATTCATGTAATTAAACAATAATAAAGTACTAAGAACCTTTTATTTTGTATATGACTATATTCAATCGTTCAATCACCTCCAGAAATCGCTTTATCCGGGTCAGAGCCTACCAGGAGAACACTGGAGATGAATCGGAAAATATACACCATGTACACACACACACACACACACACACACACACAGACACTTAGACACTCAAACACACACACCTAGGTCAAACTAGACTAGCTAACCCAGCTGTTTTTTGGAGGTCGGAGGAAATCAGAGAACCCGGATGAAACCCACACGGACACAAGAACAACACGTTTCTATTCAAACTGTAACCTAAGCTCAGGATCGAACTGGGGGACCCAGGAGCTGTTAGGAGTAACACAATCCAAAGCACCACCATGCTGCCCACTGTATTCATATAAATCGGGATATAATCATCTTGCATTAATAAGGTACAAGTACAGTCTCAAAGTTCTACAACTTTTTTTTTTCCCCTCCCTATGTAAATATGTTATAAATCTGTTCACAGTTGCCAGCTCCTTTCAAAGCAGCACCTTAAGGATGTCGGCCTTGCACTCCATGGACATTTCCGGGTATCCTTTTCTCTCCAGCTCCCATGCCCAGGTACTGTTAAACTCCTGACACACCTACATTAAAAAAAAAAAAAAAGTACATAAAATAAAAAAAGAAATCAATAGATAAGACAAGATTATCAACCAATAAAATCACTACACACAAGAATATAATATTCAAGGATCTGAACAAAAGGTACACATAGTACTAAAGAACAAAACCTTACCCTAACAAGATGCTTCTCCCATCTGTCTGACGTCACCGACTTGCCAAGTTTGCGAAGTAACTTCACATGGAGCTCAACAAGAGGCTGGGGAACTACAAAGTCCCAGAAAGATGATCAATAAACCAATAACATCAATTCGTGCATACAGTTGAATGCAAAAGTTTTTCGCACCATTAAGACAAAGACATGTAAGGCGGTTCGACTGACATGATATAAAATAATGGTTGATTTGAATTAATCTGCATGTAATGCATCATTCAGGTAGAAAGCCAACTGATGGCTGAGGAGGATGTGGTCATTTGTTGACATGCAGAATAAAACCATCAGAAATATGTCTATTTGATCGATCTATGCCAATATGTCATTTGCACCTCATCAGATAAGTTTGTAAAATGGTTTGGACTAGTGCATTTCTGCTGTAAGAGCTTTTCTGGATGATTACACACAATATCGATTATCCAGGGGGGGTCTACGAGTTACTTTATGATCCATGTATAATGTGCTTTAATACATGGTTACTAACATTTATTACTACTGTATAACTATTAACCTTCTGATGTATGTTACATGAGACAGTGTTGTTATTATACATAATATGTTATTGACCACTGTTTTACATTAGTAAAAATGTTATTGACCACTATTTTAAGCTTGTACGCCAAAGCACTGTCATGTTTATCCTAGACAAATAATAAAAGTAAACAATGTGTGAAATGCGAAATAATATTTGTGCCATAAAAAACAACAACAGTGGAAAGGAAGTTGCACTCAGAAGTTGCGCGCATGCGCAGAAGAGACGGCCGGCGGCTCTGTCCTGTTTGTCACAATGTTGCTAGCTAAAACTGGATGTAAACACTAGCCTCCATTTAAAAGTGTCTATACTCAATAAAACCCTAAACTGTGCTACTGTTGGAAAACCACGGCCAGTGTTGACCAGTGTATATCCTGGAGAAATATTTGGTCCAGATTTGGATGTAGAGTTAAAAACAGGAGAGCAAGAACAAACCCAATGGAAAAAAAAAATTCCACCTGACAGTTAGCTAGCGGGAATAAGATGCTAGTTCATGTTGACCAGAAACAGTAGAGAATTAAGTTGAAAATAATAATAATAAACAAAAGACTTTAAAGAAAGCAAATAAAACAAGTGAGCTACATCATCATTCGTGTGGTTTATTCTTACTTAACAGCCCCCAAATAATGGCCTTCTATCTTGTTCTAACGGTAGATCAAATCCAGAAAACTAGCATGTTAGCCAAGAGCTGTGTTTCTCAGTCCTTTAGCTAGTAGACTGCTTCCTGCTCTAATAACACCTGATCTCCGCTCTGTAACACGTTCTTCGCGTTATTACAACGTGTGTTAGAGCTGGGGACAGATCAAATGTGGAGTTAATACGGTGTAAGACACTGAACCGTGATGATGAAGATGATGATGGTGGTGATGATGATGATGATGATGGAGAGACCCTCTCTATACCCATCCTCAACGTCGCAGTAAAATGTCCTTTTCCCCCTCACCTGATGATGTATCCTGCAAGTATCCCTCCATCTGCGGGAAAGTCATTTCGGGCAGATCCAGAGCAGCACCGTATCGCTCTAAAAACGAGCACACGACGGCAAAGCTCGGACATAAACCCGGAGGAAGACCCGCTGGAGCTACCGGAGCAGCCATTTTCCCTACCCGGGTTACAGTATAGAGTGAGATTAAAGCCAGGGAGGACCGAGGCCTGCCCACAATTCAACGCGACGGGGAAAGCATCATTACCAGATCGCGTTGTGGATCACTCGGTGATTACAACTTTCAGAAAATGCGTCATGCATAAACCGATTTGGTGATGTAAAGTGTTGTGGCTACCACCAATAATCCAGCAATCAAGACAGCACCGGTAACCTTGTTTCAGTGCTGCGCCGCTAAAACACCACAAATCCCTTGAGGATGTTTCTGCATTTTTTTTTTTTTTTTATCATTTAACACTATTAATTATCAATAATTTCTCTCATGAACCCTTGCTGACAAGGAAGAGGATGGAAACCATGCCGTCTCCAAGTGGGCGTTATCTTTCTCCCACCGGTATTTTAATAAACCCCGCCTTCCTGCGCTGCGACCGGCTCGCTGCGGATCTGTCCAATCCGCGGGCTGCCTGTGTCATGATTTGCAGCCAATGGAATACATAGGTGTGTCCCTACGTCATCGCCGGTGCCGGAAGTAAATTTCCGATGCGATGAATGAGCTACAGAATGACGGTTGCTATTGAGACGGATTCGTAGCATGGAATGAAAAGTTGCTGGATTTCCTATGCTACGCAAAAGGCATATTTAGTTAAAGCAAACGTCTCGATTAGGACTGAAAATGTCAAGATTTTGAAATTGTAGTCCTTTCGGACAAACTACAAGTTCCAAAGAGAGTCGTGAGACGGTGTCGTCACATCCGGGCACTTTGTTTGCGCGCTAGCTACTCGAAGGTACGATTTAATTACACCACTTCCTAACTACAGTATAGCAACAGAATATATAAAGTATTAAAGTATCAAGCAGCACCACGGCTTTCCAGTTAATACTAGCCAACAAAGTCGTTTGTTAGCCTCCAAAGGCAACGGGGCCGATAAAGTAGCACCTGATTGGATGCTGATCATGACGTAGGGAGTGGGCGTGTCAAGTAGTGAAAGCCATATTTCTTGTTATTATTTTGCCAGTGCAGCGACAGTCATAGTACGTATTTAAAGCCTGAGTTTGAGTCCATCAAGAAAGGTAAACCTCTGTTCACTGGGGTAAACAATGCATGAAATTAGTCTAAAGCTCGATTTCCTGTTTGGATTGTAGCAAAGTCTTATCCCCACTCTTATGACTAGATAGCTCAAGTCATAAAATTACTCTTCTTTTCCAGTTACAGGAGAGAGAGAGAGAGAGAGAGAGAGAGCAGTCATGTCATCTCCAGAAATTCAGTCTCTGTCCTGGGGGCACATGAAGGTCAAAGGTTGCTCCTCTTCCTACAAAGACTGTAAGGTGTGGCCAGGTGGCAGTCGGGAATGGGACTGGAGAGAGACTGGGACAGATGTGAGTGCAAATTAATTTCAGAAGCAACTAACTAGAGTGCAGTGTTTCCCACATGATCTCATTAAACAGACCTTTCAACATTTATGCATGTCTGTTTCAATACTAGAAAACCTCTCGTCTTGGAGGGGGAAGTTATATTTAAGGGGCAATATTTCGAGAGAGCCCCACTTGCTTGCTTACAAACTAAACCTGGCAAGGAATAGTGCAAGAAAGGTACTAATAAAGAAGAAAAACAACAACAAATATAGCAGTCAAGATTAACACACTGAAAGCTGTACAATCTATCGATACAATGCATGTAGAGTTTTGTACATTTCTGGGCACATCAGGCCCAAAACACAAGAACTATCATCAATACTAAGTGATAAAATGCTTTTTAAATGTCATTTAAAACTAGTTGTACGCCATAAGTTTCCTTCGGACTTATTCCAGGAATGTCTTAAAGGCTGGTGTGTTCCCAAATGTAAGCCTGTCAAATACATTCATCAGCATACTACAGAAACATTAATGCATTATTTTATGAGACATGCTTCCCTCAGCATTATCCAGGTGTCCAGCCAGCTGACCTGGAGGAAATCCTGAGAAAAGGAGTTCAGACGCTGGTCATAGGAAGAGGAATGAGTGAAGCATTACAGGTGATTTCAAAGACCGGTCTTAAAACACAACCAGGCAAATATTAATATTAGTTTTTTTTTCCTAACTCCTGGATAGTTTGAGTGGAAACTGGATTAATGGTCATGTCTTGGTGCCACAGGTGCCTCCCTCCACAGTGGAACATGTGAAGAAACAGGGCGTGGAAATAAAGGTACTGCAGACTGAGAAGGCTGTGAAAGAGTACAACAACCTTGCAGGACAGGGGGCTAAAGTGGGAGGAGTTTTCCACTCCACTTGCTGAAGATGCCGAACTTTACGGTGCCTTGTGTCTTGGCTCCATGTTTTAAATCTAAAGCAATTCACTAACCATGGTTATTTAGTTGGCACGGAAAGGCTGTTGAAATATTCTTTAGTTCTTTAAAAATGACAGTATTTACATATACAACATACAAAGGACAAGATTTTATTACATGGATAAACTACAGATCAATATTTTCTGCCAAAATAAATCAATGTTAAGGGAAAAAAAAAGCTGTTGATTCATTTGTTGCAGTCAGCTTCAGCTGGGAGTTCAATTCCTCCCCTAAAGATTTGTGTCTTAAAGTCCCAGGTCAGCGCCGAGCAGGTTTCGGCATGATGAAGACCTTGACAGGCTTGCTGAGGGTGATGGTGCCGTCAATTGAGCTTTCAGTTGTTGGCAGGCTTTCTGTGTTCTCATCCCAGGCCGGTTTGGGCGCAGCCAGTTTACTGCTGTAGGCCAGGAGCAACTGCACCTCGATCTGAGACGGCTCTGAGAAAGTCAGGAGAACAAGAGAAGTCGGAAGTCGGAAATTATTTCATTCAACCGTCTTCAGTAACCGCTTTAATTCTGGTCAGGGTTGCACAAGGTGGGGACATTGCTACTAGTCTATTGCAGGGAATCATGCAACACACACTTATTCACAACTGTGAGCAATATACACCGATCAGGCATAACATTATGCGTACTGTCAGATGAGGAGATAATCAGTCTTATTCACTTCGTCATGGCACCTGTTAGTGGGTGGGATATATTAGGCAGCAAGTGAACATTTTGTCCTCAAAGTTGATGTGTTAGAAGCAGGAAAAATGGGCAAGCGTAAGGATTTGAGCGAGTTTGACAAAGTTTGTGATGGCTAGACGACTGGATCAGAGCATTTCCAAAACTGCAGCTCTTGTGGTTTGTTCCTGGTCTGCAGGGATAAGTATCTATCAAAAGTGGTCCAAGGAAGGAACAGTGGTGACCTGGCAACAGGGTCATGGGTGGTCAAGGCTCATTGATGCATGTGAGGAGCAAAGGCCCGTGTGATCCGATCCAACAGACGAGCTACTGTTGCTCAAATTACTGAAGAAGTTAATGCTGGCTCTGATAGAAAGGTGTCAGAATACACAGTGCATGATGGGTCAGGGCTGTTTTGGCAGCAAAAGGGGGACCAACACAACATGGGCAAGTGGTCATAATGTTATGCCTGGTCAGTGTAGAGTAGTCAATCTGCTTACCAGCAGGTTTTCTACACTGCGAGGAAACAAGAGAACTTGAAGGAAACCCGAATTAACACATGTGAAAAGATCCTGAGCTCAACCAAGCTGTGAGAAATGCTGCCCCTCTAAGGAAATTACTTCAAGCAAATACATAATATACACACAATGTAACAGACAATTATGTGTAAATTAGTATCAGGTGGATGATCACATATTGGGATGTATTAGGTTGTACATTTAAAACTTTTTCAGGGCTTTATTTTTATTTAGTTATTTTTTTTAAACAAATATTCCACTACTCTCTCTGTGTACTAGAGAAATGGCTTGACTCCTACACATTCAAAATGATTCTGGCAAGAACTACCTTCTCCGGCCTAGATGCAATTCTATTTATATCAATGTGGCTGCTAGGATTTCATTTCGTATGCCTTAATCTTGCAGCAGCAAAGGATTTATCTCTTTCTGTTAGAAAAGCACATTAATGAAACCCATATAGAGGGGGAAAAAAGCCAACATGGAGTATCCATGCAATAATTTTTCCAATATTTGCTGATGTTGTTAACTCTGATTGGTAATGAGGATAATCATAAGTATTGAATAGATGTTTACTAAGTAAACAGGCTGGGAATTTATATTACATCACTTTTCTAAATTATTTCACAAAGTGCAACAGCATGAGAAAAATAAAAGAGTCATATCGACCAACTGGTTGCAAATTACACCGATCAGGCATAACATTATACATATATACACTGATGATCTCATCATGGCTCCTGTTAGTGGGTGGGATATATTAGGCAGTAAGTGAACATTTTGTCCTCAAAGTTGATGTGTTAGAAACAGGACAAATGGACAAGCGAAAGGATTTGAGCGAATTTGACAAGAACCAAATTGTGATGGCTAGACGACTGGATCAGAGCATCTCCAAAACTGCAGCTCTTGTGGGGTGTTCCCGGTCTGCAGTGGTCAGTATCTATCAAAAGTGGTCCAAGGAAGGAACATTGGTGAACTGGTCATGGGCGGCCAAGGCTCACTCATGCACGTGGGGAGCCCAGGCTGGCCCGTGTGATCCGATCCAACAGACGAGCTACTGTTGCTCAAATTGCTGAAGAAGTTAATGCTGGTTCTGATAGAAAGGTGTTCTAATACATAGTGCATGATGGGTCAGGGCTGTTTTGGCAGCAAAAGGGGGACCAACACAATATTACACAGGTGGTCATAATGTTATCCCTGGTCGGTGTATACTCAATAACATCAATAGGTGGATGATGTAACATTATTATTAACAAAACACACACACTGACAAGAACATGAAAGTATTCCACCTGTATCAATGAACAAATTAAAATAGTCTCACCTGTCCAGGCCGTATGGGACAGATACACCTGAGTGATAAGCCGCGTCCGTCCCGGTCCTGGTGTCCTAAAATCTCCAGGCTTAGGGTGAATTATGTGCGACTGTCCATCTGGGTAGAGTACCTACAGAAGGAAGTAGGAGCGAGAGAAAAGACATTTACTACTTGAAAATTATACGATGTTATTAATGATGACTCACCGATGAATGAACCCTGACCTGCACTTTAACTGTAGCTTGTGGGTTTTGCACGTGTTCCAGAGTGGCATCGATATCTAACGCCAGCACTAAGCCAGAGGTAAACCGCAGCGGGTTGTCTGACTCTCCTGTCGGCTCAATAATTGTAGCTGACGCCCTGTGGATCTGGAAACCCCAAAACAATAAAATAAATAAATAAAGTTAACCAGAGGCTGTAGGAAACATTATTTGCTGCAGGAAACACATTGATGCTGAATAAACAGACCTGCTCTGGGAGTTTGAGGTGAGTGAATCTGTTATGTCTCAGAGTGGTCTGGAGGATCTTCACTAAATCCAGCGGTTTGCAGGCTATGAGTCTGGGCATTAGTTCTAGCAGCTTCTCCACAAAACTGTCCTGAAGGTGGGGCAGCTCGGTCATGAAGAGCCTGTGCAGGCAAAAGAAGGGTGTTAAGGTCTGATGGAATAGCAAACAAAAAGAACATGGGTGTGATGCTACATTTTAGGTTGGGCACCATGCGTGAAATTAGGTTCGGTCCTGTCATTACTTATGGTAGAGCAAACATAAAGACTTGTTCCATCAAAAGCCTCTCAGTTTTTCCATCTCTTTTAAAGTTAATAAGGGAAAAAAAATGCACCATTTTACCAAGAAATCTCCTCTGTCCTAAAGAAAACTTTTGTTTGTTAGAAAGCTTACTGACAAAGTACTGAAGACTCCTTCAATAAATGTTAAATAAAAACAGAAAGCTTCACCTTATCACTGGTTATATATTTCTCATTGTTAAATAACGTGATTTATTTGTCTGCTCATTATTAGACTTGTACTATGTGGAGCATCCACCATACAAGTCCCTGTGAATTGATAGGGGGCATTAATATAAATGACTTGCACTGCAGGCAGAACATCTGTCCCAGCTGTTGTTACAGAAAACTACTTCTATTAAAACAATCACATTCACCAACCAGCCAGTCGTACCTACTTTGTTGCTACACTCATTGCCCTTTTTTTTTTATTATCTGTGGTCATCATACAGGTGGATTTGGTAGCTAAACAAATAGTGACTGTTGCTATGTACATTTACTTGTTAGCACCCCACCTCACCGGTCAGTGCTGAGAATGGATAGGGATAGTGAAAGAGAATAAATCACAGCTTTGACTGTCATGTATCATACCTTTGAAAGGACTCCACTTCCTGAAGGAACTTCTCACATGATCCGAGAAGAGGCTCAACCCTAGAAAGAATATGAGGTTAGTATGATTCTATGATCACGACCCATTATTTCATAGTAATTTATCGTAAATATGCCATGTGTGCACTTCTGGTTGGAGGCTCTGTACATGTACTCTGCAGAATGACAATAAAGTTGAATCTAATCAAGTTGCATTGATTCACATGAGGCTGTACTATGCAAAAATTAGGGAGCTGATGGTGACTGAATCAGTCCATGGGGCTCTGAATCAGTGGAGTAAATTAATCTTCCTTGGCATTGTGCTTCTCTCTGTTTTTCTCACTCCCCCATGGAGAAGTGTGTGTTGGATCCTACCCACAATAATTTCTAATTAATTTAATTGGTTTCCACATCAGCCCTGACCAGGACAAAGCATTTATTGAAGTGAATGAATACTGTAGTCCGATAAAAAGGGTGTCCTTTCAGCTCCAGTTTAGCTTTATTTCTGTTTAAAATGATATTTGCAGAATAGCAGGTTGTACAGCATTGAATTACCACTCAGCTGTGGCTGCTTTAATACTGTTCATGAACAGTTCTGTAGATCACACACAGAGATATACACAAGTAGTGAAGTGTGTGTGTGTGGTGTGTGGGTGCACGCATTACATTACTGACCCTCTTTTGGTGCGGGAATTAAGAACAAGTTGTAATGCCTTGGCTTGCAGTCGCACATTATGAATAGTTGCCACATGACGTGTCTCCAATCCACTGTATAGGAATTCCAACTTGTATGTCTCTTCTAGGACCTAACACACACACACACACACAAAAAAGAAAGAAAGAAAGAAAGAAAGAAAGAAAATACAGTAGATCAACCTCAGATACGGATAGGTTTAACTTTATCGTCATTATTAGAGTACAAGGCAATGAAATACAGTACATCAACAAAAATATCCTTTTATACATATGTTTATATTCAGCTTCATTTTGTTCAACCTGCTGGATTCAGGCAGATTAAAGCAAAGAATCGGAATATAATCATCTACTTGTTTATTAAACTGGACTTCATTAACATTTTGCTGTTTGAGAGAGACAGAGAGAGTGTGTGTGTGTGTGTACCTGCTGTGCAGCAGTTGATGCCATGGCATTCTGTTTCAGACACAGAGGCACAGCCATGTTCCACAGCTTCTCTTGTAGAGCCTGGTATGTAAAAATGAAACAAATACGTTTTTCGCAAAAATCACATATGCATTAGTATTATTCACTGAAAATGGCCAAGCTCTTTGGTTCACTGTATCGACCGAGACTAATTCATTTTTCAATTTGTAGGATTCGTACTTGTCTGAATCCATGGTACAATGGAACATTGATAAACAATGGAGTCCATGATCAACAGTGCAATTCTAGAGCTTAGGTCTGAACTTATCTCATTCATGACATTCATGTGACATGAGAAACCCACCTTCATAAGCAGAAGCTGACAGTGCAGGTATGTTGCACAAAAATCTGCCGATCCAGCCAGCTCCGTCTGCAGGATCCCGAGCCTCTGCAGGTCTCTGTGTGAAGAAGAGACAGAATAAACTTCAGCACACAGTTAATTAAAATAACCAGTGTAAGCCAGTGTTTCTGACCTGATGGTAAAGTCGAGCAGGTCCTGAGCTCCAGTTGAGTCCAGGTTCTGCAGATTGCTAACTCGAGTCAGGCTCTCCTGGAGGAACTGCTGCGCCGACTCCAGGCTGAAAGACTCCATTCCTGATGACTCCAAGCCCAGAGCCGCCATCTGCTTCCTGCCTGGTAACTGAAAGCGGAGGCAAGATTACACAAAGACATGATGATAAAAAATATTGCATAAAAACTTTCGAATCTTACCCTGAGCTGAGGCACCAGGTGCGAGAGGCTGTCACGTAGGTATGCGTAGTGCCGGAACGTGTGGTCTGAGAACAAAGCTGGCATGGTGGGACAAGACTTCGCTGCATTAAACACCAGCACTAAAACGGCAATATCTGATGAAACTCACGTCAGGAAAAATCACCTTGTAAGGGCTAGGAATTTTGTTTTGCATCGATTTATTTTTGACCCATTTCCCAGAAAACAGCAGATCTTCACATCTGACACCTTTTAGTAAAACACAGACACAACTACACAAAGAAAACGGTGTTGAACTGGGCAGGATACACGCAGGATCGTCCATGTCTGGTTCTGGAGTGTCAAAATAAGGGTGTGTGCTCAGGAGCTCAGGGACAATGGGCAACACCAGAGTGGGGTGACGAGCTCCGAGGAACTTCAGACACCTGTAGGGGGGGAAATGAGGTGTGTTTAAAAGCATACACAAATCACTAGTTAGTGCAAATTGCACTGCAGAACAGAAATATAGCGTGTACACTCACTTCCACACCGAGTTACGGTCGGTCGGATACTTGGCGAGGTTTTTCAGCAGTTCCAGCAGAGCCAGCTGGATGCACTCTTTAGTCGAGACGTTCGTGTAGCACAGCAACTCATGCAGGGCCTCTCGGATGTCCCGTGATGAATCCTGAATGCATGACAACAACGTTCCTTAATTATAAAATCAGCCTAAAGCCAATTATTACTGAGGATTTTAGATATATGACAATATACAATTCACAAGATAAGGTCAATACAGCATCGCTTTAACAGTCTCTGTTTAAATATTTGTGCACACAATATTAATGGATTATTTTATGTATAAAAAAATCATCAGTGAGTCTCCAAAGTCAGATTAATAGAAGATAGAAAAGTCTCCTTAAAGAAAACGTCACACTACTAATGGTGACTGCACACATTTATGTCTTTTCCCTATCCCTATGGGGGTGGTAGCTCAAGTGTTTAAGGCTCTGGGTTGTTGACCACCAAGCTGCCACTGTTGGGCCCTTGAGCAAGGCCCCAAAACAACCCTGCTCCAGGGGCGCTGCATCGTGGCTGACCTTGTGCTCTGACCCCAACTTCCAAGGATGGGATATGCGAAGAAAGAATTTCACTGTGTAGTAATGTATATAAAGACAACTTAAACTTATACAAGTCGCTGTGTAAACTGGTACAGTAAAAAGGATAACATTAAAGAAGTATGCATTAATATAAACCTGAGATTTGCAGGTGCTGTTATAGAAAATGAATCGACACTTTCCGACCAATCAGAATCCAGAATACAGCAGCGCTTTAGTTGCCCTATTAGTTTACGCTAATGTTTAATAAACACACTGGGGATTATTGTATATATTGGGTTTGTTGTACCTCGAGCACAGCGAGCACTGTGTCCAGCTGGTCCTCACGCAGGGTGATGTGGGTGGAGATCTGTCGCAGCACATGGATGGACTGCAGTCTCACTTCCTCGATTTCATCGTTAAACATATCCACCAGGAAGTCCAGGCACTTCTCTGCAAAACTGGGAGAAGACAGAGCCAGGGAACACAGGGCCTCGACGGCTGCAATCCGCACTTCTGCAAAGAAAAAAAACGCACAGAGACACGTCAATGGAGATGTCCTAAACAACGTATATTGTGATGTAGTAAAGCAAGAATACGCACCATACATCTCGTCCTCAAGTCCGTGCACAAAAGCTCCACAGGCTCCAGAGTCGATCAGGTTTACTCCAGACGTGTCCACTTTCTCTCTGGGAGCGTCGTCCGCCCATCTCCGGCCTGACGAGAATTCTCCGGAAGCGTAGAGTTCTTTGGCACGCTCGTGTGCAGTGCGCTTTCTCTGAATAAATAATATAATAAAATTTCTCTGGGTCAATAATAAACAGACCAGCATGGACACTTCAAAATACATTTCACTACATTTCATTTGGCAGGATGTTGTAGCATTGTTTGAGCTCATCGGATAAACTGTTTTCTCTAGGTAGAAGCCACTATTACTACTCTTTCTAATGATCACACTAACCATATTACGGCTCTTTAATAATTAAAGCTAGTAACATATGTATATCGATCAGGCATAACATTATGACCACCTGTCTAATATTGTGTTGGTATAAAAAATATTACGCTATAATATACACTATAAATATTTAGTCCAAATAAACATTTTTAAATCTCTTTAATTCTGTAGGAATTCAGTTTATAAACCAAACATTTAGGAGCACAGGAAGAAATGATGCCATGGTAACACTATAAATGTGTCCATACCCTGAGATCTGACATCAGCTTCTTGTCCAGTGTCTGCTCCAGGAAGTGTGGGCTCACCTGCTTCATGGAGCCCTGACGAAGACAAACACAACAGGTTACAAAATAAAATATTCAGCGCATGCAGGGAGATCCTCGCCTAAACCGTCAATCAAAACAAAAAAGAAAAAAATGCACCAGCAACTTGGCAGCCTGCACGCGCACAACCCAGGAGCCATCGCTAACCATGTGGCAGATCTTCCCGAAAGAGTCATCGATCAGCCGGATCTCCTCGTTGGATGAAGGAATGGGGACGATGCTGCATGACAATGTGAAGGGGGGGGGGGGATATTACGTTCTTTCATACAGAAAATAGGGCAAACAAAAATGTATAGCATATAAATCTCCATGAATCATGTATTTATAACACGGTAATAAATGGATGTTGTAGTCCACCTCTCAGGGTAAAGCTGGCTTAGCACCCACACCATCTGCACTGCGGCTGAGCGCACTTGCTCGTAGTCATCGCTCAAGAGCTTGCAGGCCTGAGAGACAAAAGATAAATCGGTTCAGAACCAACATGAGTTTAGAAAAAATAAAAAACACGGTTTCAGTAATAGACCTGGTTTTACCTGGCTGTATATCGTCTGCTGGAGCTTCATTCCTCTTTCGTGCAGTTGCAGCTGAGGACACACAAAAAGATCTCGGTCAAATACGGCACATTAAACAGAGTCTTCTCTTTACGGAGCCTGGAAATTGCCGTATCTAAATAGGATATTTGTACATTTTATTTTATTTATTTATATTAATTTATTTATTATAAGTACATCACATTTAATAAAAGAAAAAAATTATTATTCAATACATATACATTTTTCCCCAGTCATTTTTTCCCACATTAGAGTTGATGGTTATGAGATTTAAAAATTCATAACCCTAAACACAAATCTCAAAAATGCTGATTTTATGTAAATGAGGCCATTTCCAGGGAATATAGATGCTTTCCCAGTGACCAAACCCAGCATTTAGCCAATCACAGGTATTTGCCATACTTGTGCCCATGAAGTGAAGTGACGAGACACAGAGAGGGGAAAAAAAAACACAAAGAAAATGCCCTTCAACTCCTACTCTTAACCCTGATTTCAGCATATGACGTCAAAGCAAAATGGTTGTTCACATCATCAGCAGTAAAGAAAGTAGCCCTTCTTTACTTTTGACTGATTTCCGCTGTGTGTACTAGCATTGTTTTTGATCATATGAGCTTCTTTCTTTCCCTACTTTAAAGTAAATGTAATAACTTTGAATGCAGTCCAAGTCTCGAATGCTTATCACTTTAGAAAGCTAGAACAAATATTTAAATAAAATATTCTATCACTTTAATGTGTTTCCTATGTGCATGGAAGATCACAAAGCAGAAAAGCTAATGCAAGGCTAACGAGGCTCACCATAGCTTTAATGGCCGCTGTGCGAACCCGGGGGTCCTGGTCACTGAAGTAGTCACTGATGAGACTCTGGACGTCCCTTAGGGGTGTGGTGGAAGCGCCTGGTGCTGCCTCACTCTCTTTAGTTAGAGGTTTGTCGACAGAACCCAAGCAGCCGAGGAGCTGTAGGCACTTATTGCGTACCCCGAAATAAGTGCTTTGAAGGTGCTGTTAAAGGAGGGGTGTGATTATAAAATTGGGAATGTTTTAAATGATAGTGATTTAAATGAAAAAACAAGACAATTACTATTATTATTAATATAATTACTACAGTCTAACTATGATTGGAACACTTTTTATGATTCAAATACTGTATATACTACTCACATTACTCTAAAGAATACTGTGTTACCTTGCAGGCCACTTCGAAAAGTCTCTGAGTGACTGCCGTGTTTTCTGGCAGCTGTGTGCCAATGACCAGTAGAGTGTCGAGCAGCTGGGCCAGAACCTGGTTGGACTCTAAAAGCAAAACAGAAATCAATATTCATAAACACTGTCGCAAGCATGTGTAATTGCATATACTTCATAAACCTAGACCTAGACTTAACATGTGGCCTACAATCCACTGTGCTGCAGTATGTGTATGTGAAAGAGGGCAAATAGCAATTTCTCGGTGTTTTACGTTGTCCTTTGCTGTATTGTGATAAGTAGTTTGAAAAGATGCAGTTGACTAGCTTCACTTGTCTAGGATAGGGGAGTGCTAGCTAGAAGGTGGGATGGAATTGGTCAGTGAGCAAATTAAAAGACACAGTGAAAATATGCTGATGAGTATGAAACTTCTAGAAAGCATGAAGGTTCTTCCAGACAGGACATGACTACCCATTTCTAGTGCTGGAGTACCCTTTGTTCAGCCCATTTGAGTGTGTTCCCTGTTCTGACACACCCAGTTCAAGTCCTGTAGAGTTTGGAGATTATTAAGTGTGTGTGTTCATAGAGAACCAGGGCATGTTAAAGTATAAAAAGCCTCTGCTGGAATCATCTCCATAAAATTAATTAGGGTCATTCATCAGCTGGGGATGTGGTAGCTTAGCGGTTAAGGTGTTAGACTACTGATCAGAAGGTTGTGAGCTGCCACTGTTGGGCCCTTGAGCAAAGTCCTTAACCCTTAATTGCTCAGTTGCATAAAAAAACAAGATATAAATATAAGTCGCTCTGGATAAGGGTGTCTACCAAATGCCAAATATGTAACAGCGGCCATTTAGCAGGTTCTTATGCCTATCCTTGAAACACTAGAGGTCTAACACAACCACACAATCCACTCACTGAGCATGGTTTTGGGTGGTAACAGACAAAAGTCCCTAAAGACTGTAACTGGAGCTTGTGCATTGAAAGCTTTCACTGACAGCAAACAATGTTTCTGTTCATAAAGGAAAGTGGCCTGGTCACTGAAGGTTAATAGCCATTAGTGAAGAATGTTTAACTGAGAGAGTCAGGACAGAATTAATCCCTGCTGCTTGTCTATAATTGCAGATGATAATTAAAGGGATAAAGGTGGCTCTGTTATGGTGTGGGGACATTTTGTTTTTCCATCATGGCTTGAATTCACTTCTTCCTGAAAGAAAAGTCACTGGAAATCAATGCAAAGTTATTAGGATCACATTTAGCCTATTATTAAACGCTTCCTGATGGGAGGGGTTTAATCCAGGGTGACCCCGCCCCTATCTACAGGGCATGAGGGTTCAAGGAATGTTTTGATGAGGATGTAACTGGTCTTCACAGTAACCAAATCTCAACCCAGTTGAACAGACTTGGCTCTCCAGCATTATCAAAACCCCAAATGAGGGAAAATCTTTTGGAAGAACAATGTTCATCACTTCTGTGCGTTTCCAGAGACGCACAGCAGCCACACTAACACACATCGAAGGTGTTCTGGTGGCTCGTGGTGGCTGGAAACAACCCACCCACTTTTTATGTGAGAATTTCCTTTCAAGTGCCATAAAATGGCTTGAAAATCATGATTTCATTCCAGATGTTGATGCAGCACATTTCTGAAACATCAAGCCGGGTAGATTATGCATCAAAGGAGTTGAGTGATTTCCACAACAGCCAAAGGCACTCGAGATACTCCACACCTTGCACTGAATCTCAACAGTGGCTTAATAGGTGGCCACAAGTGTATATAGAGCTTGCTATAGCCTGGGATTTATCTATGTAGTGCAGAGCATAAAGACTGCTGGGGTGGTGATAGCTCAAGTGGTTAAGGCTCCGGACCGGAAGATCAGGGTTCAAGCCCCAGCACCGCCAAGCTGCCACTGCTGGGCCCCTGTGCAAGGCCCCCACCCTGCTCCAAGGGTGCTGCATCATGGCTGACTCTGTGCGACCCCAAGGATGGGATTTGCGAAGAAAGAATTTCACTGTGCAGTTATGTATATAAAGTTTTATGGACAAATAGAAATATTTACAAAACATATTTTTGTATTCTTTTTTTTTTACTCATACAAACACCAACTCTGATTTCATATGTGGCCTGTCTGTGTGCATTCTGTAGACAATAAAAAAAATAATATTACATTTACTAATTGTTATTAGGAGGCATTCAGCAAGCACTGGAATCAGGATAATCACTGAAATCACTTACTGTCATGATTCAGAGTGCTAATGACATCATCAACAATGCAGTCAGGGGAGAAACCAGGTGTTTTGGAGAGCAGACCGAGCAGCGAGGCGATCTTCAGCCTGACTGAGTTATCGACCTCCTGTTAAATGACAATTATTCAGAAATTTCAAGCGTGAATTTGCACAGAATCAGTACGTAGCAACGTCACACTTGTCTGATCAGAAATTTGTTAATACTGTCCTCCTAACTCTTTAAAGCCGGACCCGTAAATGAACTCTTACCTTATAATAGTGCTCCAGGAGAATGCGCACTACACCCTCAACACTTTCTGCCTCCACCGGCTTGCGGGCAAAGTTAAGGAGATACTGCAGGGCATCTGTGGGGCTGGTGGCTTTGCACAGGTCAATATGGAGGGCTGCAGATTTACTAGGTTTGGTTAGACGAAGCTTCTTTGCTGGTACGTCCTCGAGAGGTTGTTGCTGAGAGAAGGGATAATAATGAACATGGAATGAAGTACTGAACTGAATCGGTGAATATATAAGACTTTGAAAGAAGCTTGAAAGGACGTGACTGACACAATACAGATCATGTGAAGTACACAGGGAAATGTATGTGAAAAGTATGTAAAGCTTAAGTATGTTTTTAGAGTTTTAACTGTCATTAAGGTGCCATTATATACGTATATAAAAATGACGAAAAAGTAATCCTAACCTTTCCACCTCAATATTTATTTCTACCTAAACTCAGGTGTACAATATTTTCAGACCTACTTGTTTTTATGTTATGTTATTAAGGTTTGGATTAAACCACTACACCATGCCAGATATAAATGAAAATAAATGATTATAGATATAATATATCTAAGGACATCTCTGAATGATCTATGTCTTGTTTATGAGCTTTATGGACAGAATAAAAGCTATATGAATGAGGAAGGGGACAATAACAGTACTTTCTGTTCGCCATCCCTTTAAATAAAACACTGCCGACAGAAAAACATAAGAATGGGACCAGGCTTCGCTAAATCACCCACTGTTAGCTTAGCTACACAGCTATATTTCCGGTGACAGTTCGTTTGTTTTACTACAGATTTCAGTTTGCAAAGCGCCTGCTTCATTACATTATTTCCCACTCAGGTGTTTTACCTGCACAACTTTGGAAAATTCCTCGTAAACCCGCTTTTTGAGATGAGCAGCCATTATTACAATGAGCAACGCACTGAAGCTTAGAATATTTGTCCCATTTTACTCGCCGTAGAGCTTCTTCGCCTTCTTACTTTTCGATCATCTTCTTGTCCTCACAGGCTTTCGCACCGATGGCGTCACCAAGCGTCTAAAATCGGAAATATTCACATTATATTTCACATTTTCTCTCAAAGTGCATTGATTCGAAATAAAAACAACGTATGAATAAACTGTAAAAAGACACAAATAGACATATTTTTTTGTACAAGATTAGCCCAAGTTAATTCAAATCACAGTGATGTGCCGTTCACGAATGAGTCGGTTCATTCAATCGGCTCTTTTAGGGCAAACATTTCAAGTCGACACATCTCTCTTTTCCGTCTTATTTTTTTCTGTAGAACAGACATTATTCTGTGTGTAAGTGCAATGTTGTTACTCTGGCATCATAGTGTAGTTAAAAACGCTTCTACTGAAATAATCTGAGCGTTTTTATCATCCCAGGAGGAGGAAGAGTCGGTTCATATTGATGAGTCACTTGAACACGTCACACTATACCTGCTTATAAATAATCAGTTTAGCTGATGTATTCAATCTATGTGAGTGGTCACAAAAATAGTGTAGAAACAATAGGTTGGGGAAAAAAAAGCTGAAAAGAATATATGGTAAAGCACTAAGCACACAATTACTAATAACAGGTTGTTTTTGCTGCAGTATAAATGATAAACTTCACAATTATTACACTTTAAAAAGTGTGAGCAATAATAAGCTATTATCTACTACTGCTCAACATTTTGAAATAAAGCTGTATGAACTGTAAATATATACTATATTGCCAAAAGTTTTGGGACACCCCTCCAAATCATTGAATTCAGGTGTTGTTTTTCAGGGGTTGGGCTCGGCCCCTTAGTTCCAGTGAAAGAAACTCTCAATGCTTCAGCATACCAAGACATTTTGGACAATTTCATGCTCCCAACTTTGTGGGAACAGTTTGGGGATGACCCCTTCCTGTTCCAACATGACTGCAAACCAGTTTACAAAGCAAGGTCCATAAAGACATGGATGAGTGAGTTTGGTGTGGAGGAACCTGACTGGCCTGCACAGAGTCCTGACTTCAACCTGACAGAACACCTTTGGGATGAATTAGAGCGGAGACTGTGAGCCAGGCCTACTTGTCCTACATCAGTGCCTGACCTCACAAATGCGCTTCTAGAGGAATGGTCAAAGATTCCCATAAACACACTCCTAAACCTTAAAGTCTCCACTCTAATTAATCTCAAAGGTGTTCTATCAGGTTGAGGTCAGGACTCTGTGCAGGCCAGACAAGTTCCTCCACACCAAACTCGCTCATCTATTGTCTTTATGGACCTTGCTTTGTGCACTGGTGTGCAGTCATGTTGGAACAGGAAGGGGTCATCCCCAAACTGTTCCCACAAAGTTGGGAGCATGAAATTGTCCAAAATATCTTAGTATGCTGAAGCATTAAGAGTTCCTTTCACTGGAACTAAGACGCCAAGCCCAACCACTTAAAAACACCTGAACTCAGTGATTTGGAGGGGTGTCCCAAAACTTTTGGCAATATAGTGTAACTTTCACAGGTTAAACAGAGACCAATTAGTCAGCCTAATCACGTTAAGTATTCATTCACATGCACTTCCACTGCAAATACGACACCCATATTCATCATACCACAACACTAATGAACTCTCGAAACTGATGCTCCAGATTAATTTCCTATAACATCAGCTCTGACAATAGCTCCAGTATTCCAAACAATGTTTATATTAATGCTCTGTTTCTAATAAATTATACGTTCTTTAGCAGTTCCGTCACAGGGACGTGTATGGCAGATGCTCAACATAATCGAAAGGAAATGTGTTGTTATTTAACAATGAACATAAACACTGATATGGTGAGGTTTTCTGTAAGGAGAAGTTTATTCCACTATTTTTGATGTTCCACAAATTGTGCTGTAACTATTAAATTATTTAAAAAAAAAATTGTTCGTTAATATATTAACATTTTAATCCTTGGTAAATCTCTGTGGTTTCATTAAAATGAAAACAAAAAAAAAATACAACATGTATTCGTAAGAATATAATAAAATCATGTTTGGATACATCACACTATGGCATTAATTGTTTTCTGATAACAGCCCATTTTATTGTGTTTTATTCCTTAATTAACAAGCATCTAAAATATTTTGTACACAGAAATATTTTGTCTTTGCCATTTTGGATTCTTGGATTCATTTTTGTGAGCACATTAAGGTCACATGATGCAGAGGGCTGGTACAAACTAGAGTAAATATTAAACAAGGGTGGCTACAGATGCCAGCAAAGATCCTGAATGAGTCCTATATGACACATGTCTGCAGTATAGGTGGGACTTGTAGACTAACAGATAAGACACGTTTCTTATCTGAAGTGTTTGTAGGTGGATTTTTTTTTTATAAAGATTCATGACCTCTTCAATCATACTTAAAAGGTCAGAAGCACAAATCCTGGTCACCACCAAGTAAAAGTCAGCTTATAGAAGAAATCATGGCTCTTAAACAGAAAGCCTTTCTCTGTGTTGTGGGGTTTAATGCTCACTTTATATCCTTTCGCCTCTATGTCCATTTGAATGCAATCCAGAAGATCCACCACGGAAGCTTGAGCATTCCAGGGGCCGAAACTCACAATAGATTCCTTTCTCACATCAAGACTGGCCATGGCGTCATTACACCTCGCCAGGTCATCCTCTGTCTTTAGGACACATATGATTATAGTGGAGTATCGCGAGGCCATGGCTTCTGCTTTGCCCACCCTGATGAGGACTTCTAGATTTTCGTGGTAGTTGCGCACATGGGATAAAAACTGCTGCCTTCCGACTTTCTCACCGAAAAACTGTGGGGACTCCTCCAGGATTTTCACCAGAGGTTTTATATTATAATACACTGCCTCCTTATGAACCTCCAGCAGATTTTTAGTAGGAACCTCTTCTGAACGGAGATACTCAAGGATCGCACTAAAGTGTGTCCCATCACGGTCTATAAAACAGCGACCTTCTGCATCCTTTAGAAGTTTGTGAGGCGCACTGAACATGTCAGCCAGCTTCGAGTTGGGGAATTTGCGCAGGGTCGACTGAGTGGTGGTGTACATCTGACCGCCGACATTCAGCTGCACGACTGAGCACTGCGGAGGACAGAGAAGAACATGGATTTAAAGTGTTTACTCTTGTCATAAGATGGCCAAACTTTTGCATTACTTACAGGCAAAGCAAAGAGATACACTATATTGCCAAAAGTTTTGGGACGTCCGCCTTTACATGCACATGAATGTAATATGGAGTTGACCTGCCCATTGCAGCTATAACAGCTTCAACTCTTCTGGGAAGGCTTTCCTCAAGGTTTAGGAGTGTGTTTATGGGAATTTTTGACCATTCCTCTAGAAGCGCATTTGTGAGGTCAGGCACTGATGTTGGACGAGAAGGTCTGGCTCACAGTCTCCGCTCTAATTCATCCCAAAGGTGTTCAGGTCAGGACCCCAGTCAAGTTCCTCTACACCAAACTCGCTCATCCATGTCTTTATGGACTTTGCTTTGTGCACTGGTGTGCAGTCATGTTGGAACAGGAAGGGGTCATCCCCAAACTGTTCCCACAAAGTGTCCAAAATGTCTTGGTATGCTGAAGCATTAAGAGTTCCTTTCACTGGAACTAAGGGGCCGAGCGCAACCCCTGAATTCAATCATTTGGCGGAGTGTCCCAAAACTTTTGGCAATATAGTGCAGCTCAATGATTACACCCAAGAGACACGGTTGGACTTTTTTCACAAGACACACAACCTAAAGAGTCCAAATAGGTTTTTAAGTTGCTTTAGGTGAAAACGTCTATCAAAATAAAAGCACAGACAGATGACTCTGACAAACTGAGTTAATAAAATCGTGCGAGTAGAAAAAAAAAACACTACCTTTTTTGCAAGAAATTGTAAATATTTAGCTGTTTAGAATCCAGAGAACTGTATCGGTGACTGTAAAAATGACTATAAAATAGATCATAACACTGGAAATCCAAATAGCTGAAATCTATGGTCTGTTCTAATTGTACTCATGAATAATCTGCATTTCACGTAATTAGGAAAACACCTAAATCGATTGCTGTTCACAATGGCACATCACTGTTATTAAACTAAAAAAAGAAAAGAAAAGTGTAAAGCTTCACAATGAGTGACTAAGCAAACAGCTGGTTGTTAAGTATATTAAACTTAAAGCAAGAGTGAACAATGAGGAATATCAACATTTCACTCCCAACATACTGATACATGTTGTGTCAGACGTTTTGTTGAGTCTTGAACTGAAAAATATCAGAAATGTCGGCTTACAAAGCTGTGAAGGTCAGGAGAGTGGTACAAAAAAATCCTCTATAATGTCTAACTACACTGACCAGGCATAACATTATGACCACCTGCCTAATATTGTGTTGGTCCCCCTTTTGCTGCCAAAACAGCCCTGACCCGTCATGCACTGTGTATTCTGACACCTTTCTATCAGAACCAGCATTAACTTCTTCAGCAGTTTGAGCAACGGTAGCTCGTCTGTTGGATCGGATCACACGGGCCACCCTTCGCGCCACATGTGCATCAATGAACCTTGGTCACCCATGACCCTGTTGCCGGTTCACCACTGTTCCTTCCTTGGACCACTTTTGATAGCTACTGACCACTGCAGACCGGGAACACCCCACAAGAGCTGCAGTTTTGGAGATGCTCTGATCCAGTCGTCTAGCCATCACAAATTTGGCCCTTCGTCAAACTCGCTCAAATCCTTACTCTTGTCCATTTTTCCTGCTTCTAACACATCAACTGTGAGTACAAAATGTTCACTTTCTGCCTAATATATCCCACCCACTAACAGGTGCCATGATGAGGAGATCATCAGTCTTATTCACCTTTGCACTGCAGACAAAAAAGGGTCCCATCCACTAAAAATAGTGCTGTGTGTTACTTAGTGTTAATCAGATTGTGTCCAAATCTGATTGACTTGTTCAAAGAGAGCCTGATGGATTATTTAAGGATGGATATATTCTTTAAGCAGACACCAAAAAAGCCTCCAGCTTCCCTGAATAACAACAGAGTGGAATGTTCTGGAAAACATGACCCAAAATTACTGGACCATTTGTCTTGACATGACATCAAGCTGAGTGCAGCTTTTTATCTGTATTGATCACGTTAGTGATATGTACTTATTATTGATTTTGCCTTAAATATAATTTATTTGTAACTTTAAACTGGAAAGCGTCTTTGGACAAATGGTTAGTTTTCAGACTCCAAGCGTCCATTTTTATGCGTTGATCCCGTCACTCTTACATGAGAAGCACTTCACCTGAGCATTGCACCTGTACAGGTATACTCCTCTCCATCACATCACTCGTGCTCATGTATAAACACGGAATAATACAATGGCTTAATACTTAATACTAATGCATCACCTAGTAACTTCTATAAGGATCTCCGTAACTTCAGCGCCTGTGTCTCACACACACACACACACACGAAAACCTTATATTACGAAGCAAACTTTCAAGCACGTCATTCATTTAAATCAACAAACCTCGTTACCTGCTTTAAAGGCTCGACTGCAAGTTTCCGTGATGATTTAATATCAGGAAGGCTCATGACTGTAAGATCCGCGCTGCTCTGTTCCTCCTGCTAGACTCCAGCAGTAATGTGGGAGTTCTGAGTGGGCGTGGTATTTCAGATTACACTGAAAAGGGGGCGTGTCTGCCTTCACATGCACATGAATGTAATATGGAGTTGACCCGCCCTTTACAACTATAACAGCTTCAACTCTCCTGGGAAGGCTTTCCACAAGTTTATAGGAATTTTTCACGCGAGGTCAGGCACTGATGTTGAATGAGAAAGGTCTGGCTCAGAGTCTCCACTCTAATTCATACCAAAGGCGTTCAGGTCAGGACCCAAAGTTGCTCGTCCATGTCTTTATGGACTTTGCTTTGTGCAATGATCAAGTTGGAACAGAAAGAGGTCATCCCTTACCCTGTGACTGGAACTAAGGGGTCAATCCAACCTCTGAATAACACCCCCACACCATAATCCCCTCTCCACCAAACTTGACACTTGGCACAAAGCAGTCAGATAAGTAATGTTCTTCTGGCAACTGCCAAACCTAGACTTGTCCATCAGACTGCCAGAGAGGTGTGATTAGTCACTCCAGAGAACACATCTCCACACCTCTAGAGTCCAGTGGCAGTGCACTTTATACACCAATGCATACAACACTTTGTGATGCAAGGCTGAGATGCAGCTGCACAGCCATTAAAAACCATTCCAAGAAGCTCTTTACACACTGTTCTTGAGCTAATCTAAAGGCCACATGAAGTTTAGAGGTCTGTAGCTATGGACTCTGCACAACATTCTGCCCACTGTGTGCCTCAGCATGTGCTGTCCCCACTCTGTGACTAACAATTAACCCTGGAATATTTAGAAGCGAGGAAATTTCACAAATGGACATATTGCACAGGTGACAACCTATCAAGGTACCACACATGATTTCCATGAGCTCCTGAGAGCGACCCATTCTTTCACAAATGTCTGTAGATGCAGTCTGCATGCCTAGGTGCTTGATTTTATTCAATGATTTGGAGGGGTGTCCCAAAACCTTTGGCAAATTGTATATAGATTTTTTTTTTTTTTAAGAAAAAACACAAACCACAAAAAAAAGATTTTTTTTCAATGGTAATCTATTACCAATCTAAACCTACAGGACTGACCTCATCGATTAGACTAAAAGCAAAACAAATGAATTAGGGATGCTGAATGGTGCATCAGTGTATATTCTCAGGTTGGTGAACACACTGAACATTGCATTAGCAGGCCAGGAGTTTAGTCTCTTGATGAAACACTTGTGTGAATTTAAGGAAGACACCTGCTTATGATTAAAAATATACCAAACTCATATGACTTCATATTTAGCAAGGAGCTAGTCAAAAATTATCGATTTCTAAAATCTACCACTTCACCACCCCTAAAATAACTTGTCTTAGAATGAGGTTCAGCATTATGTAACCATGCAAATTAAAAAGAAAGAGACAGGCCATGAATGTATTTATCCTTTTATTTTTGTACAGAAAATCTCATCATCCAATGGTGACTACCTAGAAGAGAAAAAGAGACAGAAATTAACAGGTTCAACAGCCTTCAGTGTTTTTTTTTTTTTACACTAGTGGACAGCCCTTCTCAGACAAATGCCTCAATGTCTTCAAGTGAAAGGGATCGTCTACTCAAAGGGTCCAGGCTCAGAGGCACAGAACGTGACTCTGAACACGGACACCTTCAAGAGAAGCAAAATCCCATTCCGACTCGTCATCGTATCATCACTGAAGGGGGGTGAGAGCTTAAAGTTGCATGAGTGCCACACAATTCAGATCTTTTGAAAATTCAGCAACTTATAATTTTCCAAAAATACAAAATGCACATTTTAATACTTTAGTGCACCATTTAGGTCAATTTTAAGACTGACTAGGACTCAGTTTACAAATGCAATAAAAAGTATTTGATAAAAGAATTCAGCAACATGGGCCTATACCTAGAGGCCATATTTGTTTACACACAATGCTAACAGACTTTCCTCTCATTTCACTTTTAATGTTCACCTTTGGAAACCAAGTGTTGCTTTATATTTTTGATGACCATGCCTAAATTCTGGACCCACTTTGTCCTCCTTACCATTTATGCTGTGGGTACAGGAGTTCCCTGGGGCATGACTGGAACTTCAGGCTTGGCTCCCTTCTGTTCAGACACAGGGGTGGTGGGGAGGATCTCCTCTTTGGGCTCCACGATGCTGACGTGGTCAGGCAGAGGCTTCTTGGGGCCGATCTTACCGCTGGGGTCCCAGGGAAGCATGATCTTAACCTTGATGCCGAGCACACCTGGACACAGGAACACAACACTCAAACAGGGCCACAACAAACATTTCTTCTACATTTTCCTAACATGCACAAAATACAGCTAGACAAACGTGGGTTGCAAGGCTATATTTTGTGCTTCTGTACATTTCTATCAATTCTTATAGATGCCCTTCTCAGACAAATGCCTCGATGTCTTCAACTGAAAAGAACACACTACTCTGAGGAACTGAGGTCAGGGGCACAGAACGTGACCACTAATCCAGAATCCAGAGAGACAGCTAGTGTCCAGTTCCGACTCGTCATCGTATCATCACTGAAGGGGAATCTCAGAGTGGAAATTTTTTCCACTTTTGGGGAAACAGGTGAATGGTTAAACACTTCACCTGAAATTTGCATAATTTTTATTAAACCTTTCTTTGTCAACTGCCATGACTATGGCTAAAAGTGTTTCTTCAAATGTAAGAATAAAATAAAAAAAAATGTATCAAATTTAACCAAAACAGATCTAAAACCTCTGTTAAGGTTCACATTAATCATTTTGTATTACTGGCACAATGCAAAGTTAATAAAGCTTGCAGTCACCAGTTTTACATCATGTAAACTGCATGCTTAAATCTCACTCAGCTTAAAAAACGATGACAATGTTTGCCGATTCAAAACAGGAGAACATAAATATCTACCCAAATCTGATGTTTGTCTGCATGATAAACTATAGGGTACTAGCTGCTACCACTGGCTTAAACCAAGTTGTCTTTTCAAAGATAAGTGTGCCTCACACAGGTCAAAAACAGAAGCCCATTTGTAATGTTTCAGTTTATTAAGTAAGTATTTAATACAGACTACACAATGCTACACTGCTGGTTAGACCCTCCCATTACGTACTATCCTAGCACCTCCAGTGGTCATAGCTTTGTCCGCACTTCAATCAATTCCACTTCTCATCCTTCGCTCACCTTGGCGGAGCAGGACGTGGCGGACAGCGGTGTCCACGTAATAGTTGACGGGGTCTCCGCTGTGGATCATCAGACCATCCACAAACTTCATGGACTTGGCCCTCTGACCCCTGAGCTTGCCGGACACGACCACCTCACAGCCCTTGGCACCGCTCTCCATGATGAAACGGAGAACACCATAGCAGGCCCTGAGGAAGACAACAGTCAGCCACGCTTCTACAGCTCATGTGGGTTTCAAGCCACACAAAAACAATGGTTTTTTTTTTAATATTCTTCTCAGACAAATGCCTCGATGTCTTCAACCGAAAGGAACATGCCACTCCGAGGAACTAAAGTCAGGGACATAGAACATGTCCAATAACCCAGGATCCAAAGAGAGCCAGTGTCCCGTTCCGACTCGTCATCGCATCATCACTGAAGAACAAGCAGCAGCACAATATTTTCTAGAAAGTTTATTAGAGTGTGTTAAGTGGATTAAGGTGCAGATTTTAAGGGCTATGAATTGGTATCCTCTTTCCGGGGAGAAGAAAGCCGTGTAAGCATTGCCTTATGACCTCAGGTCAAGTTTCTGATGTAGCAGTGTTTTTTTTTTCACCCCACCAAAGACTCTGGCAGACGTTTCGGCTTTGAGCTGCGGTGTTCAGTTCTCATATAGCAGGTCAAAATATTATTCAAATCTGACTGGTGGTCTACTTTCTTATAACATGCTTGACCATTTTGATCTTTGTTTTGCTGGGTTTCATCAGTGTTTCTACATATCAGTACAGGCTAATTAATTCACTTAAAAATCCTTCAGCACATGGACAGTCAAATCAAGCCTTTCACTAGCGAATGAAGTGCAACAGCCAGCGGAATGTACAGGAAGAGTATCAACTTGAAAAGTATTTATCCAATCCTGCATGTTTAAATATTGAAACGTATAATAGAGCGTTGACTTGCCTGCGGACAGCCAGACCTCCGAGCAGCTTGTAGCGCAGAGATTCGGCCTGAGCGATGGCGCACAAACCCCTGGTGGCAACCTTCTCAGCATAGAGCTAAAACAAAGACAGCAGTTTAGTATGTGCAATTCTGTACAATAATGACAAACCAACATGGAAACTACTAGAACAACTTAAGGAAAATTGGTTTTACCTCCACACTGCCCTCTGGGAACCCAAACCTCTTCTGAACGACAGCGGTCAGTTCCCTAATGCGACGGCCTTTCTCTCCCAGGACATTCTGGGTCCTACGAAATTATATAGTTTATAAATTTAACATGCATGACTTGTATACATTCCCTTATCAGAACAGCAGCAATAGAACTAAACTAAGCAAACTATATCAAGCTCAAATAACGTTTTACCTGGTGGCCAGAATGATGATCTCTGTCCTTGTTGGAGTGACCCGGACCTCCACACCGGAGTACCCATCCTCAGCAAGCTCTCGGGTCAGGAACTCGTTCAGCTCGGCTTTGAAGATGCCGTCTGAGACAAACTGGGGACGAAATGACAAACGTCAGGAACCGCATCGATTAAATCTAACGTGAGAGGCTATACAGACGTGAAATTTACATGTACCCTTCAGATCAGACTTTTAAAACCGGAAATTTGTGTCAAGCTCTTATTGCCAGGACATTATGGTCAGGAAACAGGAACGCAAAGTTGGACTAAAACAGATTAATCTACACAGCAGGCTATACAGAGATCTGGTTGAAGACATGAAACTTGTTACAAAATTTACAAAGTCTTCAATGTTGAGATTTTAAATGGAGCTGATTAACAAGCTTAAACCTGAAGGACGCATGTCTTCCTGTACATGTGCATTAGAGAGATTCCGCTATCCACTGTACAGAGCGTGCTTTAATATCACTAAATATGGGATTTGTGTATAAAATTCACTGACTTAAGTAAACACTAACACAAAGGCTTTTTCTAGATGATGCTTTGACTTTAACACAGTGTTACTACAGAAGGGAAAATAAATAAGAGTGAAAGCTAAGTCATGTACGAAGCCGGGATATGCTAATAAATCAGCTCAATGGCTAGCTGGATAAACAGCCCAGGGCTCAAGAACATTGAGAGCCAAAACTAAAATATGAGTTAAGAATTTATAATAAAATGCACGCTGTAATAAAATATGCCCCGGTTTCATGACTGAATTCAGGGAGCGCTTAGACACATCAGGTCCTGCCATGTTTCTCAGCAGAGTCACAGTCAGACTCATCCAAGACAATCCGGTCATAAAATCATGACAAAATAACCATCTAGACGCAAATAGCTACACCTAAACACCACTTCCATCATACAACACCATTATTACACTGCACAGCCCGACATTTTGACGGGTATTCGCATAAAAATCTCGCTAACCTTTCTCTTCTTAGAAATTTGCACCGCCATCTTGCCGAAGGCCGCAGACAGGAAAGGAATGTTGACCAAAGCGGAAATTAATTTATACTGACATTGTACTTCCGCTTGACCTCCAGCACTGATGGGAGTTGTAGTTTTCGACAGTAATTTCCGTTAAACTTAGTAGGACGAAGTTAAACAGATAAACACACAAATACTAACTAAATACTGAAACTAAATAAATAACCAAATAAAAATAAATAAATAAATAAATAAATAAGTAAGTAAGTGCATGCGATTTTCCTATGACATATTTTTATGTTGTTTATGTCATAGGAAAATCGCATGCATTTGTTCTTATTTATATATATATATATATATATATATATATATATATATATATATATATATATATATATAATATAATTTATTTAAATATATATATATATATATATATATATATATATATATATATATATATATATAATTGAAAAAAAAGAGATTCTAACTAGCAACAGTATCACTGTTAGGAATGGAGGGAAGTTTCAGGAAGCTGTATATAGGCTTGCTTTCATTTACATAACACAACAACAAAAATGTTTCATCAGGTTTTACTTCTAATGATTTGATCACTAGGGTGTTAAAATATATACAAATTGCATAACAGCATTGTGTATGACCCCACACACCCCTCACACACACTCTTCACCCCCCTGCCATCTGGAAAGAGGTACCGGAGCATTCGGGCCCTCACAACCACACTGTTGAACAGTTTCTTTCCTCAAGCCATCAGGCTCCTCAACACCCGGGACTGAACTGTACAAAACTCTCTCTCTCTCTGTCTCTCTCTCTCTCCCACACACACACACACACTCAGGACTGAGCTGTACATAACTCTCTGTCTCTCACACACACATACACACACCCACACTCTCTCTCTCTCACCTGTGTGGACACACACACGCACGCACATAACTTATATTGTTCAATACTTATTGCACTACCTCAACCCCTGTGTTTTTCATCTGCTGCTATATTTATATTTATGTTTATTTCTATTTTGCACTACCCCAGCTGCTGCTATATTGTATTTTTGCACAATACATGTTGTCAGGCCCCAAAGTTCATCATCGTCTCATTTTATTACATTTCATTTACATTTCATTGCACATTCTTTTTCTTTTTTTTTCAGTGCTAAGTGTCCTGTGTTTCTGTGTTGTCTTTTTTGTATTTATTATTTTTGCACTGTCTTGTCGTTGCTTTGTTTGCACCTAGCTGCACACTTTACACTTTATGTGGCTTGGACAAACTTTCGGTCCTAGCTTTGTGCTGTTCTTGTGTTTGATCTTTATGTTGTATGTTTATGTAGCACCAGATCCTGGAGAAACATTGTTTCATTTCACTATGTACTGCGTCAGCTATATGTGGTTGCAATGACAATAAAGCTTCTTGAATCTTGAACTAACAATTAGTTTTTTTCGACAATAATAATTTGTGACATTGTCCATCAGAAAGCAAATTATTATGTGAATCTGCTTTAAACAAAACACATTTCTTGAGGCTGAATCCAGTGTCCTTTTCATCACGTCTAACCGGGAAAAATGCATTAGGAAAAATGCTTCACTCCATTCAAGTGACGTTTACAATAAAGTACAATATGTAATGTTGATGTCTTAATAATATGGTTCAGTTTAGCCAATAAGGTTGAGGAGAGTCCTGTCCAGTCAGACTTCAAGCTTGATTAGTGGGTTGTTGTAATCGTTGTACTCTTTAAGCCAATATCACAAAGTTATTAGCAAAGCTGTAAGTGTTTTTATCATCATCATGCCAAAGTGGGTTAAATATGATGTTCTCCCTATAAAAAGGTAAGTTTGTTTATACGCCATTATTCTGATATAAAATTCTGATGCCATGTTTGATAATTAAATAAAATGTATACATGTAGCTAACGTAGTGTGTGTGTGTCTGTGTGTGTGTGTCTAAATAGTGCTCTTTGCACTAACCCATTTGTTTTGGGTTTTCTGTTTGTTATTGTATTAGTTAGCACAGTATGCATTTTGGGCTGGTATTTTTTTAAATGGGCGGGGTTTAAGTTGTATTTGGGTTAGAAATCTTCAGTCCAATCTGGCAACACTGGCTGAATCCCATTTAAAGCCTCAACAAATGAAGACTAACATGATATTTTATATAATTTTACCTACATGGGTTTGCAGTTCAATCTTAATATATTTTTGTAAATTGAGTACAGTGGAATGGTGCAGGGGTCCACATGTAAGACAACACCTAGAGACAATAAATTATACACAATTAAAAGTAGGTGTACCATTTATTTGACAATATGGAATACACACACGATTAGCATGTTATTAGCTAATCAGCATGCTAACATGTTTCTATAAGATAGCATAATCAACTATAATAATATACTTTGTCTGTATTATATGGCAATTTATTTTACAGGTGTAACAGCATGGACCTTATTGATAATAAGACCTTTTAATAAAACGTATTAGCACTGCATTGAATTGCTTCTCAACGTTAATGAGTGTGTTAGAATATCCCTGTTCATGCTGTCCCATCCAGGATGTACTATCAGTACCAGTGTGCTGTTGGAGAGGCAATAAGGCAGGACATACCAAAAGAATAGAAAAACTGACCAGGAAAGCTGGACAGGTCATTAAGACCAACCTAGACTCCCTGGATTTGGTTATTTAGAAAAGTAAGCTTATCCTGGACATTGTGCCTCAATCCCTCCATGAACAAACCTTCAGCTCCATGCTGCAGCAAAGATCCATACTTCATACCTCCTGTTATCAGTCTTTATTAAATCATCCACCATGTGCTGTCTATGATTGTAGGCACACAGACACATCTCCATAAAATTTACTCTACATTTAAACATTTATTCTATGTTTATATATTAGAATATTTATTCTATGTAACCCTATCTATCTATCTACACTATATTGCCAAAGGTTTTGGGATGTCTGCCTTTACATGCACATGAATGTAATATGGAGTTGTCCCGCCCTTTGCAGCTATAACAACTTCAACTCTTCTGGGAAGGCTTTCAAGAAGGTTTAGGAGTGTGTTTATGGGAATTTTTGAACATTCCTCTAGAAGTGCATTTGTGAGGTCAGGCACTGATGTTGGACGAGAAGGTCTGGCTCACAGTCTGCACTTTAATTTATCCCAAAGGTGTTCTATGGGGTTGAGGTCAGGACTCTACCTCAAGACTTGGTCAAGTTCCTCCACACCAAACTCGCTCATCCATGTCTTTGTGAACCTTGCTTTGTGCACTGGTGTACAGTCATGTTGGAACAGGAAGGGGTCATCCCCAAACTGTTCCCACAAAGTTGGGAGCATGAAATTGTCCAAAATGTCTTGGTATGCTGCATTAAGTGTTCCTTTCACTGGAACTAAGGGGCCGAGCCCAACCCCTGGAAAACAACACCTGAATTCAATGATTTGGAGGGGTGTCCCAAAACTTTTGGCAATATAGTCTATCTATCTAAAATAGTGTTAAAGAGATAATTTCATTATTACTGTTCATAATTCAGGTAAATAATTTGAATATACAACAAATATACTAAATGAAATACAAGTACATGTCTTTCTAACAAAATTAATAACAGAGCAACGTTAAACACATCTACGGGAATTCAGCCCAAGTAAGATTAGGGTTTGGCAAAGGCAACCAAACCACAGGTTCTTCGAAAGGGCATATGAGTTCAGTGCTCTGGCATTTAGCATTTGCATTGGTGTAACCTACTTCTGTGTCATTAATAGCGTACACTCCTACAGCACCATCCTCAAAGCCAATATACACACAAAACCTCTTAGAGAGTGTTAGAGCAGTAACATTCTTACACAGGTAGAACCTGCCCACCGTCTTCCCATCTGTTACCCGAATGATAACCAAGATTTGCTTTCTATGGAGATCACAAGAGTAATTCTGACACGTCACACCTGGGCTGCAGATATATACTACATATTTATCCAAAATATCCGCAAATGGTTGGCAGACTGGTCCCTCAGCATTCACTAAGCACAGTTTACCTTGGCAAACATCCAAGACATTTATCTTGGATCCATCTACAGAAATGATGCCATAACATCCATCTGATGAGAGCTTAAAGAGATGTGGTTGATACTCATAACACTCTGAAAATTGGAACTGGTGGCAAACAGTGTCTTCTGTCAGTTTCCATGAGTACAAAGCTCCTGAACTGGTAATCACAATCACATAGTCTGGATAGTCAGACAGTATGTGGAAGGCAGCAACACTTGGCCAGTCAGAACAGGAGAATCGTTTGCTGACATAACCAGACCAGAGACTGACAGCAAGAAGAGCCCCTTCATTAATACCCAGAAGGAAAGTACTTTCTGGGGTAATGACAGCATCTCTGAGATAATAGTGTATGGTACAAATCACATGTCCGTTGCACAACTTCCAGACCTTTGACTGGCCTGTTTCTGATAATGACACTGCAAAATGACCTTTTGGAGTTATCAGTATGTGAGATGCTTGGCTGCCATGGATTCGGTAAATGTTCTCAGGGGTACTGGTGTTCCAAACATAGATATCACCAGAGGCAATGGTGACCATGTAAACACCATCTGCTGAAAGAGTCAAGGTCTCTACAGGACCTTGGTGAAGCAGGTGTCCCTCCACTTTACCACCCAAAACTGTCCACTTCCACACCTGCTCAGACCCATCAGTAGTATAAAAATGCTCCTCCTCTGGTTCCACAATGACTTTCAATATTTTCCCACCAGCTTTTGGAGTGGAGGCTGCTAATGAAATAAGATCCATGTCCCAAATAACAACGCCTGTGGTTGTCACTGCTGTGAGGTAAGTATCCCTGGACTTGACAAGTTTGAAAGCTTGACTACTTCTTACATCAAGGTTTAATAGGCATTGACCCGAGACCCAATTCCAGACCAAAAGAGATGGGCAGTTCTCCATCAAAGCAATGATGAAGTGTGCATCATGATCCAGAATTGCTTGCACAAATGTTTTACCCTTAGGTGCGTTGAATTGCTCTTCGACAGCTAACAAAAATCCATGAATCATATGAATCTGTTGTCTTTTACAGATGAGAAGGTTGTTTTCTATGTGGTCTGTATTTAACACCTCTTTCTTGTTGCAGCTCTCCCTCGTTGTAATAAATACAGGCTTGTTAATGTTCTTCAGGTCCCATACAAACACACTTCCTGAGCAGTCAATACATGTAATTGTCGCATCATTCTTGTGAACAATGAGATCACACAAAGCTGTGCCTAATGAACAAACAAAGGAGGCCAAAAGACAACCATTTTGGGAGTCAAATATACTGACAGTACCATCGTTCTGTCCACAATAAATCCTGTGACCATCACAAGTAGACATACATGTTATACCATTGGAGCAGTGGACTGGAGCAATTTCTGTTCCCTCAGCAAACACACTGACAGAATTGCTTTCCTTTGAGAATACATATGTCTTGCTACTGGCCATCAATATACCATCAATGCCCTTTAGTGGTTGTTTTATCTGTTGGTTTTGAAGTTTCTGGAGGAACGACGGAGCATTCATGTTCAATGACAGGAGGCTGCCACTTTGTGTAGAGAGAACAAATACATTTGCAGAACATCGGACATCTGTAAAGTGTAGTTCAGAGGACTGGGGTATTCTGTAGCCTTCTGAATCACTTCCATTCCAGATCCAAGCAGAGCCATTGTTCTGAATTACTACCACATAGCCAGACTGAGATACACCCGCTTTTGTAATGGGAGATTCTTCAACTGCTGGCAGTGCCCAATGTGTGGCAGGCACAGAGGGTGTAGGACATAATACCATATTCACCCCAAGATGTCCCATTGAGCTATCGTGTTCTGCTGGGCTTACAGATTCCATTAATTCAGGAAGAACTTTGAAAAGGGGGATGAGCTTGGCCTGCATCACCAAAGCCAAGTCAGCAGAGCAGTTCCCTAGCAAACAAGCTGTAGTTTTCAGTATAGAAATCAGGAGTCTGAGTTCCCTGGAAAACACTATTTGAGATGTCTTCTCTAGCCAGAATACCAATTCATCTACTAACTCTGCACAGAACATTGCATTAAGGAACTCTTGTGATATCATCACTCTAACAAGCTCCTCAATATTTCCAGTCTCCAGTAAGTGGAAAGGCAGTTCCTGCAATTTCCTTAGATTGGGATGTGCACACTCAGATGAACCAGACATAGTCTCAACAGACATGGAGGGCTGAAATGTCCATGGTTGACCAGGAACTTGCCTGTCAGGATAAATCTTCAATGGCTTGACATTTTGGCTAGGACTTGAATTAATGAGCAATGGTTTCACTGTACCACGTGCCCAGCAGCCACTAAAATAGTTTGCTATCAACAAGTGCAATTTTTGTTGATTGTCTAGGCTCAGGTACCTCTTATGGATGACTAACATAAAGTGCCTGCTGACCCAGAACAGAGTTTGTGTGCCTAATATGTTTTGTGGTTTCAGAAACCCCCTCAGGTCTAGCAGTAACATCTCTACCACAACCTCCGGGACTCTTAACTTATATGGTGCATAGTTGTCTGCTGGGAGGAAGGGTAGGAGAACCTCATCATCACAAGACAGAATATCAGTCAGTTCAACCTCTGTCAAACCAAACCTGGACAAGGTGAGATACTCTAGACTTCTGGTGACTATTATCTTTCCATACTTTTCCTCAAGGTGGTCCAAAAACCGACCGATATTTGTGTGAACCCCTGGGACCAATGTTTCAGGTGTGATCTCTAAGTCTGAACCCCAGTAACACACCTGTCTGTAGAGAAGCTCCACGTACATTGGGAGATCACATTGTTTAAAAGCTCGATTCACATACATCTGTTGGCCAGATGTTATCTTTCTGTTACCTGCCGAAAGGAGACTTGTCAGCATCTGGCTACAGCTCTTGCTAGTTACTGGCTGTAGGTCAAAAAACAGTGAGGATTCTGGGTAATATGTCTTTATAGCAGAGAGAAGCCCAGACTTTGTTGGTGAAGATGAAATTATGAGCTTAACATTAGAAGGTAATTTCTTGGGAAGCCAGGTTAAGTCCAGTGGTCTATGTGTATCAGGCATTTGGTCAAGCCCATCTATAATGAGGATTAAGCCATTTGGAGACTGTGAATTTGTGGTTAGGAGGTTGTTGAAAGTTTCTTTCAAATGAAAGACATCTTTCAGATGGGCGTTGTACTGCTGACTGTGGCATAAAGAAATTTGCTGGCATATGGCCCTGAGAATTTGTTTCAAAGAGCTATTAAAATCTACAAAGTGTGTAATAACCACAGGGCTCTGGTCCTTTATCCATGTTTGAATCTGCAAGAAAAAGTTATGCTATTAGTTATACTCTATACTTTATCTATGCACAGCTTAAATGAACAAAATCCACATCATAAAAACCCATGTAATTGAAAAAAGTACCTGACTTGCACAGTGGGCCAAAAGTACACTTTTGCCTGTACATGGCCCACCAATTAGAATAAATGGATATTTTGTGTCTTGTTCCAAGTAAGCTCTTATGTGGCTGACTTCTGCTCGCTCAATTCTGTATAGAGTGGAAAGGGTATGACACAGGTTTCTCTGCTGGGAGAATGAATCATGGATTTGAACTCTTTCCTTCACAGTACTTTGGTCTATAAGACTTATAAGATCTGAATAAAGCTGGTGGCTCAGCTCTTTAGCGTAGCTCTGTTTATCATCACACTCACTGTTGTTAGTGCTGGTGTATATCAAGGCCTGCTGGGTTCTAACCAGGTTTGGTAGGAAATTATCACAGAGCTGTGACAGTCGGAACAATTGATTTTGGTCCTCTGGAAATGGTTCATTTCCTTTCTTCTTCTGGTCAGCCTTTTTACCAGTTTTGTAAACATAACAAATACACCTTTTGATATCAGCACCAGATTGGCCATCCAGTGCAAAACGGAGGTCGTTCTCAAGCCCTGAAAGTATAAAAATCAAATTCAGTTTGTCTGTGCATTCCAAAATACCACCTAGGAAAACAAAAATTCTGCGGAAACACACTTACTTGATTGAAAATATTTCTGAGCATTTTCTTGGTCAATACTGCCATCTAGAACACACTGGGTGATAACCTCATTTAAGATCTTCCTCCCTTTTGCAAGTACCTCATCCCAAACATTCTTGTCAATTTTCTGCCCTGGCTAGAGGCATAAAAATGTCAAGTACGTCTTCATTCATGAATTATTTCATGTCTCTTTCATTAATCACAATATTCATTAAGGCTTTACCTGTGAATTATATTTATGATGTTGACTTTGCAAGCAGAATGACGGGGGTATTACGTTCTCATCCTGTCTGTAGCATTGCTCTAGGACTTCAGAGCTGAATCCCATCTCCTGGCAAACCTGCAGCACTGTGAGGAACTCAGAAAACTCCACCTGTTCTGGTAAACATGCAGCTCCATACTGCGCCCCCACCAGACTCTGAAAATGACAAGCAGAGGAACAAATTAGTACATGAGAATATATTCGGTTTGTGTGATACCACTCTTCCAACAATGTTGGAACGGAAAATAGCTAAATGGAATGGTCAAAAAACTAACTGAATTTGATAACCATGGCTTTCTGAGAAAGCTAAGGTCATAGTACTGATTGGGATCTTATTGTTTGACTAGATAAATGAATAAAGACTAAGCAAGATTAAGACTAGATAAGTGAATAAAGGCTAAGCAAGTTTAAGACTAGATAAGTGAATAAAGGCTAAGCAAGTTTAAGACCAGATAAGTGAATAAAGCCTAAGCAAGTTTAAGACTAGATAAGTGAATAAAGCCTAAGCAAGTTTAAGACTAGATTAATGAATAAAGGCTAAGCAAGTTTAAGACTAGATTAATTAATAAAGGCTAAGAAAGTTTAAGTAATTTGCTTTAGTGTTATGTTATTTTCTTAGAATCTTAGAATACAATGCTGAGACATCTAAGGTGTTGCATTATTATTAGTAGTAATCAGTGGTGGGCCATCAGGCCCAGCAAGGCCTTCTTGATCTGAATCACTGTCTTGCATTTAAATATATTTGATGTATTTTTCCATGAGTGTGTATTAAATTATTGCCAATAGTCTATTTTCTACTTTTCATAGCTTTTCTCTTGGTTGCGCTGCTTCCAGTAGTGTATATTTATGATAAGAGTATTTATCCAATCATATTTCAGCCAGTGGCTGACATCATGTGTTGCCAGGGTGAAAGAAATCTGCCTTAAGGCGTTCAGAATCAATAGTGCAGGCGCCTGTAGTTTAAAATAAATGGCAATGAAATTGTTACATTAACCAATCAGATTTCGAGTTGGCGTCACTGGGGCCATCTAGCAGGCATACGATTACGTCAGCAATTTCCCGTCCTTTGATTGGATAATTGGAGTAGTCAGAGGCAGCAAACCACACAAACTAAATAAAATATATACAGCTCTGGAAAAAAAATGAGACCACTGCATAATAATCAGTTTCTTATGTTTTTTCTAAACTCAAATTCAAAATATAACTATAGTTGTTTAGAGTGTATATTTAAAGGAAATGACAACACATCAAAATAACCCAAAATCATGCAGTATTTGCAGAATTTTAATAACTCAAATAAAACAAAATGCAGATAATTTGTAAACTGTTTGTGTAAATGCTTTGGCTAAATAACATTAAGAAATCAGTATTTGGTGGAATAACCCCGATTTGCATGCGTTTTGGCTCCATGCTCTCCACCAGTTTTTCACATTGCTGTTGGGGAACTTTATACCACTCTCTTTGCAAAAAAGCAAACAGCTCAGCTTCGCTTGATGGCTTGTGACCATCCATCTTCCTCTTGATGACATTCCAGTGGTTTTCAGTGAGGTTCAAATCTGGAGATTGGTCTCTTATTTTTTTTTCCAGAGCTGTATATTTTAACTCACAATGGCTGACAGAGGAGAAGAAATCGATTTGGTTGCAGACAAATGCATTTTCAAGGCAGACTGTAATAAAATGGACCATTCCTTGCGAGGTGTGAAATACTGTAGCCTAATTTCTTTTTTACATTGCTATTTAACGGTTGATTAAATACCGGTGAAGGCCTAGGTGTGAAATGCATGGCCTGCCTCTGGTAGTAATTTAGAACCTGTTTCCTTACTACAAGCACTTACCACTAAGTTCTTTAAATAGCTTATCATTGAGAAAAGACATATGTGAATGTACATGTATAAATCGATATTGAGTTGGAAATGAAAAATAAGCACACATTACCACAAAGAAAGGGCCCAGCGAGTTCTGCCGACACTCCTCAATTAACTGCAGTCGCACCTGCTGTGTTGGCCACCTATCTGGGTTTGGTTCTTCATAAGGATCAATAACCTGCACAAAGAAGCCTGTCAATATCGCTTAACCTGACCCCGAGTTTACTCTTCAATAATAATGACAGCTTATCATATGATCCTTCCTTTGTTTCTCTTTATTTTGTTTGCATTTAGCAGCATATGGTGCTTAAACAATTTCACTCTAGCATCACCTAGAATCTGACATTAATAATTAAAAAGTATAAATAATTGGACAGAATTGGATAAAAAAAAAAAAAAGTAACAAAAACTTCCAGAGAAAAATAGAGCCAACTAATTCACAGTTACTCCTTTCATGTTCACTGACTCTTGTCCTTGTCAAAAAGTAGAACAACACGCAAGAAAGTCAGTTTAAGTGAGAGAAAAATTTTTTTAAAAGAAGGAACTGCATAAAAATGACTTGCCCTGAAGTCTACTCCATGTTTATGTCTGCAGTGGTCCCTTATTTTAGGGAACACATGCTCCCTCAGTACCTTCCTTTCTGTTACAGAGTCTGAAACACATAGTCAACATATAAAAAAATATATGTCTACAGACCAAACATAAATAATATAGAATATATGCAACATAATAATCCGCCAACAATCTCTAGTTAACTATTGTAGTGTGCAATCCATACCTCGTGTTTTAACACCATTTTCTACTTACGACAAAAAGAAAAAGTGCACGTACCATCGGGGTTGGAACACAAGTAAATTTTCACACAAGCCATGTGTCGAAGCATTGATCCAGGAATCCGTATCAGAAAAAGAAAGCAACAATGAAACGGACAGATAGATCACTCATGTTTCTTGTTACACTCTAGACTGGAAATATGCACTGGGTAAGAGGGACAGGGGAAGGAGCTGCTGCTGTGACTCTGAAGCCCCTCCTTCAAATTCCTGGGAACAATTTTGTCTTGATTTTAATATGAAAATGTGGGAATTTCAACACTGACAGTTCCTCAACCTTAGCTACAGATCTCCACAGGCAGGTTTTTACCACCTCAGCTCAGGGGTCCCTGGTTCGAGCCTAAGCTTGGGTTACTGTCTGTTTAGAATGTCTTCTGATCCCTCATCAGGATTGATGCACAGCTTTTTATAGCATTACTAGCTGGTTCTGTTTCCCAAAATATCAACAAACTTGTATGATATGTGAGCATCATGGATTTTCTGTCTTCACAGTGTATGTTTGAGATATTTTATATAGGTCGCTTTAAGAATTTTTAGAAAGTCATTTCACAGATGATGAAAAGGTTATGATTTTAATTCATCCTACTGATTCAGAATTTTTGATGAAGAATTTTTAAAAGAATTGATATTTTGTGTGAAATACTGATTATTGGACTGCAGTGTAATTTTCCCAACTTTTACATTTATTATTGAAGTATACAGAAATGCACAAACACCTGCACTTGGTATTTTAAGCAGTACTCTAACAGGATAAGGTTATAAATCTAAACTATAAACACTTGTAGAATGTACATTATTCATAATCACACTCTCCGGTGTTTATAATAATTTATAATCAGACTCTCCGCTGTCACCCAAATGAGGATGAGTTCCCTTTTGAGTCTGGTTGCTGCCAAGGTTTCTTCCTTTTTCCATCTAAGGGACTTTTTCCTTGCCACATTTGCATCAGACTTGCTCATTAGGGATAAATACAAATCAATTTAAATATAATTTATAAATTTAATATTAATCTTGAACTTTTTGGACTATATTTCTTATGTTAAAAGCACTACACAAATAAAATTGAATTGAATTGATGACTAGCAACTGAAACATTTTTTTTTTTAGCATTTATTACGGCATATATACTGATTAGGCATTACATTATGACCACTGAGAGGTGAAGTGAATAACACTGATTATCTCCTCATCATGGCACCTGTTAGTGGGTGGGATATATTAGGAAGCGAGTGAACATTTTGTCCTCAAAGTTGATGTGTTAGAAGCAGAACAAATAGGCTAGATGACTGGATCAGGGCATCTCCAAAAACTGCAGCTCTTGTGGGGTGTTCCCGGTCTGCAGTGGTCAGTATCTATCAAAAGTGGTCCAAGGAAGGAACAGTGGTGAACCAGCGACAGGGTCATGGGCGGCCAATGCTCATTGGTGCACATGGGGAGTAAAGACTGGTCCGTGTGATCCGGTCCAACAGACTAGCTACTGTTGCTTAAATTCTGATAGAAAGGTGTCAGAATACACAGTGCATCGCAATTTGCTGCATATGGGGCTGCATAGCCCCAGACCAGTCAGGGTGCCCATACTGACCCCTGTGCACCAATGAAATCACAAACAATCTTTTATATCACGTGGATGGCTGGGAAAAGCCACCAGGATGCACTATGGGAAAAAGGCAAGTTGGCGGAAGCAGTGTCATGCTTTGGGCAATGTTCTGCTGGGAAACCTTGGGTCCTGCCATCCATGTGGATGTTACTTTGACACGTACCACCTAAGTATTGTTGCAGACCATGTACACCCTTTCATGGAAACGGTATTCCCTGATGGCTGTGGCCTCTTTCAGCAGGATAATGCGTCTTGTCACAAACCAAAAATAGTTCAGGAATGGTTTGATGAGCACAACAATGAGTTTGGAGGTGTTGACATGGCCTCCAAATTCCCCAGATCTCAATCCAATCGAGCGTCTGTGGGATCTGCTGGACAAACAAATCCGATCCATGGAGGTCCCACCTAGCAACTTACATGACTTAAAGGATCTGCTGCTAACATCTTAGTGCCAGATACCACAGCACACCTTCAGGGATCTAATGGAGTCCATGCCTCGATGGGTCAGGGGTGTTTTGGCAGCAAAAGGGGAACCAACACAATATTAGGCAGGTGGTCATAATGTTGTGGCTGATCGGTGTATGCGTTATTGTTAAGATACTATACACAAACGTAAGAAACCAGTGATCATTTTCTCATTTTTTTATTTAACATTTGTACACAATAAATACAAATTACTTTACAGCTATTAATATGCAGAAAGAAATGTCTTGACCTGTTCTCTGTCACTTCCACTGCAGCAACAGTTCGATGTTATTACACCATCTTTTTCTAGCAGTGTCTTTCAAATGAAATAAAATAAAACAAAACAAAAAGGCATTTAAAAATAGAATGATATGAGTATATGGATGAAGTTAGTGCAGAAAGCGAAAACTCTTTGAAAGGAAACTGGGAAAGAAGAAAAATCAAACCAAAGCCGATCTCTGAGAGGAGCTTTCTGATGGGATGGGCCATAAACTTCAAAACAAGTTTGATAACATTTAAAAGATCTCAATGAGATCAACATGGAAACAGGCTGCAACAAAAAAGACTTGACATAAGGGCAGATACGCCAAATTTGTCCGTTCTATTCAAAGAAAATCCAAAACATACACGTATCCGAGACCCCCCCCCAAACCCCCTCGAAAAAATCTTTACAAGCACCATTCTTAAGGTGACATTATTTACTTTACTTAAGGTGACATTACTTTATTGTTAATAACACTAGTAATGCTAAATCTCTAGAAAATGGGTGATTTCTTACTCCTGGAGGAAGAGAATAAATAGCAGGACTGTATTATTTTAGCAGACAAAACCACTAGGGTATAAAACACTGAATTTAAAAAAACAAATCAGAGCAAAACAAACACACACACACACAAATTTAGGCAGCTATGCTACACAAGGGTCCTTTGATGGGATGCAGATATAAAAGTCAAAGATAACAAAAAAAGAAAAAAAAGAAAAGCCATACAGCTTTTGGAAAAGTGCTGAGATACACGCTATGCCATTAAACGTAGGCATGTGCTGATACCTTGGCCTGATGTAAAAGAGCACTGTGTTATTTTTAGCGAAGGAATCTAAGATATGTTTTTGTACAGAATGTTTCTGAGTAATGCCTGGTCCTCGAAATTAGTTTTTATGATTGCACTCAAAAAAGGCAAGGCTTTCTCAGACATTCTGTCAAGCTAGCATATTTCACCAGCCAGCTCGAGGCAGCTGGAAATATTCTGAATGTTTTAAAACCTGTAGAAATCCTGTCAGGTTAGCTCTCAGCCAGCTAACTAGTGCTACACATGAATATTGTGGACATTTATGCAAAAGGAATTCAATTTTTTCTCTCAGAACTTCAGTCCGAATAGCTCATGTTATACTAGCAAACTAGTGGTAGCTGTGAATATTGTGAAAATCGATCTAAAAGAATTCACCGAACAGGTTAGCTCATGTCTAGCCAGCTAACTAGCATTAGCCTGTTTACTGTGAACTTTTATGGGATATGAATTCAGAATCCTTACAGAATTTTTGAATCCTCACAAATTATCTGAAAGTATACAGGCCAGTTAGTTCTTTCGTCTTGCTTGAGGATTTCCAAACATGAAGTGCCTTTTGTGGATTGTGACGCTATTAAAAATGTTTTAAAAAAGTGTGAAAAACAGATGGTGGACAGATTATTTTATGTATTATGTATATTATGCATATAAGCAATAACTGAGGCAAATATTATGATATAAAATAAAAGTCAGCACATGCCTAGTTAAAAATATGGTTAAAAATACAGATATGGACTGATGATGATGATGATGATGATAATAATTATAATAATAATAATAATAGGTATTCAGTACTTCAGAATGAAATGGGAACTGACCATCGGATTTTAATGAATTATGATTTTTCTAGAAGAACAATACTATTCAATGTATGAGATAGAAATAGAAAAAAAAAATAGCTGCCCCTTGTACAAAGGAAATGCACTTAGGACGCTAATTACTATGAAATGGCCAGGACCCATCTGCCAACACACTCCATTAGATTGAGGCGCTGCTATTGTGATGAGAAAGCAAGATAAGAACTAGGAAGGAAAATGAAGCACTTTAAATAATGCTCGCAATATTGATTGGCATTTGCAAACAGGTTAAGACCACATGATAACTGGCTAACGGCTCGCTCCCAGGGACAACACACGCCAAAAAAAAAACAAACAAAACAAACAAACAAACAAAAAAAAACCCCTCCATTGTCGGTCTTCCTTTTGACGACTAAATATTAGTTAATACGTACAAATGGCAGTCTTCTTAAGGACGAGCTGAGAAAAGGCTAATATTGATGTAATTAGTACTGTACTCAGATTAACACGATATGGAGGAGTTATCCGTTCGGGTAGAGGAGCGACAGGAGAGGAAAAAGAAAATGGAGGATCCAGCCCTCATTCTCTTGAACGTCCTCTCATCCCTTCCTACCTTGCCAGTTTACCCTTTTATACACAACTGCCTTTGTCCTCAATTGTTCCTTTATATTCCAAAAAGCATCCACTGTTACAAGATATGAAGAAATGTTGCACATATTCTGAACATTCCTATGACAACAGTAATGTACTGTACTAATACAACATTAAATACGTATGGTAGGACTACGCGTGGCTGAAGACGGGGCAAACTTAATCACCCACACCCACTGTACACCAAAAATGCCCCTGCAAATCCACCGGTCACCTCTGGATATTGCATTTTCTGCTGTTGATGAGCCTGCTGGATAGGTATATGTGCAAGTTAACCAACCAGGCTTTATTACTTTTTATATTTTCTGCCATCTTGAATTTGTAGAGCACGACATTTTTGTAACTGTGAATGCTACAAATATTTTGGCTCTACAAATACAAACACAAGGATTGGTTTTTGGCATGAAAAGGGTAAAAAGGCACCAAACAGTCTGTGACGCCATAAGAGGTGCTTCCAGGATTAGCAGGGAGGAGTCTTTGAAATGCAGAGTCCACCTCGTTCAGAGTGCTGGAGGGGTGGGCTTACAGGTAGCCCCACCCCTTTGAAGCCAGTAGGAGGAGTTTGAGGTCAAACGTAGATGAGTCCTCTAAAGAAAAGAGCGGCGCTGTTACACCAGCGTGATCTCTACTTCCTCGGTTTTGTCCACTTGTCTGCGAGGGTGTTGTTTCGGAGGAGGAGGAGCAGCACGGACCTGAGGAAAGGGGAAATAAAACAAGCGGCACTCATTCCATGGTCGATTATGTTGTTGTTGTACATAAGTTTATTTATATACAGTATATCAGCTTCATATGCCTATTAATATAGTACAATACAATATATTGAATAAAAAAAAGGTAATTACCTTGGCCAAAAGAACAATATTTTATACACAGAATACATTTAAATGTACTTTTTATAGGTGGGTCCTCTGTGGTTTAATAATAATAATAATAATAATAATAATAATAATAATAATAATAATAATAATAATAATAATAATAACAATACTACTATTACTAATAATCCATTATATTTATGTGGTACTTTTAAATAGTACTACTAAATAATAGTAAATAAGGTGTAATTTTGGACAAAGCAAAAAAAAAGAAAAAAGAAAACATCTCATAATTTCACAGATGGCCCAACAGATGGCAAATTTGATGCTTGATTACAGCTTCACTTATCACTTTTAGGCTCAAAAGCTAATAACTAGTGTATTTTGGTTTTCTATGAAGAACTTTAAACACTGAGCTTAAAAATGGTTTAAATAAATAAATAAATGAATGAATGAATGAATGAATGAATGAATGAATGAATGAATGAATGAATGAATGAATGAATGAATGAAGTACTGTGTTACAAAGGGATACATACAGGTCGCAGTTTTCCCGAGCCAGATGCATCAGGTGTGAATCTGGGTGGCTGGGGAAAGCCTGGGCTTTCTGGACTCAGACTAGAACTGTGATCTTTACAAAAAAAACAAAAAGTAAAAGTTTAGAAATCTGTCAAAAGCAAGACTGAGGTAAACTGGACTATATTTAAGTAGGGATTATTACTGTGTGGCAGGGCTTTGTGCAGGCCAGGTTGCTTGTGCTCTCCGTTGACAGACGGTGAGCGAGGCAGGTTGGGGGCGGGGCTACAATCCAGGGTACATGGGGGCTGATCGTAGAGGGGTAATGGAGGCAAAGACGACTGAAGTTTCACACACGACGACACCTGTAGAATAGAGCAGAGGACATGTTAACCCATCAGAGGGCACTGTTACTTCCACTGTTAAAATCCACTCACAGATTCTCTCACAAAGAAACATGACCTGGTGCCATTTCCAAAGTACTGATTTAACACCTGAAAGCTTTAAGCATACGCTACTGTAATTTAGAATCAATGCAATTATATAGAACATCATTGTAAATGGATTCATACATAAAGAGATTAAATAAATTCACTAACCCAATGGCATTTGATGTTAAATAAGGGACTAGTTTTGTTTTGAATTAAAATTAATAATAATAATAATAATAATAATAATAATAATAATAATAATAATAATAATAATAATAATAATAATAATTAAATTTAACATGATAACCTTGCTGGTTATTCTCTCTCTAGTGCTCTTTAATATGAACTAATTTTAGAAGTCAGGAATCACATTAACCTATTGAACATAAAAACATAAAATAAATCCTGACATCAATATAGACCTAATATAAAGATCGCATAATAATGTGTTCAGCATTTTAATCATTTTATTTAGTACATAAGTATGCGATCTGAGACAGAGCTACTGTGTACTGCATCTGGCAACATATCATTAAATAATTATCATGACACATCATGTCATTCCTTTGACTAAACCACTTGTCAGTCGCTGAGTGTAATATTAAAATAGCAGACTGAGTTAGTAGCAGATTATTTGTCTGGGTGTGTATAATCTTGAAGCAGATTAACTAGGCTGTTAAAAAGCATTCATATTTGACTAACTTAGCCACCCTTAATTGCTGGTTTCTTATCAAGATCAGAATCTAATCAGAGAAGTACTTATGACAGAGGAAGTGGCTGTCATCTCATTTGAGACGTGGGTTTCTAAAAGCCGTCTCAGCACGACGATAATTGCAGGAAGGAAGTGGGCACGCCTGCTCGAATAAACCCCCAGACATAACGGGCATGGGAGGCAGACAGGAAAAAGGCATGCCCAGTTTATCTGGAGCATGTTTGAGCACTGCTGGACAGGGTGTGTGTGTGTGTGTGTGTGTCTGGGCAGCGTGCCTAGAATTTACACTTATCCATGTGAATAAGTGAACGATATTTCCATTTATAGTCAGTGAGAGTGAAACAATAACCGATTGATGCACAGCTGTCCTACCTGAGTATCCAAAGCCCAGTGCGTGTCCCCATTTTCTGCGGTCAGATCCTCCACCAGGACGGATGGAAAGACTCCTACTCGTCCGTTAAACTCGCCTTCCCAGAATCCATCGTCCTCCTGATTGTCTTTATTAAGGATCCGGATGACTGCACCCTCTGGGAAGGATAACTCATCATCTGTCTGGCCCTCATAGTCGTATATGGCCTTTGCAAAACTCACTAAGAGAGAGCGGGACAGAGGGGAAAAATGAATAAAAAGGCATTGTTTGTGCCAATATAACCATATGATGAAATGTTAATGTTATAAATGTTATGCTACATCACTACGAATAACAAAGTTACAAGAGTGATGGTGTACAACATAGGACTGTGATTCACATCAGCAGTGGCAAGTGACCAGCAATAATTATCTCAATTCTATGCAAATTAGGAATGGAGGCTATAAAGTGACAAATCGAAACAATTGACTCCTTGTCCTGTCCTATGGCAAGTGTTCTCCTGGCACTATTTCAGTTCTTTGGTTCCTACTTGCAAATAGTTCCCATTTACTGTGTGATGTGCAAAAATGGAAGAAAATTAAGCATAGAACCATGCTTAGGTAGCATGAAGCCTAACACAGTGTAACAGAATATGTGTGCCTAATATATCCCACCCACTAACAGGTGCCATGATGAAGAGATAATCAGTGTTATTCACTTCATGGTGGTCATAATGTTATGCCTGATCAGTATATACATATACATAGAGAGAGAGAGAGACTACAGCTTCCTACTGGAATACTACAGGCACAAAAAACCACAAGCTACACAAGCGACTTTTAGATCTTTCCTCTATTTTCGACCCACTTTGTTCATTGGCAAATATCTACTTACTGCATAGTAAACAATAATAAAGGCTAGCATATATATTTTATTCTATATAAAGAACTTACTTAGAACCGACAATAAATGTAAATGTTTGTTTGTTGGATAGAAACTTACTACTGGCGTCACCGTTGATGCTGCCCGAGGCCAGCTCAGGGTCAGTGGAGTTGCTTGATGTGTGTGATCGCGAGTCCAAGGCAGTGAGTGATTGGAGCATGCTCAGTATGCTGTTGGAGGAGGGGAACTGCAGGTACTTCTCAGGTACGTAGCCTACATGACCCGCCTTATTCCGTGCCTGCACACAACACAGATAAACACAGAGAATCACCACACAAATCACAAACTCTACTATAATCCACTAAATTGATGAATGTATCTTAATTTGTAGCCCAGTGCTGTTGAATTCTCGACTCTGATTAATATTCATTCAATCACAGTAGTTCTCTCAGTGTAATTCACGTGCATTGTTTCTGTATAACAGCTAATACACCGGGACTTGTATGTAGAAAGCTTAAGATAAAATTAATATGGTGAAACTTTCTCTAAACAGAAATTTTATGGAAGGAGTCTCCAGTCAGACTCACACCACCTTTGTCATTGATTATTTTCCTATATCATCATGTTTAACTCCTTACTTATTTTATTTATTCCAGGTGGTTACTGTATATATCTTTGTTTAAAATGAAAAAAATAGTTATGAACTAAAAAGGCATAGAATATAGTATTTACTTTGACCCAGTCTTCCATGTCTCCATCCTCTATGACCTCCAGCACCTCATGCTCATCGATGGTCAGCTCGTCTGGCTGAGACGCCTGAGAGAGAGAGAGAGAGAGAGAGAGAGAGTATAAGTGTGTCTGAGTTTAAACATAAATAAGAATAACATTGGAACACCTGTACAATGTGTGTGTGTTTTTTAATACCACTTTAAACAAATTCCTTGTCATTCACTGCTTCATCTGCGTCACACCACCAAGTGGCCTCTTACAGCACACAGGAAGCAAATATCTGAGAATATACTTTCTTTTGCCAATGAGCATAATGTTGTTTAATAGATTTCTTAACTAATTCTCTAGTTTATTTCCTTTAAACTACATATACAGAATCGTTTTGTTGTATCTAGCTGATTAGCTTACTCACTGACATGCAAAATACTCCGGGTACTAGCAAGTAGCAGCATAAAGCAATGACGTCATGTCTGCTGTCACGTATAGATGGAGCTGAATGCATTACATCAAACCTTGAGAAAAAAATATATTGAATTGCATTTGTGTACATTTAAATAGCTTTTGCTATTTTCCCCAGTCCTTGTGTCAGATGACAATGCCTGTTGGGTAAGTTTTTCTCCTGCGGAACATCATGTAGCTCTGCAATGGATCATTTAACAAACTTCATTTGAGCTGATATGGTTTTGTAATGACTCTTAAGACTATAACTAGACTTGAGCCAAGACTTAAATGGAGAGGAAAGCTGAAAAGGGTGTGTTAAAAACCACACTGGAACAATACCCAGAGCAAACAAGCATGTGTGTGTATGTGTGTGTTTCTGTGTGTGAATGTTACCTTGTAGGAGTAAAGCACTTTACAGGTGAGTGGGTAGTTCCTCAGTGTTCCTGAAGGACTAGAGCTGCTATCATCAAATTGCTCCATGTTCTCCTCCAGTTCCTCACCTTCGTCTCGGTCCAAGTCCACTGTGGTCTACAAAAACACAACAGCCAAGCATTCAGAAAACTTTAGAACCAAATCCTGACTGTTCTGAGGTGTTCAGCATACCTGCTCTTACAAGGTCAGCTTAGTGGAAAAATGTCTGTCAGAATAAGGCCACGTCTTTATCTGTCATTGGGACGCTGTTTTTCTCTTTTTCCCACCCACCTGACTGGCCATGCTATTGGACTACGGCAGATCAGGTGACCATGACGCCACCCCTACTGACCAGAACATTCAGGTAAATCAGTATGATTTGAAAAGTCTTAAGGATTACCAGCAAGGGGACAGGTTTTATCATGCTTCCATAAGAGAGCAGCAACATAAAAACAGAGATCTGCATGAAAAAAAAAGAAATCCCTGGGCATGTGTGCTAGAATAACACTAAGTAAATACTCTAATGTTGACATGACTATGTTTCTGTGATGTACTAGGGAGTGTCTGGAGTCCTTGAGTCCTTTACAGCATTTACATACCACAGCCACCTGGACTATGAATAAATGAATATGCAAAGAGGGAATTTAAGGCAGTGCTTTTCAGAAACAGCTGCCTTTATGGAGTTAATACTGTAAGAAAATCTATTAAACAATAGTATTATTTGTCAGCAAAATAATTAGAGTGGAAAAAAACCTAATTTGGAGAAAACATTTTCAGAAGTAACACTGGACTTCTTTGCCAATATGGAAAAAAAGAGTGGCTCATGCATTGTGCATTAATAATAATAATAATAATAATAATAATAATAATAATAATAATAATAATAATAATAATAATAATAAAGATATGTATCCCAACAATTGTGAGGCAGCTTGCCTATGCTTTGCCTTAGAAAGTTAAAAGGAACGCTTATACGACTTAACAACATTACCCCCATGTGACATTCAAGATACCAATGAATATCCCCAAAACTAACATGTTTGTTGTTATTACAACATTACAATGCAACATTAAAATACAGACTGTGAAATATGACTGAACATATCGTTAAGATGATCATATTGGCTCAACAACAAAAAAAAAAAAAACACTTCCTTTTTCAGCACTATACACCATGTTTGTATTATATTTCAAACTGTAACTTTCATGATTTCTGACCTCTAAAATTGTCACAAGTGGCTTGCGACCATTGATTATGATGTGGCATGACAAGTAGATTATTACTTTACACATAGCCTCAAGCTAAATTGAGTTTCATGCTTGACAGGCTACTACATAGTGAATTTGTAGACAACCATCTAGCTAACAACTCGTTATGAGGAAGGATTAAGATCAACTTTATTACCTTTATTCAGGTGTGTTTAAAACAGCAAGTGTTAAAGCACACACAGAAGACCTAATATCATTAACCAGGGTTGCCAGGCTTTTAGCCCAACTATATCTCAAAAACCTCACCAAATACCTGAAACTTAGTCCAAAGATTTGAGCATTGAAAAATAGATTTTTTTTGCACTTTGCTTGCAGAAGATTTAATTCTGATGATACAGGATCATGGAGGCCAGGGAGTCATTTGTAAACTGGCAACCCATTAACTATTCTGTCCACTGTGATGCCTCCCCCAGTAGACCTCTATTAGCCCTTGTTGCAGTTCCCATTTTTGTCCCCTAGATGCAATAGTAACTCTGCAGAACTAAAGGGGGCAGTGAACACGCCGGCCAACGATTTCACAACACAACAAAGCAAAAGAAAATGTTTCTATTTATCAAGTGGCAATTTTTTTAGAAGACTGCTGGCCTATTAAAAGGGAAAATTAAAATGCATATGTTTGTGAATGAGGACTTGATTTCTGAATAGCAGATGCTCCACCTGGCCCTATATGGACATTGAAGATTTTGGAGAAAATTCAGAAGGCCATCAGTCCACCTTAAAGACCCGAAGGAAACTTTTTTCATTTTTTCCCGTCCCACTTTTCCCACACTTGTGCAGTTTACAATCAGCTTCAACTAAACTAATATTATAAACTACTTTATTTTCCACCTGCCTCACTGTTTTCCGCCACCGCAGGGATAAAATAGTAACTTTAATTTAAACTTTATAATGTTTTTTCCTTCTCTGTTTCTATACTTCTGTAAAGCTGCTTTGAGACAATGTCCATTGTCAAAAGCGCTATAGAAATGAATTGAACTGAACTGTTTTTTGCTCACAGCAGCAACAGCTGTAAGCAGGTGAATGGAATATTCTCACCCTTTCTGCTTTCCACTTTCCTTATTTGTTCATTTTTATCTGTCCTTCTTAGACCTCTCATTCACAATCATTGCTTTTTTCTTGATTTCTTGTTCTTTTGATCATTTCTGACCCACAATTTCAAGTTTTCTCAGGACATTATTGCAAACTCCAGTTTATCGTGTCTAGCATTGTCTGATTTTGGCCCAGGCCTATTATGAGTATGGATTTACTTTACTATTTACTGTCTTTGCTTATTTCTTTGATCTTGGATATGAATTATGACTACTTTTATAGCTTAAGCTTTAAGAAGCACTAAAATATTACTATGTTTGTCTGACTTTTTATTCGGAGTCCCTATTTCACCTCTACTATAAGTCCTCACGTGCTCTTGTCTGCCTCTGTCTGTCTCGCCCTTATTTGCCCTGCTATATTGATTCTCTCTCTCTCTCTCTCTCTCTCTCTCTTTCTCACACTCTCTCTCGCTCGCTACGTGCTGCAAGCTGATGTGAGGTGAATACTAATTGAATTGGAAGGACAGTCCGGAGAAAGCGCTCAGAATCCAAGACAAGAGATGAACACACTTCTTAAATCTGACCTCATGGTTACTTTCATCACCGTAAAAAAAAAAAAAGAAAAGAAAAGAAAAGAATTATTGCTTTTAAACAGACTGTCTTAAAGCAGGCAATCAGTCTGTATGTCCTGGTCATCAACCCAAAGGTGATAGTGGTAAGGAAGACAGGGTTAGGAGGAAGTAATACAACTATTCCTCCAACTATTCTCTATGCATGATTTTGAGTCTCTGTTTTTCTTTTTTTCCACCTCAGTGGGTGTCTAGAGACCTCTGAAGTGTCTTTGTGACAACATTTAAATCAATACACGCTAGTTTTATTATTATTGCATTTTTAATACTGTAGGTATAAAAATTGCGAGTTTGTGTGCCTCAGGATATGAAGTGAACTTCAGATTGTAATGATGTGTGGCATCGGATCATCGCCTGCGATTATTAAGTAATCAGCAGATGGCAGCAGTGTGTGAGGGAAAAAACTGCCGTTTTCTCACTTTAATAAGGCTCATAAGCACCGTGAAGCAAGTGTTCATCATTCAGCCTGATGTGTCTGAAGAGTGGCATTCTTTTCTCATCACCTGGGTATCAATCCTCAAAGATCTTTCAGCTCAGCGCTGCCATGAAAGCATGATGAATGATTATTGCACTGGAGAGTGGAAAGTAAAACCGGCCCCTCTGTCTGAATGCTGGTGTCACCTCGACATCAGCAAATGCACTATCACAGGATGTGTGTGTGTGTGTGTGTGTGTGAGACAGAGAGGAAAAAAAAAAAAAGAGAGAGAAAGTGAGAGAGAGAGGGGGGGTGTTAGTGCTGATCTATCTTAGACTGTGTGTTTTTTGTGCCCAGTGTTTCATTAGATATGTTGTTGTGAGCAAACTTCCTGCAGTTTCATGTTTCATATCAATCCCTAGTCACTGTATAGGTTGCCTAAACAAATTCCTGTCAAATCCATGACCATTAACAGTCCACTGTGAACACGTGCCAAATCACACAACCTAATCACTAAGTAGGCACATAAACACCTTCACATTACATTAGGGGAACTATTTCAAGCCTGTCCAGGATTTTAGCTATAAGTTAGAAAATTACAAAACAGTGCACTCAATAGTGTGTGGTTTGGGACACTTCCACAGTAATGTGATGATGCTAGGGTCTTCAGGGTGCTGTTTTTGTGACTAGTGAACATGGTGTGTGGTTTGTGATACGTCCTCTGTGGACTGATGATGCCGAGACCTTTGTAATGCTGTTTCTATGGCCTATATATCAAATGAAGTATGCAGTTTGGGGCACAGCAGAGTGATGATTTTCGGAGAAACACATCTTTGGAGGTGTTTGTGTGACTTGTAGTGTGTGCTTTGGGACATATTCACAGTAGATTGATTATGCTGAGGCCATTGTAATGCAATTTGTGTGATTCAAAACACATCCATATTGTAGAGATGATGGTTAAATGCTTTTGATGAAAAGAGTGAGATTTAGAACACATCCACAATGTACAGTGAAATGGTGTGATGTCATGTAGGGAATAGAATGAGATTTAGAGCATGTCCTTATTGTGCTGATGATGGTGAGATGTTTGTGATGTCTCATGTAGGGAATAGATTGAGATTCAGAACACGAACATGCTGTACAGAACGATGCTGGGATGTTTGTCATGTCTCATGTAGTGTGATTTAGAACATGTCCATGCTGTACAGATGATGCTATGCTTGTGATGTCATGCTGGGAATGGAGTTAGATTTAGAACACTGTCATATTGTGCTGACGATGGTGAGAATTTTGTGAAGTCATGTAAGGAAGAGAGTTAGATTTAGAACATGGACACGCTGTACAGATGATGCTGGGATATTTGTGATGTCATGTAGGGTACAGATGATGGTGAGATGTTTGTGATGTCTCATGTAGGGAATAGAGTGAGATTTAGAACACGTCCATGCTGTACAGATGATGCTGTGATATTTGTGATGTCATGTAGGGAACAGAGTTAGATTTAGAACACTTCCATATTGCTCTGATGATGCTGAGATGTTTGTGATGTCATGTGGGGAACAGAGATAGATTTAGAACACGTCCATATTCTATTGATGATAGCGAAATATTCTGATGGTTTTTATGCGGCACTATATTTGTGTGATGATATGTAGGGAACAGTAAGTAGCAAGCCATTTTTAACACCTACTGCATTGATATCAGCTAACAGGGTTATTATGGGATGGCAGAGAGCATTGTCAGGGGACTATGAAGAGAAGTTGCTGTATTTTGGGAATACAGTATAATTAATTATATAAATTAATTACTTACTGAGTGTGAGGGATCGTGGGTAGTGAGGGTGGGCAGTGATGCCCAGCGCTCGTTCTCTAGCTCTTCCATCACTTGGTTCATGGCGCTCTTCAGCCATGTATCCACGGAAACGCCTACCTGCCTGAGCAGGTCCAGACGAGCCTCTGCTTTGAGCTTCACAGTCTTGTAGATGGAGAAACAGAATGAACATCCATAGACACACACACACACACACATACACACAGGAAGTTGCTTTGAATCACTATTACAGAAGCATGCCCATTCAAAAAGCTTGCAAACAACCATCACCTGCGCCCTTCCAGAAGTTTCCATCCACAGTGACATTTAGAAGAAAAGCCACACAAAAGTCTACCGCCATTATTCAAAAAAAAGCATCACTCTTTAATAATGAATGCTAAGTACACTCCGTGTCAGTTCTTGACACAAATGCCAATGACATCCAGTGTTTATGACCGAACACCAAAAAAAACCAAACCCAAAAGTTTAATATTCTCACGCTTTCATTCTTCTTTAATTCCTCTCCTCACCAATGGTTATCCATTAGTTCCTAATGGGGCAATTAAATATTCATCGGAGACTAATGGAGGATCAGGCAGGGAGAACTTATTTTAGCTGAATAAAGAGAAACATTAAAGCAGTTCATTTCATGGTGCTTCATGAAGCGCTCTGCATTAGAATGTGCCCTTTAACCGTGGCAAAATGTCTTGAGAACATAAATATTGTAAGTATATTACAGACACTGATACAACATTAAACAGAATTCAGCTGGCTAGTTCTCTCCAAGCTTGTTTTAGAATTCTAGCAACTTTTTCACAACATTTGTAGACGCCAGTCGAGCAGCCTAAAGTTGTAGCTGTATTTTAAAGTACACTTTTATGATGATCACTGATAACATCACGCAGGATGACAGGAAACACTAGTACTGTCCTGGTTTCACAACCTTTGGCTAATCTACACGATATTGCCAAACGTTTTGGGACACCCTTCCAAATCAATGAATTCAGGTATTGCTTTACAGTCTCTGCTCTAATTAATCTCAAAGGTGTTCTATTGGGTTGAAGTCAGGACTCTGTGCAGGACAGTCAAGTTCCTCCACACCAAACTCGCTCATCCATGTCTTCATGGACCTTGCTTTGTGCACTGGTGTGCGGTCATGTTGGAACAGGAAGGGGTCATCCCCAAACTGTTCCCACAAAGTTGGGAGCATTGTCCAAAATGTCTTGGTATGCTGAAGCATTAAGAGTTCCTTTCACTGGAACTAAGAGCCCAAGCCCAACCCCTGAATTCAGTGATTTAGAGGGACGTCCCAAAACCTTTGGCAATATACTGCACTAGCACAGTGTTGCATATAAATAGCTAAACATAAAACACCCGACTGAACTCAGTGAATATCTGGCTTTATGTACTTAGCCACATTCAGTAACAAGCTATATTAATAAAATGCGGTAAACAGAAGAAAGGGAGCTACAATGATCAGAAATTAGCACTATTTCAGTGCTGCAGAAAAGTATCAAAACTAAGAAACTTTACAGAGCTACAAAGTTCCTGAGTTCAAGAAAACACCCACACACCCACGCGAAACCCACACACCCCTGATCCTTACCTCAGCTTTACGAATGTGCTCTCTGGCCTCCTCTATTTTGAACTCGAGGTCGTTGCGGCTCTGTTCTGTGGGAGGAGTTCCCTGTCTCTCGCACTCCTCCAGTGCCTGCAATTACAAACCCATCACTGATGCTCAGTATACATTGCCCAGGAGCCAAGAGTTTCTCTCTATAGATGTACTGCTTTTAATGAAAACTCCTTATTGGGAGAAAAATATGACTATGTCCTTTCTCCAAATGGAACAATAATTATATAAACATGTCTACCCACCACCCTATGCCTTTCCATATCAGTGTGTGTAAAGAGTATCCCAAGTAGGCAGGGAATCGGCTAACACCTGACCAGTACTGGACCCTACACTACTAAGAATGTGCAGTAAGGATTGTTCCTCTATATGGACCACAGTGCCTCCTGGAGAATGCAAGTTTCTGGCTCTTCAATTCTTTTCATATCAAGACAATACAACTTCCTGATATGTGGACAATAACCGCATTTCAGTGTGACACTGCTGCAACCCACTGATGAAAGTACAATGCAATGCAACGGGGAATTACATTCACTTGGGGCACAAAATTGCATTTTATTAATGAATTCAATTACCTGCTGATTGTTTTTGCACAGTAAAATGCAATGGTGTGCGGTGGATTGCTTTTAAAGGTAGATACCATTTACTTCACATGCATTGAATAAGCATTAACCTGCTGATTGATTTTCATTCGAGATCAAGAGCAAGGGATTTGCTTTTTACTTGTCACTAATGCAAAAGAACTGATATTTTTTTATACAGTATATATGTTTTCTGGCACAGAATATGCTCCATAATAATAGTGTGCAGTAATATCATGCAATTAAACACATGAAACCTTACATATATGACTGGCATGTGGTGATGTGAGTATGTGTGTGTGTGTATGTGTGTGTCTTACCCGTTTATAGTGGATGATGTTTTTGTGCTCTCGGGCTACACGTGTCGCCCATTTCCTGGCCTCTTTGTTGAGGCTGTGCTCCTCTGTGGTACCAGTCTCCGACTCCAGTTGCCGGCTCTGTGACACACACACACACACACAAACAAACAAAGAAAACCATGCACACCGGTTACCAAGGTGACAGACATCAGCATTTACCTGGCAAACACGAACTTGTCCAACCTAAATGTCAAGCTAGCTCCATAAGTAGATCCTACACAATGTTTAAATTCCCTTTCCTCATTGAACCACCAAGACCATGAGAATTCATCACCAGGAACATGCGGGAATGAAGCACCCAGACATGCAGAGAGACAGACTGTCATTAAGACCACATGAATATCTGTGATGTCTGGGAGTTCTTTAAAACCACTGGGAACACTAATGTTCAGTGTTCGCTCTCTGTTTTAAAGCTTTAAATGCCAGATACTATCCACAATTTCCCATCTCCTCGGTGTGTTTGATGGTCTGCTTTTAGATACAGTTATTTCCAAGAACCTGGAAATAAATGCCAGCAAAAGTGCACTATTAATTATTTAAGCAGCTGTAAACATTAAAGTTTGGACTGCAGCTGATGTCAAGACTGATGCTCTGCCTGAAGGTAATTATTGAATGGCGTTAAAACAGACCTGTTTTTGTAATTGAATATTTTGTTCATGGTTTTGAGAAACAATAAGTTATATATATATATATATATATATATATATATATATATATATATATATATATATATATATATATATATATATATATGTGTGTGTGTGTGTCAGCCTGGGAAACAATCAGTCCCTCCAGTATTTCAGGAGTTTTTTCATGACTGTTGCAGCCAAAAAGTGAATCAAAGAGGGCTGAATGTGCTTTTTGATGATGTCACATGATATACACCGATCAGGCATAACATTATGGCCACTGCCAGGTGAAGTGGATAACATTGATTATCTCATCATCATGGCACCTGTTAGTGGGTGGGATATATTAGGCAGCAAGTGAACATTTTGTCCCCAAAGTTGATGTTAGAAGCAGGAAAAATGGCCAAGCGTAAGGATTCCAAAGGAAGGATTCCGTAAGGGCCAAATTGTGATGGCTAGACCACTGGATCAGAGAATCTCCAAAACGGCAGCTCTTGTGGGGTGTTCCCGGTCTGCAGTGGTCAGTATCTATCAAAAGTGGTCCAAGGAAGGAACAGTGGAACAGGATCATGGACGGCCAAGGCTCACTGACGCACGTGGGGAGTGAAGGCTGGCCCGTGTGATCCGATCCAACAGACGAGCTACTGTTGCTCAAATTGCTGAAGAAGTTAATGCTGGTTCTGATAGAAAGGTGTCAGAATACACAGTGCATGATGGGTCAGGGCTGTTTTGGCAGCAAAGGGGGGGGGGGGCAATATTAGGCAGGTGGTCATAATGTTTTGCCTGGTCAGTGTATCTTGTCCCAAATCTGAGGAAAATCCAGGGTAATTCTGAAAAATCGCAAGTTCCTTCAAATATGACAGAATACTGCTTGATTTTGCGTTAATTTCTTCTATGTCAGAATGGTGGCATCCTCGAGGGAGTAAATTCTGATAGAAAATGAATAGAATAGAATATCTTTATCACCATAAATTCAACAGATCATCATATCATCATAAATTGGCTTTGTAACTTTCTTACTAGTTGCTATTTAAAAAAATAAGGATAAAATGGTACACTAAAAGTAAGAATGTATATGAATATGTGTGCAATTGTAGCAATAGAGTGTTGGCAGTAACAGTGGAACAGCTCAGATGTACAAAGCAGAAATACTGGCAACTAAACAACGCTGGCTAAGTGTAAGATAAGCATCGTTTCAGGAGTCGCTGAGTCTGGATGCGCTGGATCGTCTTGCCAATTAACGCACTATGGAACAGTATTTGCTACTCATGCATCTAAATCCAAATTAATGATTGAGCATGTAATATGAAAATAGGGAAAATAAATTCTCACTTAATGGCATTAAACTATGATAGTCTCTGTCTGAGATCAAATTCATCAGTATTCATCTGCAGTATTTAGACCTGAACCTCATCTCGTGATGGGTTTATAAACTCATCTCTGGATTTCGTAGGCTTATGTTCATTTCACTCTTGCTCATATTGTAGCTTCACCAAGACATGAGAACAGCACACGAGTACAGTTTTAGAATTTTTAGGCTGACTTTTTACCAGATGCCAATAAAATGGAATTTACATCTGTTTTGGGCTGAACATATTCAGCAATAAATCTCTCTGACTTCAAAGTAAATGTTGATCTTAAACCCATTTCTGATCTCTGAGTTGCCCCAATTGCTTGTTCCTAAGCATCTATAAATGTGAAGGTGTTTCTTCAACCACTGAAATTCTGTGTAAGGTTATCCAACAGAGGGAAAACACACTCTGAAAGCCTGACTCATTTTATATCAGACTTGGGGAAATTAAATATTTGCTTCTTTATACTGATTGTCTGATAAGAAGATTTCTATTCCGCTGGCATAACAGAAAGCCAGTATACAGTGGAACCTCAGCATACGAATTTAATTCATTCTGGAGTCAAGTTCTTAAGGCGAAAATTTGTACTATGAAAAATTTTTCCATAAGAAATAATTCTCAGCCTGGTTTAAGCCAAATGTGTCAACTTCATGGTGGACTATTGAAGAATCTCTTGTTCTCCCTCACAATATAGAGCATTTGGTTTTTGCTGGTGTCTCTCTTAGACAATGTAAACTACGCTTTGGCCCCATCATAACACATTTTATCTCCACTTGGAGAACGGTGACCAGGAAGATAGACCCAAACTTGAAGTGGCATCGCCATTCACCTTTGTTTCATAATAATAATTTCTTATCAGGTAAAAACCCATTTTACTGTCCACAATGGATTAAATGCAAAGTGAATTCCTTTGGTGACATTTTTGATGACAAAGGTTTGAAATCGTTTCAAGATATTAAGGCCCTCTTTAATCTACCAGGAACCTCCTTTTTCATGTACCTTCGCATTAGGTCAGTGCTTCACGCATATGGAGTTCCCTGGGATGCACAATTACCTGTACATCCTTTGCGGAAAGTTTTTCTCTCCACTGATAATTCTGTTATTTCTGCCTCAGTTATTTCCTCTTTTCTCCTCCAAAACACATCCAAACCATTACCCATAACAACCATCTGGTTTAAGGATATCAGTTATGATACACAAACTTTATCCTCTGATCAAATTTGGGAAACAATCACATCATCCTCAAAAAACCCCAATCATCAGATGATCCACTGGAAATTACTACACAGACTCTATTTGTCTCCTGTAAAACTCTTTTATATGCATGTGTTATCCTCCCCAAATTGTAATTTATGTCCACAGAGGGCACTTGGTACCCATTTACATTTTTTTTGGGAATGTTCTACACTTTCTCTCTTCTGGTCTCAGCTTGCTCATGACCTATCTTTTTTAGTAGAAAAGGATGTGGTTTTGACTCCAGACCTTTTTTTTCTTAAATAACTTTTCTGACCTGGCTCTGTCACCACAACAAAGATGCTTACTTTTAGCTGCTTTTACTGCTGCTAAGAAAATGTTAGTCAGTCGCTGGGCTCCTCCCCATTTAATGTCCAGACGTATATGGGGCCTATCTCTGCTTGACATTGTCTCTATGGAACTATCAACAGCTCGCATTCATGGAGCAAAGACAAAAACTCTGAAGATCTGGAGGGCTATTTTGGAAACTGTTAAATCCTTTGTTTCCTCTCTTTGATGTATAATTTTCTTTGTATTTATGTATATATTATTATTATTTCTACTATTGTTCATTTATTTTTCTTTCTATTCTTTTTGTGATTAAGCATTATAGTTTGTACCTTTTTCCACTGCAATCTCTTACGCTTTCTTAGTACAGTTTGAGTCTACCGGGAGGGTGGGGGTTATGGCTACAGACTAAATTGATGTGTTGTTTTTTGTGTTATACTGGACTATTTTCCTTAATAAAACAATTGTTCACAAAAAAAAGAAATAATGTAAATGCAGATAATCTGTTCCAGCCACCCAAAAAATATGACCAATATTAGCAATACAAAGTGTATGGAAACTGTACGGCTGCTAACAAAGAACTAACCCAAGCCAAGCATGTCATGGCTTCTCACAGGAAGTCGTACCACCAAGTTTGGGCTAAAAATAGAACGGAGCACCCACACCATCAATATGTGCACAAAAAAAAATGCACAAAAAATCACGTAGCTGTTGAACGCGTGCTGAAGGCAATGTCAGTATCGTGGGTTGACTCTTTCGAAACAGTTTTCACTGACTGAAAAACAATTTGTAAAATTTGTAATGCTTCAGCTGGTATTCTCTTGGCTTTCCACTGACGGCTCTCGGACATATGCACAACTTAGACGGTGTTCAGTTTGGTTCGTACGCCAAAAATGCTTTGCATGCCGATGCAAAATTTCAATTCTTAAGGTGAAAATTTATAAGGGAGTGCATACTTATGCTGAGGTTACACTGTACTTGTAAAAAGGGCCCTCTTACCCATTATGGTCTTTGCAAGCAAGCAAAAAAATCAATAAATAAAGGCTTTCCCCAGATCACTATACATCTATTCAAATATTCAAGACAGTATGCAGGACAGTGTTAGATAGAATATCCTCTGTTGTCTTCATTCCATCCTGACACCTCTTCATCACAGCCAGTCTCTCCTCTCATTCCCTTATACACTTCCTAGAATAATGACTTAAGTGCAGATCATCAGAAACCTCACACTCAGACACACTCAGAGATCATAACTGCAGGAATGATAAGACACACAGTAAGCAAGGCTCTGCTTCGATAAGACTTCCTGTTAAGGTGTGTATGTGAGCGTGTATTCCAAACTGTGTGATATTGAATGTCTCGATGAGGATCAATGCAAACTGCATTGAACAAGTTAACAGCAGCATAGAAGCCAACATTAGTCATAGGACACAGGAAGCAGAAAGCGCTGACTACATCAGATCGTGTTAAAGACATCTGAAGACAAACATACCGGAAAAACGTATGATTTTTGTAAATACTGTTTTAAATTTTGTTTACTGTTTTAAATGCAATATATACAATTAAGAAGATCCAAGATTATTAAACCCATTTCTAGACATATTTAATTTTTTATCTTTACATTTGCTAATTTTTATGCTCGAATCTGTAAGATTAAAAAAGAGTCTAATACAATAGGATTATTAATTAATTTATTTTAATTATTTAAGATTTAATAATAGGTTTATTGTATTCTTATAATGAGAAATATTGCAAATAAAGATTTCACTAAATTCAATGTGCCAAGATATTTTTTGCAGTGTAGCTCTATCTTGGAGTCTATTATCTAAAACTCTCAGGCTCTTTAGGATCTCATTAGGATTTTAGATTAAGCATGTTGCACAATGTTTTTCTGGTTTAATTGTGTTCAAAAACGTGTCCCAAAACTTTCGACTCACAGTGTATGTTTTATATACAGTACTTATTGTATTCAGTACTGTACAGAACACATGTAAATAAAACGCTGTAAAGAAATACTGCCTTCAGAAATCAGTAAATTAACCATTTTCTACATTAAATAATCTGCTGTAAAGAGCATCAGACTGTACTAAATTAAACAAAGGCATTACTGGGTGTGAAAAAGCCTTTGCCTTTCACCAGTAAGTGTGGTGGTGTAAAAATACACCAGTGTCTCTGGTTTACGGGGCAGTTTATAAGGAATTTGGCTGGTCAGTTTTTCTAAGAATCTTAAGGAAACTGCCACAGTTCCTCTGGAGACTGTCACAGTTGCTTCCACTTCCTTAAATAAAACCTGATAGCCAGCATTCATATACGGTGTGATAAGTCATCTAATAAGATTTTCAGAAAGTGTATAAACTGTTTCTGAAAATTTGATTTGAAATCAATTTGTTTACATTTTAATAATCAATTAAGATAAAATGTGTATAAAAATTAGGGTCCCTAAGAATAAAATCTTTTGTTGTAGCAAGGGTGTACACATACACCGATCAAGCATAGCATTTTGACCACCTGCCTAATATCGTGTCGGTCCCCCTTTTTGTTGCAAAACAGCCCTGACCCATCAACTCCACTAGATCCCTGAAGGTGTGCTGTGGTATCTGGCACCAAGATGTTAGCAGGCAGATCCTTTAAGATCCTGTAAGTTGCGAGGTGGGGCCTAGGACTTAAAGGATACTTACAGGAATTAAAGGATACTTTTGATAGATACTGACCACTGCAGACCGGGAACACCCCACAAGAGCTGCAGTTTTGGAGATGCTCTGATCCAGTGGTCTAGCCATCACACTTTGGCCCTTGTCAAACTCGCTCAAATCCTTACGCTTGTCCATTTTTCCTGCTTCTAACACATCAACTTTGAGGACAAAATGTTCACTTGCTGCCTAATATATCCCACCCACTAACAGGTGCCATGATGAGGAGATCATCAGTGTCACCTCTCAGTGCTCATAATGTTATGCCTGATCGGTGTAGCTGCTGGATAAAATACTAAATGCTAAATACCAACAATGAGTATTTTCATAAAAAAAAAAGACGTCTGCTTGTGAGTGAAACAGGATGAATACGGACAAAACTAAAACCTATCCAATTCCAAATCCTTAAATCCTTAAATGAAGAAACTGTCCGACCCTGAAACAACCAGTGGCTGGTTAATGAGCTGTTAATCTATCAATTGTTCTTGATCTTGAAGCGTTCACTTGAATAAATTAATTTAAACAAGCTACATGCCGTATTAATGCTGTGAAAAGAAAACAAATGTACAAACCTGTCATTGCCTAGCACTTTGAATAAACCATGACACATTAATCTTTATTAATCACCTGTTCTTCAGCGGCATTCAGTGTTGATATTATATTTAAAAAGGTTGACTTTTTGTTCTGCTTCCCCTCTGGTTAACATTACGCCATAATGCTATTCGGCTACCTGCCGATTGTGGTGAAGTCAGCTTCATCTCAATCTAAAGCGAGCGCTGCAGGAGCACTTTAACCATTTCGTATACCCAGCTCTCTCACTTCCTCATCTCTTCGTTCTGCTCAAAAAGATCATCTTCCACAGCCATCGATGCAAACATGCGGTCATCTGGTAGATTGTTAACTGCACTGCATTCTGGTACCTTCCATTCCGGAAGTCCATTGATTGAAGTCACCACTACGGCTACGTTGGAGTTCTCATTACTATGACATTGAACGCTATTGTAATTGGGCTAGCAATAACAATGTCCCCCTGTGACATCAGCAGGCTACACAATCGCTAACTTCTCCCAGAAAGGAGGGAAGAACAGCGCCAATGAGAAAATGACTGCTAAATTATTTAATGGGTTTGAGAGTGCATGGAAAAAGCAAGCATGCTGAGGGTGATTTACAAAGAATAATTGTGTGAATTACATCACGATCTAGATTCACGTCCTAGATTTGTTCCAATTTAAAAGAGGAGTCAAACCGAGTCACACATTTGTTATTGCATTTCTAGTTTAACGGGAGTTACAGATGTGAAACCCAACCCCCCCACCCCCAAAATATGATATGAATGCAAAACAACAGTGTACGACCGGTTCAGGGCATATGTGTAAATAAACTCCTTGTCACCGGATCTATTTAAATGCTGTGAGCATCAGAGCTGCGAATGCGTGATAAATATCTACAATTAAACTAACTTTGCTGCTGGAATATTAAGTCATAATTTTAGGAGTTTATTTGAAGATACTAAAGCATAATCTTGATAAAGTTCTCACGATTAAAATCTGGTCGGTGGTAGAATTTTGTTTTTTGCCAATATAATTCCTGGTTTTTATTGCCGCTGCTGGACTGGGCTTTCAGGCTGTTGGAAATCACACTGCAAGTGCTAATTCAATCTATTTGCATAGACAGCACTTTGTATTTGAAGTAAAAACCTTCCCAAATCACATGTTCATTAAGGCAAACTGGAGAAGATTTAAACAAGCAACCCTTCAGTAAATCAGGGCCTGTGTGTATGTAGACATTTACATTCTTGGCATTTGGCAGACATCTTTATCCAGAACAACTTACATTTTATCTCATTTTTTTTTTTTGCAAATGAGAGTTAAGGGCCTTGCTCAGGGGCCCAGCAGTGGCAGCTTGGTGGAGCTGGGATTTAAACTTACAACCTTCTGATCAGTAGTCCAACACCTCCATCTCCTGTATCAGCTAAGTAGTTTATATTCTATCACAGACACACACACAGAATAAACCCGCTCTCTGTCCCGTTCTGACATTAGCACACCACACATTCTTTTTAATCTATGACATGCAATGGAAATTTTCTTGCGTTATAGACTACGTGCACTGAAGGATGATGGGAGTTTGTTAGCTGTGTGTCGCTCTACCTGGGCCAAGGTCATTCTCATCACACTGACTGCCGATGGCTCAATGTCCACCAACTGCTGCACGGAGCTCAGAGTCTGAGCCAGGAGTCACACACACACACACACACACACACAGGTAGCATAGGGAAACAAAGATAGGAGCAGAAAGGAGGAAAAGAGAGGTTAGTGGCAGGAAGTTGTTAAAATGTTCAAGTTATCAGATAGTAAAATTCAGTACAGTTAATTATGAAAAGCAGAAAACAGTCCTACAATAAATATACCACCTTTAGCGCAAAGGGGGAAAAGAAAGGAACAGAAGATCAGAAAAGATTTGAATGTCAGAGTTAATAAGCTGGCAGCGCTGCAGAGGGTGAGAGCCGGAAAGCAAGAGAAAACGAAAGGTTGATCGAGAGATTGAGGGACAAACTGCGGGACAGACAGACAGATAAAACTGTAGAGAGGAAGACTTAATTAGCGGTAAAATAAAAGACTGAAGAAAAGAAACAAATGAGAGAGAGAGAGAGAGAGAGAGAGAGAGAGAAAAAAAGTAATGAGTAAGAGGGAAAGAGTGAGACGTAGCACAGAAAAACTGACAGTAAAAAAGAGCAAGAGTAAGAGATAAGGATAGAAAATGTAATAAATACAAAAGCAATTGTGTGAGAAATAGAAACAGAAAAGGGAAAACGAGAGAGAAATAGAAGGAGAGGGATAGAAATGAGAAATAAATAGATTAAGACATTCAGTAGATGGCGGGAGAAAAAGTGAGGAAGGAATTTAGGAATTTATAGTAGACGAATCAGTGAGAGAGAGAAATAAACCAGAGAGGGAGAAGGAGAGAAAAAGAAGTAGTGAGACCGAAAGAACAAATAGGAAAAAGTCTAAGAGACGGATTGCCTGTAATGGGGATTTTGAGTGAGGAAACAAAAAGGATGTGAGGCACAGGAAGAAAAAAAAAGATGGAGAGAATAACGAAGAGTTAAAGCAAAGGCAAAGTAAAAAGGGCGAGTTGACGTATATAAAGAGCTGCTTTTAGATGTGAGAAAGGACAAAATGTCAAGTTTAATACCATGTGGAAGAGTTTATTCTAAGGGAAAAAAAAGGGGTGCGGATAAGCAAGCTTCATTTTAAGCTGAGAGAGAGAGAGAGAGAGAGAGAGAGAGAGACGGTTTAATCAGAGCTGTCAATGTTTAGTCACGCGAGTGTTTCCGACACATCCGGAGGTGTCTGCTGCATTGGGTAAATATAGAGAGTGAGGATAAGACTGCTGACGGAGTGCACGTGTGTGTGTGTGTGTGTGAGAGAGAGAGAGATGGAGAGAGGGAGGGAGGGAGAGAGAGAGAGAGAGAGAGAGAGAAAGATAGACAGAGTCAAGTTTTTTTCTGCCCAAGGTGTGGCACGATGCTGAGGTGTATAGGTGTGATACTCATGGGTGATAAAGAGATAAAATAAGATGCTGTGCAAAGATATGTCTATTTTCAGTAAAGAGGTTTTCTGCCAACTGTCACAGACACTGAGGTCTCATGTCTTCTTTCTTTCTTTTGTTACTCTCTCACAGGATCCAAATTCAATCCTACACTGTCTTTGTGGAGTTCTGGATGTTCTTTCCAGGCCTGCATGGCTTTTCTGGCTTTTTCTCATATCCAAAAAACATGCTGACACTAAATTACTCCAGTTCTGAAAGGCTGTGTGAAGTTTCTATGTGTGTGTGTGTGTGTGTTGCCCTGTGATAGACTGGTGTTCCTGTTACATCCACTGCTTTTGGAAGGAGTTCTAGATCCACCACAACCCTGTCCACGATAAAGATGAATGGATAAATGTCACCATTATTCTGAACCTTTTCATCCTTTTTCTATAGTTGCAATTAGTCACTGCCCAATATGTCAGCACTGTCCATCAAAAGGAAAGGGACCATAGTGCTGTTTCCAGAGAAAGCAGGAGAGAAAACAAATTCCTCAGAGCCGCTCTTTTACAAATGCAAAATGAAAACAAGCTACATCACACGGTACAGTGTTTTGTTGTGTATGTATGTGTGTCTCACTGTGTCACTGTCACACGGCTGGAACTGAAAGTCCTGTGCTTTGTGGAAAACGGGGTTCTCCTGCAGGAACAGCTGCTGATTGAAGTCCTGCCCAACCTGGATCAGAGATATACAGTTAGTTAGTGTGAGTGTATGCATCAGGTTTATCAGAGCAATTTCACCTATATAAATTCAATTCCTATGAACAGAAAAAAAATAAAAACTGGGAATATAATGCACTATTCAGGCGCTACAATACCATTATACTATATGTAGGGAGCATACATAACTGATGAGAGGCAATTAAGAATCTAAATGAAGTAAATAGATGTTATGCTACGTTCGCACACGCGGCAAATTTATTGCTGTATTATAAAGTCACGAGGAGGTGTTCCCCAGTTCTGGTTGCCATAGTAACAATGTTTAGCATTTGGTGGTGCAACTAGCATTCTATTAAAATGCTGCTGAAATGAAACGTTCTGGAGGAAGATTTGACGTATATATATAAAATACAGAGGTGTATATAAGCATCACGTCATATATGAGATTGTCTCCGACAGTCAGGGTTGAAGTCTTTGGAAATGAATGATCTCTGTTCGCTGTGTGACGCTGTGTGTGTGAACGGAGCAATAAGCACTGCGGTCAGGATATCAGTGTCAGGAGTCTAAATCCCAATGATGCCAAAGTCATTCATGGCCAGGAGTCAAGAGCAAAACTGGTGGTGCTCTGAGGGTGGGAGGAGGGATGGTATACTTTCTGTCCTGTCATTAACAGTGATGTTAGCCTATTGCAGGTGTCTGTTGGACTTGAGGGCAAATATACTGCACTGTTCCTTTAAAAAAAAGAAAAGAAAAAAAGGTCTAAGCCAACATAACTGTGATTCTTATTGAATTGAATCATGCAGTAACAAGATGAAATTCACTACAGTCCATACATAGACACCTTGAAGTACCATGCAATTGGTGAACACACACACACACACACACACACTCACAGTATGTAATATAAGGAGCCCTAGGGACAGCAGGTTAGCCTGCAGATATGTTTCTGAGTGCAGAGGAGAGGTCCTGTGGATTTATGTACATGGGGAGTGTGTGTGTGTGTGTGTGTGTGTGTGTGTATGCAGCGAAGGGAATTGCTTCATAGGAGATCAGTTAATGGGACTCTGGCAACATACAGCTTTTTCTGGGAATTAAAGGAGCACAGAATAGGGAAACACAGAGACAGATTGGGTGCTGATACTGAAATAAGAGGTGGTGTGTGTGTGTGTGTGTGTGTGTGTGTGTGAGAGAGAGAAAGAGAGAGACAGAGAGAGAGAGAGAGAGAGACTCACTCGACTGGACTTGTCCAGCAGGAATTGGAACGTGTTGTGAACGGCCTGGAATGCTTCCAACTCTGTCCGGCAAAAAGACATCAGATAATCCTTCACGTGGTCATACACACTACCATCCAGAGCCTGAGAGAGAGAGAGACAGAGAGAGAGACAGAGAGAGTCATACAGTGTTAATATTTTGAAGGTGGTTTACAAGGAAAAAGCAAGGAAGTGAATGGCGAGTTTGTGGTTCCTCCGTCCCGACGCAGTTCAGGAGAAATGTACTGGCCATGTGTTTCTCAGCGTTGTGTAATCTTTGGATCAGAGCGGAGCAGCAGCTGCTGGGAAAAGTCAGCCAGTTCAGATTCCATGGCCTTGACGCGCAAAAACAAAAGTGAAAACCTCCCTCTCTTCTCCGAACTACAGCTTTAATCTGTCCAGGGATTCTGAATACATCCTGACTGCAATTTGAGAACATTAAGTCTGAACCCCATCTGATCCATTGCACTGGGATTGAATCTCAACCTGAATAAGATTCATCCCAACCTGAGCCTGACCTGATCAGTACCACCCAGCAGCCTCGGTCAAATTTCACCTTCGTTTCAACATAGCAAATCAATGCCTTCAAATAACACCCAAATATATCTGAGGCTTAAGAAACGTTACACAACCTACGAATGTGTTGTTCTCTCAGGAACAGCACACAACAATACCGTGTAATACACTCAAATACATCTAATCCAGATGTTGCTGTATTTCTGTGCTTAGTCTGATCGCAAACTGAAGCATCACAATATCTCGAAAAGCAACAGCATAATAGATGTATAATGAAGAATAATTGAATTGTATATTGATGAATAACGGAGATGAATATTTTTTCCTTTCTTATATTTACCTTGTACAGCAGATCTACACTTTATTCATTTCCTTATTATTCTATTTTTTCTATATCTTATGTTATATTATTTTTTAATTCTATTTTAAAAACTTTCTGGATATTTTTCTCAAATTCTTTTATATATAAACAGGACTACCAAAGTCAGGAAGACCTCAAACTAACCGGAAAACAAAAGAACGACACAAAAGAACCTTTACTGTGAACGATGAAGCTATGCCAATAAGGCAGCGGTGCAAAAATAGCCAGTGTTCTTACAATCCTATATAAAGATCCAAAGTCTTTGTTAATCACCTTCTCGTCTTCATTTTGTTTGTTGCTTACTTGTCCTGACTGGCTGGCCATTTTTTATTTATTTATTCATTTTTTACAGAGTCAAGGAGTGACACAGAACCCATATATCATGCTTCCGAACACCACACAACTTCCAGAACATTCTGTCCATACCTCAACATTCCTGATATGAGGCGTCAAATCTTACAGAATCGTTGACAGAATCCAATCAAATCTCAAGCCACGTCTCTCTCCTCCTATCTTTTTCTGGCTCTCTTAACCTTGAAACCTTGAACAACTTCTTAGACCTGGCTTAAATCATTTTTTATGAAGCTTGGATGATATGACTAACTATCAAGATCATGATAGGTCATATCATAATAGACTTTTCTGTCATATCCTGGGTGACCAGTGCCACTGGCTACAGATTTACTAAGCCTACTAAAAGTCATTTCATGGACTATGAGTTGAACGGCATGTATTAAATTTGAGAGAGAGAGAGAATGAGAATTTGTATTGAAATTTGTATTATGAAATTATAAAATAAAACTCCATGACTTAATAGGAGCACAGAAGATATGACTGTATGACTATACACCGATCAGCCATCACATTAAAATCTATCTAATATTGTATAGACTTCAGTTGTACCACTAAAACAGCTCTGATCCCTAAAACCTTTGGAGGTGTGCAGTGGTATCTGGAAGCCAGACGTCGCAGCAGATCCTTTAAGTCCTGTAAGTTGTGAGGTGTGGCCTCCATGGAGCACATCCCATAAATGCTAGATCAGACTGAGATCTGGGGAATCTGTAGACCAAGTCAACATCATGTTCCTCAAACCATTCCTGACCGAGTCATCTAACCAACATAATTTAGCCCTTGTTGCTCAGATCCTTAGACTTGCTCATCTGTCCTGCATCCAATACATCAACTTCAAGATCTGACCATTCACTTGCTGCTTAATATATCCCACCCCCTGACAGGTGCCACTGTAACAAGATAATCAAAATGATTCATATCACCCATCACTGGATTTAATCTCAGGGCTGATCGGTGTATTCAGGTGAAAACATTCAGTACAGGTTCACACGTCTGATACCAACAGCATTTAAGTAGATCTTATGAAAAGGTTTTCATTCACTTACACCATATACTGTACGAGCACATTTCAGTCATGACAACTCTCAGAATGCATTTAACGAGCATTTATTGATGGGAAGGAAAGTGTAAGTAGGTTTAGTCTTGGCAGACTGGATCTGCTTCACTGATGTTGGGCGAGTATAAGAACTAACCTGCTCACACACCGACATATTAAGAAACCTGCTGCTGGAAGCAGGAAGACCCCCACCACCACCACCTCTCCAGCCCTGTAGCAGACCTATACTGGTGGTGCTGGGAAGAAGGAGGGTGAAGAGGAAAATCTTTTTGTGAGGAGGCAGTGCCTGGAAGTTTAGTCGGGATAATAAAGAGTTGCACAGATGGAGAAGCTTGAGCTGTGTGTCTAGTGACCCAGTCAGTGTGTGGGTAGAGTCGAGAATACAGAATACACACTCGTGGTTTATTTAAGGCTCATATATTATTTTGAGCTTTTATTTCTTTCTTTTTACGTCTCACTGCATTTAATCTGCATTATTTTTAAGTTACACTTTTAGTCTTCCAGTAATGTTCTTCCTCAGAGTTTAGTGTCTAGTAGATTTATCTCGGGTTTGAGGTTCGATTTTGTCGCCTTTGAGTGCTGCCTATTTTTCACACTTTCAGTAAATGGACTGAACAAATACTAACTAGCTATTGAATAAGTTAGACTAAGCTAAGTACATATAAAAGAAAACTGGGTCTTGTGAAGTGTGTGTGTGTGTATTTGTGTGTGTGTATGTTTTTTAGCCTATTGCTAGTTTGTGAATCAGTGTATGCTTCCTTCTGATAATGGGGTGGTTGAGGTTCTCCAACTCTTAGTCATCTATTTTGTTATGACTCTGTGTGTATTAGTGTGTGTGTGTGTTCCTGGCTCATAGATTATTCAATGATTTGCTACCTTTGCTCTCAAAGCAGTGGGAAAACGTCAACTTCCAGGTTTTGTCAAGACGTGAGAACACACACACGCACACAAGCACACACACAAGCACACACACAAGCGCACACACAAGCGCACACACAAGCGCACACACAAGCGCACACAAGTACACACACAATACGAATGATTGATCCCAGGTAGCAAAGGATTCCAAGCCAAATATGGTTGAATTCAGGGATATAAGGGTCAGTTATGTTAATGGTCAGTGTATAAATTAACAAGCTGTTTAAGGTTTTCACATTTTTTATTTAGAATTTGGTCCAAATGCTGATCATATCGAACGCTTGTTTCAGCCTTTTTTAGGTTTAGGATAAATGCAGCCACATGACTGTAAATTCTGGTCCAAATTAAGTGTGGTAAGAATGCGCCAGCATTTGGGTCAAGACTCATTCTGGTTACGGATAAACCACTTGCACACTAAAGTCATTCCTGACAAAGGTGTGAGTGACGGTCAGTCCTGAGGGGCAGTGGCGCGCACACACACAATGCGGTGACAAATAAGGGAAATCCCAGCAGTCAGGGTACTTTTAGCATATGAGCTGTTCTCCTTCTCTGGCTTGCACTTCCTGTCTGCACACGACCATTTAAGGAAAAACATGAGCCCAAAACTGGACAATGAATAAACGACTTAATGCTTTACCTAAAACCAGTGCCAAAATAAATAACAGTGCCATAATAAGAATTTCTCATGATGTGGTTAAAATATGGTTACATAAAAAATGCCTCATGAATCTTACAGATCCTGAATATTTGAGTTATAGAGCTTTCATTATGATTCTTTCCACTTCTTATGAAACGTCACATCACTTTCTTCTATCACGACTAAAGCGAGAGTTCAGAAATATAAGATACTCTTAAAGTGAAGATTTCTTTATCAAGGCAGAATCTTTCCGGAGAGAATCCCAATCCATCTAATAATTAATTTATTTCCACTTTCCAGATGAAAGGCTGTATAATAAGAATATTATTACTTTCATATATCAGCTGTCAGTCATGTCGTTCCCTAGACATCTCTTTTTTTTAAATTCCGGAAGTTAACATTTACAGCTTGTCATGTTAATACGAAGCTATAATTTCCGCCATGTCAGAAAGCTTAAAGAAAAAGTGTCACCTCTGACTACGACAAAACACTGACACCGGAGACTCCTTCCAAAGAAAAATCCTAAATATTCTCCATACAGAAAACATCACCATACCATAACAAGATGAATCGGTTTATATGCACCATCCATCATACAAGTCCCTGTGTAACGGAATAAGCAGACTAATGTAAACATTGCAGCCAGAGCTTCTGTCTAATCAGCAACAGGCAGACAAGCGTGATGATTTTCCTTTGTAGAGGTGCCCAGATGATGAGCTAACCTTTCTCCAACTGTTCAAACACCTGAGTCCATTTCTGTCTTCCAGCACAAGCAAGAAATCAATTCATTTCTTCAATAAACCCTTAAATGCCCACTAACTGTGTGCTCAACAAAAAGAAAGACCCTAATGTTCTCATAATGTGCTTATGCATCAGCACTGACTGCTAAAACTGGTAATGTTTAGCCTTTTTAAGTAAAAGCTTTAGATAAACGTCTTAAGTTTATTTTAAGGGGTTTTTAAAAGACGTCAGGAAAACGGTTAGTCAAAAGATTGCATACAAAGTTGTCTAGCAAAAAAACGATATTGATATAGTGGATAAAATATCATTCAATTATGATGTTAGTTTAAATTAAAGCCAGCTTAGCCAATAGAAATTGATCCTTTGTATTTATATATATATATAATATTCATACAATTGGTAGCTTTAATAGTTTTAGTGACAGGACAGAAATTAGAATTAAAACATTGACCAAGATTTCTCACGCATTCAGTCTTCCCCTTAAAGTGAACTGATACTTTCCACCTTTATATGAAACGAAAGCTTTCAGTCACCTGGTATAAAAAGAAGAAGTTGGATTTTTTTTCTTCTTCACGTAAACAGGATGTGAAAAGAGCACTGAAACATGGAAGAGGTACATCATATATATGTACCTTACTCTTAAGTTGACCAATCAATAAAAACACTCAACAAAGAAAAAAAAACACACACACAGCAGCACTGTTAAGCAGTTTCTGCTGTCAGACAACAGAGGGAGCTCTCGATATTGTAGCCCAGGCTGCCAATACACTTCCTCGACAGTGCGTGAGAGGTGTAGCAAAAATAACAGAACAAAAGAGAGCAATGCAGCAAAACAGATAAAGAGGATAACACTGTGAGAACAACAATAACAAAAAAAAAACCCAACAATTCTAGAACAAAGCTATTTGCAACATATGCTCTTTTTCCCAGTGCATGCTTTTGAATGCAGAATGAAAGTGACAATAAAAAGACAGCAGGCAGAAAAGATGATGTCTCCTTAGTGACAGAACAGCCGTATCGAACCAACTGAACCAATGAGAAATGAGGAAGGTGGGCAGTAAGCCTGCATGTGATTCGCCAGCTGGCAGCCCTGAAGCCCTGACTGTTCAGATATCAATAATTCACTATGTGCTCCTAGCACTTGGATCGCACATGCACGGCCCGAGGTCAAACCCTCGTTAGGAAGCGGTGCAGAAGAGAGATCATGTAGCACTTCAGCCATACAGAGAGAACGGGCCGGACAGCACTACAGCACCGACTCGCTAATGCTTTTAAACGCTCTTTCACTCCAGTCCTCAATTTTTACATTGTACTTTGATGCCTTCTTATTAACATGACATGATGCATTGTTTTTTATCGTAAAAACAAGTGGTGAGGAAAAAGAGTGTTTATAGCTGATGTCATAACAAAAACTACAGGAACTTGTTTCCTGAACGTGTCACAGCATTAGGTTAACTATATAATAATGAAAAAAACAAAACAAAAAGGTATGACATCATTCTTTAAAAAATGTCATTCTTGTAACGGACTTAAAAAAGCCCTTTGGGACATCCTGCTAAAGGAAAAGCAACTTCAAGGGAGCCAACACACGCCATGGTTGATTATTTTCCCATAACATGCATATACATGTTGCGTTTCTCATATACCTCATAATCATACATCACTCCTAGTGATGTATTCTCCTAAGAACTGAATGATAAAGCCGGCTTGATCAAGAATGATATTATCTAACCTTCGCCTTCAGTTTTGGTCTCAGGCCAGGGTTACATTTGCTTACACTTGCATGTGTATGTGTACGTGAGATGGCTGTAGATTTTACATTCATTTGGCTCATCAACTGTGTGACTTGGATTACCTACGTAAACAATGGGGTGCAGTATGTGAACAATGCACATGGATTTGTTTTAAAAAAAAATAGCACATTTAAAATCTGCATCGACGCAAGTGCTGTGCATCGAATAAGCTAGTACAAGAAATAACATAGCTTACACATTATAAAAAGTAAAATAGCAACAGAAAAAATGTGTGACAGATGTGTCATGGGCAAGTAGGTTTGAAGACAAGATTTAAATTCTGAAATAAAAAGGGTGTGTCTAATAGCTGGTGGTAAGCAGTTCACCCACATGGGTTTTAATTGTGACCTTTGAACAGTCTCACAAATTGTGAGACTCTAAGGATCTTTATCCAACTGACTGTGATAACTCAACAATATTAAGAGAGGCTAGATCATGAAGATGTTTAAAAACAAATAACGACACATTAATATATAGTGTAACTAAATGTTTAGTGTCCTTATTTATACACTATATTGCCAAGAATTTTGGGGGTGACCCCTTTCTGTTCCGACATAAAGGTCCATAAAGACATGGATGAGCGAGTTTGATATGCAGGAACTTCACAGAGTCCTGACCTCAACCTGAAAGAACATCTTTGGGATGAATTAGAGCAGAGAATGCGAGGCAGACTCTCTCGTCCAACATCAGTGCCTGACCTCACATATGCGCTTCTAGAGGAATGGTCAAAAATTCCCATAAACACACTCCTAAACCTTGTGGAAAGCCTTCCCAGAAGAGTTGAAGCTGTTATAGCTGCAAAGGGTGGGATAACTCCATATTACATTCATGTGCAACATCCCAGTTTTGGAATGGCTCAAAGTCTCTGCACTAATTCATCCCGAAAGTGTTCTATCAGGTTGAGGTCAGTTCCTCCACACCAAACTCGCTCATCCATGTCGTTATGGACCTTGCTTTGTGCACTGGTGTGCAGTCATGTTGGAACAGGAAGGGGTCATCTCCAAACTGTTCCCACAAAGTTTGGAGCATAAAATAGTCCAAAATGTCTTGATATGCTGAAGCATTAAGAGTTCCTTTAACAGGAACTAATAGGCCAAGCCCAACCCCTGAAAAACAAAACCTGATATATCTGTAGGATATATCAAATTCACCAAATTCTATTGCCAAAACATACTTGGCCAGTAAAGCTGATTCTGATGAAATACACTCTCTGCTGCTGCAACAAGATTGGATTAATGACCTGATATTAGTGCTTTTTTTCAGTGACTCGGATCATTTGGCTCAGCTTGCGAACAAGTCGTCTATTTCGGTTCTTGCTAGCAAAATGAACAGTGCCTAATATTTTGACCAGTGTTTGTTTGTCTTCGCATAACTACAGCACATCTTCTAAATAACAGAATAATTGTTCATTCAGCAAGGCGTTTGAAATGTGCAAGAATCCCTGCATTAATGTTACCAGGCCTGCTGTGTTTGTGCTTCATTAAGAAGATCCATTTCCTGATAAAAGATCTCCTCTCCTCATGCACTTGACTACATGGAGTACATCTTCAACAAGCAGCCGTGCAGCAGAGCTGAAACTCAAACACATCTCACCATTCATACTAATAAACAGTTCCCATGTTGAAAAGAGGTTTCCATGGAAGCATGTTGGATAAATGACATTGCCAGAGTAACAACATTGCCTGCATCTACAAAAAAGCAGAAGAAAAAAAGAAAAGAAAAATAGAGAGATGCCTCATCTTGGCACTGATGACGCGGTTTCTGGCATTTTCACAACACATATATTAACATAGCCTCCTCAACTCCCACCATGTTCAGTATTTAACTTGTTGCGCAAAATCAGACAAACTAGTCAAAAAAGGTATTCCGTCACTGGTCGGGTTATGCCTCATCTCTGACCGTCCTCTAGTTAGAGATACAATGGTACATACACACGTTCTGTGACTAGTGTTTACCTCTCACTGCAAAACCGAAGGTACAGGGGGTGGAGCTGGACCTGATCCAAACAAACTCCTCCTATTGGAGTGGAGTCGAATCGATGGTCCAGGTTTCCAGCTAGATAAGTTTGTTCTTCAGTGCTATAGAGCCTCCCATGGGTTAAAGTTAGCATTCTTGGAGTTGGATCAGGTCCAAGTCCACCCACTGGATTTCTGGTTCTACAGAGATGACTAGCTTGTGTCTGCACTGTCATGTGTCAGTTATAGCCCCAGCCCAGCCTTAGGCTTTCTTCCCAGCCCTTTATTTAGGGAGGAATTCAGTTTTAGCCAAAATATGTTACTTATCTCAGTGTAACGCAGAGGCAAGGACTTTAATCTTATAAATCTCAATTATAACAAACTTGGAACAGTATGTGAAAATGACCTGCATTACATTATAAACAGCCCAAAATCTCTTACTTTGTAAAATGAATTTGCTGTAAATACACTGAAAATGCAAATTTGATACCTGTAACACATCCCAAAAATAAAAAAAGTTGCAACAGGAGTATGTTTACCACTGCGTTGCATCAACTTTCCTTTTAACAACACTTAATAATCACCTGTGAATAAAAACACCAAATGATCCATTTTATAAAGCTGACTACTTTTGCCATTCTTCCATTATGCAAGTCTTTATTACCATGCTGTTATAAAGTAAAGATTTTGGCTTGTTGGCGCATGAACGTCCCTGAAAAAGACATTGTCTAGAATCCATTATACACTATATGCTCAAAAGTTTGTAAACCCCTGACCATAACACTCATTTGAAGATCCCACTCTACATCTGCTGTTCTAATAACCTCTAATCTTCTGGGACAACTTTTCACTAGATCTTCATTCAGCCTCTTGAGCTTTAGTGAAGTCAGGCATTGATGCTAGGTGAGGAGGTCTGGAGTGCAGTCTGCATTACAGTTCATCCCAAAGGTGTTTAGTCAGGGCTCTGTACAGGACATTAGAGATCTTCGGCACCAACCTAGGCCAACCATGTCTTCAGGGACCTTGCTTTGTACATATTTTGAGTCTCTTAGTTCCAGTGAAGGTAAAAACCATAATGCTACGGCACACAAAGGCATCTTTGTGGACAGGGGTTCATAAACTTTCGTCCACATGGTATATATTGCTCTAAAATGTAATAATATATAAATATATATATATTTCAGCTTTTACCTTTGCCATGGTCACTAACACAACCCTATACCATGACAGCTCCTAGCTTTTAAACTTTAAACTGGTAGCTAGATGAATCTGGACGGTTCGTTTTGTCTTTAGCCCAGAAAACACAATGTCCATTATTAAGCTTGACCACTGTACATGTTTTCACTGAATACATCAATGAACAGTGTCTGTTAAAGTATTACCAAGTTCATACGGTCATATCCAATACAGGGGCATGCTTTTTGATGCAGTTCCATCTGAGGGTTCAAAGTTCATGGACATTCAGTAGTGTAGACAATCAGCCATTGAGAAATGTTGTTCTTAAACTGTTGGGCTATTCAATGATACAATGAACTCATACTTGATCATATAAGACAAAGCCTTACCTCAAGGCTCCTTTTATACCCCAAGCATGACTGCATCACCTGTCTTTGAACAACTTACACCTGTCCCAACGTTTTGGAAAGTTACAGGCAAATTTCAGAATGTGCATATACTCACAATTATCAGATTTTCATCTTGTCTAGTGCACATACTGTATGTGTTAAGGCTTATAACAACGCTCCAGGCACATCTGGCACTAATCCCTTTCATTGTTATGCTGTGTCTTTAAAATCTGCATTTCCCATGATGCTCAGCCATGATCACACAAGCACACACATGTGTGATGTTTCAGAACGAATCCCAGCTAACATAATCATCCACTAGAAAATAGGCAGGTCAAAGAGGCAACAAATTTCCCCTTTAAGCAGTATTTTCTAGCCCGAGGAACCCACAATTAGACCACGTCTTCATGTACTGCTTAGCCTGAATGTTTCATAAGGATGAGGAGCCAGAACATTAGAATGAAAAATTCACCTCAAATATGTGGCTCAGGATCATTAAAATAAAGGAATGACTGCTAAGACTGAAGGCATTTCTTATATTCTTTATATGGACAAGCAGCTTCATATGCTATTAATATGACATCTAATGTTACTCTAGAAGTTCTGAAGTCTGTGCTTTAAACCCAATAAAACTAAATATACACAGTTTTCTCTTCAAACCACATCTGTTCAATCAGCTCAGACATGTTTGGTGTTTGTAGCGTGCTTCTCATAGCTCTGCTCTGAAAATATAAGGCTAATTTTGCCTAGAAATAATGTATTTTTGGCTAAGCTAGTCCTCTAAATAACTGACAAGTAAGCATTTTTAAGAAAAACATTTCTTTCCTTTTTGACATGGACACATCACAAACTCTGAACAAGTATTTAAAGTATTTGGAAAAATGGCTCAATCTGAAGAGTTTAATTTCAAGACATGCTGCCGGAATTCCCAAAAAAAGGAAGGTGAGCAAGTTTATGGGATTGCATCTCTAAATAAGGACATGTTCTGCTGCTGTCAGTCCACTCAGATCTACCAGAGCTGTGTGTATACTGGCAAACGCTGTTTTGACCTGCACAATGGTATGAGAAGCCACTTGTTTCTGAAGAGAAGAAGAAAAAAAATGAGCCAAAAATTACGCTAGGTGATCCACACCGAGTAAGTGGGCAGTATATTATTTTGCTGAGCTAAGTGGGCCGAGAGGCAGACAGCTCGGTGGCACAGCTGTGTATACAGGCTCGTTAAAGCTGACGGGTAAAAGTGAGAAGCTTGTTCTCGTGGTTACGATGGGTCCCTGGAGACACGAGGTGCTGGGAAGTGACCCTGAGAGGGTGGGGAAGAACACAGCACATACCAGACATGCTTCTCTAACACACACACAGGCATGCGCACTGAACCACAACTTTATCAAGTGCTGAGGTCCAACTTAATCTTAGTTCTCAGACAGAATAAAATGTAGACTCAGAGAATGGCAAGATTAGGCAGAACTCTGCCTGTCAGTCTCAGTGAAGGAGGTGTGGTTTCTCTGTCAGTGCCAGTGAAGGAGGTGTGGTTTCTGTGACTGTCAGTCCCAGTGAAGGAGGTGTTGTTTAAGTAACTGTCAGTCCCAGTGAAGGAGGTGTGGTTTCTGTTCCTGTCAGTCCTAGTGAAGGAGGCATGGCTTCCGTCTCTGTCAGTCCCAATGAAGGAGGTGTGGCTTCCGTCTCTGTCAGTCCCAATGAAGGAGGTGTGGCTTCTGTCTCTGTCAGTCCCAATGAAGGAGGCGTGGCTTCTGTCTCTGTCAGTCCCAATGAAGGATGCATGCCTTCTGTGTCGTGTCTGTCAGTCCCAATGAAGGAAGTGTGGCTTCTGTGCCTGTCAGTCCCAGTGAAGGAGGTGTGGTGTCTGTGCCTGTCAGTCCCACTGAAGGAGGTGTGGTGTCTGAGCCTGTCAGTCACAATGAATCTCACGTTTTTAGCAAAGCAAATCAAAACAGCACAGACAAAACATGATGAGAGACACACTGCTAACTTTATAGAGGTATGTCTTGGCCTCTCTTGACACTGGATTGCTCGAAACAGAGAAAAAAGAAACCTGCTCTTTCAGAACTGGTTCAAGACTGCGTCACAGTGGGCAAAGTGAGAATGATTCATCATGACGAGGTACATGAGGACACAGCTGGAAAGTGGACAGATGCAGATTATATAGCTCATGAACTTATTGTGGTGAGTGACTGTATTTCTGATCATGACCTCAATTTGGCAAATAAGAGAAAACATACAAGTAGCACAAACTGTATGAAGCACAGCTGAGCGTGAGAATGAGATCAATGAGACAAACAGCGTAGTATCAGATGCACGCTAAAGTTTCAGTCACTCAAACTGTTTTCCCAAAGCAGAAATAGTTATGACTGCTTGATCAGGGAGAAGAAAGAGAAGAGAAATGTGTTAAACGTGGTCCGTGGCACATATTTAAAAGAAAATCAGGTGTCGAATGAATGAACACTACAAAAAATATACAACAGAACTACAGCAAACTTCAAACTTGTGCATTATCAGTCATTGCTTCATTTATAATCAGTTGAATTTACTTTGGCAGCCTATATACTTTTCAGGCTGAGGAGAAAGCAGCTAGCTGAGGGTTATTGTTAGCATAGATGGAGCCTATAGCCATCTATTGTCTCAATTGTCTTGACTTGTTACTATACATTTCTTCAATAATTCCTAGTTCTTGCTAGGCAAATGTGATCATTTCAGGCTAATACAAGTTTATAACTGTTTAGTTGACTCAGAGCTAGCCAACATTAACTTTCTATTTAGCTACCAATCTTTTAATGTGGGCATTATCTTGGAAGCATGCTTAGATAAGACTATTTGGATACAAATCGTAGCTACGTCTTTTCTAAAAAATTTTAATACATGTCATCCTATTAATTATGCCCTTTTATACTCAGTGACTTGAGTACTCAATGAAAAACAGGAACACATACTCTATAGACCAAAAAGCTTTCACCTTGATACAGTTGGCCAGGTCAGTCTGGTAGTAGCGGTCCTGATGTGCGTTGGCTGCTGCAAGTGTAAGAAGGTATTCGTTTCTGGCGTGGGTGGCTTTGGAGTTGCAATCACTTCTCTTGGCTTTGAGCTAATACACAAATGACAGGTTTTTAAAAATCAACACTTTGCATTTATACAACTAAACAGCTTTATTTCAGGGGTGGGTAACATGGCCAAGATGACCAGGATACAAGATACATCACAATATTTACTGTTTTTGAAGTTTGCTAACAAGATAGAAGGAGACAAGGCAACAGAAAAATAGCCTAAAAATAAATATAATAAGATAAAATAAAGATATAATTAGCTACTTGTAATACTATCATAGCAAAAACAGTGTTATTAAAAGACTCTCTATAAACCCAACAATCTCTTTTTTTCAATAGTGTTCTTGAATTCTCAAATCCTATATACAGGGATTAAAACATGCATTTATTAATCTGATGAAGTTTTAATTAATTATATAAATGAACATTTTAAGAAGGATTCTCCAGTGTCAGCACTTTGTAAGTCAGAGAAGATAGTCTTCTAAAAGTCTTCAGGACAGGGGGCCTGAGGGTTTCCTGAGCAATATGTTGAGGGTTTATTTTTTATATTTTAAACTATTAGATGTTATAAGGTAAGTGATAACAGGGTCTAACTCGTTTCACAGAGCATTTAAAGTAACAACAAATGAATAAAAAGTATGATGATTTTCAATTTATCCAAGACGTTTTGAATGTATTTATTTTGATGATGATAACATTGGGCGTTTAAGGGTTAAGCATCTGGACTAATGATCAGAAGGCTAGATATCAAATTCCTACTGTTGGACCCCGAGCAAGGCCTTTAACCTGCTGACTGCTGTATCATAGCTGAGCTGGTGTTGTAAACCCAGCTTCCTAACAAGCTGGAATATGAGAAGAAAAGAATTTCTCTGCCCTGTACATGCAAATGAAAGGTGTGTGGTGCAGGTATGAATGCATCAGGTACAGTGTTAATACCCACAAAGAAATCTAGTAGAAGTCTAGGAAATGCTTAGTATTTAGCAAATTGCTCAACCCTTCCAAACAAACAAGAACCATAGAACGTGATGTCCGTTTCGAGTGAGGCTGTTTTGCTCACCTTGACGCTGGCCTTCTGTAAACTAATCCTGGACTGAAACAGGCCCAGCTTTGACCTAGGAACACACAGCAGACTTTAATCAGCACAGCATTCAGACAGTGTAAATCAAACCCAGCTCTAGACACCACAGCATAAAGACCATCTTCCTGTGGGTTTGAAAGCATTCACAGTGGAACCTGTCCCACTATTGAAGAAAACTTTGCAACTTTACAGTGGTTATAAAAAAAAAACACAAGGACTAGATTGTTCTTGAGTTGTGAAAGGAAGGAAAAAGGAGTCTTAATCAGCCTACGCTCGGACCTGCGTGACAAAGAGAAAGCAGGCATTACAAATTCAACCAAGATTAACAGCCTCACAGACCCTGAACAGGAAGTAACAAGAATTCGTAGGCTCCGTGTCAAACCCAGTTCAGACGGAAGGAAAAAGTAATAATGCAGTATGCAGTGACCGTTATATATTGGAGCAGCTGCTATGAGGGACTGAATCATTTGTTTTTGGGTTGAGGCTCTCAATGCAGTTGAATATATCTAGACAAAGCAGCTTATCATGATTGATAAAAGCTTGGTGGAGGTCTGATCACAATATATTAAGGCGGAAAGGTGAAAGACTAATGGCCCCCACTTTCAATTCCTCAGCTGAACACAACAGACAAGTGCAAACCCTCCATTTCACGTTATTGCCAGGAACAAAATGTGGTGCTAGACCTGTGCCCAAATCAATACGAACTTTACTAGCCGGTTGCACATGCTATCCAGCTAAGCAACTCTTTTTCCCTTTCTCTCTCTGATCTACTTGCATCTTAGGACCAGGCCTCAATAACTGAACCGTCATTAAAAAAATTTTGTATCTAGCTAATAATCCATAAAGAAGAAAGAAAAATGTCCCGAAGGTTTTTAGTCAAGGACATGCTGAGAATTTACTGTATAGCGTTTTCTGCCAAACACACGGGAACACTTGATTTCATATAACCTCTGAGTAGGCAGAAAATTGAGGAGGAAGACTCAGAGGTTTGAGATGAATCTCCTGCTAGTTTCTAATCGCCAATAAACAGAATGGCTCCGGAGCGGTTTTCAGAGCTTCGTCTTTATGATCAAAGTGTAAACAGGACAGTTCTGAAGCCATTAGCTTTAGGGCCTAGACCTCACTGCATGGAGAGTACCTACTTGGCCTCGATGTCTGCTTTTTCCCGGACGGCCTGGGCCATCTGCTCCAGCTCAAAGTACTTCTTCTTGGATTTTGCCAGGTCCTTCACAGAGTCTTGGAGTTCAGCCTGGATCCGGCCCAACTGCTCGATGCACTGTAGCGCAAAGACCCACGAAGGGCACCAACACAGAGGGGCAGAGCAAAGGGGCAGTTAGATACCACTCATAGGACAAATATGTAAGTATTGTATTGTTTTCAGTATGCACATATTGTGCAGACTCAATAAAATGATCTAACCGTTTCAGATATTTTATTACACACTCATTTTACATGTGGATTGCACAAGTACTTCGGTAAATATCTGTGTGTATCAAGCATTCAAGTGTAACAGTACAGGTGTAACAGCGAGATGAAAAAAGACTATGCATGTACAAACTACAGAGTCAGTTTGAGGTTGTGTTTCATTCCTGAAAACATTATTTTACTGAATGCAGTACTTTACTGAGTCCTTTGGGATTTTTCTCATGGTTCTCTTTATCCTTCTTGTAGCCAAATTAACTGACAACATGGTAATTAATTTCCACATGTTAAACAAGACATAACCTCTTTTTAAATATGAATGAAATGTAGTTAATGTTCATGTTCTTAACTAAATTCCTCTAGAGGCATAACATCAGATATAAACTCAAAGGCATACATCATCGCACACACACACACATCACATTAAGTATAGGGGAAATCAATGTGAGTGAGAGCAGTACCTTCTTGAGCTGCTGCTCTTTGTAAAGGCGTACGGTTTTGGCAGGGTCCGAGATCTCGTTCTTGTAGTTCTCGCAAATGTAGAGTCGAGTCTGGTTCACCTCCACTGTGCCCTCCAAATATGCCCTCCACACCCCGTACACATTCCTGCAGCAGAGGAAGTGTCAAAGCTTTTCCACATTCTCTAGCGAGGCTGCATGTGGGCAACAAGCCACACGTAACAAGACATGTCAGGTTATTAGAGGAACATAATGTTACATAATAGGTACAATGAACCTGGGTCACTAGTACCAAGTGAAATATACAGTACACACACAGTACATCCTCCATTACATCTGTTTTTTTAGGGTTCTATCTTTGGAGTCACTGTGTATGTGTAATAATACCAATACTTAGGGGCCCCAAAAATTAAAAATGCTTAAAAAATACAAATATATAAACAAATAAACAAACAAACAAACAAATAATAAATAAATAAATAAATAAATAAATAAATAAATAAATAAGAGTAATAATAATAATAATAATAATAATAATAATAATAATAAATCTATGTACTGGAGCCTATAGGTCTGTTCATAATACTGGCTTCACAATTTAATGTAATTAAATTCTCAGAATATTCTGAACAAAATTTGAATGACTCATAAAAATGCAAAACAATCTGCATTTTTGTCTGCATAAAAGTAAATAAATAAAAAAACAATGTCTAGCAACAGAGGTTTAATATTGTAAACAAACAGACTGCAGATTCACAATATCTCAAAAATTAATAAATAAATGTATGAATTCCCAATAAAAAATTGATGACTGATGCCTGATGATGAAAAATTGAAAAATTGATGACGGAAATGATCGCCTGAAACATAATAAGCTCAGCGGCAGCACCTGAGATCTCCAAAGTCTGTTAAAATGACAGATTTCGGTGGGCTCCTGCTCGGGCACTGTTAAATCGAGGCATCGTGTGTATGGTGTTATTTGAAAGCAACTGATTCCTAAGCGTCTGATGGCACAGGATCTCTTTGAAAGGATGTGATCATGTGACCAACATGCCCTCTATGTTTTAACTCTATGGGTGTGGCACCTCTGATGTTCACACAGTACAACAGCATTAAATTCATAATTAATAGCAGTTAAGATATTCTAAGATTTGAATCGCACATTCCCATGATGCACTTGCAAATTTTTTGCATCATGCGCATTGTTTCTCCATAACTAAAGACAGAAAGATAGAAAGTCTCCATAAGTAAAGATATATTAGTTTAATGGCAACACAAATATATTTTATTTTAGCTGGACAATAGGAAGGGTATGGTGAAGCATAAATATTACCCTAGATGTAAAGCATGGTCAGAAGTGATAGAGAGATTTAGGTGAGCTTTTTCATGTTCACTAAACTAAAGGCTACAAGCATCCAACTTAGAAGTTTTAATGTATTCAATGATAGAGACTTCAAAGCACTCTTGTATGTCGCTCTGGATAAGAGCGTCTGCCAAATGCCAGAAATGTAAATGTAAATATTAATCTCATAACGCCAGTGAAAAAAACAAAACAAAAAACATCTTAGCTGATGGACATCTATATCTGGGGTGAGGAAGGAAATTTTGTGCATTTCAATTTTATTCCCTTTATCATCATAGTATGTTTGGGAAAATGAGGATCGTGTGTGCAGTGATTCACCTGTAGTCGTTTCTCTGGTCATCTGGTTTGATGCCAGGCCAGTCCCTCTTCAAATACTGATTGGCCAGCTTCTGGAGAGCCTGCAACGACACCAAACACAAACGACAACAACAAAAGCACCGTTAATTGGCTGATCCACTCCTCCATTCAGACTCTCAGCATGAATCCCGTGCTTGGCAAGAGGAAACGCAGTGTGGCCGAGGGGCCATATGTGTGTTCTCATGACCCCGTCATTAAACACCATTTATCACGAATCAAAGAGCTATCAAACACCAAAGAGCAGCGACATTACTAAACAATAGCGATGTCAGAAGAGTTACATCATTAGACACACACACCACAACATACTGTGCCAGTTCCTTTGGAATTCTGTGACATACGCTTGCACTAGTGAGGGGGTGTGTATGTGTGCTTCCATATGGGAAAGGGAGAGGCACAATTACAGTGAAGACCCCCTTTTATGTATCTGACATATGGCCAAACAAGTGAGGATTTCTGCGTCAAAATATTCAGTAGAGATTCCCAGCCAGAGAGACGGTATGGAGTAAACAGGACTCACAGTCACACTGGACAAACATGACACAGTTATGTCGTACCCACCTGACACATTCCCAGCTCTGAAAACAACAGCACTATTAGAGCAGTACATCTCTCTCTCTCTCTTGAATGATAGCAATGATAAATCACAACACTATAAATATATGAATAGATGCTTAGTTTGTTTATAACTTCAAACATATTTTACATCGATTAAAGTCAAGTGCCAAACACTACAACGTAAATCCTTCTAGAAACACATCCTCAGTGCAGTCCTGTCTTTCCAACTCACACTGAGCTTGACTTTCAAGCATCATGTACAAGTGCCGAGGACACATTTCTATACGTTCTCACCATGGGCAATTCAAAGGTAATGTGCAAATGATAGTACTGACATTAATGTCATGATTTCATGCATCATGAGCTGTGAGCTATGAGGTGTCTGATCTCTTGTACACTTTCAGGCCACAAGCTTCAGAATCACAACCAGATTAGCTATCTGCATTTCTGTGTATACCCACTTCCACTGATTGGTTTGACAAACCACTGCCAAATATATATAAATAAACATGCAGTACCATACAAAAGGTCATTAACTGGTAGACCATGATATGAATGTACATCCATCCATTCTCTGTACTGCTTATCGCTTCTTATTCCAGGATACTATGCTGGGGACCCTGGACCCTGGGTTTCCGTCAGGTACTCCCCTTTCAGCCCGAAGACCTTTCTTGTAGGCTGATTGGCATCACTATTTTGTCTCTAGTATGTGAATGTTTGTATGAATGTCTATGTACGATTGACGGGCACCCTATCCTCCATGATGTGCCCTGAGCCCCCAGGAATAGGCTCCAGGTTCCCTGCAACTCTGAGTAGCATAAAATGGTACAGAAAATGAATAGATATAGCACCTTTTTGGTGTCCAAAACAAAGAATCCAAAAGAGATAGCTCTGAAAGACCAATTGTTATTGTCAGGGGCACTTTAAATGCCTCAGTAGCCTTTCATTCAGCTTGCACTCCGAGGCTCTCCATCTCCATGTGTGCTTCCATAGCTACGACACGTCATATATGTGGTATGTGTCACAACTTCCTGCTTGAACATACATAGAAATCCCTCTCTCTCTCTCACACACACACACACACACACACACAATTTCTCTCGCACTATCCCTCCCTCCTCCCTTTAACCAAAAGAAAGAAGGCTTTCTCCTATGACTGCATGTAATTCCAAGGTGTGTGCAGGCTAGGATGGGTGGAGGTGCTCTCGGATAGAGGGATGGAGAGAAGGAGAGAGACTGCTCTTTTCAGACTTTCTTGTCAGCTGAGCTTACGTTTTTTATTTTTCTTTCTCTCTGTGCAGCCTAAAATAAGCATAGACTGGACAGGGCTCTTTACACACTCCTTTAACAGGATCACACCAGAGAGAGAGAGAGAGAGAGAGAGAGAGAGAGAGAGAGAGAGAGAGAGAGAGAGAGGATTGATTGATAGCTGGACGATCAGCTAATGACTTCTTTTTTGAGCTTTCACTCTCAGTCATTTATGTCTTCAACATGTTGAGTCTTTAGCTGCCTTCATATTTTAGAAGGTTTTAATCACTTGACACCATCACCAGCTCTGAGTTCATGCGATGATGATGATGATGATGATGATGATCATGATGACGATGACTGTCCTTCAACTTCAGATTCACAACAGACCTGACAGGCACAGCTGACATGTTCTTTCCTTTTCATACTTTACCAAGTAGTTCGTATTTACATATTTGATGACAACATCTGTTAAAAGAAAAGGAAATCTGGAAAGATAATGCTATCTCTAATAACGTGTGGGTCAACCGAGTGCTGCAGGAACAAATCCTAAAACCTGGAAATATTTTAGAATATTAGCACCTATTGAAAAATCCTACTGGCATTTAGTCATGAGAACCGAGGTGATGCTAACTTGATTGGCTTATAAAAATACCTAACTCCTGCAGCAATCTATAAACAATACTGGGTGTAACTGAGTGGCATGTGTGCAGGTGGTGTAACATGCAAAGCTGTATTTTTTAAAGCTGAAAAACAAACCGACTGTTTATTCGACTGCAACTGCTATAATGAAAGAGAATATGTACAAACTGTAACAAATAAAAGTTTTTAATAAAATATTGGCTTTAGGATGGTTTTTGGGCTGGTATTGGAAAATAACTTTTATTGTCATTCAACAATTTGAGCTTTTTCTTCTTTTTCATCATGTTTTATTCCTTATACATATAATAACGCAATAGTGACTATGCAGAGTGGTCTGTTCTCATATGTGCAACTCCTTGACGTCTTAGTCTATTGCTTGCTCTATACATTCGTGTAGGAATGTACTTGGGTAAAAGACTGTTCTAGTCATTTTCATAAATACTGGGACATTGATAAAAGTAATACACTATATTGCCAAATGTTTTGGGACATCTGCCTTTACATGCACATGAATTTAATATGGAGTTGACCAGCCCTTTGCAGCTATAACAGCTTCAACTCTTCTGGGAAGGCTTTCCACAAGGTTTAGGAGTGTGTTTAATGGAATTTTTATGGAATTAGAAGTGCATTTGTGAGGTATGATGTTGGACGAGAAGGCCTGGCTCACAGTCTCCGCTCTAATTCATCCCAAAGGTGTTCTATCAGGTTGAGGTCAGGACTCTGTGCAGGCCAGTCAAGCTCCTCCACACCAAACTCGCTCATCCATGTCTGTATGGATCTTGCTTTGTGCACTGGAGTGCAGTCATGTTGGAACAGGAAGGGGTCATCCCCAAACTGTTCCCACAAAGTAAGGAGCATAAAATTGTCCAAAATGTCTTGGTATGCTGAAACATTAAGAGTTCCTTTCACTGGAACTAAGAAGCCAAGCCCAACCCCTGATAAACAACACCTGAATTCAATGATTTGGTGGGGTGTCCCAAAACATTTGGCAATATAGTATATTTAGAGAGGGCTATATATTTTAATCCTCCTTGTCCACTGGGACACTTTCATCACTCTAGCGACCACACTCAGCTATAAAAACGGAACAATTATTTTTTTATTATATGACATGAATTCTAAAACACAACAGCCTTTTAATTAGACTAAAATTACTTGGAAATCAATTCTCTCAACATCAAATATCTGTCATATTAACACTTTAAACCTAATTTACTTGTCCTCAACTCTGCATATAAAGAGACTGCAGCCTTTTAACAGCTCTCTGTGTGACCATTTCCACCATTTCACAGCAGCTATTAAGTCGCAATACAAGCCTCATCCAGAGCATATTTAATAGGTAGAGTTTTCATCTGGCTACGGATATTGAATGTTAATGCTTGGTGCATCAATCACATGTTGTGCTGCGCCTCTATAAGTACGTAGATCTGGCCTAAATGCGTCTCAGAAGTGGATTAAGCGATCAGCTATAAATCTGTTTTAAATGCATTATGAACAAGGTACTTGGAAACATTTTACATGACCCAGTTTACACAGTTTACATAAATGTCATAATCAAGTCCATCACTGTGTTACGCTGGAAAGATGGAACCTTCTAGAATGTAAGAAAGCTAGTAGATGTGTTCAGAAGATATAGAGACACCATAATATTGTTATATGTTTTATGTTAAACCCTACTGTAAGTCTGCAGCAGGAGAGCCTGGCTATTTACACAGAGGGGGATAGAGAGAGAAGCCATGGCTCAATAAACACCTGTCTTAAGGGGGGGGTGGGGGTGTTGCTATAGCAACTCAGAGCCAGCTTCCACTTCCTGTGTGGCCCAGAAAAAAAACTGAAACACTAAGTGGGCTTCCTGCTGTTTATCTGCCACTTTACACTGTTTGAGTGCCTTAGTGACTGACATTATGCACAATAAAAACAATTTTTATAATAAAACCCTGTCTCACGATGCAAACACTGTAGCTTTATGGCAGAACCAGTAATTCAGCACATCTGTCTAATCCACTGTTCAATAACCTCTTTCTCTATAAAGGCAAGAGGTGTTACTTTAGAATATTACTTTCACTCTAATCACAGATTTCCGCTCTTCAATCTCACTGGGTCACTTCCTTCACTGCCGCAGACAACCTATGATCTGAACCAGAGAATAAGTAAAGGACGAAACATGCTGTTATTGGAAAATGATCAGTCATGTTGATGGCGTGACAAAAAAAATACATAGAGTTATACTGAGAAACTGCCACCTTGTCTGTTCTAAAGACTTTCCTGTGTCAGGAAACTCAAAGGATCAGCTTTACCTCTGAAGGTTATGATGCACTGACACAGGAGAATCCTTCCAGGCATGCCAAATAACCAACCCCTCTGAGAAATCCTTACAGCTACTACTATAGAAGTGAAATTTGTTACTATAGAAACCATAATGCATCAGAACGAGTGGATTGATAATGCTTGCGATTTCCCTTGCACCTATTATTGCGCCGTTATAAAATCGACAACAACTGTCCAATCAGAATTGAGAATTTAACAGTGCTGAATTATGAGTATGACGTATGGTTAGGTAGGCGCAACAGCATCTTTACTCCCTGAGAAGGTTAAAGTAGGTTCACCTATCCCCCAAGATACTGACCAATTTCTATCTATCTATCTATCTATCTATCTATCTATCTATCTATCTATCTATCTATCTATCTATCTATCTATCTATCTATCTATCTATCTATCTATCGAACAAAATAGTTGTAGTAGGTTCAAATGAGTATCCTAAAAATAACCAGATGGTCTACTATTTCTAAAAGATTTTAAAATTGTGAATCTTTAAAAACTTTTTCAGCTAATTTTGGCCATAAATTCTTGTGTGGGGGAGGAGTTTTGTGATGGTTTGCTTTACCACACTTTAAGAAGAAGAAGAAGAAGAAGCCTTTATTTTTGTCACATATACATTATAGCACTGAAATATTCTTTTATCCACATACCCCTGCTTAGGGATCAGAGCCAAGGGTAAGCCATGATCCAGCACCCTGGAGCAGAGAGAGTTCCCCACAGGAACAGGACCCAACAGTGACAAGCTTGAGCCCCGAACTTCCTATCAACAATCTAGAGCTTTAACCATTTTGAGCCCTAGAGACATGTAAATGAAATGCGGGAAAAGGGAATAGTAAATTCAATTTTACAGTAATAAATTATATAAGGATAATGAATGAAGGAAAGTTGATATGTGTAACTAGGCAACAACATTCTTTTTGTTAAATGAGGTGTAAATGATTTTTTAATACTACACACACACAAAATTGAAGAAATAGAATATCAGTCATGGGTGTTATATTGAAAATCAGGCAAAATGTTTTAAATTATTAATTAAAAACCCCCAAAATTAGCTGATATATAATTTATTTTGCTAGACTCAAACTTAACCTGCTTTAAACTAAAAGGGGATAAATTCTGGTAATTAATTAATTAATTAAATATCCATCCTTAATATTGCATACTGTTAGACATAATGGATTCAAGCTGTCAGAGGACTAGATTATATGCATTTATGCTTATAGCTTATTACGCATGTACTATATACAATAATAATGATATTTGTTGAAACTGACAAACTCAGGGTCACTAGTCACAGGGAGAATGCAGCCAGCAGTGCAAGTCATAACTGAAGTAAGAACCATGACAACTCACATAGATCAGCTGGACAATTTCAAGTATTTCTATATAGGATATAGGACTGGATGTTGTTTATGCTGTGGAAAGCATTTTTCCGCCAAGGTTTGGGTCCCATTTGAGTGACCTCAGCGACTGTAAATCAACCCAACCTACTTCTTACTGACCACCTTTATCCCATAATAAAACATTTCTGTTCTACTGGGAGTGGTCTCTTCTAGAATAACCCCGCCCCCAATCACACACCATACAGGCTTACAAAATAATTGAATGAGTGAGGAAAAAAATATAAAATCATATGTTATGGCCTTCAGAGACTCCAGACATAATGTGAAATAGTGCTCAGTTCTCCAGTACAGATCCAGAGACTTGTAAAGTCGATGCCAAGCTGTTTCGAAGGCTTGTGCTGGCCAACCTCCTTGCTAATATCAGGACACCATCATCACAAAATAGAACATCTTTTATTATACCTTGTGAGCACACAATTAGGCTCCCAAATGACTTCTTACTACTTATGCAAGAAGAGAACAGTAAAAATACATGTGTATTTACATATTCAATCACGCAAGGGTAAAAATGCAGCTACTTTTGCACCTATTTAATGCAAAACAATCTAGTTTCAAACCAAATTGTGGACATGCCTCTTTCTTCGGACATGACCTTATTTGCGCACACACACACACACACACACACACACACACACACACACACAGTAGTCCTTCTGCTGTTTGTGTGTAACAGATTCGAGCTATTATTTCCAACTTTTAAGCCAGTTGTTTATCATGGCACTTCGCTGTGTGTTCATCACAGGTGCGCACACTTGATAAGAGCATGATTAATTGTGTACAGTAAAAATAACAGGGGACAGAGTACAGAGAGTTCTTAAAGGGTGCAAAATGTAAAACAGTACACTATTGTACAAAAAGACTGTATAACAATAATGTTATCCGGCTGTGCAAATATTCTCATGAACTGGCAAAGTGCATTGTTTAGGGTCTGGACACACACAGCATGTGAGCACACATCATTTTCATCAAGGACCTCGGTCCTCAAGCAGTTTTATAATCTGGTCTCTACTGCATTTTTGCCTTTTCTGATGGTTGTCCAGCAGTCGTGTTAAAATTCCTACTTTAATATACTACAGACTTGGACAAAAAAAAAAAACCCAACAAAGCATGTGCAGTTATTTATAAAAGTGATTAATCGCAGTGCAATGCCGGAAAAGGCCAGACTCCTTTTATTAAGGAGTATCCTTATTGCTCATATACTGAGATGCAACAGGATATTGCACCTTAACACACCCCGCTATAGTATACTGCAGACTTAGTAAGTTTGTTTGTGAGAAAGAAGTTGGCAGGAAATCCGCTTCCGATGAGTGACAGAATGCAATATGTCAAAACTGGAGCGGTGACTGGGAAACATGCTCTCGAGCGCACCCTGAACATTTCTCTCAAGTCTCTCACATATAAACCACAGCTATCTACTCATCTTTTGTCTGTTTACAAATATCTAACTGCATGCACATTCCCTGAGAAAATAGTGAAATCTTCAGGACAGCAATACATGCATCTGGTTTTAACACGCAACAAAATAAACTTCAATCAGTGCTCTGTTAGGTCTGCTTTGATCTTCGGGTTTTTGGCTTAGTGAGCACGAATGAGAAAAACTAAACGGCTAGGGTAACATCTGTAAAGCAACAGCAAAGAGGGAAACAAGGGGAAGTCATAATTGAATGCTTAATAGGTTGGAGAATCTCGTATACTCAGCTGCATTATATATGCTTTTTTGTAGAATGACAGGCTGATGTGTGTGTTTGTATATTCGCTTTCACATTCAGACTAATACATGCAGAATGTCATCCAGTCAAAGAACCAGAAGGTAAAAAGTCTTGCACAAGAATCCAAGAGTTAAATTCAACCTTTTCTTTGACTGACATGAAGTTCATTTGCTTCACTTAGGCATTCAAATCATAACCGCTGCAAACAAATGAATGTTATTTGTCAAAAAATGTCACAGTTTATCCATCTCAGCTTAAGTAGGATTATGTAGGGAATAAAACATAAAAGGGTGTGCTTTTATAGATAGTCAATGCAATTGTTTATTATTTGATCGTTAACAGCATGTCACTGATTATTTTACGAGACCATCAATTTGATAACTTACAATTTTGCTTCACATGTAACTGTTAGGTGACAGCACATGCTTCCAGTCCATACATCATTCTACTGCATGGTGTGTTTTGATGGACTGATGTCAAAGCGGATTTTAGCCTTTCTGGGATAGACTCCAGATACAAAATTGGTTAAGGGTATGCTTATTACAATGGGTTGCTGATTGGGGTTCAAGCCCCAGCAATGCCAAGCTGACATGGTTGGGCAATTGAGCAAGGGCCTTAGCCCTCTCTTCTCTAGGGGCGCTGTATCATAGCTGCCCCTATGCTCTGACCCCTGCTTCCTCAGCTGGGATTCCACTGTGCTGTAATGTATATGTGATGATGATAATAAAGGCTTCTTCTTCTGTCCAGGATACAGTGATGAATGAAAGATTATTTTGATGGAGCTGAAGAATTTCTTCCATCGGCTTTCTCACTCACTATAATAAATGGCATACTGCATATGAAGCATGATGTGTATCGCCATCTGCTTCCTGCTTCCTGCTTCATCCTCTGATTCCTATAAGCGCATTCAAGGACTAAATACAATCTTAAGTATAAGGTTTTACTCATTTCAAAGTGACTGGGTTAAGGGATTTAGGACCGAGTAGTCTAGGAGACTACTTCAAGAGAGCTGACCATCTGGGTATCCCACGGATCAGCTCAGCTTTATGTGTTAATGGACACTGTAGAAATGTAAAGGACATCACATCAACATATTCCTGACTGAACACCATAACAAAATATTCCAAGCTAGAATCAAACATAAAATTGCAGAAATGTAAACTACATACACCTACTTTCACAAACCCTTCCAAAGAATTTCTTGCGACTTCATTTGGCAGTTATGACATTCACACGTCCCAAACACATCTTAGTCACATAGTCAAACAATACATACAACCATACTGTTTCCAACCCTGGTTCTGGAGTACTGAATGTCCTACACATTTTAGTCTTTTCCTCTGAGCCTCTGTTTTAATGTAACCTAATGTTTTGATATAAGCCTTTCTTAAATACTCCAACTTTCCTTTTTAAAAATTGATTATGGATTCATCATGAAGGCTTGATGCAAACACCCTTTAAATAGTAAATTCCAAAGTTTATGTACATAAAGAGGCAAAAGGCAGTCACATTTTCCAAAGCTCGTTATCTACTCTCAAAAGCCACATCTCTCAGGTCCCTACACCAGACCTGCTCACTCATAAAACATCAATCCAGCTATAAAGTCCAGCTTCAGAGATCTTCAGAGAAAAAGAGCATTTAAATAGATAGCTGATCATAAAGAGTGTATGTGTGGTAGAATTGCGTATTGACTTTGGCCCTGGGATTATGCTGGCTCAGCTGACCTGAGGCAGGAATGAAAGAGCGAGAGACAGAGCGCCAGACAGTTTGTGCATGTTCAGCAATAACCTAGACAAGATAGAAACAATAGGATGTCAGGACTTCCTGTACAGGCTAATGGACACAGACCCATTTATCATATCCAATAAGCACAAATCTGTGTGTCTGAGCTACAGAGTTTAACCCTTTGATGGGTTCTGGCATGGCCATATGTTTCGAAAGAGGACTGACCATTGAGTTGAGTCAAAACATAAGAACACTATCCAGTTTAGAACCAGCACAGAACACTCAAGATGACCAGTTGAATGAGTGAATGCAGCTTGTGGGAAACTTTTAGGAAACATTTAACGCAAAAACATTCACAAATATAAAGAGGAATCTGTTCTTTCAGGCAAACTGTAGAGCAGAAAACAGCTAAGATTCACAGAATGCTAGCTAGTTGTAAATGTTTACCTCAAATAGACCTAGCTAGCTAAGCAGTTACTCTACAGGGGATGTCATGCTACAGCCTGCACTGCATAACATCCCCTGAAACACTTGCCCACATGCACAGTAACAATAGAAACCGGTCAGAAAATCAGTCATTCATTTAGAGACATTTGTTACTTGTTTGATAGTCCAATAAACTCAGTCCTTAAAGTGATGGAACAAAAGAAAAAAGTGTTAGAGCTAGCCACATGCTTAGCACTATGTGGGAAAATAAACCTTTCACTATTCAATATAATATATATTTTATACAGAATTTCCTTTTCCTAAACCCAAAAATGGCCTAACCATTTAAACAATACAGTTTATAAAAAAATAAAGCTTACTAGAACAAAAAGCTTTACCATTTTTAAAGTGTATACATGTGATGCTGCCTTAAATTTAGCCTAAATTACATTACAGCTAGGTTTATCCTTTTTAATTGTTATTATTATTTTTATTATTATTATTAATAATAATAATAATAATAATAATATTACATTGGGACCCAAAAGTGACACCTAAATAAATAGCTTCATCATAAATATAACTACACTATATTGCCAAAAGTTTTGGGACGTCTGCCGCTACATGCACATGAATGTAATATGGAGTTGGCCCGCCCCTTTGCAGCTGTAACAGCTTCAACTCTTCTGGGAAGGCTTTCCACAAGGTTTAGGACTGTGTTTATGGGAATTTTTGACCATCCCTCTAGAAGTGCATTTGTGAGGTCAGGCACTGATGTTGGATGAGAAGGTGTGGCTCTCAGCCTCCACTCTAATTCATCCCAAATGTGTTCTATTGGGTTGAGGTCAGGACTCTGCGCAGGCCAGTCAAGTTCCTCCACACCAAACACACCTTGCTTTGTGCACTGGTGCGCAGTCATGTCGGAACAGGAAGGGGCCATCCCCAAACTGTTCCCACAAAGTTGGGAACTAAGGCACCAAGCCGACCCCCTGAAAAACAACACCTGAATTCATTGATTTTGAGGGATTTTGTCCAAAAACTTTTGGCAATATAGTGTATTTTGGGGCTCCCATTAAAAACATTGTGCATTATAAAGGAAAAAATGGACGACGTGAATTTTAATCTTCACAAACAGACATGTGTTGCTTCAGTGGCATTCAAGATTTATTTTGTAAATAAATTCTGTATTGTCTTTTTTGACAAAAAAAATGAACTAAATTAAAAAAAACATGTCTGTTTTTAAGTTTTCTATATTAGCCACAAGCTGTTTATCTATCGATGACAGTAGTGCCAGTGGAGATAAATGTATAGATGAAGCATTGGATTAAGAATTGACAATGAAGTACTCTATAACTTCCCTCCCCTCCTCATCCGTACACTCTGCTCAAACATTCAGGCTCCAAAGCTTCAACTATCATGCCAATGCTGTGTCAACGCCGTCATGCTTGACATCTTGAACATGCCTAACAAGCTGAGCAGAGTCTCGTCCATAACAATGCTACTCTTTCGTACAGCTGCTTGGCATCCTGGAACTTTGAGTTTAGCATTCGCGGTCTCTACTCCTGCTATGCTGGATGTCTCATTAAATGTGACACTGAACACACTGAAAAACGGTGAGTGAGAAAAGAACAAGGGAGGGGGGGGGGGTCAAGAGAAGTAAAAATAAAGACAAAGACACAAAAGTGGATGGTTGACCCAACAAGACAGACAGCATGTACAATTCTTGACTGAGTTCTTTTCTCTGTGAAATAATAAGTATAAAACAATGTGTAGATTTTATGTTCATAATACAATTAATTTTTTTTTAAACACAAGAGCATATTGGATAACAAATACAAAATCTTGTCTAAAGTAAGAATTATCTCTGCAAAATTAAACCACCTCAGAAAAAAGTCAATACCCTTTAGCTATCTCTCATTTGGCTGGAAACACTGGAACAGTTTTCGCTATTAAAGCACAGCCCAGACTGTCAGAACACATAGTTTGTGTAAATTTACTCTGTTCCCTCCTACACAGACTCCCCTTTGTGCTCCGCTCTCTCTCTGAGTGGGTCGCTTTCCAGAACCACCCGAGACCAGCCCATGGCTGGGCACAATAAGGGCATTGAATGGGCACTGACTTGGCACTGAGCTATAACAAAGCTTCCAGAAGGCAGGTCCGGCAGCACCCAGGCCTGTCGCTGTGCTCATTCAGTCCAGTGGGAGCTCTTATTTTAGTGAAAGAGAGTGACACATGGCCATGGAGCTAGATGAAGAGGTGGAGGAACCTTCAGTGGTTTTGGCCCCAAAGCTATTCATCTCACCCACAGCAGCATTTGGCCAAGGGGTGGAAAGTGCAAAAATGGAGGGCAGCCACTGAAAGAGATGATTTATGTAGTGTGCAAAGTTTGATGGACTGAAACTAAAATGGTGAGGAGACCCCTGCATGTGCACTCCAATTTCAGATGGACTGAATTCAACTGGTATCTCTTGAAACTTTCTTTCTTTCTTTGGTCTACTGACTTTTGGGAGTTTAGAAGAACAATTAGTTCAGAAAGTGGTCGATTCAGATGTTTCTTTTTACTACAATACCTACTATTCTTGCCCTGACCTTTCGAACAATACTCCACCAAGTATAGGCCACTCTGTATTGTATGGTGACCAATGTGGTGTCCCGTGCACTGTGGTCTCACTGAAAATGAAGTGCACTAAGGAACTGTAAAATAAACCAGTACAATGAATGCAAGATGCAAAATGACGTACAACGTATTTCAGGATTATGTCCGTGTTTTGTGGACACAGATTCTGGTTGACAGATGATCTGGAATATAATGAAGGTGTCATGGCAATAACAAGCCCAATTCACTCATACTTTCTTACCCAAAAAATCCAGGGCTTGCGCTAAGAGACGAACAATATATCCTCTATGGTCTAAACACTTTGCTCACCATTAACACAGCACAATACTCCTTCCTGCTCCAGCTGCCTTAGGGTCTTAGGTTTAAAAGTGCAGACAACATGGAAAAAGATGACAACATGGCATGCCGAGCCCAAGGCAGAGGAGATCTGGATTAGGTTAGCATGCTTGTGTTAAAGAGACTGTGAGAGAGCGAGAGTGAGTGAGAGTGAGAGAGTGAGAGAAAAAGAGAGACTCTCCACTAGGCCATATGGGTACCATGTGTATAGCGTTGATGGGGGTTTAGGCCACTCTGGTGAAGATCCAGTTACAATTTGGTTCTGATGAGTGTCTTTGTATCCAATAGCATCTTCTCATGCATTATCCATGGTTTTTGTAGCTCTTGAAAGGGAAATGCTCAGACCAAGAGGGTCAGTTGAGCCCCCAGGCTTCATAGCTGCCATATGCTGAATGTTCCTTTCGTGAAAGAGGATAGAAAGAGTGTTTCTCTTATGTTCATGATGAAAGAGTTGGTCTCAGAGCTTGGTTTGTCTTCACTACAAGTGTCATTCTGGTGATGGTAAATAGATTTTGGGTGAAGATGGTTCTACTGCTTTGTTTAGTGCATGGAATAATCCAGAGTTAAATAAATCAAGTGAGCTGCTAATTCTTGAATTTCTTTTTTTTATTTGGGCATGTGTGAGTTTTTGGCACACACTGAGAAAAGTACTACTGTTTTGTAGGGAAAAGTAAAGAAAACTATAGAACAGAAGTTCTCCAGTAAGTAGAACTTGATATCAATGGGGATTCCTCCGCCTCCATGTCTGGTCCTTCTTGTTATAAATTTGTACGCATGAAATTCTTTTAAAATATACTTTAAAGGAAGAAAGGAAGCTATTAAAGAAAAACTGTTTCAGACAATTAGCCTTGCTGTGTGAATCAGTCCTTTAGCAGAAGCATAAAAATATAAGAAATAATCATCAAAGAAGGCCTGAAACATTAGCCAGAATGGGCCCCAAAACAGTGATAGGGTATAAAAGGGAACAACAGATAAACATCAGAAGAAGCAAAAACAGTATAAACAAAACATTGTTTTGCTTTATGTGATGTGGTAGATCTGTATATTTCAGACTTAGCAACACGCTAAGATAGAATCTCGTCCACACAAAAGCCCAGATGCCAAAAGACAAGCATTGCAAAAGAACTGACACAATCCAGTGCAGTAAGCAATACACTGAGAAACAAACAACTTAAAATAGACATCTGATCAGTCTACCTACTTCTCAAGGACAAGGAACAAGTCTGTACACATGCTGAACTACAAACACGATTAGTTCAACACAGGAGTAAAGTGAAGCTGGAGATGAATACCACCTAGATGGGATGCCAGTCCATCATACATTCAAACACTATTCACAACTAGGTGCAATTCAATATATCCAACCCACCTATTGCAGGATGGAGGAAACTGGAGAACCCAGAGGAAACTCACACAGACAGGTACAGCAAACATGTACAGCAACTTCACACAGACATTAACCTGAGCTGAGGCTTGAATTGGGGATCCTGTAGCTGTAAGGTAGAAATACTACCCACTGCACCACCAAGCCGTCCCCTGAAGGACGCTATCTATGTTGTAGGTTGCTCAAGTTCTACCAGTCCAGCTTTGGTAAACCATGTCTTCTTGGACCTCACTTTTGCACAGGGGCATTGTCATGCCGGAACATGTTCGGGCCCCTTAGTTCTAGTGAAGTCAAATCTTAATTTTGCAGTGTACAAAGACATTCAAGACAATTGTGTGCTTTCAAAAGTTTGGGGAAGGCCCACATACTTTTGGCTGTATAGTGCTTCTGTAAGGAGCATGATTGAAGCTGACCCTCCATGCTATTTTCATGCTTGCCACAACACTGATATCATATCAATTCACACCACTGGAAGCCAGTTAACATCAGTCTTATGACTCATCATATGATGCACAGTGGTAAAATACCATGGACTTTACATCAGTCGTGTAAATTCATAAATGACAAACCATCTTCAAGAATAAAGATTAAGGTTTTGTGGAAAAAACAGAACAAATAAATTGAGCTCTATTGACTTTGAGACTTTTTGATTTGTGGACTAATGGTTTTTCTTGGCAGACATGAGACAAAAGCGAAATGAGGCTGTGTTTAGTGTCCGTGTGACTCAGAGGTGTGTATTAAGGATGGGAATGGGGCGGGTTCTAGGGTGGGCTGACCACAGATTCATCTCTTCTTTTCCTCGCTTTGGTTTCCATTTTGGACAGACTAGGTCTGGACACAGGGTGAAAGTGACCAAAGCCTTATTTTCAACTTTCACCCCTTAACCTGCAACCTCTTGACCTGCATTTATATTAACCCCACTGAAAGGGTCAAGCAGATACAATGGAGACAGATAAGGAGGACATAGCTTGGGTCAAGGAGCATATTCTTCACATATTGCGAGCAGACACTCAACTTTAGTCCACTGCCAGATTCACAGAGAGAAAAGTTCACTGCAGTGTAATAGATACCAAGTTTTCATTATGTTTTTGGCAAGTACACTCACTTTGTTCTCTCCCTCTTGGCCCATCTAAAAGCAGTTACAACTTGTAACCTCCATCGTTGATGATCTGATACACTACACAGAGCCTCTGGCAAAGTTCTGCCAACATCTCTTGCGTGTAATGATTCATCTACAAAGCTGAGGTGACTACGGTAGAAGAGTTAAATATAGCTGTGGTGCACTGTTAAGGAAAAGATAGTGTCAGGTTCGCTCATGACAGAGTGCAGAATATCTATAGTAGCACTTTTACACGCTATCTCTTATAAATCCAAAACAGAAAGCAAGGGGCGAAAAACCTGGTTTTGTTTAAGTACTTTCTATGGAGGCAAAACTAAAGCAAAGATAGTGTGGACTTTAGTGATCAGGGAAGTGACACATATGGCCTTAAGATGACCTTCCGAAAAGATGCAACCCCTTTTCGCCTTCATGCATCACCCCTTAACAAGCCCCTGTGTCAGCTGTTTCGGACGCAATAGTCTCTTTCCCAAGGAAGTTCTGCTTTTGTCACCACCGGTTTGGCTTCTGGGGGTTGTTTAAAAATTAATTTCAAAAGAGTCTCTTTTAAAAATGGCTCCTCTTGAATAGTTTACATAAACAATGACAAGCCAAGCAAGTGCATTTTTAAGTTAGCTAGATACAAGAAATTTGTAGGACAACAGATTCATTGCATTTCTCTGCATTAGAAAGATGGTTAATCTTTTTTGCTGATACAGATTATTAGAGATTAGATGTGACATCAGACAACCCACAGCATAGAAATGACACCACAGGAAATGAAGTCATGTTTCAAAAAGAGACTTGTGAACACTGCAAATTTTTTCAAAGATACTTATTTGGGTATTGCAGTCTGTTAGGAGCATGGTATTGCAACTGCCTGTTTCCTGCCTACTTCCTGAAGTCTGATTGAGGAATGCTGGGATACATTTCTCTCCTGCCTACATGGGAAAGCGTCTGGCTTATGCAGCTGGCTCCACTGTGTTTAGATATAATGCATTTTGTGGTCTTTTAAGGGTCATTATAAGGTCTGGCACCCACTTACACACACACACACACACACACACACACACAATGGTTAAGGACCTAGCAATAACGGCTGTTTATCAGCTTCATAAAGTGCACCACTCCATTCTCTGGAAGAAGCAACTTGGAAGCAAGTTGTGAAAAATGAATTCTTGGAAAACCATGCTGTTAATATATAATAATATATATAATATATATAATATATAATATATTATATATATATATATATAATATATATATAATATATAATATATTATATATATATATATATATATATATATATATATATATATATATATATATATATATATATATATATATATATATATAAGGTATATAATAAATAAGAAAATACCACTAAAAGATCTGCTTGTTATAAAGGTTTGCTATCAAGCTTCCATCACTATAAAAGTGTTTTGAAAATTAAAGCAGGTTTTACACAGGTTTTTTACAGGTTTTTATTTGAACATTATTAATGGTCACACTATACTAAATAATCCCATTATTATTAAAATATCTTGTTTGAGTTCTATAACATGCTATGTGATAAGTTCTCCATGTCCAGACTATACTATAAAGATCCTCTAATGACAGACCTGTGTAAATTACTATGTTCTGCTTCAATCGATGTGATCTGGACTTGTGCTGAAAAGGGGGCACCAAAGACAAAAACATTCTTCAGAGTGATCCCGATGTTATCAGGATCGTTTTCTATTCATCAGCATGTTTTGCATATGTTTTGTCTATGAGCTTCACATATTAACCCTATGCTATCCTCCTGTTGGTGGCTTTCAGAAAAGTGTTGTTGCAGAGCTCATATTCAGATTTTTGTCAAACATTTCAGAACATTTTGGTCCGCTTTCAAATCAGCAAGCACCGCTAAACATGTCACATTACGCAATCTAAGACTGCCAATCTCACGATCGCCATCAAAGAATTGCAGATGCATGAATTGTTTTTTTTTTCCTGCAACAGCAAAAAAAAAAAAGAGCCAAAAATCATTTGGCACAAACCTAGCTTAAGAATCAAAATGTCTGGACAACAGCTGGTCCAGATCTCATTTCCCCTTCCACACTGAAGCAATGCATAGACCCAATATCTAGAGTGCTCACATTAAATCAATCTCTTGGACTGTATATTCGTCCTATCGCTTTCAAGACCTCCATTATCATGTGGAGGAATGATTACACACAAAACACTCAGTATTTCTGAAGACTTTTAAGCTACTCGACCTCAATCAAAGACTTCCTTTAACCCCCTGAAGTTCACCTACATCAAAATAAACCCTGTATTAAATATAGGCTACAGTTCATATGATCTCGACAAGCTCAGCATTTAACATGATCATTCCTGGGATGAGAAACTAAACCAGTTCATTCTGCTGAACTCCATCTGCCAAAGGCTCACAGACTTCCTGACCGACAGACAGCAGAATGTGCAGTTTGGCAAAACTCTGAAACTCTCAGGACCCGAGCACCCCGGGGATCTTCTACCTTCTCTTCTCTCTACACACCCTTCACTGTCTATCAATGACACCACAATTTCCAACAATGCCCAGTCCATAAACAGACTGGAAGTGGTACAACTGTCTGTCACAATCTCCTCCAGAGCCCATAACTTGATATGATCAGCAATTTTTAGAAAATAGCCACTCCATTCTCAAAGGGCTCACTTATCAAAAAAACAAAAACAGTTGAGCCGATTCAGATACCTAGGATCATGCCATGTAAACTCAAGTGGAAAAAAAACCCCAACTCAACAAATGTTCTTCCTGCAACAGCTGAAAAACCCAATCTCCTCCAAACAGTCTTGGTGTGGTTCTACACAGCAATCACTGACTTCATCCTGATCTTCTCCATAACTGTCCGGTTTGGTGCTCAGGCCAAAAACAAACCACAGCTCATCAATTATTCTTTCGAAAAATTATTGGATGCAGCCTGCTTTCCAGCCGAGACCTGCTGGAGTCCTGAATAAAGAAGCATGCATGTAAGATCATTACAGACCCCTCACATCCTGGCCATTTGAGTGAGTAAGGTCTGGAAAGTATTGCAGAGCGGTTCAAACAAAAGCAGCACGACACACAAAAAGCTTCATCCTACAGGCACTAGCTCTCATTAACAGCTCTGGATAGACTCCTTAGTCACACCTGTATAATTGAACTGAGACCGTTCAACATATTTTTTTAAATAATTGCACTAAACATAGTGCTGTTATACCATGTAGTTTTAGTTCGTTCAAGATATTTGCATTTTATATGCATGTTTGAAGATTCTCTGTGATTGTCTTCACCTTTACTTCATATTCTTCCTATTTTTTGTGTTATTTGTCTTGCTGTATTGACATTGGTGTATTATTGAACTTTTTGCGTTTGCACAATTAAACACCGATTCTATTTAATCCTAGCAGATGCAAATATACCTGAACAATAATGTGATTCGGATTTTGATTCAATAAAGTGATTCTGATTTATATACTGATTCAGCATCCTGGGTGATCTTGCTTATGATGCAGCAAAAGCATATTCCAGTCTTTCTGTTTGACGTCATCTTGCTGTTACTTTCCAGAATATCACACAATAGATCCTTTCCTCTGGTCTTCTGTCTCCATACACTTTCAGCTCTCTCACTGTCGCTTCACTCCACCGCACATTCAATTTTCATCTCTCTGCTCCAACACTCTAAGATGATTAAGTGTCAATTCATGACCTCACCAAAAGTAGACACATTCCCAGCCACAATAAAAGGCACAAACTTCAACCCAGTATTGACATCATCCCATTACACACCGTTGAGTCACTGTGTTCTCGTTCGCACTAGAGCCAGGCACGCATCCACCCTGATAACCATCACCAACAATTATACACATACACAGCAGACAGAGAGGAATTTGGGTTAAACATATAGAGATTCTATTTTAATATAAACATCGGTATCTGTGTCAATGTTTTCTCATCAACAGACTTTAGAAACATCTAGGTGTGGTTAGTAAATGCTATGAATAAAATTAGATACATGAAGAAGTGTCTTCACAAGTCCAGTCACCTTCACTTACTACTTCTAGGTGACAAGTATCAAGTTTTCCACTGAACAAATGTAAAAGAATCTGAACTGACACGTCCATCCAAATATGAGTGTGCATCCATCAACACTCTGATGTATAAAAGATATCATTAAAGCAGTGTGTGATTTACAATCATATTGATTTATGAGCTGTTTTGATGTGAGACAATGCGGTACGGTAGTATCTGACTGAGCTCCAAAGTGACGCAACCATTGTCAGGAGATTGCATGGTTGAACCCTGAAAACTGTTACTCTTATTCTGCCCTGTGACACTGCATGCCCAACAGAGTTTGGCTTCACGTGTGTGTCAAAGGAAACACGTGTTAGCCTTCAACCACCCTGGTTGGTAGAGGTGACAGGGGAGAGATATCTAGTGAGTGGAAACTGACAAGACCAAACTGGGGAGAAAACAGGGGCAAAAGCAGCCATACCACCCCTTTATGGGTACTGATATGCATTGAGAATCCCAGAAAGGGCAACAGTATTACAAAATAGTACTGGGAATGTAGGTCAGGACTTTACAAATTTATTTGCTATTGCTTCCCATCTTCTGCTTAAACTGCCACAGTGGCAGTGCAGCTGTATAAAAACTGATGCAGTCTGACTGGTATAGTGAAACCCAATCTAAAGTCATTTCCCATTCACTCTAATGTTCAGGGAGCGAGGGGATTCCTCTCAGGACTTCCTCCCCCTGTTTTGAACTCTTGAATTAGATCCAAAGGATTAACCATGCAACTTTTGCTTTATTAGAGTTGGAGTCTTCATTCAAAGTAGCCTATTCCCTCCCAAAGCATGCTTTGCTTCTGCATTCTCTATATGCTCTCAGCAGGTGGAGCTGGGCCTTGCCTGTGCATGCTCACAGAGATGGATATATTTTTTAATTCGCTCTGATTTCCAGCATGTGTTTGTCTCTGAGCCAGACTGCGCTGCTCTCTCTGTCTCAGAGTCCCACTGTGGCTACATATTCATGAGTGCCATCAACACACAAAGACCAGACTTAAGAGTAAACCGCTACCCAGAGTGTCACATTCCTGTAAACACACATGCACAGAGAGACACGCACATACCTATAAGAGTTCATAAGAGAATTCAAGAATAATGCTGTTATGGACAGACCCACTAAAACACTATGTTGCCAAGTTCATCATAGTGAAGGCTAAAATATCACAACCGCCATTATTAGTGAAGCTGAAAGACATCTCTCTCCATCTAAATCATATCTAATCAATTTATTCATTAGCGCGGGGATGTGAAAGCCAGTCTGATTTGTTCTGGACAGGTGGCCGAGACGACCAGTGGCCCAAAGAGCCCGCCCACAAAGGCCCTAAAGACGATTATGCAAATAGAAGAGCTTTCGCTCAGACTTTCCCAGGAAGGGGAGGAGGAGAGGGTGAAATGTGTGTGTGTGTGTGTGTGTGTGTGTGTACATGTATTGGGGGCTGCTGCAGCAGTGCGGATGTCGAGACAATTGTGCCACACCATGCAAGAGCTGTCTACTGCTGTGGATCCACTATACTGTAACACATTTCTGTACGAAAGAAAAACAAGGAATACAAAACTAGAAGAAAGTGATTTGTTTTTATGGCTAAGTACCTCATTTAGAAGCCAGACTACACAAATGACATTTTTAATGCAAGTTGAATTCTTTCACCATTAGCATAAACACTTTCCATAGTGTATATATATATGCTGGGATAACAATAACGTATTAGAGTTGCTAGAAGTCACTTCTCTGACGAGTCCTTTTGGCATGTCTATATTTAGATTTTTGGCATTTAAAATTTGTCTGAAAGCTGTCAATTCTGATGGTAAATATATTTATATATATATTATCTTGAATTGTTTCTTACTAGCCCTGGTACTGACTCAGTTACTAACTGTTCAGTGCTCAGACATTTCTAGAAGCACCAGTTTAACCATGTTTCATGTTATAAAAAATCTGCATCACACATTTTTTTTTAACCAAATTGACCTTGTTATACAATGAAACAATAATATAGTAATGACCCAGAGTGTAGTGTACAGTAGCTTTTCAGCTAGCAACACTTATCTTCCCTCAGCTAGCGATAGAGAAGAGAATTGAATTTAGCTGTGTATTATGCAGACTGCTATGTGTTTTTGCAATAGATTTCCAAATATCTGAGTTTCTACTATGGGGAGATAAATATCTGTGAGGATCCGGTCATAATGGGCATTATTCATCAGTATCATTTCACTTCAAGTTCATGTTTTGTGTCATTTTTCATTTTAAAACAGACTTCTAAGTAAGACAAGTCACTCCAGCGTTAGCCACATCCTCTGGTTGCAAAAACGTTTAGCTAGAATTTGTTTTGGAACATGCTGTGTTGTGCTGTTTGGGGTCAGAACTGCAAAAGTGTTCAAAAACACATTCCAACTCGCAATCTAACTTCCAATTGTGAAGCTGGTTAGCAGCTAAGTAGCTAACCTAACTATCACATCGGTCAAGTTGGCTTGCTAACTAAGTATTTTAATAGGCTTAGCTTGCTAGTTAGCGAAAATGCCTAATTTATGTTGTTGGGTGAAGCAACATAGTTTAAAAAAAGGTATCTAGTTAAACATATCCATTAGAGCAGGTTTCTTTAGTGAGTTAACAAATGAGATTATGGCATCTGGCTGGGTAGCACAAGAGCCTTCAGTGCCAAAGCACCCACGATGTTATAATTTTAAAATATAACACCTTGAACCTGTCTACAAATACTATAAATGTATGCAAACACAGACCTGTATGCCTTCAATTTCGTTCTAGTACAAATGCTCAATAAGATATTTATACGTCTTGCAGGCTAGACCACCACTTAGGACAGGATACCGAGCCATACAGATCTAGAATTACACCATTTTAAAGTGGTAGTTTAGCCTAATAGCACTCCCTGTCTTTTAATGGTAATCCAGAATAATAAGTGGAAAACATTTTAGCTAATGTCAATCCAATTCTTTAATAAAACCCAGTCATACTATATCCAAATCACGTCAGGTTGCTAGGCTGCTCATAGGTCTAGGCATCTCTTCAAAAGTTTATTCAATGACCCTTGGCTGGGTAAAAACACAATTAATAGCTAATATTTTCATGTTTCACCTCTGTTTCCTTTCACTTTCAGCTATTTCTTGTTCACACTGGCATCCCAGTCTCGCCACAATACAAATGTGGCCTTCGTGTAAGCAATTTGGGGTAACTACAAATGTTTTCAACGATGGACTGCAGCCACAGCTTGTGAAATCGGACCGGTAGGAAAATTTCGAAGTGAATACTCCAAGAATGAGTCACACACACACACACACTCACAAACTCTGAACCATGTAAACCTGATGCCTCTAAATAAATGTAACATTATTTCTTAATTGAAGCTTCAGAAATTAGCAATATACATCTGCTTGTTAACAATTTTTGCTGCAACTTTGAGGTAGTGTATTACATACAGAAGACATCACAATGACATATTCTAGATTTTGATGAAGTAAAATTGCAAATTCTTTATCAGAGAGCGCAATCCCATACAACTGTTCACCAAACCAATCCTGACTGATGTATAATTTCATTAATATAATGTAATACAAGGTGTTCGAAGTCTTTAAAATCTTAACAGGGATTAGTGAGAGAAACATTACATTACAAGATCATAAACTGTGCCCTCATTGGGCACTATTGAACAACTAAATGAATTACATAAATATATAGCTTTTGATTGAACAAATCAGATCTTAATAGTGATCATTCTTGATCATGTGATTGATCATGTCCTGTGGATATACACCGTCTGCCCATGCTGCCTTCAAATCACCCTTTTTACGATCGACTTCCCAACAGCGGAGGATCGTCTGAGTGTCACAACACTCTAAATACCGAGGTCAAAGTGGCATCATCCTAAAAAGAGATTTAATTACCGTACAATAAACTTGGCTGTGGGGTGAAGAGAAACACAGAGACGAGACAAAAAGTGAGACAGACAGGGAGAGTCGGACAGGCAGAGGCATATGCGGAGCACTGCGGTGATTTATTCTTCACATTGATAGAGACGCTGCAATGAAAATAAAAAGCTTTTCTAGGTTTACAAAGATGTGGATTACTGTGACGTCTTAATACTGTGGGGCAACACCCCGTCAACACAACATTAACTCGCAGACAGTCGAATCCTGGACAAATCAGGTCAAAAGCCGAGAAACTACGGCTAAGCATGCTTAAATATGACATATAACATTGGCATGATACAACAATAACACTCCCTTTCTATCAAATTCTTATTTCAAATAATGTTTTACAAAACTTTTTGCACAAGTTAAGCAAGGAGTAAAACACAATGGGGGTATGCAGTTACAGGAAAATAGGAATGTAGAAAAATCAATGTTACTAAATTATTTTATTTGTTTTACGTCACATTCCTTGTCCGACAATTTTTATTTATGAAATTTCTGTTGTCAGTGAACAGTTGTCTCCTTTTGTTTTCTACTGAGGTTAATAAGTCCACTTCAGCATGTCATGTTACTCGGAAACTGCTCAATTCTCCTTCCTGAAGAGTGGGAAAACTTAAGGAACAATTTTACCTCATACTGCTACAAAGCACTGCCACTGAAGACCTAAAAAAATGCTAAATAATTGTACAATATATCAACAAAGGCTGTTAATATGTAGTGTTCACCATACAAAACACTGAGTTTGTCTGTTGCTATAGAAATCTTAACCTAGTATAACAAGCAAATTAATATAAACCTGTGACTTGCCTTTACTCACAGAACCGCTGTTATAGAAAATAAATGGACACATTCAGAACGGACAGTGTAGATGTTATATGTTTCTGGGTTTCCTGTACTTCCATACTGAAATGAATAATTACATTTACGGAATTATTAATATTATAATTCAGTTTATTAAAACTCTTCTGGCTCAACTACTCTCCACAGCTAGTTGCGAGTATGACTCTGCAAAATATATCTTCGGTGTAGGATGCTATGCAGTTTTCCACCCACAATGCAAAAATCCTACATAATATGACCTTAGTATGAATATATAATAAAAGTTCTATCTAGAACCTTTTAGAACCCATGGCTGAAAACCCATCTGTCTGCATATCAAGTTATGTCCTAAGCCTAAATGTTTTTACAAACACAAAAAGGACCAAAATACAAATTCTACGTACGTAGCCAAGTCTTAAATATGTTGCGGGAAAAAGTAAAAGGCCACAACACCTTTTTTAAAAGACACATGCTTGTACATCACAAACTAAAAAGAAGTCAATATGCAAAGAGGAGAGGAAGGAGAGTCAAGACACCAGTAATTAAGAATGTCTGCCTGGTTTTCAGACACCGGGAACCGTTCGACTGTGTGTTTATGAGACCTGTGTGTTTACATGACCACATGTTTATTAGATGTGTGTGTTTATGAGACGTGTGTTTAAAAACGCCAACTGGGTATCGGCTTGATACACATATGGCAGTCATGTTGTGTATCATTTCCCAGTGTCCTGTTTTCTGTTTATCTCTCACCTTAAACAAATATGTCTAAAAGAATGTATCGTATTACTATCATTTTGGACAGTAGATCGCTCCGGAGTACAAGATGCATTCCCTAGAGGAAAACATCTATAAATGCTGGATCAATCTAGCTTGTCTGTACTTGCCTCTAATTCAAACTGTTGTTGTACACGCACTGTGCGACAGTCCTACACTTAATCCCTCTGTCTAGCCTGCAAATGATCTGTTTTATGGTTGCCGAGATCCCTACTTGTAATTAACTTATGCACAACGTCTGATCTGATCATTACACCTACAAGTGCATTGCTAATTTCTGCATGGCTAAAGGATTTTAATGTTATGTTAACCCCAAGCTAACGGCAGCGTGTCACAAATTCCTGGTGCCAAGCTCCATGTGCTTTTTGTTTGCTTCGTCATGCGCCTTTGTTTTGGTTCTATTCCTGTTTCGTCATTGGTTTGTTCCCCTAATGTGTGCACCTGCTCTGTGTTTATCTCTTAATTAATTACTCCGTCTATTTATACCCTGCTGTCTCTTTATCTTGCTGATGGATTTTTGTATCGTTATGTTCCGTGCCTTGTTTTCCAAATCCTGTTTTCGCTGTACGTCCTGCTGTTGCTTGTTTTAGACATTGAGTACTTTAAAATATCCTAGTTTGTATCTGTCTGCCTGTGTACTGGAACCTGCTATGTATTCTGAGAGCAGTTCATGGATTGCCCGAAATAAATATCACACCGATCACCTGCACCTCACTCACCACATGTCACAGAGTGCATCTTTCCATAACCTTTAACTCCACCAAATGCTAAATGGAGATTACAATTACACTGCAAAACCATAACAAACATGTCAGTTTACTGTATAAGCCACTGCTCTTGTTAGAGCGTGTCCTGTAACTTGTAAATGATTTTGTTCTATTTGTATCTTCTAGCATGTTGACAGGCACACGCAATTCCTAACCATTCCTAATCTGCTCGTCACCAGTGACAATAAAGGGTTTCTCCTTCTGTTTCCATTGTCCTCACATGCAGAGTGAAAGCAAAAGCATGCCAAAGAGTGTGGAGAAGGACAAAAGGGAAAAAAAAAAGGAGAAGAAAAACAAATCTTCTCTATGCAGCATTTACTGACACTGACATGCTGGAAGAATTGGAGCTCAAGGAATATTGTTCTTCCTTCGGCATTTCTGTCTCTCTTCCATATCCCTAGCTGTCTTTGCCTCTAGCGCTTTCTTTTTCCCCTCATCACCTCTGTCTTTTTCCTCACACTTCACCCTCCCTGTCTATTTTCATCCCATCTTGACCCAGTCTCTCTTTTCTCCCATCCTTCTCTTACTATTCACTCTCTCGTGTTTCTTGCTTACTCATTTGCTTTCTCTCTCTCCCTCTCTCTTCACCTCTATCTCTATTATTTTTTCTCCCCCTTCCTCCACACAGATGAACAACAGCGCTGCAAAATGCCTGAAAAAATATTCACTGTCGCTGTCAAACAGTCGAAGGAAATTCAGTACTTCCACCATCCTGCTGCTTCTCTCTCTCTCTCTCTCTCTCTCAGACATGGAGGGGATGTAGCGGGAGTGAGAGGGGTAAGGCATGTTGCTATGCAACCATTTTCACACGGGTTCAGCTGATAATTCTGGTGTGAAGGTCCTGAATACCTGCACTATAATTTCTTTGCTTAACCCCTCCCCAACACACACTACATTTCCACTGACTATTAGTACTGTAGATAAACTCCAAAACCCTAACAACTGACCCAACTGATTAATTTTGTAAATAAAAGCAAATAGACAAACAAAAAAAAACATTTATTTGTAAAATAAATAAATAAATAAAAATCAGTTTGGTATATGAGGACCTGCCAAATGTCCTCACAAGGTCAAAAATGTCATGTATTCCTGTTATGTCGACATTTGGTCTTCGCAAAAGGTGAAAAAACTGTTCACACACACACACACACACAGAGAGTGTGACACACTGGCACAGTTTTCATTGGCATTCCTAACCAGAGTGCTGTGTCTTCCTTCCTCTTTGTTGTAGGACAGTGTTTAATGCAAGACATGTTTATGTGTTTAGTATGCACACACACACACACATCCACACCCAATCCTGGTGAGGACCTTGGATTGATATTATTGCAGCTAATTAATGCTAATGAAACCTAAATCTAATCCTAGTCTTAGTAACCCGGAATCCTTTTAGCTACTTTAGTGTTGTAAAATGAATAAAATAAAAAAGGGGGAAAAAAGTTTTCCTCGTTAGACCCCATCAAATGTCCTCACAATTATGACATTTGACATTCCCACCACGATATAGAACATGCCCTTACTCTCTCTCTCTCACACACACACATACACACACACACACACACACACAGTGATGCAGCCAGCAGGGAACCAATCACATCACAGTTGAGGCCACACCAGGCCCCCTCCCCCTCCATTCAAAAACAAGAGTTGCTCTGTTCATCCTAGAAAACAATGTTTATTCGTGTGGACAGCTGTTTAACGGGAATACAGCATTATTGCCAAACCCTGAGAGGCAGAAAGACTCGAACCCTGACAGAGCGATGGTTTCAGCAACCTCGTCCGAACCTTATGGCAACTGAATCACATTCCCTTTCACCTGGCCTGTGCTGTTTCACGTGCTGCTGAGGCGCTGAGTCTCAAGTTGCTTTCTTTAACACAACACAGTGTGTTTAACGCTATGAAAACCACACTATTACAGCAAAACAGATACACTAGTCATGTGACGTGTTCTGGACAGCGACTAAAGGCTAATACTTTTAATCTGATACACTGACTCAGATTTATGTCACAAAGGATTCCAGAACAAGGTAAAAAAATATAGCATGTGACTAATCCTTGGCTCTGTGTCAGTACTAAGAATGTGAAGAACAGACATTGCGGGAGTGTTTTTAAGTACTCATGATGAGATTCATGTTTTCAGGGTCATACAGCATGACACACAGCGAAGTTTACTGAGAATACTATCTTGGCTAACAGTAGCTAGCACATAGCTAGCTAGAGTGCACTATTAAATTTTATAAAGAATTTACACATAATTCACCCCAACTATTGAACAGCTTAATTACTCAGGTCTCATGTACCAAGTTAGTGTAAAGCGGCTAAAGTATTTTACCGACTAAAATAAGTGTTTAAAGTGACTGAAAATGCTAACAAAGGAATTTGTTGCTAGCTAGGTAACTTGAGTAAGTGCACCCTTCTACTGACAAAAACGAGGTTTTTTGTTTCGTTTTGTTTGTTTTGTTATTTCAAGAAATTCCCGTAATGAATTATGACTCTTTCTTTCCGATCATTCTCAAAATCTGGATAGTTGCACACTTCAATATTGGACTCGAACTCTGGAACTGTTGGAATATTAAGTGAAAACAAATACAAACACAAAAGAGAGAAACCTTTGTTTACATCCTCCAGACATGAAGCCCCGAGTTCAGGGTCAAAGGCTGAGCTCTCCAGAGCTGTGAAAGGAAGTTTATTACCCCTTTTCTGAATAAATAATAACGGCTCCTTTATTTTGAGCATCTGCAGCCGCTAACAGTGCTCTTTAATGAGAAGAGTTATAAACAGGCTGCGTTTAATTACACCTCAAATCCACCAAACTGTCATCTGCACATGGCTTCAGCTGGCCCTCCATCTGACATTTCTGTGTGTGTTCTGATTTGCGAGCCCTCATGGCAGTTACGTTTATGACTGTGTGCTATTGTGTGTGTGTGTGTGTGTACAAATGCATGGTAGTATTTCTCTATTGTGGCGGTGCCAGGTGCTGGTTAGAGATCTGAACCAGAGCCAAGATCAGCCCACTGTCATTACTGGGAACACACGCACACACGCGGCATTCGAATACACATAGGAGAACACACGTGAGTATAATCTTCTGGGGTAGTAATCCGAGGGAATATAATCTCCACGGCAGCATTTATTCTAGACGCTCTGAATTGCTTTGCATGAAAGTACATCCTGGGAATCGATTATATAATATATCACAATGTACAACAAATACAAGATCATTTTCTGCTTGACTTTTCAAAAAAAATTGGCAGCCCTCCTGCATGCCATTAAGGATAAGGATGGCTAGACAGACAGCAATAATGTGCTCCCCAGATAAAGTCTGTCCAAATCGAAAAGGCACCATCAGAACTGCTGTATTCCTGCTTTCGGAGTTTCATGAAGTGCAGATCAAAGTAATATCATACACCATAATAAAGTAGCCCATGCTAATTTTGTGCGCAGTCCCACTTGTAGCTGGCAACTGAAACATTACAGCTTAGATTTGTCTGACATTTTAAGAATGTACATTAAGAACTTGTACAGCAGACGCCTCAATGAAGGCTAATAATATACACATTTAACGAAGAAAACAAACGTTAATATGGTGACACTTTCTGCAAGAAAATGTTTATTAAACATTTATGAAAGTCAACACTTTTCAATTATCAGTAGGTTTTCTTACATAGGAAAGACTTCAGGACAGAGGTCATTATGCATTTTGAACTTTTGGCTTATTAACATCGTGAGAGAGGGAGAGAGAGAGAGAGAGAGGCTGGTGAGGGGCTGGCTGTTTATAACTGCTATAAAGTGATAACTGGAATCAACATTTTTCAATGCTCTGTGACATGTTGCTGTAAGAAAATAATCCTCAGCATGCATTATTTTCCTATAACAGCATGTGTTTTATTCCTTATATTATTCACCGCATGAAGGAATAAACCTTGCAGACTCTGAGCAATCACTTCTCGAGGGAATAATACTGCTTGACAATTATAACAGTTTCCTAATGAATGTGACAGACCCTTACATGAGGAGCGTGACAACAGGAAAATGATTACGGTCAAAACATCTCCCTATCCTTAACCAAATCCAGGATGTACAACGTATCCGGTCATGATTTAGGGGGATTCATTAATCACAGGGATATATCATTTGCATATATTTTCGAGTGATAAATGGCCTATGATGCCTCCTGGGCCTCTGATTTTGCATTTCAAAGCTGACAACGCCATTTTCTTACTTACTCAATCAATTTAATCTAATCCAGAGACAGATTAAACCCATGCTAATTTGTGACCTACCCAAATCAGAGTTCACACTCTGTAACAGGAAACAGCTCCAAAGTCATCTTAACATCTACTCAGTTTTCCCTGGTAATCCAAGACGTCATTTAAAGGAGTTTTTGGCACACACCAAGTCATAAATACCTACATGGCAGCTGTAAAGACATCAGTGGGCTTCTACAGTGGACGCTATTGCCAGTTAATGCTAGTAAACCAGAAATCAGCTCATACGCTGGTGCGCAGTACAACCTGATACCTCATGATTCAACTCCGAGAGGACATCTGCATTAAAAAAAACAAGCAGGTGGAGGTTAACTTGAACAGGCATCCTGTTACACACCATGCAGGACTCTGAAACCACAAAATGACAAACACTGATCTGGTGGTATGGTAAATTAGATAGTATTGATATCTTGTTGATGAATCTTACTTCAGATAGATTTTAATTAGTGGTCTGTCGTTAAAAACCATTTGTAGGGTCTTTTTACTGTAATGTTTGAACTATTCGTTTCAGAAAAGATCGCTGTGATTAAGTCACGTGTGAATAAAAGATTTCAAGTGACCATGTTAAAACATGCTCACAAACATGATCCTTGTAAAGAAAGCCATTACAGAAAATCGATACAGTCTGCTGCAGAGTGCCTTGTTCAGGTGAAATAGCCACGGCAGGGGTCAAATCAATGTAATTGCCTCCAAGCCCATATTTCCATTTGGAAAAATGATATGACTTTCTCATACAGAAATCTAGGAAAAAACAGTCACACATACTGCAATCCAGACAAAACAATACACCAAAAAGAAAGCACATATAAAGTCATTAGGCAAACCACTTTCATATATACACGCAATGATCTCAGTGCTCTCATGATCCCATTCAAATACTCTCATATTCACCACTTTTACTCTCACATTACCATTTTAATGGTTATATTCACCACTTTACCTCATGCATTTACACAAAACCTTTCACATTCCTCACTTTACCACATAAATTTACATCCAATGCTTACACATTCACGGATTTCACTCTCACATTTACATAAAATACCCTCGCATTTGCCACTTCAATTTACAGGTTACCGGTTTACCTCATAAATCTACATAAAATCCTTCCACATTAATCATTCTACCTCATAAATTTAAATAAACTGCTCCAAAATTCACCAGTATACCTCTCACATTTACAGAAAATATTTTCACATTAACCACATTCATCAAAAACACTCTCACATTCACCACTTGCCTCATAAACACTCTCACATTCGCTATTTTACCTTAAAGATTTAATTCAAGCACTCACATTACTACATACATTTGAATAAAATGCCCTCATATTAACCACTTTACTTCTTTCATACCCACACATACAGCATTTGGTGAAGTATCAGCTGAGAGAAAACAATAGCATATCAACACAAACTGTGTAATCTTACCTGTGCATACTCCCTCTCTAGTGTGGCCTTCTTCTGACTGTATGTCCTGTAAGAGAAAATAAAAGATCGTTATTAAACTAAAAATAATGTCGCCAGTGCCCTTGCGGACCAACATTACCTTCCCTCCCTCAGAATTTTACTCCACTTAATCCCTGCCCTCCAAAACCCAGAGCTATTTGTTTCATTCACTCGGTCTCACGCTGTCAAGTGACAGCAACCTTACACTCCGGCCCGAAGAGCAACGGAGGAAACATTAAGATGAGTGTTTTATTAATGTTTGGCACATGGCTGGTTTGCCGACTAGCCAGAAGGCAGGAGGTAGTAAAAAAATAAATAAATAACTAAAACAGCTGTGGTAATGAAGAGCAGATTAGAAAGAAAGAAGGTGTTGGGACCCCCAGTTAGTCTGAAAAAGTATTCTGGACCATCGAAACATATGGAGTTTGTTTTAAAAAAAAAACCCTGGTTTGCACATTTTTCTCTTATTAGGGCAAAACAGTAGACTTTTTTAAACATGAGTCTAATGTGAAAGATGCATCTTGGGGGAAAAGACCTTAAGCTTTTTAATCAGCATTGCTAAGTACACCGATCAGGCATAACATTATGACCACTGACAGGTGAAGTGAATAACACTCATCATGGCACCTGTTAGTGGGTGGGATATATTAGGCAGTAAGTGAACATTTTCTGGATCAGCGCATCTCCAAAACTGCAGCTCTTGTGGGGTGTTCCCGGTCTTCAGTGGTCAGTATCTATCAAAAGCGGTCCAAGGAAGGAACAGTGGTGAACCGGTGACAGGGTCATGGGCGGTCAAGGCTCACTGATGCACGTGAGGAGCGAAGGCTGGCCCGTGTGATCCGATCTAACAGACGAGCTACTGCTGCTCAAATTGCTGAATAAGTTAATGCTGTTTCTGATAGAAAGGTGTCAGAATACACAGTGCATCGCAGTTTGTTGCTGTCCCCAGTCAGGGGTGCCCGGGTGGTCATAACGTTGTGCCTGGTCGGTGAATAATACTTTTTTTTTTGGACAATGTTTTTATTATGAAAACATTAAACAAAGATGGTTTCCGGACAGAAATCTGCCCTGTTTACTCGTTATTTACATGCATCTCGGGTTACAGGATCAGAAGAGCTGAGGTTTGCCACATAGGTTTGTATTGCCCCTTCCAATCACATCTGCTCAAAAGCATACTGCTGTTTTCAATTTTCTTCCCCTTCCTTTAATTATAATATTTTTTAACTAGAGTTTTAAATTGACAGGAAACTAAGTTACTGTCAAGTATCTTAACTCATATGCACAGGAGAAGAGTTGGACCTGACAATCTGTAGTGTCCTTAATGCAATGTTCTCACGTTGAGAATAGTAAGAACATGCATTAATTACTACTGTAATGTGGTATCAGGGATGGCACAGCTGGTGGATTCCACATGTTAACCTCACACCTGGCAATACCACTGGCAAAACGGCAATGTGGCTTATAACCGTGACTGAATGTGGTCAGTGCACAGAGCACATGTGACCTGATTAACCAAGATGCATGTTAATACCAAATGTAAACAGGGCCATAGAGAAATCTAGACATTTAGTAAGTGGCCAGTTAGCTAGCTAGGAAAATGGTCTGGTAGCTACTTAATTTTAATCTTGTCTTAATGTTTAATACATTAAACATCAAGTTTTTTTTTCCAGTTAAATAAAATCCTATTAGCATGTATTTAAGCCTGGTACCTCCTTATCAGGGGAAGTATGTGTGTGTTCAAAGCAGTACTGTACATTTGCATGTGAGGACTTGGTTAAATTGGCTCCTATACAAGACAGGAATTTCCGCAGCGACTCCTGTTTGAAACCCCAGTGACCCCTTTATCAACTGAATGAGCACTGGACTGAATCCAAAACATGGCTTTGGGCATACATAGTTTGATGGGGCTACAAGTAGATGTGTGGGGTATGTTTAGGCATACTGCAAACACACACACACACACACACACACACACACACAGCCTCATTTAGCACTAGATCTAATGTGTTTATCTCTCGTCCAAACCTTTATCTCTCTTCTATTTCACATCCCGAACAGCCGTTATCGCCACTGCAGCATTCCTTATCTCAATCTAGGGAGCTCAACTCCAAAATCCGTCTCTCTCTGTCTGCTTCGGAGAATGGCTGAGAATTTTGGGATTACATAACCCTCTAAAACACCATTAACCCTTTTAGAACCATGCTTAATGTATGAAACTAAATTTATGTCATGTGACAGGACAGGATGCAGTCAAACCTTCGAGTTTCAGTCTCCCACCCTTCTGAAGGTCTGCAAAAGGAAAGGTATGTATTTCTATCAACTAGTCTATATTACAATCAACTACCTGACTGAAAATTAAAAAATTCCAAAGAAGCACTAAATGGCAAAATCAAAAAGCTTAAAGGAAAAAAAGTACTCAGACACAGACAGGAAGACACACCCACTTATCAGTACATCCAAAAATCTGTTTCCTCTGTTATTACAACTCATTTAGCGCGGCCCAACTTTCAGTTTTCAGTCAAGCATCAAAAATTCCGTCCAGATTTTTCTATTCTCAAATATAATTTGCATAAACCCAGCTGGCTGGAAATTCCACTTATAACTCAAGATGTCTCTACAGAAAAGGCACAGAAGATAGCAGCTTCCAGTGAACACGGACGGTTCATCTCTACACACGGATTTATTTAAATCATTGCAAACACACACAAAGGTGTGAACAACAGTCGCGTATCAGAGTGCCCACCCATTCAAAGTGAAACTTAGGCATCAGTTTCTTCCACTCTATTACTGTGTTTCCATCCTAATCCACCCCCACCATACAATAATAAATACATTGTCTTTGATTTGAAATTTAAAAACATACTTAGCTAATGAGTTACAGATAAAACATTATTAATGGATATATTCAGAGATTCAGTGAAGCATTCACTGAAGCAAGATGCCAATGATCTTCCTTTAAGATCCACAGTTCTGATTGGACAACATAACACACAACATGAGTTTTTCATATTCACTGAATTCATTGAAGGAATCCAACAGACTTCCTGTTGATGCCCCATGCAGTGTGTATTCCCACCTCACTCACAGTTTTCCCAGTACTGCCTCTGAATCCACTGTGACTCTGATCAGGATAAAGCAGTTCTGAAGATGAATGATGAATGAAGCCAACAGAAAGAGAAGGTTGATAATAAGGACAGTCGTGTTGAACTTTATATTCCAAATTTTGTAGATCATTATATTTTAACATTTAGCAGAACATTTATACAACAGAGCAGATGAGGTCTAAGGGCCTAGCAACAGCAGTTTAGTAGTGCTGGGATATGAACTCATGAATTTCTGATCATTAGTCCACCATTTTAACCAATGAGTTACTTCTACCAGCTTCTAAAGTTCCCATACAGTCAATCAATGGTAAGTAATCTAATCTTAAGTTTATTCATTCAATGTCTTTTCTGATCAAATAAAGCTTTCATACAGAAGCCATGGGAAATAAATTGTAATTTACAGGCATGAGATCTAGTACAGTATGAGGGATTTGCATCACATATCCACTAGAGATTGGCAACACACTGGTGCAGTAGGTAGCACTGCTGTTAGAGTCAGGGTCACTGCTTCAATCCAGTCGTGAACTCAAGTTCTTAAGAGCTTACTGTCTGTGTGGAGTTGTATCTCCCTGTGTTTATATCAGTTTCCTCCTGTTTCTTTGGTGTTCTTCCAAAAACATGCAGGCGCATGAACTGGCTACTCTAAAGTTTCCAGCAATAAATGATCATCCAAACCAGCTTGAATTCTCTGCCCAGTGTTTCTAGGATCTGCCGTTGTCTGACCAGGATGAAGTGATTAATGAAGATGAATGAATAAATGAATGAATTTATCCTCATTTATTTATTTATTTAAAAAAAAAAATTGTGCTAAAACCCCTCATGTCCAAATAGCATTTAGGTCGCACATAAAAGTGCAGGTTGCTGCTGGCTTTTGAGGAACATGAAGCCGCTTTAACATATAAGAAGTGATACTGGCTTCTGAGAATGTAGTATTTAAAGAGAAACTATATAGCCTAGACAAAAAAAAAAACTTTGTAAAATTCAGCTATAAAAGTCAGGACCAAGGGATTTTTACACTTTACAGTAATCCAATGGTCTCATGGACCTCTGCTTCATATCAGTACATTAGAAAAAAAAAAAAAAAACACTGCACAAAACACTGCACTGCCTGTTGACCAATCAGAACAACTCCACAAAAATCAACAAAAATCTAAATGAGTTGCGAAGTGAAAACCTTTTCCCTAAAATGCAAAATGGACTATTTGGCTTACTACCATGATTTTTTTTAAATGCCTTTTTTTTCTCTGGACACAGTGACTGTATGAAAGTGACTGTGAAAGCTAGTATTTTAATGACTGTTCTTCTAATTAACACAATCCCTTTACTTTGTATAACATTTTATAAAATGCATTTTAATTATACTGTATGCAGAGTCGATCAGTTACATCTCAGTGCAGAGTCCTCAAAATGAATCATCTCTTAATTCACAAAGGTGAACTGCTCTGATGTTGAAAAGAAAGTTCAGTGAAAGCCTTTTAATTAAAGAACAAGAGTAATGACCTTGCCTTCAAAAAAATGTGGAACACTAACTAATTCTACCTCACATATACACTTAAAAACAATTTCACTCATTATTTCGTAGATATATATTGCTTATAAACTCTAAAATGATGATGGTTGATCCTTCAGGCAGACATGATTCACTTAAGTGGATAAAGTAGAATAGCCCATGAGATAAAGACAGGGAATTCCTTAATAGGAAACTAGGAAAGGCATGTAAAACGACAAAAGTAGAGCACTATAAAACTAATGTGTGTGTGCGTCCTTAGCATATAATGCAACTGCAAGTGTTGCTTGCTTCAAAATAAGAACCTGCACTGAGCAGACCATGTGGCTTCCAGATGTTGGCTTTCCTAACATGAACTTCTGTGAGGGAGACACTACAAATGCAGGTCAAAGGTCAACTGCCCAGTGGGTAAATCCACCTCAGATCATCTTTTTTGTATCTCTGAACTGAACAATGTAAAACAACACAACTAACCAAACACAGACATCTAGAAAAACTATAAAGTCATATTACCATACCACATATGTAGTGGTCATGTGTTTGTTGTAGCATAACATGGTTAAAGAACACAATGTGGAACGATTGAGACAGCAAGTCTGGAGACATTTTCCAGGAAGTCGTCTAGAAGGGGAAGACAACACTTTAAGTCAATAATTACACCCGGCTCTAGAACACCTAATTATAAAGCTGTACAAAGAAGCTAACGATCACGCTGTTACTTTTAGGATCCCATGACTGTTAGCATGTCTAACTCAAGCGCTGGGAAAAAAAAAGAAGAAAAAACTGCTGAACTTTGGAAATTCTAACCTCTACTTGGGTTATTCTCGAATACAGTGCCACTGAGTTGACAAGACAAAATTAAATACTACGGATGAAATCATCACCGAAGCAGTCAGGTTAATGCTATTCTGACAAAGGCCCCCTTTTGTGCTAATAATAAATCTCTGTGCTGTGAATGGCTCGCAGTTTTATACACACATTCTGACCAGCGAGCAGCGAAAAAGCCTGAATGTGCAAATCTGGGTAAGAATATCTAGCAAAAAAAATAAATAAATTGTCAAAAGATACCTTGTCAAAAGTGAATGCATGCCTAATGTGTTACTGGTTTCAGTGTAGGTTATGTGGCCGCATAAAAGGTGCTTAAATGTCCAATCACCGCACTGCAGTCCAGCAAAGCTAAACTTGTCTAGTCTTGCCGAGATTTGTTCATATTCATAATGTGTTTATTCAGGAAATGAATAAAAAAAAAAAAGGTCAAGATCAGGCAGTTATCAAAGCTGGCTTTCTTTCCTTCAACAGTATGTTCAGTACACCATACATACACACACAGCACACAGATCTGTGGAATTTAAAGGTCCACAGTCAAGCTATAAACTGTGGAATCTGCTTCGAAGCCACAAAACACAACAAGCAAATTTCACATTCATTGGTATGTAAACAATTTGAGGTCAATTCAATTCAAAACATAACAAGATGCCAAAAGAAATCCCAATAGTCACCATGATTGAAGCATAAAACCTGCTGGTTTTGGCAATAACATTCAGCCACTGCGTTACATAAAAATGGGATAATGGTAATAAAGAGGCGCTATTATGGCTTTAATATTCATCTTTGAAAGAGAAATCTACAGCATGTGTGTGTGACAGTGAACAGATCTGAAAAAGGTGGTTTAACCGTGTGTGCGTGTACAGTTTAGGGGAAACGCATGGGGAGAATGACGTGAATGATTGTGGGACAGTGAAGACAGGAAACTAGAGTGAGAGAAAGTGAGTAAACATTTTGCTAAAGGACAGAAGAGATAACAGTGACGATAAACAAAGTAGGAAGGATTAAGGGAAGTGATTTCAATCTAATTACAAGTGGAATGAGATGAGGCCAGGGTTAGCGATATCACGGCCTTGCGCTTAACCACTGAAGCTTTTCCAATTAGAGACAGTTAAAGTGTGAGACAGAGTGAAGCTATGTGTAATCTCATCACTTACTCATGTCACAAAGTGTATGGATTTGCCCTGTTATGACTGTACATAAAAAACCATGGCACTAGACAATAATTCTGAGTTTGGTCAATAACGCAAAAAAAAAAAAAAAAAAATCACTCAACACGCCGGTTTGTGTTTGTATTGCAGTTGTGTAGAATGAGAAACAATCCCCCAAATCACCCTAGAAATGAGACAATAATCAGTTTAATAATGTAATGAAATCTAATTCAGCTGATATCTAGCTGTAGACACCGTGGGGAAAAAATCTGAGTGAATTCTGGCGATTGAAGATATTGATAATGTGGCTGCATATCTTTCAATATCAGACGTGTAAACGTCTCATCCCGACTATAGCCTTCAAGACTTCAAATAAACTGAGCCGTTCAATAATCTGTAAGCATCACACTGTGTTGAATGTGATGCAGACACAATATCGATACTGCAGACATAACTGATGAGGAAATGTTTATAAAAGTAGGCTAACTGAAGTGAGTTGAGAGTGGGTGGGGAGGAAATGAGCAACAACATGAACTAACAATTGCGATAAAGCATGGTTGAACATCCTAGTTTCCTAATAACGCTTAAACATGATTTATACTTCGAGTTTGTAAGCTTTAGAATATCAAAAACTATCAAAATTTAACTTGTAAAAAAATGAAAAACCATAAGTGCTCATAAAACTGTACCATGGACTATTCTACTGAACTGCTGTGTTAAATGTGGAGGATGCTTGGCTGGTTTGTAATTATTGAACGCACAACATGCACTTTTACTCAGTGCTAGCTAAAAAAAACATTAGAGTCAGGGTAACGAGACAAAGAGCATTACCCAAGAAAGCTTTCTTGCACTGGTTTTGTAAATGATTAAATGATTAGTAAACGCATTAGATGTAAATAATCATATAAACCTTTTTAATTAATTGAGCTGCTCTGTATCTGCGAGAACGTTCATGAGGTTGAGATTTTAACCAGAGCCACAGTGTGTGCTGCGGCAGTATCCTGCTCAATGGAATAAAGCGATTTAATCTGGTAATATTTTCTCAACCAGCAGAATGTGACTGATAACGATAATTCAATTTGATATTTCATTGTTGCCTGTGATATGGAATGGCACTCTGTTTGCACTTTCAACCGCATAAGACTTAACAGAGCTCAAATGATTTGTTAGGAGCCATGTGGTTTTTACTTCAGCCCTGTGATGGACTGGCCTTCCATCTGGGGGGTTAATTATCCTGCCTTACATGTAGCGTTCCCAGGATAAGCTGTGAATCCTTCACAACCTTGACGGAGTTATACTATTTGAAAGTTTATCTGAATCCTGTTTATCTAAATAAAGATACTCCCTGTCTTTTAGTGCTGATCCATAATAATAGCAGATTATTGATGATTTTACCATTCTAAATTATATAATAATTATAATTTATTTCAACTAATATCAATCCTGTTCCTTCAATCAGATCAGTAAATTGCTGTCAGGTTACTAGGCTTGTTGGGTCTTTTTGCAACCAGGTTGTGAATGCAAACACCAAAGAACGAGGTCTACATAATTTTGGTTTGCAGGCAATAAGCTAAACTTGTTGTAATAAAATTGCAGAGGGATTTGTTTAAATTTGGTTTGGGTGCTTTAATATTGCTATAATATGAAAACCAATACAAAATCTGGTTCTGGCTGAATTTGGATCAGTCCAGCAACTAAATTGAACCCCAAAGGTTTAATGAATTTGAATTAAACTGAAAGACCGCGATTTAATACAGAATTTAAGCGCAGAAAAATCAGTACAGAGACAGTAACACAAATAATTATAATGTAAATATTCATTTTTAGGTTGAATTACAACAGTGCAAATCAAGAAGAGATAATGATTCATATTTTAAGTGGTATTTTCATTTCCAGGAGTCGAGTGAGAGAGTGTGTGTGGATGAAGCAGCACACTCCATTACAGTCCCAGAGAGTGTGACTGTAAATAAAATAGTCTATACTTTTTAATATCTCTACTTAGATTCGGATGATTAGCCAGTTATGAAAAACATTTAACATTTTAACTCCACTCGCAGATTATCTGCTTTAATCTTCATGAATCATGAAGCTTTTGAAAGAGTGTTTGCTTCAAAATTAGCATGACAAATGATTTTGTGCACGTTGCCTATTTTAACACAAGCAGGATAAAATATTGATGTGTTACACAGACACACACAAAATACTGTAACCACAAATAAATGAATTGATGCCCTTTAACAGTATGAGGTATAAATATCTCTCTGCTCTTTGCGGCTTGAGGTGCTGCATGAGATGCTAGTGTATATTTTAAGCTTTATAAATGCATTTGTTGTTATTGCAATGTTCCTTCAAAAACAATACTAAAGTTCTAATTTAGCACTAATAATCAATGTGTTCATTTGATATTGTAGAAACCCAACCACATAATATTGTAAAAAGTGATAAAAATATTTGATTAAACCTCATTCTCTCTCTCTCTCTCTCTCTCACACACACACACACACACACCTTCATTTACATTATCTAGAGAACATGATGCAGGTCTAAATTTAGCTGCTGATTTGTGAAGATTTCACACCAGAAAAGGCAAATATCCCATGTTGTACTTTTTCACAGCCTGTGATGGTAGACAGGCAGTTACTGCAGTGTTTAGTTGAAGAGGGCGATCAAACTGAGGCTCCTAACAAAATGAAAAGCGTTTCCGCAGAGTTCCACACCAATCAAATTTGACTCAGCAAAGTCTCTTTTGAGAGCGGCTGATGAGTCTATTTCATTAGTGAGAAGTGCAATGGCTGATGGAGAGAGAGCGAGAGAGCGATAGAGAGAGAGAGAGAGAGAGAGGGAGGGAGAGAGAGAGAGAGAAAGTGTCTGTCTGTGTTTGTGTGTGTCTGTGTTTGTGTGTGTGTCTGTGTGTGCATTTTAGACTTCCTCTTAAACCAGAATAGAATTTGTTTTAAGAATTTGAGATGCTCATTTTCAGTGAAATAACATTCTAGCTCACAGGAACACTGACAAATACTGAAACAGGAACTATTTTCTGGTTCCTAAAGAAAAACAGGAACCAACACATATTTTGAAAAATAAGAAAATGTTGAAGAAGTGAAACTCTAGGGGAAGAAAACGGGTAATTTTGATGACTAAAAAAAAAACAAACAAACAGTTTTTTTAAGAATAAAAAGAATTGAGCTTGAGGAGTTTACTGTAGGACACCCAGTTCCTCACTTTCTTTCCTTCCATTTTGGTTGTGGTGAACTTGACTTTCAAATGATCTCAGCCACAACACACACACACACAGGGGAAAGTCAGTAATAAATGGCTTTAATTTTCGAGAACAGCTGAGTGTCTAGTTTCACTGTTACAACAGCGTATACTAGGTTTGTGTCATATTTCATTATGTGGTATTGGAGTATTTTTTTTTTTATAACTATGAGTAAATAAGCCTAGTACTTACTGGTATTGATGTACATCTACTACAAACAGAATAAAAGGATGATTGTCACATATTATATAATAGCTTTAACTTTTTAGCTCATATGATCGAACAAATGAACAGGGCAAGTCTAGAAATAACAACAGAATTTGTCCCATTTGTACGCAAGCTAGGGTGACATAACTCCTTTGTCTTGTTTTAATGTGAACTCGGCTTAGTTATGCGTCTCTGATCGAAAGCTTAGCATATTACAGTTCATTTTAGCTCTTAGCGTGATCACGTTTCACTTCGCGCTAACACAGACCTAATTAAATACCACCAGCATTTTACTGATGATATTGAAGCTCTTTAACACCCATACAATGTGGTTCCCAGTATAAACTACAATTGATTATTCCCACACGCACACACACACACACAAACAACACAAAGAGGCGCCTTCAAAAACAACGCTCGCTCTCTCTCTCTCTCGTCCTCTCTGCTTTGTATTTTGCCTCGATTCACCAGATTCTGGAACCACAAAACTCTCTTTCAACTATGTGAAAGAATAAATGCCTCTCTGGAGTGCTAAACTATTTCCCACAATGCCTTGCATCGCCCACCCAGCTCTTCCTGCTGACAGTCAATCAGAGAGAATCCTCATCTTCATTCAGCTAACTTGTAACAGGTACCACAGGACAGAAGGTAAAGAACTAAACACTGGAGGAAGAAAGATACAATACAGGAATATAGATACAGAAAACACACAGAGTAATGCCTGTTATGTGTACTGCAAAATGATCTCAAATAAAGCCTAGGAGTGGTTGTAAGTACGTGTCTATTTTCGAACGTATGGCAGCGTTACAGTGTAGGGCTAATAACAGCTTAGGTCATGTGACATAATCAGATGATGACATCAGCAGCAGCCAGCCTAACAGTGTTCATAAGGATCAGACGGGAGATGAGATCAATGAAGCGCCACACTTCCTGCCAGGAGATTGATTTATACAACAAGACCACCTTGTGTGTGCGTGCGTGGTGTGTGTATTTGTGTATGTTTGTGGGGAGTGTGTGTTTGTGTGGGCGTATTCCAGATTTTAATTCTTGGATGGGACCAAATGTCCCAACAAGGATAGGAATAGATCACATGTCTGACATTTGGATTGTCCCCACAAAGAACACTTATGTAAAAAATTGCTCTCGGTTACTGAATATGTAAAGTTAGGGTTAGATTTAGCTGATAGCATACCATATGAATTAACTGCTTTAATAATAATGCCAACAGATGTTCCTCACAAGGACTGTGTGTTAGCAAGGGTCACATCTCATGTCTGTGAGACTCTTCCTGCAATAACGAGTATGAATTGGAGGGAAGGCCATGTGTAAAAACCACAAATGCTTCATTTTCTCCATTTCTCCCTTGACGCTTGCAGTTAAGCTTCTATCACTGCGATCTATCTTCTATCATTACACAGAACACAGCTTTATGTAATACAACCCTAACAATTGCTTCAGTCTCGAGTATTCTTTTTTGGATGTTCAAGATCAATCCCAGAGAGGCACCAAATTGTAAAAGTTTAGTGGTTACTACTCCCACACACCTGATGCAACCAGATAATTAGCTCAATCAGGAACTCGTATTGCACAATGAAGAACCGGGCCGAAAAAAACGTATACTTCTGTGCGGTTCAGTCTTTTAATTGACTCTGTTAAGTTGTCTTAATATACCATTATATCACTACACTATTCATAATTCTCTATAACAGTAGTTCCAACTGAAAGGCAAATTACAGGTTCATATAAATCCTCTCGCTCTAATGGGTTTTTGCTTCTGTAGTAACTTCGGGACTTGTATAGAGAACTTTCAACATAAATCGAATAAAAAGGTTTTGCTGAGAACGAAGAAGGAGCCAACTTATCCCGTGGGATTTCCACAACGTGAAATATATCTATACATGGATTAAAAACCTATGATGTGGTTTTCATAACTAAAAATTGTTAGCACTGTCAAATTGTTGTGGAGTAAAAGGAATAAAACATGACAGGATATGGAGTTAAGTGAAAAAGTATAATTTCAGCAGCATAATGGATCAAATCACAGTGGTGTTGATTATTTGCCTAACATCACACCCCATTTCATATACATCATACATAATGCGATATTTAATGCGATATAAAACTATACGATATTTTTCAACAGTGGTGTTATCAATTCCATATTACAGATACAGCATACAAAATGCTGTTAGGAAAACCTTTCCTAGGATTTTCCGAGAATAGACAAAAAAAAAACCCCACAATTTTAATAATTGACTTAAAATTTTCTGGAAATATAAAGATTAAATAAATGCATTTAGGCAGACTTTCTCTGGTTGGTGAAATTATCTATTTTATTAGTCATAAGGTTAATAAGTAAATAAGAACTTTATCATCATTTGGTTAATTCACAATATAACCCAACAATGTCATTTTTACAAAAATCAATTAAAAAATTATTTCTGAGAATTTTCTCCTAAAAAGTCTTTCTGCTAAGAATTTGGTCTAGACATGGCATTTTAGTGGGTAAATGTCGCTAGTAAGGAGTGAAATATGAGAATTGCAGATCAGGCAGCTTTTTGGACATTCAGCTGACTCAATGAATTATCCCAACCCACCTCTTCATGTTAGTGCTATTTTTTCCCCCAGAACTTTAAGTGGGGAACAGTTAGAATGGCCCTTATGAAGGTCTCATGCTGTGGACCGCAAAGATAACGAAGCGCGCCATTAGCTGAGTGCTACACAGTAATGATGCTATATTATTAGCCATGGATAGCCGCCAGGGTTGCCAAAGCAATTTCAGAAATAATAAAACCCATTACATCACTTGCATGGCTGTAATAATGATCATATTTTTGTCATCAGGAGGTACACGGAATGGAATTTTACCGAGAAAGAATAACGTCATGGACAAACACAAGGCTTTTATACAGGAAAAGAATTAGCATTCATAAGTAAAAGTGCTTAATGCTCTCCTATTTAGTGAGATGTGTCCTGGCCCTGGGAGCTGCAGTTTGCATCATTTCTAATAAGCTAATGAGGATGGACGACTGATTAGGGATAAATAAGCCAAGTGGTGTACTGGGCATTGTATAAAATAGTTGCTGCTGGAAACATAGGTTCATGCAGTGTGTGTGTGTGAGTGTGTGTTTTTAAAAATTAAACTGGAGAATGGACGGACAACAGCCCATATTCTCAAATCTCACAGACAGGCAGACACTCACACACACACACCAGAGTTGATTTTGATTACACAGCAATTTCCTTTTGCAACCCCCTTGTGGGGGTGTCCCACAGTTAAATACATCTCTCGAACTAAATGTTTATGTCCCTGCACACACACACACACACACACACTTGTTTTGTGAGAACCTTTTACAATTTGTCCTTATGATAGCCTTCTATTGACATTAATGCTGTAAATAAATGCTTACACCTTTACCTTAAAGTCAGTAACTACCTTTTTTTTCAGTACCAGCCCTCATAATCCAAATCTGTCATATATTCCTTTCTTTGTGGATATAAAAACATGCAAACACACACACACCAAGCTGATAAGTAGAGCCGTACATTTTTCAATGACTATGTCAATCTATTTGTTCATGATTTCAATGATAACCAGAGGACATAACAGTTTCTGAGCTGTTTTATCTTCCGTTGCAAAATTATTCTGAACACACACACTTTGCTGTAGCAGACTCGCTCAGCTCACGACTAGGTCTGTCACAGGATGAGAAAAGAACAAATTGAACCCAAAGAAAGAACAAAAAAAAAACACACATGAGAAAGAACATCAGTTTCAGTTGTGACGTTCAGCTGTGGGAATGTCTGTCCTCTGAGCTAGAAGTACGAAGGAAATGCTTTCATCATGCCCCAGAGTCCTCTGATCTGGATATTCTTCCAAATAACAGCAGCCCTCGTCTCCTCCAGTTCTGCTCTTGCACGGCCTCCCAGTCAGTCCCTAGTTTCCTCTTCGATCCTTTGTTTCCGAGCGATTATGAAAGTGTGCGTTTGTGTGGAGGGGGTGTTTAAAAGCTTACCTCATGTCTTCCAGTAAGTCGCATTCGGTCTGGTGTTTATAGTGCAGTCTGGTGAGCTGCTCTGTGTGAGTGGTCTTCAGCTCCTGCGTGACTTTGACCTACATACAAACACACAATCCAGAAAGAAAAGATCTTTATTATTCAACTCACCGAAAATGTGGCGACATTAACATCCAAACACCACACACACACACACACACACACACAACCATCATAAATTTTGCTCCTCAACAATTTACTGGGAACATGACCCTTCCGGACAAAACAAAGAGAAATAACATGACCCACCGATAATAAACACAGTGTGTATGACATGTGACATGTGACTAGACCTTGATGTTTTGCCCTTAGAGGTCAACTTACTTCACTTCAATGTCTGTTTTACAGGCATAACTTTTTTCACAATACTAGAAAACCCACAACACATGACACAAACAACAAAGCACCAAACATCTATCCATTGTCTATACCTTCTTTATTCCTAATTATGGTCACGGGGATCTGCTGGAGCCTACCCCAGCACACACTGGGCGAAAGGCAGGGGTACACCCTGGACAGGTCAAAGCACCAAACAACCAAACTATAATGTTTAGGACACACACAGGACTAAAGGTCACTTGGGGTGAAGCCACTAGAAGAATATAACAGACGAACTGTGTGCTACATAAAGATCAGTGGAGTAATCCCCATTGTATCTACAGTTGCACATTTTTCTCTCAAATGACTTGTGGTACCCTACAACAACCTTCTTTATCTGAATGTAATTTACCTACAGTCAAGTTCTACAGTCAAACTGTCAAAATGACCCATATTACATTAACACCAATGTGATTGCTTTAAGTTCTCCAATGAACAATCCTTTTTTAAAATTCTATAAAAAGGGTGTTTGAGGCCAAACTGAGAGCGTCTTTAAACCTAAAACAAAAAGCACCAATCTGATGCCAAGTTACCGTATAGGCCCTAAAATGTTGGATCAATATTGAATTAGATTAGACCCATTTTTAACATATGCTCTAAAAGCATTTAGTAACACAACAGAAGACCTTGCATTTGTTTAGCGAGTGCAATCTGCCTTCTACTATGCATCATAACAGAAGTGTACAGAGAGTCATAGGGGTGGGAGTTATGTTAATATCTTATTATGATCCCTAAAGACATTTCTCTGAGAACACATTATGTGTATTGCAGGAGCTGGAAAGCTGTTGTAGGGAATTTCAGCATTGCTAGGCTGAACCTTGATTTTCTAGAAGAGTTCTACAAACAAGAAATTTTAGACTGACATTTCAGACAAAATATAGCCAAACATTTTGCTAATTTTTGAATATGACAATGAAAAGAGTTCCCAAAGAAGCTACAGATTGGCTGGATTAAGCATTGCCACATCATTGTAGAGCCTGACAGACAGTACATCCTTTAGTAAGTGCAGTAACGGTTTCAATGTAAAGATCTACTGCTAGAATTGGAATTTTTCTGTAGCGAGACTATCAGAGTTATACAAACTGTGAAACGCACCAGTGTTCCTGTGTTAAATATCAGCATGTCTATAGTGTTCTAGAATATTCTAGTTTATGACATAGCAGATGTACTCAGACTTTTGCCCACAAACCACACTACTTTCTTGGAGAACCAGCAACATTCTCGACCCCCTCAACATGGCCCCAACCAAAAGCTACTCAATCTAATCAACCTACAGTGTATACATACATATGTACACGTATGTGCAAGTAAAAAAGGCCAAGTCATCCCTTCTACACAGAGGTTTTATTACCCATTATAAACTGGCTACTAAAATAAAACAGAACCACAAAAATACAGTCTCATAACACAACAGAAAATTAGAACCCAACGAGGAATAATGCATAGTGAATAGCTTTAATGACTTTCTAATTATCATCACCATTAAAATTAATTGTGAAGTGTTAGATCGGACATCTCCTTGAAGGCATATTAAATCTGGTCTTTTTTTCCCCTGAGCATCTTAAGTGAAAGATTTTCAGTGCTGCTGTAGCTCTACATTTATCTAATGTTAGATAAGTGGAACATACAGTACATTGATAGACTTTATTAATGTACTCAAAACATTCACCATTTCCATTTATCTTACAGAAAGTAAGAACATTGAATTTCTTAGGCAGAGAAATCAGTGGAGACAAAAACAACAGAAATATTGCTGAAGTGAAATGGGGCCGAAAGGGGCGGGGCTTTCAATAATTTATCATTTGTACTGATGACATTTTTTATTATGAAATAATTCTGGAAATATATGTATTTTGGGGTGATTTATAGTTTAGTTTATACTTACGTACATTTATAAAAATGTTATAAAATGACAGTGATAGCTCACATAAAAGCACATCCACAAAGTTATCAATTCCTCTTACACCACAGAAATTTGCCAACAAGTACAAACTATAAAAGACAAAAACACATTTATATCTACACCGATCATGTATAACATTATGAGCACTGAGAGGTGAAGTGAATAAGACTGATTATCTCCTCATCATGGCACCTGTTAGTGGGTGGGATATATTAGGCAGCAAGTGAACATTTTGTCCTCAAAGTCGATGTGTTAGAAGCAGGAAAAACTTTGACAAGGGCCAAATTGTGATGGCTAGATGACTGGATCAGAGCATCTCCAAAACTGTAGCTCTTGTGGGGTCCACAGTGGTCAGTATCTATCAAAAGTGGTCCAAGGAAGGAACAGTGGTGAACCGGTGACACGGTCATGGGTGGCCAAGGCTTATTGATGCACGTGGGGAGTGAAGGCTGGCCCGTGTGATCCGATCCAACAGACGAGCTACTGTTCAAATTGCTAAAGAAGTTAATGCTGGTTCTGATAGAAAGGTGTCAAAAACAAGCACATAATACTATTTTAATTAAACAGCTGGTACTCCTGTTCGAGTTACTGTTATATTCAAATATTAATCAACATAATTCTGACCAATCAGAATCAAGATTCCTGTAGTATCCGCCAGATACCATCCGTTGAATTTAGCCAAATTCCGCTATCACATCAGTCCTGCAGATATGATGAAGCAAATGCCATGGAAGTTGTAGGGAGCCCAGTCAGTGTGCAGTGGATCGGTATTGGATATCATCTAATACTTAAATATGATATCAGTATCTAATCAAACCTGGAGACTCGATGCATCCCTAAAAACAATAATGGTTTTAATGGTGGTTGTCCCATTTCCTCCATTTTATAATTACACTCCTACTTGCGAACATACGTCTGCCATTAGAAAAGGCTACATGTCTAGTCATATATCTAGCATATGTCTTGGGCAGTAATTGCGCTATAATATAAAACCTCAAAATTATCATTAGAAATTTCATATTTAACCACCCAACTGTCAAACCAGTCACATCAGATTTCTTTAGCCATCAACTGCTATGATGAGAAACAGAGCTAGCAAATTGTGTATGTTTTCCGGATTCAGTGTGAAAGTTACTAACCAGCTAGCTACTTTAAGATAGGGATATCGAGGTGACATACTGGAGGTTTACTACAGGTGGAGAAAAAAAACGTGGATCTTTTTGTTAGTCATTTCCATTTATGACTAGCATTTCATTGTAATAACTTTCAGTGGAATTGTCATAAAGGTATTTTTTAATAGGGCAACATTAGGCAATGGTAGATGGTGCCTTAACTAGTAATGTGCCATGACTGTGCTTACTTTATATAATTGTACAGCTCATGCCGTGATTTCCTCATGTCCAGGACATTACCTCATGGCTACACCACTGAGAGCCTTGATCTAAAGAATCGATGGCACAGAACATTGTGCTAAATCAGCGAGTCCTGTCTGTCTGTCCAAATATGTCCTGTCTTTCTGTCTTCCTGAGGTACGGAGGCAGTGACTAATCTAACCTTACATCACAGGAAAAAAAACACACCCCAAGCATTAAATCTACACTTTCAAGCACAATGCACTTGTAGGCACAATCGAATGAACACATCTAATATAAGCAGTACACAATAATGGTGACTCAAATGTACCCCAGGAGTGGGTGCTGACTCCATCATCATTACAAATTAGATTAAAGGGTGTCAGAGACATGCGAAAGGTGGAGCCTTTCAGTATGCAGGAAGACTTTACTGTGAAGACACTGTGCTTGTGTTCAGTATGTTCATCAATTCCATCTGCTGCAGGTTGAACATTTTGTCTACGGCTCCCTTGTAAATGAACCGTTTAATCTCATTGGGTCACACGTGGATAAACAAAGGATAAATGGTACTAATAAGTAAAATTTGCCGACGATCTGGTTCTCCCTGGGAACAGTGAATTTCCAACACAGAGCAGAATTATTCAGTAATGATCGGCAAAACCTGTAAACAAAATGCCCTGCCTTCTTTCATGGTTAAATCTGTGAACACAATTGTTACAACACAAGAAGTGTTTGATGATTACGCATCACGCTTAAGCGAGCTCAGCAACACCTGAAGTATCGTGTACAACACCTGTCAACAAGATAAAGAGAGGGATGTACAAGGCCCGGCTGTGTGATGTGGATGTCCTAGGACACCCAGTGGGACTGCACCGATGGGCCTGGGCAAGCCAGCAAATATCTTGGGACGAACTGTTAATTACAGAGTCAACGCTTTGCTCGGTAGGAAAGGATTTAGCTTAATTGGTTCAGAAACTATTCCCTAAAGGTTAGTCCAGGTGATTGTAGGGGAAACAAAAAAAAAAAAAAAAAAAGCTTGAGAACATTCTTAGATGGCTAGTAGGGACAATGTTACAAGCCATGATTCGAGAACCAAAAATGCAATAAACAATACAGCTATAACTGGAATCAGAAAGCTGCTGAACTTGGGGAACTTGAGGAGCAGCTGAACTCCTGTGATAGAGTCTCAATCTGCAAGGCTTCCTAAGCACAAGAGTCATCTAAGGTCCCCTGTTATACACAACGAGCATCCAGTCCTAAACGAGAGTCTCATCAAAGTTTGAAATAATGTTTTTGACGAAAATAAAATAGGATGGTAATATTGTAAATTTTGACAAAGGATTATGCGATCTTCACGATAAAAATGGTAATATAATACGTCTACGGCATACAGGAGCCGGTCAGGAGGGAAAGCTGTGTTAACGGCATGCCACAAAGGACAAGACTGCATCTCTGACATGATTTTACCTAATTACCACATCTCAAAATGTCTCGTCTCAGAGCAGTAAGCTTCTGAAATAAACCAATCCTGATTTACACGTGTATAAGAAATAACAGTAACACCAGCCACCTATGAACCTCAGACTATACCGTGACCGTATAATGAAATGAAAGGAAGCTTTGTCTCGTTCACATGTGCCCATCCTCCTTATATTGCTCAAATCTGACTGTCTACCTTTCGTTTCACTATAAACCAAAACCTTCCCTGTTTCCTGTGTGTGTGCTAGGAGACTGAACACTGACATAAGATCAGACATAACCTTGTCAAGCTGATGCTCAGCAGCTACAGGATTTTAATTCAAGGTGTCTTTGGTTGCTGGAAAACACTGATGCAAAACCCAGCATGTGGCTTCATTTCTGAAGATGCAGCAACCTGGAATATGTCTGAAATCGAACACCATCGCTATGGAAAATATTCAGCTGAAAATTGTTCTTGTTAAGAGATACCCAGCCTACCAGAACCTACACCAGGCAGTCTGGAACCATAAAAACCCTCACAGCCCTTTAAACGTTTCCTACAGATGCACAGGCATGGTGAAACCCAGTACAGCACATCTGATCGAGCTGCAATATTGCAACACAGCCACAGGTCCAAAAAGCAGAAATTGCACAGTACTGACCAAAACAACACAACATCTGCAACACTGTCACATCCTAGACTAAAGGGTGAACCATAAATACTGTCACGGACTCTCAAGATCAGCCCTTCAACAGGAAATGCCTTCATAAGACTAACAAGATGCTTTTCCAGTAACACAAATCCCATCAGTGGAGTGCCATCGATGCACCATCGGAATTATCATCAACTAAAGTCAGAAATGTGCACGTAATGTGCAAAAATACCAAGCGCGCGCCAACAAAACACCCGAACCAAATAAACACGCCAGCAATCAAACAAACAAACAAACAAACAAGCCAACCAACCAACAGCAGCTCTTCACTTCATCCTAACGTGGAGAGAAGGGCACTTTCTTACCTTTCTCGGCGGAGGCTGCATGGCTCAACATGGACATGAAGAAAGCGCAAGTCCAAAATAGTGAAGTCCAAAGAGAGAAAGGAAAATAAATGAAATCCACCACAGAGAGAGAGAGAGAGAGAAGAAAAAAAAATCGTGGAAAAGCTGGGAAATCAGATCGGAGATCAGATCAACGCTCGTGCAGCCATGAAAGAACAGATCAGCTCCACTCTTCACAAGTGAGAGAGAATAGAGGAGAAGAACGGTATGGAGGAAAATGCTGCAGGCTTTCCGCTAAAATACGGAGACACAAGAGCGACACACACAGGAAGCCCTGAGCTCATTGAGTGGTGCAGGAGGAGACAGGAGGCTGGCCACAGCGACCCCTGGTGGACATCTGCATCAACGCACCATGCCAAATGCAATACAGTACGCGGGAGTGAAAAGCTATCGCCCAACGTGGGGCTCGAACCCACGACCCTGAGATTAAGAGTCTCATGCTCTACCGACTGAGCTAGCCGGGCCTGAGTTTGTACCCTCCGAACAGTGACTCCCAGAGGCCATCTGCAGTTATTTCTTCTTCTTATGCCCTTTATAGGTAACGTGCACGTTTTTCACTTTTAATACATTTTTTTTATACAACTTTTTATTCAACCTACAATATTTGCATGTTTTTTTTTCAGATAATCAATTTTACAAGAGTCAGGGGCAGAATTAATTTTCTCTCAACTTTGTGCAAACCCAGGAAGCCTGTAGCCACTTATCTAAATAAGTGTATACACAGCAATATATACAGTTGAATGTACATACAGCAGAATGGCCTTATGCGGTTACTCTTGCCAGTAACCGCATAAGTCAGCCGCATTAATATAGCATTTATAATTATTTTGTTCATGAAAAACATCAACCTCCGCCCAACGTGGGGCTCGAACCCACGACCCTGAGATTAAGAGTCTCATGCTCTACCGACTGAGCTAGCCGGGCAGCTATAACGTTTAAGGACCGCTGCACAGTTATATACAATCAACGATTTTGCAACAATCAAGATTTAGAAAACTTAGAAATATCTTGTGCTTTCAGATTCCAAGAACTTGAAAACAAATAATTAATCAGGTCTTTAAACAGTTATTACAAAATATTAAAGGCCTAAAATAATTAATATTATATTACCTAAACTCAGGGCAATGAACAAATTATTAATTGCTGTTATGTTTGACACTGGTTCAAAATGAAAAAAGCAGCACAGGTTTAACTGTTTAAACCCTTTTTGCATGAACAAGAAATTATACCATACCTGACAATTACATACACCAGGGGATATACTTTATTGTTGCTGTTAGTTTACATCCAAAATAGTCAATTTGTGTGTGTGTGTGTGAGATGTCCTCACAGCATTTGGCTTTTCTCCACAAAAACATCATTTTGTGTGTGTGTGTGTATGTGTGAATTGATAGGAAGGTCATTTGTATTTCCAGAGAAGCTTCCATTTCTCCTTCCACTGATGCCTGCATAAGCGTCTGTCATAAAAGCATGCATTTTGCCATTTTTCACAAAACAGTAAGAGATTCAGTCACTTTCTTGCCATGAGAGAGAGAGAGAGAGAGAGAGAGAGATGTTATCAGTAGGATTCATGCAATGACTTGCCCAGTGAGTTGACACGCCTTCACATGTGAAAGGTTCAACCTGAGGAATTGGGAGAAAGAGAGAAAGAAAACACACTAGGATCATTTCTTCTGGATTATTCATTACACTTGTGAGTACTCTTTCTCATATATGCTTTTTTACAAGTATTACAACTCTACCCACTTTTGATTCATTTTTTTAAAAATAAAACGAAGAAAAACTAATAATGTAAAAACTAAACTGTTTATTACCATAGAACAATTTTGTACAAGGAGTCCTTGCTTTCTAGGTATGTGTCTTGTAAATTGCATATATGTTTACATTTGATATGATAGATAGATAGATAGATAGATAGATAGATAGATAGATAGATAGATAGATAGATAGATAGATAGAGAATGGATGTTCATAGAATGGATATTTTATAGACTAGGCATGCTATAATAATAATTGCCAGAGCGTTTTACTGTAGTTTTTTTATATTATTTTGACAATTTGAAAAGAGTCACTGTGTGTTAAACTTTACCTGACATTTGCATTATAACACGGACATGCAATGCTCATTAAAATTTGCCCCATATAACTAAGATACCTTAAAAGGCCCTGTCCTAACAGTGCCTTTTGATTGGGAAAGGTGTCTTACACACATAATAGATGTTTACTTTGATATCCTCCTCCCAAATGAAAAACAAAGATAATAAAGATCTTGATGACAACATTGTGTACACTGACTAATAATCATTTAAATGTATTAAAGGAATATATGTATCTGTATTTTATGTGCAAGTACATGGAGGTGTGTGTTGCCTGTGTGCCTATGTGCTCAGACTTCTTTAAATCTCATTACACACTTTTAACCAGAATTCAGGCTCCGTAAAGCATCATGATCACAAAAAAAAACATCTAATCAGGCCCAAGAGTTCCAACCGTGCAGGAATTGGTCACCATCTCCCAAAGAATGACCATTACCTTTAAAAATTAGTGAATTTTATCTGTTTAAAAGTATTTAGAGTATTCAGAGAGTATTCAGAGTGTTTGAGAGAAACGTAACGAGTAGTTTCATTGGATATTAATGGAAAGTGGAGCTGTGTGTTTTTATCCTAAATACTATGTTTTTGGATTAAAGCACCTGCAAAATATACAAATCTATGTTTTTGGAAAATGATCATATATCTCTTTTGTCAAAGTCTCTGGTTTATGAATGTTTTATGGCATTAATTTTATTATATTGTTATATGTATTGCCTAACACACTGAAATGAATCAATATTTGCTCAAACCCAAAGCTTGTTACCTTGTAAATTCTATAAATATTTTTATTATTTTGTCAGACTTCCATGAAGCAAGATGGCTGCCTTAAACATTTCCAGCTTCATCAACAACACTTCTCAATACCAATGCAAGTTCAATGAGGACTTCAAGTACATCTTACTTCCTGTCAGCTATGGATTGGTGTTTATAGTTGGCTTGGTGCTCAATGTCATTGCGCTGTATTGCATTTTGTTCCGGGTCAAACAATGGAGTCCGAACACTATCTATATGATCAACCTGACTGTGTGTGACACACTCTACATCCTCACATTACCGTTCCTGATCTACTACTATGCTGACAAAAATGACTGGCCTTTCACTGAAGGTTTCTGCAAACTTATACGCTTTCTTTTCTATACCAATCTGTATGGTAGCATCCTTTTTCTCAGCTGCATCAGCATCCACCGCTTCCTTGGAATTTGCCACCCGGTCCGATCGATGCAGTGGGTTAACGCCCGCCGTGCCCGTTCGGTCTCGATCCTCGTTTGGGTAATTGTTCTTATCTTCCAGGCACCAATGCTCTACTTTTCCCGAACCACCAATCAAGTCTGCCATGATACCACATCCCAAGACCTGTTTCATTACTTTGTGGGCTACAGCTCAGCCATTTCAGTCATTTTGTTTGTGATACCCTTTGCAACAGTGTTAGTCTGCAATGGGATGATGGTGCGAAAACTTCTAGAGCCCACCACTATTGGAGGTGCCACGTCTCGGCGTTCCAAGCAAAAGTCAGTGAAGATGATCGTCATAGTGCTGTTGGTCTTCATACTCTGCTTTCTGCCTTTCCACCTCACACGGAGTCTGTATTACAGTTTCCGATACTTCAAAGTGAACTGTACACTGTTGGAAGGTTCTAACATAGCTTACAAGGTCACAAGGCCACTAGCCAGTGCAAACAGCTGTATCGACCCCATCCTCTACTTCATGGCAGGACAGGGTTTTCGACAAAGCGTAAGCAAGAAATACAAGCAATCTCAGAGACAGGGGGACAGCAAATGCCTCTCAACCCCTTTATGAACGAATTATTCGGAATCTAAAGGACAAACATGTGCAATGGATTAAAGAAAGTTATAGATTGCATAGAAATGCTTTCATGACTGCAGGCTAAATGGATGCATCCTTGGTTGAACTTGGGTGTCTCCAAACTGTCAATAACATTATAAAGTATTAGGCGTAGGCACAATTAAACATCAAAAACAGGCTTTTAAATATCAGGTCACAAATGAGGATAGGATAGAAACACTTACCAAAATAAACTAATCTGTAGCTCTGTACAACACATGGAGACAAGATACAATGAAATGAGAACAATTTAAATTTATTTCCAATATTCTCTGGTTTAGATTTTTCTTATTAAAATAAGAAGAAGTAATATTTTGGATATTATTTAAAAGCTAAATCCATATGAGAGTACTAAACATCTCTAGAGAAGCCACAAAGCACTTTTTGTAATTTCAACAAAAGTCTGTTGTTGAGAGCCACTGTGTTTATGCTCATGAGTTCTATTCTCGGACTGTATATTTTCACATTCATAAAATGCTTTGGATAAATGCAATCTTAAATATGTAAATAATGAAATGTATTAAAATGCTTAAACAGCAAGCTTGGGATATGTTGAGCTTGTCTGCAGATAAGACTGGAAACAAACAGGTGAAAGAAGTTTATTTTGTTATTAAGGGTGTAGGGAGTATGGAAGTGTTTCAGGGATATGGACAAATCCTTTGGATCACTATTACTAAATGGATTACCAGGATTTAAAAAAAAAAAAAAAAGTTTTTCACACACAAAAATCAGCAAAAGCTGACTGAATCGGGAAATCTGATTAAGACGACTGCAAACATTGTTACTGTTCATTTCATTTTTCTGCTACTGATCATCACCTGAAAAAAATACTGATGTTACACAAAACGAAGACCACAGTTGCTGTATGCATAGCAGTAAAGGTTTTACTTCTAGAACGTTGTTTAAAATGAGTTCTCTGTCTTTGGAATTGTTCCTATTAAAATAAATACAATGAGTTTGTGATCTAACCAAAAGTCTAAATGTTTGTATATGGAAATCATCTCAGTGAAGACCAGGTTTATTTTAATATCAGGTTTTATTATTTTTTTTAAATATTAGAAAACCAGACAGATGGGTTCAAGCTGACACGGAGGATATGCTAATGCAAAGAAGTCTTTACATCAATCTTACAATAGGATTTCTAGTCATTTCTTTGGGGAGTGCATTTCAAAAGAAAATCAGGATTTTGTTCACTTCCAAAGAAATTGGTTCATGTGCTTTGTGAAATACTATTAACTGTATGTAACTTTAAAGGAATCTCTTCTCTCTTCTATCTGTAGTATAACATTAGCACTGCAGTTTGCTGAGACTACAGCCACACCAAGCTACTGAATTAACTCATGGCAATTTTTTTTTGTACAAGATTACCTTTAAAATATTTGATAAGTGGCTTCGTTATCACAGTGAGGCATTAAAATATCTGAAAGACATTGTAGCAAAAATATATTCAGCTACATATCATAATGTTTACTTGCTAGAAAGTGATACCGCAGTTAATACAGCATAGCTAGATAACATTCATTTCATTTCACAAACATAAAACATTTCAAGAAGGTTAAACTTTAGAAATGAAAGTTCACTTGCTACCTTAAAAACAACTTGCAGATAAGCTTTATTTCAACTCAGTCAATCCAGTAGTCAAGATAATGGATTACTTAAAGTTTATTCTCCTCATGATAATTAGTGTAGGAATAAGAAAAGAAATGAGCTCTTATAACTTAATTAAGCTATCTAAGTTGTGCAGTGTGTGAACTTGCAAATTAAATTGACCAGCTAATATTGTCCTGTTATTGTCACAAAGTAGACACTTGAAGGTAGGACGCAAATGCAGTTTGTGCATTACTAAGAGTCAAAATTAGCAAGTGTCAAAAAATTAGAAAACAGTTAAAAAAAATTAGGAAAAGAAAGTGAAACAAGACTTGTGGAACAATCCAACAGATGTCAGACAAAGAGCAGGTCGAAACAGGCATAGGCCAATCAGGAGAAGCAAAATTGAAAAAAGGGTCGAGAACAGAGAACACACAAAATCTGATAACCAGGTAGCTAAGCTACAGAAAAAGACAGACTTGGTAAACATCTCAAGGCTGAGAGAACTGAATGCAGTGCAGAGGTACTTAGAAACAGTGTTAACCAACCATAATTAAACATACGTGAAAACAATCAGAAAGATAGTGACTGTGAGCATGGGAATGTTTGTGGTTTGCATTCTTGTAGTGTGCCATGATATGATAGATGCATTGTGCAACATCTGTATGACTTTTCTTTATTGTTGCCTTTACCTATCTGTTTCACCTGGCTGCTTCATGCCCATTCCTTAGATACACTGCATATTCATCTCTGTTTGTTTGTGTTGCTTTTATTTACAGAATAGATAGAGATGAGGCAAATGCACATCAATAGCCCAAGACTAAATGGTTTCATGACCTTTTATCCATTAGTGTTTGACCATATGGACAAAAGTTTCACAATGGAAGACTGAATTTATTTTGGTTTTGGAATGTTTTGATGGTGATGGTAAAACATGTTCATTTTTCACTCACACTTAGGGACACACAGAATCAATGCAGAAAAAGCTTTTATGGATGCTCCATAGCATTAAATTTGACTCTAAATTGATTAAATATATGCCATGTTGTGGTCACACCTTTCAAAATTTTTAACAAGGAAACAAGCCACACCTAATAAATAAAAGCCAAGATCAACAGATTAAATAGGTGGAATCAGGTGTGACTCCTTCCATGGAATGAAAACCTTAACTGACACCAGCCCTTTGTAGATAGGATAGGACACCCCTAAGCTAGCCTATATAAATGTAAGATTAAGTATTTCATTCAACAGAAGAAGACAACAACGTAACAACTCCAAAACCTTGTATTTGACTTCTCATTGTTTGCAGTTCCACAGAAACTCTATAAAGAAAACTTATTAATTTTTGTAATATTGCCAGCCTAAATTTTAATCTTGGGATCTGTAATGACAAGAATCATGTCTATGTCTATAGCATATCTACTGTTTAGTGGGAGGTACTAGACATCATTCAGTATTGTTGCTCCAAATCTCTTGAATGTTCACATTCAGAGCTGAAACTGCATTAGTCTGTCTTTGGCATGCCATATTGGCACAAAGGACTGGGTTAAGAGTTGTTTTTTTTTACGCACACTAGTCTATTTCACTTTAGGACTAGTTCCTTGTACTTGTCTTTATTGCTTATAGTTTGTAGTTTTTACAGTTTTACAGTTTTTGTTGTTGTTGTAGTAGTATTAGTAACAATAACCACCATACCCTGGACAGATTTGCAGTGAATCCAGAGCCTGTAGTAAGAACACAAGGCATGAGGTTTGGAATACAGCCTGGATGCACACACACACACACACACAAACTGAGAGACCATGTACATATACTCCACACAGACAGCCCTCTAGCCCTCTAAACTTAGGATTGAACCCAGGACCCTAAAGCTGTCACATGATGACACTACCTGCAATACCACCATGCTACTGTTTTCCTCACAGAGCTGGTGGAGTGGGATGTATGTAGAAATTATTAGATTGAGTGTGGGGTGTAGGCCTGGGGGTGTGAAATCTACAACAGGTCACATTCACTTCATCAGCATCTGATGACTGCCCCTACAGTGGGGGAAGTCCTACAGTGTCCTGTAACTGGTGAGGTCTTTCAGGCCTTTCCACATTGTTGCTATCTCATTAGCCAACAACTATATTCTCCACTTTTATAGTAGCTCCTTTGAGCAAGTCTTATTTCTTTGTCAAGGTGTTTTTTCTCTCCACTTCTGTAGGCTTCATCCTTGTCTTGACAATGGTGTTGTATTTTATTCTATTTTATTTACTGCTTGTGGTATGGTAGCAACCCAGGGGCCAGAGAACAACATTATTTATAGAACAACACCCAAACATGATATGAAACTCTAGAGAAGTTTACAGTAAATGTGAATCATTGACCATTATGACATCTTGGAGAGAGACACAATGATACTCATGTCTGACTCAAGCAAATGATAGTCCAGTAAAAATCATGTAGCCAGGTAGTGGTGGAAGGTTTACATGAGGAACTGATATAAAGCAGGTCAGAGAGTAAAATTAATTTTCTATTATAATAGTGAATTACAAAGGCAAGTAAGATATTTGTCTTAATATCTAACTTGTTGCAAAGCATGGACATGGGATCCTACCACTTTACATCTGATTTGTTAGCTTCATTTTCATAATTTCTAGTGGTGGGAAGAGTACAAAGTAATGACTCACTAGAGCTTATCAGAGTGATACTCAATATCTGAGGAATGCATTTTTGAACATTTATGCCAAGTATTTGACTGTGCAAAATCCCAGTAAGGTTTCAAGTTATCTAGACTTTTAAACAACCTTAACTAATCTTTTAATAGACAGCTTTCATCATGTAAGACATCAGATGACTTGGCTAACTGCTCTCAAGCACTGGTATATTTCATGCTTCAGCAAGTTGGATGTTCAGCTGTGAAATGCTGACATATCCACAGGTTTTGCTTCACACAATTTAAAGATCATTTGTATGCTGTTTTCTATAAAGTGTTTAAAATATTGTCTTCCTGATAAATTAGGCCAGGGATACAACACAGTCTCAGACATTGCTACATTGCTGCTTTATTTCTGGGTTTGCTTTATTTCTAGCCCCAAGGGGTCTTTTAATTGGCTTATACTTTTCCAGAAGTAAAACTTATTAAACTTCACTCTGTACTGATTTTGAAAAAAAAAAAATTATATATTTTATTTGTAATAACTATTTATGTAATAAATATTATTAATTAAGCAATGTTATGGACCATAAACTGAAGTAATGTAACATGCTGTTACTGTCCACCTCTGATCGTTTCCCATAAATTGTCTTTTGTTTTCCTGAATGCTACTATGTTGCATCATTAACCTGCATATTGTGAGTTCATGTCCATGACCTACTGCTGTGCCCTAGAGCAAGACATGGAAAAAATGTATTGCTCTGTTTTATGATTCATTCGGCTTTTACGTGATTTCTTGGAAACACTCACTGAAGATAAGAATTAAACCCAGACCATGAATGGCACTCCTCCACTCTATTAGTATTACTACATGAAGCAAGTTTTAAAATTTTCATGTGTTTAGCTAATCAGCTGCTTACAAAAATGAACATGTAAGACAATACATTTTTCTGTTTGTGTTTGATTTTAAAGGAGCAGTGAAACTTGATCAGTGAAAAATCCCAATGAAATGGTTGGTCATTGAAATGACTCAAATTGTTCTTCAGTCTGTGTTCTGTATTTGCAACACTGCTCATTAAAGCTACATGAAAACACCTCACTTGTCTACTTAGATACCTTAATAGACCTTAACGATGGAGCAAAGTATTTAACACCCCTCACACACTTAAAGACATGCATTCATGATTTCTATCTTTATAACAAGTCTTTCATTTCATTGTCTGTACCACTTATCCGATCTATACCCGGGTCACAGGGAGCCTGTGCGTATTTCAGGCGTCATCGGGCATCAAGGCAGGATACACCCTGGACGGAATGCCAAACCATCACAGGGCACACACACACACACACACACTCATTCACTCATGCAATCACACACTACGGGCAATTTAGAGACTCCTATAACAAGTCTGTATGTTTTAAATTTTATAACGTTCCTCTAATACATATAATATATGGAAACTCAAGCTATCCTCCAATCTTAAAAACGGCCCTTCAGCCAGTCACAAATAATGAATTATATATTCACCCGACTCCCAAAAAGAATTCATGTTAACTAATGCAGCAACCCTAATTTAAAGGTTTACTGAAAGACCATAACAATAAAGTGAAATATTGGGAAATAAAAAGTATTTGAGATTTTGATCTAAAATAGGATACAAAATGTAACTGCTAAAAATGCCCAATGGAGTAGAATAAAAAATAAAGAATTATTAGAAAATCCCATTACTTTTTAAATGCCTGTGTGAATCAGGAAACCTAATCAAGATTATAGTAGATTTATGGGAGTTTTACTCTAATTAACATATTTGAAGCTCATGTAAGTTGAAACGCTGCGTGTTTGTGTTAGTTATGAACAAGAGGCAACTTGCCCATTGAGTAGAACCGCCTACGCTGTTGAAAAAAAAGTCAGCCTGAGGCATGTCTGAATGATAAAACCTTGCAGAACAGAGGGTGAGTGAGAGATCGAGAAGAGACAGAGAGAGAAGAAACAGCAAAGGAAAACACCGAGTTATTTTCTCCTTGATTAATTCATGTGAGTACCATTCATGCCTGATTCCTGTATTTTATTTGAATGTCGTATGATCTATATATAATACACATGACTAGTCATTAAATAAGAAGGCATTTGAGTGTGATCAGCTTGAAAACGTCACACAGACCTCTTTCTATGTTTCTGCATGAAATGGAGCAGACTAACTGAATTCCTGGTGTAGATGTGTAAAAAAGGGTTGCGTAGGATGTCAGTGATTTATTGCTTAATATTGTTGGCTATACACTACATGTGATACAACCCAGAGGCTGAGTGTGAAAACACTCGTATCAGTAGAGAAAAAAGTCCCGCAGAATACATGATACACTGTATTAGGTCTTATTTTGATCATTTTCAGGGTTTACAACACGATTTTCTGCTTCAAAAAGTTGTGGGTTGGCCTTATAGTAAATCAGAAACATTGGCCATTACGTCATTTCGGACAGAGAAATGGAGACACTCATATATCTGATTAAAGTGTGTCTGGACATGGGATCTTCCCTCTTAAAGTATGATTTAGTTACATTCTGAAACTACTGTTTAAATAATTCATTTGAGTAAAAGTAAATGCAAATTATTCAAAAAACCATTCATAAATCATCATACTTTACAAACTTCTTTTTTTATGCGTTTACAATTGATACAATCAATATAAAAAAATATCCTAGAATGCCTTTTTGAACACTTATGCCCTCAGAAACTACGCCCCTGGTCTCTATTGTCTCAGACATTGCTACTGACTGAGCATTTGCTATGTAGGATGACTTTGTATGCTGTAGCATTACATTTTCTTTTCTAAAAGATGCCCAAACCTGTTCCAGCATGACATTACCCTGTGTATAAGATGAGGTGTGTAAAGACATGGTTGGCAGTGTTTGAACAGAGCCTGACCCCAGTCCAACTGAACACGTTTGGCATGAACCGGAATGCGGAGTGTGCCTCAGGACTTCCCATTTGACATAATGACCTCATTAAAATGCTCACAAACCCCCATAGCCATGCTTCAAAATCTAGTAGAAAGCCTCTGGTTCAGAAGGACCACCACAGCATCTAGAACTTTCTTGCTCAAACACATCCAAATTAATGTAAAAGACTTTTTTTTTAAGTGCATTAGTTGTATTAGAGATGGAAAGGAAAATTTAATGCACATGTTATGTCCTGTAAAACCACAGCACTCTGAACTTAACAGAAGTAATTAACAGAACATGATTAAGGTACAGTGTGTTTGTCTAACATCAGTGTATAATGTGCCTGTTAACCACATCATTGCTCTCTGTTTTTGCCAGACTTTCATGAATAAAGATGGCCACTGCAAATATGTCAAGTTACAACGGTTCTAAGATAAAATGCAACTTTACAGAGGATTTCAACCTCCTGCTACCAGTTACATACAGTGTGGTGCTGGTAGTCGGCCTGCTGCTCAACCTGACCGCCATGTATGTCATCGTGTTCCGACTCAAACACTGGAGCCCCAACACCATCTACATGATCAACCTGACTGTGTGTGATACACTCTATATCCTCACGCTACCTTTTCTGATCTATTATCACGCAACAAAGAAAGACTGGCCATTCACTGAACCGTTCTGCAAACTTATACGCTTTCTCTTCTATACCAATCTCTATGGTAGCATCCTCTTCCTCACTTGCATCAATGTCCATCGCTTCATAGTTATTTGCTACCCGGTGCGATCACTGGGCTGGGTTAATCCCCGCCGTGCCCGTTATGTCTCAGTCCTTGTCTGGGTAGTTGTCCTCATCTTCCAGGCACCAGTGCTCTACTTTTCACGAATAAAGACTGATAATAGACATAGCTGCACAGACACCACAACAGAAGACCTCTTTGAGAACTTCCTGCAGTATAGCTCAGTCATTTCAGTCATTTTCTTTCTAATCCCCTTTGTTTTAGTGATAGTCTGCAACAGCCTGATAGTTAATAAACTCATACAACCTAGCAGAGTAGGAGGTGCAATATCTCAGCGCTCAAGACAAAAGTCTGTAAAGATGATTGCCATCGTAATGCTGGTCTTCATAATCTGCTTTGTGCCCTTCCACTTCACACGAAGCCTTAACTACATTTTCCGCTTCGTGAAAGTTAGCTGCAAACTCCGGGATGGATCGAAAATTGCGTACAAGATCTCAAGGGCACTAGCAAGTATAAACAGCTGCACTGACCCCATCCTGTACTTCATGGCTGGCCAGGGATTCCGACACTCTCTACCTAAGATGAAGAAAGACCAGAAAACTGAGGACTATATGTGTGTGTCAAGCTCAGATTAAAATATTAGTATATGAATATGAAGGACACTGAGGAGTTAATATGGAAAAATTAATAGACCAAACAGTAGTGTAAAATACTGGAAAATAGAATGTGAGGATAGAGCTGTGGTAGATGTGTGCTAGTGTTAGGGACCGAGTGCTGTGACTTTAAAACCAAGGACTGCCAGAGAGACACGGACACACTGTGCTAGGTCTGAATTCTGCCTCGGTTGTAAAAGTGGTTGTTAAATAACTGTAAATATAGACTTTTACCTTAATAGTTATCGATATAAGAAATGTTAACTTTTGTAAGACAGATGCCATAAACGAGGAGTAACAACACTCACAGGGATAAGCATCGCAGATGCAACACACGAACAGATTTAGATCTAGAAATTTTCTCTAAGTTTAGATGTTTTCAGAGAGGAGATATTTATTTAGCAAATTTTGAAAGAGTCTCCAGGGTCAGTGCTTCGTACTAATCAGAGGTTCCCTTAATTTGGTCAAACACAAAAAAACTTAAGGAGAAAGAGAGAGAGAAAAAAGACTGGCGAGCAGAAAAAACATGCTGATGAGGAAACGATTGTTTATAGTTGTTAAAGTTAGTAATAACACAACCTAATTTGTTTTGTGAATGTTTCACAGCTGCGGTATTTAAGGAATTAAACACTTGGGGACGTACTGTTAGTGGAAAACGACCAACTTTGGGCCGGTAACACTAACAGAGCTTCACGTCAGGCCACATCATACATCCTCAGCTGTGATTAGAGCAAATCCCAAAGTGTCTTACTCCTCACTTAAACTACTGTTCAAAAAGTTGGGATCGCTTTCCTTGTTTTCCAAAGGAAAAAAAAAATATCCATTGCAAAAACATAAAAATAATCAGATGATTTTTTAAAGAAAGGTCTACATTGTCACACAGAGGCCCATTATAAGCAATCACCAGTCCTCTGTTTCAATCTCATGTTATATTAATCATTTTATGAGGCTAATTGATTATTAGAAAACACTTTTGCAATTGTGCTAGCAAAGCTGAAACCTGTTGTACTGATTAATGCAGCAATAAAAGTGGCCTTCTCTAGGTTAGTTTAGTATCTGGAGCATCAGGAGTTGTGGATTTGTTTGCAGGCTCAAAATAGCCAGAAAGAAAGAACTTTCTTTCTTTTCATGGTAAGAACTTAACATCTTAACATCTTAACATGCTGTGGACTACTCCCTTCATAGAGCAACACAAACTGGTTCTAACCAGAAGAGAAGAAATGAGTGGGAGGCCTCAGTGCTCACAACTGGACAACAAGGAACATACCAAACGATCCCAAACTTTAGAACAGTATTGTACATAATACATAAACAGTACTTACATATAAGCATATACTCTTACCGAATAGCTTTCATGTCTTGTTTATAACAGATTTTATGTGGGTTTTTTTTGTGGTATTTTTGCATACAGATCCTTTCCAAATGTCAAATCTATGATATCAGCTAAAACAAACAATATACAACTTTGCACAATTTCTTTTAATTCAGTTATGAGTAGTTCTGCTTTTAATTAGAATTCAAATTATAAAACCATATTTGTTTATGTCTATGCTGAACTAAAACTATATTTTTAAATATATTTTTCATTTTCATTCTTTTTTCTTTCTTGTCTCAAACATTAATCATTATGTTAATATATCAATTTCAGAAATTCAGAAATTCACACTTTACTTCAGTTCTTATCCTTTATTTAAAGAGTACAAATATCAAGAAAAAGCTGTTATAATGAAAATAAATAAAAAGATTGAACAATGATGCAGAGAATCTTTTGGGTCCATTCTCATTACATCAGACTGGTTATTAACACCTTAACAACTATGATAGAACCCACAATTGTCAGATCCTATAAAATATAATAAAAAATACTGTTTTATTAGGGTTGAATGGAAAACAAAGTATATAATTTATTTCTTTATAAAATGTGCACATAGATGGCAGTAACAGTGTTGCTTTGTAGCTTTGACGGCCATCATGAGTTTAGAATTAAACCTAAAAATAAACTAAGAAGCAGGAAAACATTAACATGAAAATCTGAAATTTGTTCAACATTTAAATACCATTGCAACATTTTTTTTTCATTTATAGTATTTTCACATTGTAGTTTCCAGCGATTGTTATATTAAATAGTATCTGCTGTATGCTAGAATTATTAAAGTTCATTTATTTTTATCATCTGTTTTGTGGCTTTTTCTAAGCAGAGGCCTGTGCATGAAAATGCTTGTGCGTATTTCAGGTGTACCACCGGTATCTTCACTTTAAAACAAGATTCTTATGCCTCAAGTGGCCAGTGTAAACTCTCAAGCATGCAGACGCCTCTTGCTAAATTGTGCAAGGATGACAAAACGAACAAAAGATGTGGTAGGTAAATATAAGTGAAAACTAGGTACGCAGGGAGGTAGCTTTGATGATGCACCATGAGATATCACAGTGGTACGATGGGCCATTCATGCCCCCTTATATTGCTCTTTAGTTTAAATCAAAAACTTATCTCTAGGTTAGACATGTGCCAATTTACTGCAATATTAATACAACAGATGCAATATTGTTATTTTGAAGTGTTTGCTACACCAGCATTCCTTTTGTGAAGAGTCTAAAATGTTTACAAAAAGATTATCTTTCCTACTTCGATAAGCAGTGGTATTTGTTCAAATAGTAGACTTCAAGAAGTCGTTCTCACGGTTAAATTAAAATAGCTAGTGCAACCTGAATATGAAATTAGCTAGCTAGCTAGCACTGGTCAGCTATCGAAGCTAGCTATGTTAAGAAGTTCAGGCTTTCTCTCAAGAGCAAATGCATTTTCCTCATGTCATAGCTAGTAATGATGAAATGTAATAAAGCTAAATCCTGAATTTGTTATTATTCATTATTATAAAATCAAGATAATGGAGGAAGTAAAGGATAGTTTACTATCCTTTACACAGTCCTAAAGGGCTACAGTGCTAAGAAGTTTAGCCTTTTTATCCCTGATCTTTCACACCTACTCAGCTAATTAAGTGCTGTAAGAGTTTAATTAGGTATAATAAACTGCACTGTAGGAAGGAGGCGTGAAAAAGTCTTGTGATCATCGTTACTCATGGTGTATGAACGAATGTCTCTTTAAAATATTGATATCTATTCTTTAAATATACTGATCTCTTGTGTGTCCGGCTGTGCCTCCCCAAATTCTTATTCTTTCTATTCGCTTAACTTTTTAACATGATAAACAGTAGCTAGAAGATTTTATGGAAAATGTTTTGAAATCTTTCGTGAAATCGTTACAGTAAAACTGTCATTACCTGTGACTAGGTAGAGTGAAAATGTCAAACCTTCCCACCCCTATCAATAAGAATCAATAAAAAAAACATTGATATATATTGAACAATACGTGGAAGGATCAGGATTTAAAAGCAAATACTCAGCACAGCTAAATGCAGCTAAATGCATAACACATACAGCTTTTCTGATCTTAATACTTAAAACATGACCCAATTCCACCCTCAAAGGCAAAAGCTGACTCTAATGCATTGAGAACTTAAACCTTGTTATTCAGGCAAATCAGACTGCTCTGAATACAAAAAAACCTGTTAATTCCAGCCTAACTGCTAGACTATACAAATTAGGAGTTATTTATAGCAGTGTAGAAAGTATTTCAATGTGCTGTACCTGTTTTGGAGGATAAAAAAGATTAGTGTTTCCTGACATGCAAGGAAGTGTGTTTGAGATACCTGTGCCTGTCAGATAATCTAACGTGATCTATCAATGTTAGAAGATTAAATTTCATTCAGTACTAAGATATTCTGTATGTGTACCATTAAGAATGGTAATGTTTTGCCCTGCATGGTGGGACATTTATAAAGATCTAAACTACAATTTCAATAATGTGTGGTAATATTTTGCATTTTTGTATCAATGTGCTATGCCAGGTCTCGTTTCTCCTCTTCAAAGTTTTCTCACTCATCTTTTCTTTAAAAAACAAAAACAAAACCCATAATAAAATAGCTTTTAAAACTCCTATAAAGACCAGTTCCTGTTTTCCAGGCTGTATAAGTTCAAGGCTAACTCCCCATAGGGGTGAATACAATTCCCATCCTGCGTCAGCCTCGACACTTCCGGCGCCCACCGATGAGGTTGTGCTCGATGTGGTGTTGATGGACGTAGTCCTGAAGGATGACTCACTTGTTCTTCTACTCGTCCATTCACTCACTCATCTAATGAAAGGGACCAAAAACAAGTCATTAAAGGGACAGTATGGACCAGGACTTTATGATGATGAGCTTTCCCTAAAATCATGCAATTTATCAATTTGAGAAAAGAATTAAGAAAATAATCCTAGAAATGACACAAAAGGTGCACAGAAATGTTTCTCTTCACTATTTATCTTGGTAGATTTTGAACAGGAAAAACTGAAAAACTTTCAATATGCACAGTTACTCCCCTCATACACTAGAGGTCAGCCCTGCTTATTATTTTGGTAATCCTGTGCCTCAGATTCCTGTTCATTGAATTCAATGTGGTCTACTGTAATTCTCACCGTGGCCAATCCTCCTTAGCATTAGCAACCAACATACTAGCTTGTTTTTATTTATCTATTTTTTTTAAAATACTGTAATTGCAACCATTAACTATTTTGTAAATTAGATCTACTCTCTTACCCCCCCCCCCCCAAATGCTATGATAATATTCATTAGTATTCACATTCAAAAGTTTTTATCAGTATATATGTGTGTTAAATAATATAGTTTTGACATAGGGAATATTAGCTGGTGATATTAGCTTGTGCGTATTGGCTGCAAATGCTGTTAAAACATTGCCACAGAGGGAGAGGAAACAACAAAAAGGAAAGAAAACGAAAAGATAAAAATTTATCAAGTGAGATAGTTCTTATTTTATATTTAATACGTAGAAATAGAAGGTTGCTAGTGTTTTTAGGTAGCTAGCGAGTTTATTGTATAGAAATCTAGCGTGTTATCCTGTTTGTGTCTTATTTGTGTATTGTGCTCTATCTATCTATCTATCTATCTATCTATCTATCTATCTATCTATCTATCTATCTATCTATCTATCTATCTATCTATCTATCGTGTATCCATCTCATTAATCTAAATGCTCATCTAGAAGCCTATTAAAAGCTCCATATACTGGTGTGTTTTTTCAAGACCTGATCTCTAAATTAACAGAATAAAAGAATGTTATACAAAGTCTGTGTAAGCTTTACAAGTGAATGACTGAGCAGATGGAAGAGAAGTGTGGGTATTCACAAAAACAACAGAGAAAGAGAGGAATGTAAATGTTTTTCTGTCAGTTACTCACATCCTGTCTGCGCTTTGAGTGAGAGTTTGCGGAAGAGCACGCGCCCAGAAGAGATAATTCTTCAGCAGGTTCCATGTTGGTAGAGTCTAACGAATCAGTGTCACTGGACACTGCTGGGGTTGTCACCACAGGGACTGGGTCACCCTCCAGGATCTGAGCCACTTGGAACCTGTCAGTCATGCATCAGTGGTGTTAAAGGTCATGATCCGGGAAATGATCTATTAGTGTTTAATAGTGTTTGGTCATCAGTGACGGGATAGTGAATTTTGATTAAACTACTGATGTCTTTCAAATTTTATAGTATGATATTTATAGTATAACCCACCTTCCTACATTGAGGACCCTTCCCTCACCAGGTGAGGAGGGGATAGATGAAGCACAGGATGTCTTATTTGTGTCAATGGTGAGGGGCAACAGCACTTGTGGCCATTTCTTCTGACTGCAGCGTGAGCAGCCAAGACCAGAATGAAGGGCCAAACCATTGATAGTATGGAGGTGATGATGGTTACAAAGCCTGGGCAATGAGCGGAACTGGAGGAAGCCAGGGAACCTGAGGGAGGAATGGAGTAACAGAGAGAGAGAGAGAGAGAGAGAGAGAACAACCCACCATATGTAAACATTCAATTTATATTGGTTTCGATATTGGTTATTTGCCAATATTATAACTGATGCTGTCATAGTTTTCTGAACCGAACTGAACGGGTTACAGAAAGAGAGAATAAATGAAATACAAAAATATAAGCCAAGAAATATAAACAAGAGCTCCTTAATGTAGACATTTTCCTGTTATGTTATTTATCTCTGTAAAGCTGTACAGAACGGATCCCGTCATCACACACAAAGCTGTGGCTTTTTGTTCTTTTGTGTATGTGGGTGTAAAGTTGCATGCTCAAGCAAAAAAGACTTTAAAAGACTGGAACTTAAAAAGTGCTGGAGGATACAGTGTCCTTTTCATACAGGTAGTATTGAGGACAGCAAAATGGCCAGACTATATCAGAAAATGTGTTTTAGTCATGCACAATTCCTCTAAAAGAGGCGGAATAATGAACAGTGACAGAATGACACATTTAGGAAGGAGTGACTGAGCAGAATCTGATGCTCTCTAGTTACATGTGGATCAAAAAAATATATTTAAGGGGACTTAAGATGTTAAGAAGTTAACCTTATTAAATACTTCAGACAACTATATCGAAAAGATTAGTTTAGTTTTAAATGAAATACATTTAACAGCTGCTATTAAATATTTTTAGACAACAGATGTGAAGATGAAATGACATGAAGTGGCTGTTTTTACCACAAAAATCTGCTTTGGTAGTGTTTTTCTAAATCAAAAATAAATTTTATTTCAGTAAACAATGTTTACACTTTTCTTGCTATGCTGCAGTGAAGGAGGTGTGGCTTCTGGCTGTCTGTGACAGTGAAGGGGGCATGGCCTATGTGGCTGTCAGTGACAATGAACGGGGCGTGGCCCCGGTGGCTGTCTGTGACAGTGAAGGGACATGGCCTATATGGCTGTCAATGACAATGAAGGGGGCATGGCCCCGGTGGCTGTCAATCACAGTGAAGGAAGCGTGGCCTCTGTGGCTGTCAATGACAGTGAATGGGGCGTGGCCTCTGTGCCTATCAGTAACAGTAAAGGAGGTGTGGCCTCTGTAACTGTCAGTAACAGTGAAGGAGGTGCAGCCTCTGTGCCTGTCAGTAACAGTGAAGGAGGCGTGGCCTCTGTGCCTGTCAGTAACAGTGAAGGAGGCGTGGCCTCTGTAACTGTCAGTAACAGTGAAGGAGGTGCGGCCTCTGGGCCTGTCAGTAACAGTGAAGGAGGCGTGGCCTCTGTGCCTGTCAGTAACAGTGAAGGACGCGTTGCCTATGTAACTGTTAGTCCTAGTGAACTAACTGGGCACACAATACTGATTCACATTGTCTCATAATACAAAGTTTACATTCCAAAAATTTATATTTTAATTTATAAATGTATATTGTGTTCATTCATTCATATCAGATAACCCTCAGTGAATGCCAAGATTATCCCACTAACAGGAGTGTTGTATAAGGGGACACACCTGTCCCAATTCATACAAACCTGTTTTGTACACTAAATGTGAATCAGACAGTTGACACATCACAACACACATAACAAAACTTAAGCTAATGTAGAAGCTAATAATAACAAGATATTCTGAGAGTTTGATTGTAAATACACATTTTCAGATAAATACATAGACAGATAACTATAAATTCACGTATTTTAAACATTAAATAATGCATTCTCAGAAACATGAAATATGAAATATGCGTTTGTTGTTGATGGAGCAGTCAGATTCCTGGACCCTACTTTATATCTACTTTATAATGCTGATTTATATAGCTATCGCTGCTCAGTGGCTGTGTGAGTATTTATTTAAAACAGCAAATTGTCAATGATCAGACACAATACTGATTCCTGCTTTAAAAAGTTGAAACCTAAATATTCTTGCTTTATTTTTTAGAAAATGACCTTGAAGTCTTTTTTTTTTTTTTTTTTTACATTATCCAGGACTATTAGCAGGTTCTGATCTCATTATTGCTCGTCTTGGAATCCTGTGATGCCCTGCCAAACCACATCAATCCTCCCAGCTGTGAAGATAACATCAGGTAATTTTTCAAACTGGCTTGTTAAATTAGTTCATAAATTAGCATGACCACATTGTTAGCACGAGCGGCTATAAGTGTATAGCTAATAAATATCTTTTATCAAATATCAAGTGGTAAAAATTTATGCCACAAATTGTAAATGTTGTTTGCTTTCTTACTTGATTGATGATCTTTTGCTACCAGATGTCTGCTTCTTCTCATATTCAAGTAACAACTCCTCCAAGGCAGCTGCATTTTCTGAAACACACACACACACTTTTAGCCAACTGAACATATACAGTATGAACTGTAACTAATAAAGAACAAATGACAATAAAATACCTTTCTTTTCTGTGATGAGGCGCACCAGTGCACTTATAGTGTCTTCGTTCTGATCTTCTATAACATAAGGGCAAGGATTACCTATACACACCAACACACACATTCAGAGCTTTAGGTTCAGGATCCGATCATCCAAATGACAGAATGCTCAGGGTTGTAGAATGATTAACAAGAAATGCTAAATTGTGCATCTTTTTCAACATCCTATGGTTAATTTCAAATACTGTCTAAGTGCTCTATTTCCCTACAGGCACTAGCATAGTATAGGGGTATGATGCAAAGATATTGCTAATTGGGCTGGTGTGAATTTCCTCCAACCTCTGGAGAAACACCATGCACCAGACTTGCATAGTTATTTCCTTTGTATAGATGAGAAAGTAGGTGATGTACGCTCAGCGACCCTGTGCTGTACACCTGCTCATTCGTGGAATCTTCCGATCTGCTAATCACATGGTAGCGGCGCAATGCATAAAATCATGCGAGAATCTGAGGTTGGAGAGGGAGCTGGGTCACCAAAACTGGACGAAATTACCTTGTCTTTTTCATTGCTATCCTTGACTGTCAAATTTTGGTAATCCTGTGCCCACTCTAGATTCCTAGTTCATTGAACTCAATGTGGTCTACTGTAATTCTACCATGGCCAATCCTCCTTCCTAAAGAAAAGTTATTAAACATAACTTAGCTTTCCTATCTGCTCAAACCAAACTGGTTATTCTCCTCTGATCTTTCTCTGGATGTTTTGGGTTTTTGCACCAGTATGTAAACTCTAGAGACTGTTGTGTTTGAAAATCCCATGATGTCAGCAGTTACTGAAATGCTCAAACCAGCCCAGTCTGGCACCAACCACCATGCCAGAGAAAAAGTCACTGAGTTCACGGTTTACCCCCTTTCTGATGTTTGATGTGAACATGTCTCTAATCTAATCTAATCTAATCTAATCTAATCTAATCTAATCTAATCTAATCTAATCTAATCTAATCTAATCTAATCTAATCTAATCTAATCTAATCTAATCTAATCTAATCTAATCTAATCTACTCAAAGCATATAATCTATTTATATGTTATTTACCACAAAACTTGGCTTTTCTGGCTCTTGAATAAGAAATGAAGCTGTATCATTCAGAAGAACAGTTGTCTTTCTTATTTTTGACAAAATTGATATGAGTTCCATAAAAAAAAACATGGCAGGGTAATCAGTCAATACTGTGCCAATCAAAACATTTTGTGAAATTATACCACATACACAAAGAACACTTTCAAAATTTCCACATGATCACTCTCACTCTGTCCCCGCTGACCCACGACAATGCCTGACGGTCTCTATGGTAACTGTTTTCCCCCTAGAATTCCAGAGATGTATGTGTATGCATGGGGGTTTCTGAGAATAGCCCACTCAGCCTTCTTGTCTATTCATCCTGCTTAAACACTGTCACTGACAGCTGCTATTATTCTAATCTGTCTGGGACAATCTATTGTTACCCTGTGGGATCCATAGGTTCATTGTGTGACTTAAACACACACATTGATAAAATTCAGATACAAAAGTTCACTGTTCTCAATAAAAAAAGACAGATTTTTCACTCGGACCATGTTATAGTTGAAGCTCTTTATGATAAGATATTATTTCTGTCCCTTAGCATCATCAAGGATCCCATGCAATCCAATCAACTCCTGTATATTATCCTTTGTCCAGGTAGAAATTCCTAGACCATTCTGTCATTCACAGTCAGACCGATGTACAGCTTTTCCTCCAGATCTGTCTAGCTGCTGGTTCCCACTTACACACACTGGTTTTAATTAAATTGCTGCAATATTGTTATTCTCTCTATTGGGGTTGTGTGATATGTTTGTCAATCATGTCTGGAAAGTACAGTAATCATGCATGTCATAAATACTAAGGCTTAGATTTTTTTCAATATAAACTATAAAAAATGTTTTTAGGTTTTTAGGTGGGAGGAAACCAGAGAACCCAGATGAAACCCCGGAGCTTACTGGGACTCTAGAGCTGTGAGATGGCAGTTATACCTGCTGCACCACTGTGCCTAAAAGAAAATAGAAAGTAAAGTGTACATACATCAATTTTGTGTACTGATATTAGTACTGATATTAGTTGTTGTATCATTGTGCTGAATCTAGAGGTATACAAATTTGATTGTATATCAAAGCATAAATTTTTAATTGTAGAACTGAACTGTAAAGCTTATACCAATTCAAGAAAAGCGCTGTTGAAGATGATCATGATCATGAACATAAGTGCTACAAACAAACAAAAGAAAGAGATTGAGTTTCAATCCCAATTAAAATAAACTGGCTGTACCCTCTGGGTGGGAGGGATGGCATTACACACTCTCTCTCTCTCCTGTCATTCATGTTTGCAAAAAAAAGGGGAAATAAATTGTGTTTTCCTCTGAGTGTGTAGTAATGAATAAAAAGATACAGGTAGATGCAGAAAATGGCGTTAAAACGAGACAGTTAAAGGAAGGACACAAAGAGCTGCAATTGAATACAATGTTCAGAGTAAGTGTTTATATCAGTCCAACTATTAATTCAGGAGATTAACTATTTGAACACAGACAGTGTAGCAGGAAGTAACACTATTCATTTAATTTAAAATAATACATTTTTACTTTGTGTACTTTTTATTTGGCTTCCTGTTTTATTAATCTCTCAACGCCCATATTATTGCATGAATGACTCATTGTACCTGAACAATACCTTGTGCTTTATTCTTGTTTACTAGGAATTTCTGACTTCCTCCTTTATATTATGACATCACCCTTTTCTGTACACCTTTTTTTCTTCCCATCCTCAATTCTTCACCACTATCTCTCTCTATCAGGCACACGCGTTCTTGCCGCATCGCATCGTGACTTTTCACACACTGCATGCGGCAGTTCCTCAATATTTCTCTCCTCTAAGCTCCACTGTCCTCTGGCTGTCCTCTTTTTCTCCACACACACCACAGAGGACTGGATTAGACTCAAAGGCATACAAACTCTTTCAGCTCAGGAATGTAATTCACTGCGAGCTGTAGAGCCAAGAGAACCGCATTGTACCGCACTGAACTTTAATACATTATCACTAAATGGTCCAACGCAAATAGAATGAGACAAATCTCTTGCTGTTTTCTCTGTTAATCAGAGACTAGAAGAGGACACTTATTGCACATGTAAAGAGCTACACTCTTGTTTTCATAATAGCTATAACAGGCTTAAAAGGTTAACAAGACAAAAATACAGTTTGTTAAAGAGAAATTGCACACAGTAGATATAAAACTTGAAATGTTTTTACTTTTGGGATTTGAGTGCAGATTATGATCTGATTGTGACGATCCACCATTAGCTGTTAGTATAGAAATGATGAGTTAACACCTTCTAACCAATCAGGATCAAGAATTCAGCAATGCTGTGGTATAAATAACAATAACTGAAAATATTATGTAACCAACAAGAACACAGATCATTACCTTCAATGGCAACATGTTGTACTTAATGGCATTTGATTATTGGCATAACCATTAGAAATGGCCCTTAAGTTGAATAATTTATCCAAAAAGAGAATGTTTGTGATACTTTCTTTTCCCCAATATATTGCCAATAAGCCAAGATGTACTGATAGTCTTACTTTTGCTTCTATAAATATTGCTAATGCACCCAACAATTATGGGAAGTTTAGAGCTAATAGAGTAGGGTTCTATATAAGTGTATCTATAATGAGTGTGCTGACAGAGAGCACACAGCAAAATCTGAATTTCTCACAGCCAGCCATCACACATATCAGTACAAATGATGAATTGAACCTAAAGCCACAGGAAGTCTTCAAAGTAGAGATTGCTGCATGGCATTTATACCTATACCCTGTGTATAACATCACTTGCAAACCTTTGGGAAAGTGAATCTCCAGTATATCAATTAAACGTAGATCTCTTACATCAGATACTGTTCATTAGCAAACGTTCATCTGTTTTCATAGAGAAAAGGATTTTATACACTTTCAGAAATCCCACAAGAAAGCCTTCTGGAGGTATTTACCAAGATCAAGGGCAATTATGGCATGAATAAAATCTGTATGCACCGCAGTAACCTTGTTTTCCAGGCAAAAGGCTGCAGTCTGTTTTCCGATTCTTACATTTTTGGGGCTAGTTTCAGATCTTTTGTGTGGTTTTTTTGGTTTTTAGCTGAAACCTGGTATCCCTTGTCAATCATATTAGCTCTTTTGTGTGCGGCTCGATGTTCATGGAAAACACAATGGCTCTACTGAAAACAAACTTCTAGACTCTATACTGCATGACTTTTGCTGCAGACCTGAAACATCATGGCTGGCTGACTATGTAGGGGAAAATTCTGCAAAGACATTGACTGGCCCACTTTGCTATGTTAAAAATGCAACAACTAACATGCACGACAGCCAAGAAGCAATAGGACACAATAAAACAGACACCAATATGACACCCTAGCACACAGTGTCAGGAAACAAGCTTAAATTATTGATCAGGAGACGCAAAGACAGGGTATCATGTTATATGGAGAGCAACCGAGTGGAACGTTACACTGATTTTTTTCCCTTCTACCAAATGGAGTGACATACAAGCCATTTTTCTTTTCTATAATGTAGAAGGCAGAAGCTCCTTCTTGTCTCAGTAGATTTGGTATCTCTAACCAGAAGTACATGGGAGCATAATTGCACTTCACCAATGACCTGTATTCACTCACATAATATCACTTTCTGCAAGGGATTAGTGCTTGGCACCGGGTTTGATTCTTTAAAATAGCTTCATGTTCATGAATATAGTCCTCTACTGACACCAATACATTTGCTATTTATCTGTTTACTGTTACACTTAATCATGTTTTGCCAGGTTAGTTCCTGTTCTCACTTGATCACTTGATCACATGATCACAGCTATAAACCCACTTTCTACTTCATTAATAAGTAAAACAATGCAGCTTGTTACAGAGAAAACTGAAAATATAGGCTAACTAAAACATGGCATTTATTTAAAACTGTAGAAAGTTGTGTTGATTAGTTCTCATGATAAAATAAGTCAAAATAAAGCAGTTCTCAGTCTATATGGCTGTTTCACAGCCCTCTGTCAAACAGACTATATACACTATATTGCCAAAAGTATTCGTTCACCTGCCTTGACTCGCATATGAACTTAAGTGACATCCCATTCCTAATCCATAGGGTTCAATATGACGTCGGTCCACCCTTTGCAAATATAACAGCTTCAACTCTTCTGGGAAGGCTGTCCACAAGGTTTAGGAGTGTGTTTATGGGAATTTTTGACCATTCTTCCAGAAGCGCATTTGTGAGGTCACACACTGATGTTGGACGAGAAGGCCTGGCTCTCAGTCTCCGCTCTAATTCATCCCAAAGGTGTTCTATCGGGTTGAGGTCAGGACTCTGTGCAGGCCAGTCAAGTTCATCCACACCAGACTCTGTCATCCATGTCTTTATGGACCTTGCTTTGGTCACTGGTGCACAGTCATGTTGGAAGAGGAAGGGACCAGCTCCAAACTGTTCCCACAAAGTTGGGAGCATGGAATTGTCCAAAATGTCTTGGTATGCTGAAGCATTCAGAGTTCCTTTCACTGGAACTAAGGGGCCAAGCCCAGCTCCTGAAAAACAACCCCACACCATAATCCCCCCTCCACCAAACTTTACACTTGGCACAATGCAGTCAGACAAGTACCGTTCTCCTGGCAACCGCCAAGCCCAGACTCGTCCATCAGATTGCCAGATGGAGAAGCGCGATTCGTCACTCCAGAGAACGCGTCTCCACTGCTCTAGAGTCCAGTGGCGGCGTGCTTTACACCACTGCATCCAACCCTTTGCATTGCACTTGGTGATGTGTGGCTTGGATGCAGCTGCTCAGCCATGGAAACCCATTCCATGAAGCTCTCTGCGCACTGTTCTTGAGCTAATCTGAAGGCCACATGAAGTTTGGAGGTCTGTAGCGATTGACTCTGCAGAAAGTTGGTGACCTCTTTGCACTATGCGCCTCAGCATCCTCTGACCCTGCTCCGTCAGTTTACGTGGCCTACCACTTCGTGGCTGAGTTGCTGTCGTTCCCAAACACTTCCACATTCTTATAATACAGCTGACAGTTGACTGTGGAATATTTAGGAGCGAGGAAATTTCACGACTGGATTTGTTGCACAGGTGGCATCCTATCACAGTTCCACACTGGAATTCACTGAGCTCCTGAGAGCGACCCATTCTTTCACAAATGTTTGTAAAAACAGTCTGCATGCCTAGGTGCTTGATTTTATACACCTGTGGCCATGGAAGTGATTGGAACACCTGATTCTGATTATTTGGATGGGTGAGCGAATACTTTTGGCAGTATAGTGTATATATATATTACTTGGAAAATCTTTGTGTTTTCCAAGTGATGTACGTATTCACACACTGAAGCATGCATATATAACACATCTGTCCACATCTGCCTTTGGCATTTTAATCAATATTCATATTTGGTATGTATGTGTAGAAGTACATTGCGTGTGTGTGTGAATATCAGGGCATCAGTATGTAATGGCATGGCAAAGGTTAGCAGTACTTTTGTATATGTATGTGTGTGTGTGTGTGTGTGTGTGTGCATGCGCGAATATCAGAGTATCACTATGTGAAGAAAGAGAGTGAGATTATGTGTACTCATGTACTGTATGTGTGTGTGTGTGCGCGAACATCAGAGCATCATTATGTGAAGAAAGGGAGTGAGATTATGTGTACTCATGTACTGTATGTGTGTGTGTGTGCGCGAACATCAGAGCATCATTATGTGAAGAAAGGGAGTGAGATTATGTGTACTCATGTACTGTATGTGTGTGTGTGTGTAAATATCAATCCATCATATTATGAGTACTTGTGAGTGTGTGTTTTTATGTATGTGTGTGTGTCTTACCATCTTTCTGCAGCGTGCCTGCCTCCCCCTCTACATTCTCCTTCTCTGCTGCACACTTGTAGCCCTTCTTCTTGAGCAGGTTGCAGATGAGGATGCCCAGCAGGCCCATCACACAGAACACAGGGACGAGAGCGAACACGGCATACTCTGTAGTCTTCTCCTCTGCTGCATGCACAGCTGTGCTGTTAGCCTTGCCCATTCCTGCTCCTCCTGATCCAGCTACGCCTGCTCGGGTACTTTTTCCTGCATTACGCCGTGAACGCACCAGAGATGCTGTGATAGAATAAAATAGTGTAAGCCAATAAGAGAGGGAGAGAAAGAGAATGAGAATAGATGATGATGATGATTATTATTGCTATTATTATTATTAATTAACTACACCTTGTATGTTCATCTCTGTATTTTTATGAAAGGTAATTTTGCAGCTAAATAATATTAACAGCAGCACTCACTCCTCATGCAGGAACGCTGGGTGGAGGAGCTCTGTGTTTTCGGGGCAGGATTAAACCTGAAGGGCAACAATCATTCCATTAGCAAGCAAACACAAAAGATGTAGAGCAACACACACACACACACCTTCATTTGAATCACTTTTGATAAAAGCAAATACCAAATAAATAAGCAAATCTGTATTTCAGCAGCTTTACCCAGGCAGACAGGCTCCACACACTGCGTCAGACTCCGACGTGCTGGGCATCACCAGGTGACGGTTCAGACTCCTGCATGGTGTGTGTACAATGCACTGATCTGGACCATGGGAGTCTGAGAAAGTGCCTGGCGGACAGCGACGACAGTCCACCACTGCGTCAGGACCCTCCACTTCACTGCATGCCTAAAACACATAAAAAAAACACATCAACTGTATTAGTTTCGATTGTTTGGTTGCATCAGTGTGTGATGTGTGTCTATTTTGTCCCTCACCGTGGAAGGCTCCTGTCCAGCAGGACAGTGCAGACACACACATGTCTGACCCATCTGACATGGAGCAGCCAGCACCACCCACGGCCACAGCAGCTGCAGCCAAATGCAAACAAATTGGGCTTAGTACTCTAACACACACCATTTTAATATTCAGATGAATGTGCGAACAATCTAATTGATAATACAGTCTTGCAGTGTATAGAAAAACAACTCAGTACATTGCACACACACACACAATACATACAAATACAAACACATTACTTCAACTGCAACAGTTCGTTTTTCACATCGTGATATTGTCAGTCTGTCACACTCTCTCTGCCACTCAACTAATTTTAGCCCAAGGTTGTTTCCCATACCACTGATGAACTTCTGACTCATCTGCCTACATCTGCGTGTGTAACATAGAGTGTGTGCGATGTTGTCACACACATTAGCCTAGGGCTCTTTGACAGTTTTGAGAAACTTGCACAGTGAATGCTTTTCGCCTGTTTTAGTTTACTCCTAGCAATTTCTTAGAAAATGATCTCATTCAGCTCCTTAAAAATTGCCCTGATAGGATATTAGCCAGCTGAGTGATTCTTAATCAGTACTGTTGTACAGAGTCATTCAGAGTCATTCAGCTCAGTGTGTCAGTGTTTAGGGAGGCGGGCTATGAGCTCGGTTTGTTTGATACAGAGGCCGTCTACAGAGGCTGCATTGTGGTGTCAATGGAGCAAGTGCTGCACACTCAATGAAATATAATGAGTCAGTGAAAGAATGGAGAGAGAGAGAGAGGGACAGAAAACATGAATATAGACAGATAGATATAACTGAATAAACACAGTATTTTTTAAAGAAAAGACACAAATACAGCCACAAACAGGAAGGTTTACAGGACATCTGGACATATGGGAAGCAAATGAGAGGTTTTTGCTTTCATTTAGATAGATAGATAGATAGATAGATAGATAGATAGATAGATAGATAGATAGATAGATAGATAGATAGATAGATAGATAGATAGATAGATAGATAGATATGCACTAAAATCACTACCTGTCAGTTAAAGAGGCATGCGCACACACACACACACACACACACACCTGATGGAAAATCAGACCAAACACTTACCATAAAAAACACAGGAGTTGAGCAGTGAAGGTGGTTCCTCTTCATCTTCAACATGTTCTTCTATAAACATAAGATCTGTAAAAGAACGATACAACAAGATGAGTTGACAAAATGACCCACATCAGCAACAGCAACGGTGATGTCATGAAAAACAGCTGTGTCATAATCCCTGTCCAGGTAAACAGCACTTAGTGCTGAGCTCTCTTATGAATGAAAAGAACTGTGGGCTTGGATTTGTTTATTTAAAAAAAGCCATGAGCAATAGTATGACATAAATAGGCTGATGATCTATATTTGGTCAGTGGTTTGGCCAGCCACTGTAGTCACTTGTTATTTTTAGCCTAAATCATGTACAGTTGGGTCTGAAACGACATGCTGAACATAGTAGTGGTCACTCACATAAAAAGACTGGAGAGTGAAAAGTGGGAGTATAAATAACATGTTATAACCTCCAAAATATTTACCATTCTTTGAAGCAGCAAAAAAGAAATTATTAAAAAAATAAAATGATACCAAACATTTTAAAGACCTGAATGACTAAACATCTTTATAAACAGTAGAAATGCCACTTACACACAATTCCCTGCCTCTCTCACTAATCAAGTTCCACTTTCTCACATTTGTCCCCTTCAAACACCCAATTCTGGCCTCCAGTCCCTCTCAGATAAACGATCCTATCCAAATAGCATGCATGTGACTATGGCCTTACCCATTTCACACCCAGCTCTGACCTGCCATTTCCCTCGCCTCCCCCTCACAGTCTCCACGGAAAAGCTATTCTCAAAATAACAATGACGTTGTACATTGCTTTATCACCTGAGACCAATGAGACACTACCGAGATGTATAGAGAAAGAGGGAATATGAATGAATGAATGAATGCGCTATCCTTTTGAACTGTTTTTTGCAAATATGACGTCCAGACACACAGGGCATACGTTGTGCAATCAAAAAGGAGAATGTTATATATCTAAAACATACATAAACTATTGAAGAACAGACCATTCACCGTTAACAAATTTAATTTATGTAAATATTATGCCAATCAATTTATCCAAGCTTTAAAAGTATCAAGAGTAATTTCTGATAAAGCTAACAGTAAAGTAAAAAAAGAGAAGTTTTAATTGTTAAATTTACAATTCAGGAGAACCAACCTAAACAGGCAAAAAAAACAAACAAACCTTACAGCAGAAAACAGGAATACACTTCCATCCCATATCTAATTATCACCTCACTAATCTAGTGCCTCATTTACTCCAGCACCATCTGAAAGCCCCAAATTGCCGAAGTGTAGTTTTCGAGCCTCAGTTACCTCAACAACAATCTGGAGCCCCATTTAGCCTAAAAGTCACAGCAAAGTACCACTTAACTCAGTACCAATTCAGAATCTATCTCAGCACCAATGCAGAATCTATCTCAGCACCAATTCAGAATCTATCTCAGCACCAATTCAGAATCTATCTCAGCACCAATTCAGAATCTATCTCAGCACCAATTCAGAATCTAACTCAGCACCAATTCAGAATCTATCTCAGCACCAATTCAGAATCTATCTCAGCACCAATTCAGAATCTATCTCAGCACCAATTCAGAATCTATCTCAGCACCAATGCAGAATCTAACTCAGCACCAATTCAGAATCTATCTCAGCACCAATTCAGAATCTATCTCAGCACCAATGCAGAATCTAACTCAGCACCAATTCAGAATCTATTTCAACACCAACACAGAATCTAACTCAGCACCAATTCAGAACCTAACTCAGCACCACTTCAAAATCTAACTCAGCACAAATTCAGAATCTATCTCAGCACAAATTCAGGATCTATCTCAGCACAAATTCAGAACCTAACTCAGCACCAATTCAAAATCTAACTCAGCATCAGTTTAAAACTCCCAATTCCCAGTTGACTTATCACAAACCAGAACTACACTTCCCTAAGAACCATTAACTAGTTCCACTTAATTCAGAACCAATTTAAAATCCCAGTTCTCCACAAACCTCTCAAAAGTACCATTTTATCCCAGATCTTAGACCCCATCCCCAATGGTAATCTCAATCTAGAGCCTCATTTACCCCAACCTATTGCTCATTTCACACCAACACTAATCTTAAACTCCATCAGCAATGGAAATTTCAAACCCCACATACCCCAGTGCCAATCTAGAGTTCCACTTGAGGGTCCTTTCACAGTGGTAAGATAACTTCAGAGGACTGTGTACAGTGTCAAAGCAGCACACTGTGCATATATAAGATGAGCTGTCATCACTTATACTGCCACTTAAACCACAACTCCGCCTACACCTGGATGAAGCTCCACCCCGCTGTGATTATGTTCGGCAGTGACTGACACCAGCAGTGACCAGCCAACAACATTGTGGTTAAGAGTTGTTGTTTTTTTTTTAAACTTCAACCCAGACACTTAGAAAGATTGTCCAATTTCTAACAAAAAAAAAGTGAATTTTTTTTTTAAATGCTCATGCACAAGAAAGAGCATGCAGTCACAAGTGCTTATAGCACATATTATCTAAGATAAGCTTGAGAAAAAACTTACCTACCCTCTCTAAACTAAACTCATCCAAACTGTAGCAGTACAATTTCTAGATAAAAAAAGAGTGTGAATGTAAGATCTGAATTGTTCAACCTCACCACCAAAGATTTAAAATCTGAAACAGATCCGAAAACCTAAAGATGCTGATGAACTAAATAAGGTGAGATTAATTTTGACCTATTTAGTCAGGAGTACAATTGAAGCACACCTGAATTAAAGGAGTAAATAAACTTCAAAACATCTATCAGCTGGAAACTTGCAATATGAACTTTCACTGACCTCTTAAAAAGATCACATCTTCAATAGCCAAAACATCCAGACAGGAACCTCCCAAACTCTCCACTTTAGACTTGGACCAGAAGCCAGTGTCCTCCTACTATGAAAGCACTCCAGACTCCATGTACCATTCAGACAGAAACCTCCCAATAGCTCTAATTCAGGTTTAAACAACAACCCTCTGACGAAAGCACACCAGGCTTAGTGTATTATTCACAAGAGACCTCCCAATCACTACAATTCAGGAACAAACCTTATGTGTTCCTCTGCAAAGAAAAGCATGCCAGACTCAGTGTTGAATCTGAACCAGCTCAACAAGCATAACGCATAAGACATACCAGCTGGACCCATCAGTCTTGTCATGCTGAACAAATAAATGAACAAAAAGACACAACAAATGTTTGCTTTTGGCAAAGAACGGCATATCTTCTCTCTACAACAAATCACAGGGTCCTTCATAATACTTTATGCATACTGTAATTTCAGGGTTTTTGCCTTCTTTTTCTCTGCTTTAACCACCACTCCAGAGCATGGAGTACACGGCTCGACATGTAGAAGCGAAATGAGAATCAGTAATCATTCAGACATGCCCGTTGCCTGATGAACGGGTATAAATTAAGCCCTTTAATTAAAAAGCCAAAGTTTCAATGAACTTTAATTACAGTTCTTGCGGTTCTGGCTCTGTTTCCAATCTGTTTCCATTCGTTGGTTTTTGGAGCGCTCGAAACCGCATGAAATAAATAAAACAATAATAAACACAAAAAATCACCCAGAATTATCCATGTTGGCAGATGTCAAGTTACACATTGGATGGGGCAGCAGACCTAGCATGACCTTTGAATACTTTTGGCATGGAACAAAATTTACAATGGATCCTGAAAGCTGAAAACACCAACTACGCAGACAATTACACGGTAATATTGTATTCCAAAGAAATTAAATAACCAAAAAAATGGTAATCTTTTAATTAGCTTTATTAATTTCATCTATACTAAGAACAAATAGCCCTGTCCTAACTGTGGCATCCTTTATAATCTTAATAAGAGTCGAGTGCATGCCAGACTTTTTCCACTGTAATTATGCTGAAATTCAACACCTCCGTCTGCATCAGCTTTAAAATGTCTCCACCAAAATAACACTGTGCCTTAATTGTCAGGCACGTTATATGCACCGTGCTCATATTCTGCCCTCTCCATTTCTTTCTGACCTTTCGTGACAGATGATGCTGTGCATTTGAGATTTTAATAATAATAATAAAAACTTAATTACTTTGTTTTTTCCTCATTTCATGCTCTCAGAACAGCCAACCATGTGCTGCTTGGTTAGTAGTGCTCTTAATGGCATGCTTTTGCAATTTCTATGAAATTAGCACTTTTTTCAAAGCTCAAGTTAAAGTTTTGAAAAACAAAACTAAAAAATGCATTTACAGACTCATAAAGCTGCACTGTTACAAGCTCCACATGAGTGGAAAACAGTTAACAACCCAAGAATTCATACAGAAAAAAGAGAGGGAAACTTTGGGGTTCTGTTTATGGGACGTCATCTGGCATAAGTCAGCAATTACACGAGTTAGTCAAACACCCCCAGCTGTAGCGGGTCTGGAAACAAGGCCAATGTAGCAAAAATAAAAAATAAAAAAAATAGGGTGTGATGTCGATTATTTGTAAGTGGCTTCTTTCTGTTTGTGAGCTAAAGATTGGAAGACAGACACAAAAACAGCCTCACAAGACAAGATCATCACTCTGCTGTGGTTATGTCAATGGAAAACTAACCATTATCTTGGTTGCTATAGCCAAGGAACTAAATTTAGCATCATTTTACAGCTTGACCTCAAAGTACAATGTAGTTTATTTACCTTGTGAATGCTATAGAGATGAATTGTGTAGAACACATTTTTCTCATGCCTCTTCCTCAAATAAACAAACCTGCCTCCTGCTGTAGTTATTCTACAATGATGTTCACTCAATACAGTCAAATAAAACGTTTACCTGCTTATGCTTACACTTTGCAAATGTTTAGTGCATGCGTCACATCCAACAGCGAGCGGAGACACAGGATGGGAACTGACACAGGAAGGAACTGTGTCAATGTGATACACATTCACATGGTCATGCAGTCATCATGTTCACAAAGAATCAAGCAAGATGCCATAAAACTGTCATCACTATACTGAGTCATAGTAGCACCCGGACCTCTACCCTTGGTTAACAAACATGAAAAGAAGCTTATACTTTCATACTGATTTGTGAAAAAGGAACAATTTCTTGGCCTGTAGCTTTCCCGTGATATTCCAAAAAGGTTCAATCAGAATCTTCTGTAGTTTGTGGGAAAAAAAGTGATTCCCATTTGGGAAAATCCATGCTGAGCAGGTAAAGCACAACCATGTAATCACTGGAATGTTAAACATACGCACATGTGAAGCCAGAGCTAGCAAAGACGACTTACTGGCATTTTTCAAGAAACCAGCCCATGCTGAAGGCACGGTACATTTAGTGGTGAATGCCTGAGTAAATTTTAGCCACTTTTTTAGGATAGTAATTAGTGCTCCCTGTATTTTAGAATGGAATTGCCTCAGTTTGTAAGTTTGGGATTTCAAATGCTTATGATGATGGCAAGTGATTTAAGTTCCCCCTGACTGACTTCTGTAATTACTTCAACTTTGCTGCAGCTGTGACTGTGTTACTGCACACTCCGGCCTGTATTAATGGATGGATGTCCATCACATTGCATGTCACTCATGGACCACAAGCCACTACCATAGCATTGTGGAACCTCGAGCCTAAATGTAGACATAGCCATCTATTATTTTTTCTAATAATACACTAAATTAATGTTTTCCGGTCCTGGGGCCTTATTTGAAACCGCTAGTGCGTAGTAGAAAACCACACGGCCAGTGCACAAAACGAAACACCCCAAAATCACTATTATTGGCACATGAATTATGAAAACACTGTAAGTAAGTTGGAGTATGTGCTGATTTTGTTGAAAAGGATACTCAGTGGTCAGCAAGATGAGTGACAGCAACTGTTGGTGAATAGATGTGTTTGCGTCCAGCAGCGTGACAAAGTTGAGAAAAGTTGAACTTTATGCAAATATGGAGCGACTCTGCGCAGCAACTATCAACTGGAGTGAAGACGGTAGAGCACGCATGATCCGTAGCAAAGAGCACCTTATATGATATGATGCATACATACACTCCTGAATTGTATACACAAATGCCAGATATCCCCACAGAATGTTTAATTTTAGAGACAAGAAAACTGATTTGTCGTCAAGTGGAATGCTAGCAGCATCACTCACTAATATACACTATATTGCCAAAAGTATTCGCTCACCTGCCTTGACTCGCATATGAACTTAAGTGACATCCCATTCCTAATCCATAGGGTTCAATATGACGTCGGTCCACCCTTTGCAGCTATAACAGCTTCAACTCTTCTGGGAAGGCTGTCCACAAGGTTTAGGAGTGTGTTTATGGGAATTTTTGACCATTCTTCCAGAAGCGCATTTGTGAGGTCACACACTGATGTTGGACGAGAAGGCCTGGCTCTCAGTCTACGCTCTAATTCATCCCAAAGGTGTTCTATCGGGTTGAGGTCAGGACTCTGTGCAGGCCAGTCAAGTTCATCCACACCAGACTCTGTCATCCATGTCTTTATGGACCTTGCTTTGTGCACTGGTGCACAGTCATGTTGGAAGAGGAAGGGGCCAGCTCCAAACTGTTCCCACAAAGTTGGGAGCATGGAATTGTCCAAAATGTCTTGGTATGCTGAAGCATTCAGAGTTCCTTTCACTGGAACTAAGGGGCCAAGCCCAGCTCCTGAAAAACAACCCCACACCATAATCCCCCCTCCACCAAACTTTACACTTGGCACAATGCAGTCAGACAAGTACCGTTCTCCTGGCAACCGCCAAACCCAGACTCGTCCATCAGATTGCCAGATGGAGAAGCGCGATTCGTCACTCCAGAGAACGCATCTCCACTGCTCTAGAGTCCAGTGGCGGCGTGCTTTACACCACTGCATCCGACGCTTTGCATTAAACTTGGTGATGTATGGCTTGGATGCAGCTGCTCGGCCATGGAAACCCATTCCATGAAGCTCTCTGCGCACTGTTCTTGAGCTAATCTGAAGGCCACATGAAGTTTGGAGGTCTGTAGCGATTGACTCTGCAGAAAGTTGGCGACCTCTTTGCACTATGCGCCTCAGCATCTGCTGACCCCGCTCCGTCAGTTTACGTGGCCTACCACTTCGTGGCTGAGTTGCTGTCATTCCCAAACACTTCTACGTTCTTATAATACAGCTGACAGTTGACTGTGGAATATTTAGGAGCGAGGAAATTTCACGACTGGATTTGTTGCACAGGTGGCATCCTATCACAGTTCCACGCTGGAATTCACTGAGATCCTGAGAGCGACCCATTCTTTCACAAATGTTTGTAAAAACAGTCTGCATGCCTAGGTGCTTGATTTTATACACCTGTGGCCATGGAAGTGATTGGAACACCTGATTCTGATTATTTGGATGGGTGAGCGAATACTTTTGGCAATATAGTGTATGTTACTAGGGCAACCAGTAGTAGGTACAGTGACTTACTGATGAGTAATTGCTCAGAGGCCCAGCAGTGGCAGCTTGGTGGACCTGGCATTCAAACTTACAACCTTCCAAGCAGTAGTCCAACACCTTAACCACTAAGATACCACATCCCCGCATTAGGAAATGGAGTGGCTTCCCATCCATGGTGTATTACTACCTCATGCCTTTTCAATATTTTGAGATGTACTTCACTATTGTCCTGTGATGGAAATGTGTCCAGCTTCCCTCTGTTGTTGTTTGTTATGTTGTCATGACTGTAGCAGGTTTAGTATATTTTATATTCCAGAAAAACTGAATTGTGTCTGTGCTGACACAGGCCTGAATGAACAGAATGAAAGGAAATCCTCAATGACTGGGATTTGTGCGTTCATCATAGATAAACTGTCCATAGTGACTCTGATTTCTTGCATAAAAGTATTGTGGCTTCGGGCTGGGATATGCTTGTATTTTAAACTCCAAGCCTAAAAACCAGTAACAGTGAGTTGAGTCTTGCACCAAAGGAAATCCCACTTCAAAAGCCCTGGATTTTTGCATTCTCTAGCATAGGTCAGCTCAGAGCATGGCGTAATTATAGTTATGAGTAAAGCATTGAGCCAGTGTATGGGCTTATTCAAGTTTTATCCTGAGTCAATTTAACACCGGATGGCTGGTAAGTGACCTTGTCAAAAAGACTGAGCTTCAAGCTGAATCATATTCTTAGAATCCCTCAAAACGTACAGCTAATCTCAAATACGCACACACTATAGCAGAAACATGAAAATGCTGCATGATGCTACATAAATGCCCTTAACGCTTAGCTGACTAGATCATTTTCTACCTAAAGGCATGAGACTCACTGCTATTATTACAAGGCTTGGAGTCAGACAAGCAATTAAATTGAAGGGACAAAAAGATTAAAAGTTTGAAATAAGAGTTAATTCTCTGAATGGAACAATGTCAACTATAAGAAAATGTACAAAAGATAATATCCTAAGGATACAATTGATATAACTTACTATAATTTGAAATCATGTCTATTCGTGTAACTGTATAGGGTGACATCAAATATAGCAATTATGTTGCTTCTGAAAAAAAATGTGAAGCAATGATAACGTGCATAGGCGTCAATGTACTGAATAAAATACAGGGAAAGCAGGCTAACAGATTAAATAGTGGCTGGAGGGTTGTTCTTCACTATTTGTGCTGGAGGCAGAACTGCCATGGTTTAGCGGGTGTGCTTGTATGGGAGACTGTGCCCCAGGTGGCTCTGCATGGCTGACGCCACAGCGTAGCTATTGACTGACAGTTAAATTACTCCATTTTGACAAAACTGCCTTTTAAATATAGACAATGAACGCATGAAATAAATCAACATACAGTTTACTTTTCAATTATATCTAATGCATCACAACTGGGATGTGTTACTGGGATAGGCTCTGGATTAACTGTGACCCAGACCAGGATAAATAGGTTAGTAAAGAAAATGATCCCTCTCATGAAATATTGCATTATTTCGTACTGATGCTGGAAAGGTATCATCTGATGTTGGAAAGGTATCATCAGTAGCTTGCACAGTAGCCTATTGTGCAAAAAGAAATCACCACTGTATTGTACATTTGATGTCAAGGACATTTACAATTTACGCAGGTTTATGAAACATGTGGCTGGACCAAGATTAGAAAGGAAAAGCAACAAAAACTTGTGATGTTTTTCCTAAATTGTTCCTGTTTGCAAGTTTCAGATTAGAGGACAGACATGAAAACAGGATTATGAGACATAATCATCACTCTACTGTGGTTTCTGCTGGTGGGAGAAAATAAAGGAAAACCGACCATTATCTTTGCTGCTCTAGCCAAGGACTCCAAATGAGTATCATGATGTAACACCATAACCACAAGGAGTACAGCTGCTTATTTATAGCAGTAATTTACTGTAGAAAACAAACACCTTCCGAGTGTTTACTCAAGCGTAAATATCAACTTGGATAAAGGACAGCAGACCACACATCCATTACCTCACTGGTTCCTAAGCCGGTATCTAAAAATGCAAACTGGGAATCACTGCATTACACACCACATAGCTTCCCTTGCCTCACATTATCAAAGTGATGTTTACAGTGTTGTCCAAAATGATGTAACATGTACCTGTTTTTGTTTTTGTAAATGTTTACTACAAGCCTACTATAAAGTATGCATCACGTCAGAATCCGAGTCGATACAAGAGATGTAAACTGACACAGGAGGGATTGGGGTCATGGTTAAACTCCACACGGTCATCAACCATGCTGATGCTGATCACAAGAAGGATCAAGTGTAGAAAAGTGTCAATCATTGTGCAGTGCATCATTCACTTGGAGAAACATTGTATTAGTTGATTATTATTTATAATGTTTTGTTAGACGAAGATTGTGCTTAGTAGATTATTGTTTGTCTTAAAACTTGTCTCCTAGATTTTCACTAAGCAGAGCAGCAAAATTTAGGATTTGTATCGCTTCCATTTAGCCTTTCATTGATTTGAAGCCATTACGTGAATTTATTTTTCATTTCTTCTTATCGTTTTTTTTATATGGTACTTTGCTACAGTTCACCAGTAACTTTTAAAGATATCAGGAAAAAAGAATTGAGCAGGTTGACTCAAATCATTTAACCCTCATATTCACCTATAGGCACAACCATTGCTAGTTACTGTTTGAATGTCTAAATGCTACTGCGTATGCTAATTAGCTTTAACCTGCTAATGTTACGGTAAACAGAAAGCTAGTTATTGCTTGCTTACTTGCGGAATACATAATACTTTCTCGTAATGACTTTATAAAGAAGTGCTTATAAACATTATTAACCTGTGATGTGATGTGATGTGATGTGAGTCCTGTGATGTCACACATGTAAGATCATATCTTAATGCTTAATTATTAATCAACTGCAATTGCTGAAGTACTAGCGTTACAGTTCAGTAGCACTTCAGAGATGTTTTTTTGTATTTTTATTTATTCACTGTTTGAGTTTATAAGCTGAAAATGAGTTAGTAATCATTTGTAAACAAGGATTTTTGACTAATCATATGCTTTGCAATTGATTCTCTACACCAATCATTGACATTTCTGTCATTTGGCACCCTTATCCAGAACAACTTACATTTTTATCTCATTTTATACAAATGACCAATTGAGGGTTAAGGGCCTTACTCATGGGCCCAGCAGTGGTAGCTTGGGGGACCTGGGATTCAAACACACAACCTTCCCAATGACTAGTCCAACACCTCAACCACTAAACTACCACATCCCCTACAATTAGAAACTGACCATTCAGCAACAGGTTTCTGTGAGTCACCAAACTTTTAATACTGGTCAAAATACCACCTTAAGATTAGTAATGGGCCATCAAATTAAGATTTTATACAAGAGCGCACCGCAAGTTTGTGTCGAACCCGGTGCTAAATGACTCGTAAATGACCTGATTCTGGGTCGGGGTGTCGTGAGTGGCAGAGCAGCTCCATCGCTGCGATCCATTGAAAGTCATCCCTCGATCCAATCTTTTGTCGGGGCAGGGCCGCGCAGCCCTCCTTTCCTCCCCGGCGGGGGGAGCTCCGGTTCTCCCAGGGGGAGTGTTTATACCAGGGACCCCTATTGACACGGCACTCAGTTACAGTTTATACTGTCATCTGAAACAACTGAAAGTAAGACATAGCCTTATCTGTGCTGGGAAAAAAGCAAAGAAAATACACCAAGCATTTAAGAGTAGACCTTGGAGGGTTAAGAAGCGTGAAAATATATTTCTCCTCTTCATTTTATATAATGAAAAACATACAAATATACGTGAAAAACAATGAAAAGTTCTTGGCTTGCAAATTTACTGGGATCAAGTCAGTACAAACATAAGCATCTCATTAATTTTTTATGACAAAAAATATTGAGGCCCTTCTTTTCCCTGTTCACAACGATTTCAGAATGAAATGTGAGCTAAAGATGCCAAATTCTGACTATAGAGAGAGTGCTGAAAAGTAGGAGAGCTCCAACTGGGAGAAGAAGCCATTTCTAAAGATATCAATCTTTGTTGGAATTGGAATGGAATTGTTTAGAGTTCCTAGTGGGGGAAGGCCATTGAGCAGGTAAAGTACAATCATGTAATCAATGAGATGATCAATCAGTCCATGCAGAAAGAGTACTGCATTTACTGAAGAAAGCGGGGGTATATTTTGGTCACTTTTTTTTGTCAGGATAGTAATTAGAGCTCCCTGTATTTTAGAACATAACCGTCTCAATTTGTAAGTTTAGGATTCAAACGCTTCTAATGAGGCCAAGGGTTTAACTACTGGGCGGTGACAGGCTTCACCCCTACACATGCACACGGTTCCACTTCCACAATTCCACATCTGTAAATTCCCTTTGCTACAGTGATGATGTATTAACTTGTGCATATCCTTTGTGTTGAATGTCACACAAACCACAAACCACTACCATGACATTGTGGAACCTCAAGCCTAAATGTGGCCCCATAATCGTCCCTCTAGAACAAGACTGGTAGTTCAACAGCTCCAGATTTCCAGCACTGATTTTGTAGCATATCATCTGTGGTTGAAAAATAAAAATAATAAACAACCAAAACAGTCTGTTTACAGATGAATGGACATGCGACTATGCATTTATTCTCTTCAATTCACTTCAATTATTCACTTCAATTATTCAATTCAATTATTCAATTCACTTCAATTATCTCTTATTCACTTCAATTTACAAACAGACGTCTCATCTGCTATGAGTCTGTTGCAGTCAAAATTAGTGCTTTGATTTAATGAACTTTCCTTACTGCCATGAACTACTCAATGGTTCAATCATTCAGTCATATTAGTTGCTTATCCAGATCTTAGAATGGAGAAAATTTTTTTCATCTTAAAATCCCAGTCCTAATCCTGCAGCACTGTACATTTTAGTCATGCCTGCTTTAACATGCCTGACTTAACTTATCTGCTCACAAATAAGCCCATAATGAGGTTAAATTGTACACGTTAGAGCAAAGAAACACTATAAGGAAGGATTAGAGAAACAAGAAGTTTCATATTGCACATTTTTTTTGCAAATCTAAGCGCTGACTGAGTGCTACATTTATCTTGATTGCTACACAACCACTGGTTTATCCTACCTAAGTGTTATGATAGTGTATGATGTATCAAGATTAAACAAAAGATAACTTTCCGTAGCTTGCAATAACGATCCAATAATAATAAACAAAATTTGAATGCTGCAAATGAATGCTGAGGGTTTAAAAGTATGAGCAGAGCAGCATCGCAATGGCAAACATTTTCTGCAAGCTGTGATGATGACTATCAGCAGATGCAGAGTATAAGAAATGATGTCCTGGGTCCTGCACTAGGGTTAATACTGACATTAGTGTAATACTGGAAATACTAAAGGGGAAAACAGACAGAAAAACTAAAGCAGGTAGACACACCATAATGTTGAACTGTTTAAAACACAGGATATGACAAAACAAAAACAGGAAATTTTATACATTTTATGCTTTTCATCTTAAATAAAAACACAACTAGCTAATTGGAAGATGAGGGATTGTGTTTATTAAGCAGATTGTATGTGAATGCTGCATGTAAAATAAGGAATTCCAGGACACTGCTGTCCTTATAATGCTTTCTGAATGGGGTGTGCAAATTTTTGCATGAGGTCAGGGTTCATTCATTCATTCATTCCGTCAATTCCAAGAAACTGCTGGTCAAAGTCAGAGTGGGAATAGTGGGCGTAAGGCAGAATTAAACCCATGTCAGATCACCAGAGAACCTGGAAGAATCCCACATGGACACAAAACTAAGCTTGAGCTCAGGATTGAACTCTAGACCCAGGTGCCACGAGGTAACAATGCTACCCACTGAGACACCCTGCCTCCAGAGCATGATTCGTAGCACAATAATACTTTTATGCAAGTCAAATTTGTTTTTAATTTTTGTAATTTTTTGTTTTAAAATTCACATTCCAACATGCCATATATATGTGTGTGTGTGATTGATAGAAAGCCTCAAATGATGCAGTGAAGTCTGCCACTCCTTGAGCAAGTGTCCATCAGGCTAAAACGGTCCATGGGGATCAATAGCAAACACTCTAATTAAGCAGTTTCTAGTCCAGACCCAATGTACTTGCCCAGTGGCAGTGGGTAAAGCCTCCTGCCAAGGAATACTCCCACTTCAAAGACTCTGAGTTTATACATTCTGCTATGCAAGTCCAGACATGAGCAGGGTGTAATTATGGTATAAGATGAAGCATTGAGCCAACGTATGCGCAAATATGTTTCACCAGATGACCCTGAGATGATGCCTCTGAGCTCAAGTTCTCACACACACATAGGGCTACATTGCAACATGAACATGCCAAAATCTGCTAGTACTCTAGTCTTACTTACATAGCTTGGAAACAGACTACTGAAAGGAGCAAAGCATGAAAGGCTTGCAATGAGTGTGCTGCAAATAGTTCAAAAGTCCACCCGGAACATGGTAGGCCAAAAGAAAATGCACCAATACCACACAAAAGCTAATATCCTGGGCTCACACAGCTGTGACAGTTCTTTGGTCAAGTATGCAGCAGACTGAGTTGGCGTAACTTCCTCTCATTTAAAATCTTTCCTGTTTGTCATTTTATTAGTCTGTCTGGATGTATTTTAAACAGTGGCACATCAAATATAGTGGAAAAATTGTCTAGCAACTAATATAGGCTTTTAATAGTGAAGTCTTAAGCATTTATTTTAACGTTTAGAAAGGTAAAAGAAAGGTAAAAGATTTTCAGCAAAAGGTTTTCCTTCCATTGTGTTAGAAGATGTTTATTTAGACCTAGACTTAAACTCATCACACAACAGAAGACTGATCAGTCATAATGTCTTCTTTGTTATTTGAATGTCGCATTCATCACAAATTTCATCTTACAGCTGTGTGGGTGATTTCATGTTCTGGAGGATCACGTGCCATCAGAAGTCAAGCATGTGAGACTGTGTGAAAAGGGTGAGCTACGCTTTGTCTAATTAATTCACCTTTAAAACAGTCAGTCGATACAGTCTCCTCTGAGCATAGTGGAAAAGGCAAGGCAAATTCTTTTGTTTTTGCTATACAGGGACGACACTTGAGTTTGAGATCGAAAGAGTTAGACGATAGATCAGAATTTCAGCTTTAATTTGCTGATATTTACATCGAGATGTGCTAAATTAGAAGAAGCCTTTATTATTGCTATATATACATGACAGCCTAATGGAATATTTTTCTTTGCATATCCCAGATGGGATGTTGGGGACAGAGTGCCCGGGGCAGCTATGATACAGCACACCTAGAGCAGGGATGATTAAGGGCCTTGCTCAGAGACCCAGCAGTGGCAGCTTGGTGATGTTGGGGCTTGAGCCTTGTCCTGATCAGCAACCCAAGCCTTAACCACAGCAAAAGTTTTGGAATGAAATTAAATTACATGAAAGTAACTTTGGTTGCACTTCACCATTGATCAGCAACAGTGATGGCTCAGTGGTTAATGGTGCATAATGCTTTAGGTTACTGATCAGAAGATTGGGGTTCAAGCTGCCATTGCTGAACCCTTGAACTAGGCCCTTAAACCTTTCTGCTCCAGGGGTACTGTATTATGGCTGACCCTGTGCTCTGATCACCAACTTCCTAAGCTAAGGAACCTGGGAGATGCGAAGAAAAGAACTAATTAATTGGTAAATAATTGGATATTTCTAACGCTGTCTTCAGTGGAAACAGAAAAACCCAAGACTCTACAGTTTTGTTTCTTGTACATTTATACTGTAAAATCTGTCAAAAACACAAACTAAAATAGAATTTGATTTTGCAGAATTGTTCTGGAAATGCACCCAAAACCAAATAGGTAAAAAAGCATGGCAAAGCCACATATTAAAAACTAAAAGCCAATTAAAAATGAATAACACAGGAAACACTTTCAATGAATTACTATTTGACATGCCATAAAAAACCCTTTAAACATATTGCATGTAAACACGTTGTAAACAGGGATTCTACTGTTTTTGTGCCTCTAATAATGTTGATGTATTTATAGCAAACTTAATTTCAATTTAAAGTATTCAGTCTGGTTTAAAGATGAAGGTTGCATGAGCATTCTTCTAACAGACAGAACCAACCGGTAAAACCCCAAAAGCAAATAGCTCTTTATAAATAAAACTGGGCAGCTTTTATATTTATTGTAAAACTGCTTCTCATAGTACACATTGTACTATGTATCATAATTGCTTCATGTAACTTGATATTGTTTTGTTATTTTTTTTCACAAGCAAGAGGTGAAAAAAAGGTGGAAAGATATTTAATTTGATAAATTTAATAAAAACACCCTTATCCAGAGCAGCTTACATTCATACGACCAAACAATCTGAGGCTTGCTTGGAGGCCCAGTAATGATGGCTTGGAGGTCCTGGCATTTGAACTCACAAGCTTCAAATCAGTAGGCCAACACCTTAACCAGTGAGCTTCCAGTTCCCTTCAAGTGTGTGTGAAAGTTTGCACTACATCATTATACCATCAGAGAGACCTCATGATATACTGCACTGCTCAACCCTAACTGTTTCAGTGTGGAGCTACCGATAAATATTAGAGCCTCCCATCTACTACTATACCCAGCCCTCACAGCAATGAGCTTTTCATTTACATCTAGCCAAATTAACTTACTTCGAAGAAAACCTTTTTGTGTGCTGTGTTCAGAATGGGAGAGTCTTTATTCAGAGCACAAACACTACAAACTCAGTATAATGTGGGTGTGGTAGCAATAACCGCATACAAACATCATTGTGCGTGCTACATATTGTGATTATCAGCAAATGCCTAGTTCATTTACACAGACACAGGCATATTTGAAGCTCAACTCTTTTATGGGGTCAAACAGTGGGTGTGTGTGAACCTGCCCAATGGGCAGGATCACTGAAACATTGTCAGAACTGTATTTAAATGTGAGATGTGCACTCCCACAGTATTTATACAACTTGCCTTCTAATGAGAAGAACTAAAAGCCTGCTAGTTATTTGTTAAAACAGAACATAATGACACGGGATTAGCGTAACTGACGTCTTTCATAGTATAAGCAAACATGTTTGGGTAATTTTGCATTACAAGAGATACTGTGGGTGTTGCTGAAAGATTAAAGTAAGCAGGTATGTATTTGATATGCTGTCGTTATTTAAATGTATTTTGACGTCACCTGGTGTTTTAACCGGTTTGGTCTCTGCAGGGAGAAGATCAGAGGTATGAATTCCAGGTTGGAACCATGCCACCAGGCTCAGTGTACCGAGGGAGCAGACACCTGGCAACCTTTGCAGATGGATGTAGTCTGTTTGCTGTTTTATAACAAACAGAGCAGGCTTAAGTACCTCCTAATCTTATAAATGGCAGGTTATAGAGAGAAATGAAGCACAGATGTATGTACACAGGCAGTTATGACAAGCAGAGCATCAGATAGCCTAGAGCCCAGCATTATTCCTAACTAAAATGAAGCTCTATAGCATCTTCTTAGCACATTATTCACCACATAACAGCTTATGGGAGAGCTACATGCATTAGATCTGTTATATGAAGCTTGAATATAACAATGATAAAACAAACACACAAAATACAAGCCAGTGTAATACTGCTCAATACTCAATTCCTTGCTTATTATATTAAAATGTTTCAGAAAATAAACCTTTTGCATTGTGACAGATTTCATTATGGACCCTGGTCAATGTTTAGGCTAACAAATGGTCACACATGATCCTCAGTCCCCCTCGTGTCCTTAAAACCCGAAAAGATGCACTATAAAGAAAGCACTGGCGATGGATATGACTATCAAGCTAGAAGAAGAAGTTAAACTTACCTGATTAAGGCTGTATTTTTACTATAGGTTTGTGTTGCGCTATGATCATAGCTCTGTGGTTTATTATCAAGAGCAAAGAAGAGAGAGAGAGAACAGAAATAGACATATATGAAAAAAGAAAAAAAAAAGCCGGTAGGAAGCAGCGCTACTGACTCGTGGTGTCGAAAGGAGCTGTAGTGAAACTCCACGGTGGCGCGCGTCCAGGGCGCAACGTCACAGGGTGAAACTGGAGCGCGCACCGCCTCTCTCCCGTGATGAATTCCCGTGGTGGTCCCGTATGTGAACAGTGAACAGTTAACTGTGCTGAGGTCAGAGCTGAGAGCCGGTGCGTGTGTAGTACTCTGTGTTGAGGTCAGAGCTGAGAGCCGGTGCGTGTGCAGTACAGAGCTGGTATGTGTGCAGAATACTGTACTGAGACCAGAGCTGAGAGCCGGTGTGTGTGCAATACACTGTGCTGAGATCAGAGCTGCAGAACCCTATACTGAGACCAGAGCTGAGACTTGGTGTGTGTGCAGTACACTGTACTGAGACCAGAGCTGAGACTTGGTGTGTGTGCAGTACACTGTGCTGAGATCAGAGCTGCAGAACCCTATACTGAGACCAGAGCTGAGACTTGGTGTGTGTGCAGTACACTGTGCTGAGATCAGAGCTGCAGAACCCTATACTGAGACCAGAGCTGAGACTTGGTGTGTGTTCAGTACACTGTACTGAAACCAGAGCTGAAAGCTGGTGTGTGTGCAGCACACTGTACTGAGACCAGAGCTGAGAGCTGGTGTGTGTTCAGTACACTGTACTGAAACCAGAGCTGAAAGCTGGTGTGTGTGCAGCACACTGTACTGAGCCCAGAGCTGAGAGCCTGTGTGTGTGCAGTACACTGTGCTGAGATCAGAGCTGCAGTACACTGTACTGAGACCAGAGCTGAGACTTGGTGTGTGTGCAGTACACTGTGCTGAGATCAGAGCTGCAGAACCCTATACTGAGACCAGAGCTGTGACTTGGTGTGTGTGCAGTACACTGTGCTGAGACCAGAGCTGAAAGCTGGTGTGTGTTCAGTACACTGTACTGAGACCAGAGCTGAGAGCTGGTGTGTGTTCAGTACACTGTACTGAGACCAGAGCTGAGAGCTGGTGTGTGTTCAGTACACTGTACTGAAACCAGAGCTGAGAGCCTGTGTATGTGCAGTACACTGTGCTGAGATCAGAGCTGCAGAACCCTGTATTGAGACCAGAGCTGAGAGCTGGTGTGTGTGCAGCACACTGTACTGAGCCCAGAGCTGAGAGCCTGTGTGTGTGCAGCACACTGTGCTGAGATCAGAGCTGCAGAACCCTGTATTGAGACCAGAGCTGAGAGCCGGTGCGTGTGCAGTACATTGTGCTGAGACCAGAGCTGAGAGCCGGTGTGTGTGCAGTACACTGTGCTGAGATCAGAGCTGCAGAACACTGTACTGAGACCAGAGCTGAGAGCCGGTGTGTGTGCAGTACATTGTGCTGAGACCAGAGCTGAGAGCCGGTGTGTGTGCAGTACACTGTACTGAGACCAGAGCTGAGAGCCGGTGCGTGTGCAGTACACTGTGCTGAGACCAGAGCTGAGAGCCGGTGCGTGTGCAGTACACTGTGCTGAGACCAGAGCTGAGAGCCGGTGTGTGTGCAGTACACTGTACTGAGACCAGAGCTGAGAGCCGGTGTGTGTGCAGTACACTGTACTGAGACCAGAGCTGAGAGCCGGTGTGTGTGCAGTACACTGTGCTGAGACCAGAGCTGAGAGCCGGTGTGTGTGCAGTACACTGTACTGAGACCAGAGCTGAGAGCCGGTGTGTGTGCAGTACACTGTGCTGAGATCAGAGCTGCAGAACACTGTACTGAGACCAGAGCTGAGAGCCTGTGTGTGTGTTGTTAATCTGAATGATCATACTCCATATCTGTGCACTGTCACCTACAAATTGTACACAGTGCACTACATTTTTCTGTCATAGTCAGAATTAAATTTCACAGCAATTTGTGCAAAGACAGTATCTCTTCTGTGGCTTAGAACAAGATGGACTTCCTTTCACTCCCAACACTCATTAATGAGCCTTGTTCAGCCATGACCCTTGTGCTGGTTCACTGGTTGTCCTTCCTTGGGCCACTTTTAGTAGGCTCTAACCACTCCATACTAGGAACACCCCACAAGACATGCTGTTTTGGAGATGCTCTGACCCATTTGCCTAGCCATAACAATTTGTTCTTTGATAGAGTCGCTCAAATCCTTGCACTTGCCCATTTTCCCTGCTTCCAACACATCAAATTCAAGAACTGACTGTATACTTGCTGTCTGACATATCCTACCAGGTGCCACTGTAACAATAACAAGATAATCAATGTTATTCACTTCACCTGTCATTTAATGTTTATATACAGTTCAATAAAATAGAATAAAATAAAAAATTGAACTGAATAGAATAGGAACAGAAAAGAAAAGACAACAAAGAACAGAATAAAAAACAAAAATAGAATGGAATACTACATAACAAAATATAATTTAACTGAACAGAGAATCATAGAAAACTCTAATGTTTACATCACACAGTCACTTCACAGTTAAACATGTCTGGACGTAGTAAGGGATAACTCATGGCATGATTATACACACATGTCTGACCAATCAGATTTGAATATTCAACTGTGCTATAGGGAGAACAAAACTCAATCAATATTCATTACGTTGCTAAAATGTTGGCCATTGATTTATTTTATTTTATTTATCGAGAGTGCAAACACTGATATACTACATGATCACAATTTTTATTTCCCTTAGTTTGTACTAATGCACTTAGCCATCCAATGATCTCATCATCTTATTACTTTACATTTAAGCTAAGACATTTAAGCCTCATCAGTTACGTTTCCAGGCAACCAAGATATGTTACAGGGCAAGCTTACTGGAGCTTTTACTTGCTCGGTCAGCCACCTAATGCATTTATTTATGCATTTGGCCATCTAGATAACACACTTTCACACTACACAACTGATAAACACCTTCTGACCAAATAGATACTTCAACATAGCTAGAGTATATGGTATAAAGAAAATGCACCAATTCTAAATGGGCATGTTGAGGTCAAGCCAAGAAATTGTGTCTGATTCTATTTTTTTTTACCCTAAACATGTACAGTAAATATACTTGCTTTGAATGACATTATTAAAATGCATCACCTTCTTGTTAAATTTGAGATTTTGTAAAATGGAGTGAGTCAAGTAGAACTGCTGAACATGATCTGCATAAATTTCAGCATTCATAATAATTCAGCAGAAGATTCTTTCAGACTACACTCACCTCTGAAATGTTGTTTCGGTCTACATTGTAGTATTAAAAAATCCCCGCAATTATAAGTCTATCAAGATTTACATTACTTTACAGAGCAACATTTTTATACACCACGCAGACATGACTCTACTTTAACCATTCAGATCATGTGGCTGTATTATGTTGTGTGACAATCTGATGGCACACATGTGCTGAGTCAGCGGCTTTCCAAAACATCACAACTGTATTCCTTCCTCCTTCCTCTTGACTCATCCGTCCTGTTTTTCTCTCTTTCATTTACTCTCTACTTCCTCATACATTCTACTTACACTGGGGAAAATGCAAATGCTATTTCTAACCCTTACAAAACACCAGATTTCTTTCTCCTTTGGATTGTCAAGCGGAAGAATAATCAATTAATGAATAATTAAAACAAATTATTTATTATTAATATGTTACTATTTATTACATATTACTTTATTGACTAACCCTATTGTATTATTGGTGTTTACTGCTATTTAATTATTTATTACTTGTGTGAATTTGTATGGTGACCTTGATTTACAAGAAAGGCGCCTATAAATAAAGTGTATTATTGTTATTATTATTATTATTATTATTATTATTATTATTATTATTATTATTATTATTATTTACACTCTGTTCTCCATATTATCAAAATAACGAAATTTAATCTAATATATACACCGACCAGGAATAACATTATGACCACCTGCCTAATGTTGTGTTGGTCCCCCTTTTGCTATCAAAACAGCCCTGACCTTTCATGCACTGTGTATTCTGATACCTTTCTATCAGAACCAGCATTAACTTCTTCAGAAATTTGAGCAACAGTAGCTCGTCTGTTGGATCGGATCACACGGGCCAGTCTTTGCTCCTCATATGCATCAATGAGCCTTGGCCGCCCATGACCCTGTCACCGGTTCACAACAGTTCCTTCCTTGGACCACTTTTGATAGATACTGACCACTGCAGACCGGGAACACCCCACAAGAGCTACAGTTTTGGAGATGCTCTGATCCAGTCGTCTAGCCATCACAATTTGGCCCTTGTCAAACTCGCTCACATCTTTACTCTTGTCCATTTTTCCTGCTTCTAACACATCAACTTTGAGACAAAATGTTCACTTGCTGCCTAATATATCCCACCCACTAACAGGTGCCATGATGAGGAGATAATCAGTGCTATTCACTTCACCTATCACTGCTCACAATGTTATACCTGATCGGTGTATATACACTATATTGCCAAAAGTATTTGCTCACCCATCCAAATAATCAGAATCAGGTGTTCCAATCACTTCCATGGCCACAGGTGTATAAAATCAAGCACCTAGGCATGCAGACTGTTTTTACAAACATTTGTGAAAGAATGGGTCGCTCTCAGGAGCTCAGTGAATTCCAGTGTGGAACTGTGATAGGATGCCACCTGTGCAACAAATCCAGTCGTGAAATTTCCTCGCTCCTAAATATTCCACAGTCAACTCTGAGCTGTATTATAAGAATGTGGAAGTGTTTGGGAACGACAGCAACTCAGCCACGAAGTGGTAGGCCACGTAAACTGACGGAGCGGGGTCAGCGGATGCTGAGGCGCATAGTGCGAAGAGGTTGCCAACTTTCTGCAGAGTCAATCGCTACAGACCTCCAAACTTCATGTGGCCTTCAGATTAGCTCAAGAACAGTGCGCAGAGAGCTTCATGGAATGGGTTTCCATGGCCGAGCAGCTGCATCCAAGCCATACATCACCAAGTGCAATGCAAAGCGTCGGATGCAGTGGTGTAAAGCACGCCACCACTGGACTCTAGAGCAGTGGAGACGCGTTCTCTGGAGTGACGAATCGCGCTTCTCCATCTGGCAATCTGATGGACGAGTCTGGGTTTGGCGGTTGCCAGGAGAACGGTACTTGTCTGACTGCATTGTGCCAAGTGTAAAGTTTGGTGGAGGGGGGATTATGGTGTGGGGTTGTTTTTCAGGAGCTGGGCTTGGCCCCTTAGTTCCAGTGAAAGGAACTCTGAATGCTTCAGCATACCAAGACATTTTGGACAATTCCATGCTCCCAACTTTGTGGGAACAGTTTGGAGCTGGCCCCTTCCTCTTCCAACATGACTGTGCACCAGTGACCAAAGCAAGGTCCATAAAGACATGGATGACAGAGTCTGGTGTAGATGAACTTGACTGGCCTGCACAGAGTCCTGACCTCAACCCGATAGAACACCTTTGGGATGAATTAGAGCGGAGACTGAGAGCCAGGCCTTCTCGTCCAACATCAGTGTGTGACCTCACAAATGCGCTTCTGGAAGAATGGTCAAAAATTCCCATAAACACACTCCTAAACCTTGTGGACAGCCTTCCCAGAAGAGTTGAAGCTGTTATAGCTGCAAAGGGTGGACCGACGTCATATTGAACCCTATGGATTAGGAATGGGATGTCACTTAGTTCATATGCGAGTCAAGGCAGGTGAGCGAATACTTTTGGCAATATAGTGTATGTGGCTGTGTTCAGAATGAACCAATTCATTGAGTCTCATGTTCAAGTAATTCACATACGAGTATAATTATCATAATTATCATTCTTTTGTTGATTTGGATCTAATCAAATCAGTGCAGGGCAGTGGTGGCTCAAGTGGTTAAGGCTCTGGGTTGTTGACTGGAAGATCAAGGGTTCAAGCCCCAGCACTGCCAAGTTGCCACTGTTGGGCCCTTAATCCTCTCTGCTCCAGGGGTGCCGTATCATACCTGACCCTGTGCCCTGACCCCAACCTCCAAGGATGGGATATGCGAAGAAAGAATTTCACTGTGCTGTAATGTATATGTGACAAATAAAGGCTGGTTCGTTTTCGTTTAATCTTTGGGTCATTGTACTGAAAGGTAAAATTCCAAGAAATAAGGGTGGAAATATAAAAGGGTGTGAATACTTATGCAACCATGGTTATTATACTTTTTTTTTTTTTATTTTTTTTATTTTTTTTTTACAGTTGATATTGTCCTATCTTTTAAGTGTCATTAATAGTTAATGAAGTCATCAATTCATAATAATTCATTGTGAATCACAGTCTTAAATATAGAGTAAAATACTTTAAGATGTGATGTCACACTACATGATGCAGGTTTATGTGCACATTTAAGTATTGCTAATGCTGATAAACACAAAGTAGTACATAAAATGGCTAGTGGCTGTTTTAGAAAGCTAGCAGTTCAAGCTTACTTTAAAAAAAGGTAACCTTAGTAACCTCCATACCTCAGTATGCAAACATGGCATTCCTTAGTGTTCATTATACTATCATTCTGACTGCACATACTGACTCTTCATTCCTCCCCCATCAGAAAGCTCGCTCACTCGCTCACTCACTCGCTCACTCACTCAGTCACTTACTCAGTCACTCAAAGAACGTCACACAAGACAAGACACACAATGAAACTACTGTGACTGTGCACAACCAGATCCCTGTGTGAGAATGAACTGGTCTCATGCTCACCATTCACAGTGCATGAATGTTTGAGTCACTCTAAATCAAGCATTGACTAATCCTTCTGCTTCATAGAGCTAATGCAGTTTGACTTTAAACTGGTAGACTGGGTTTAATAATAATGACAATAACAACAACAATAATAATAATAATAATAAAAAGAAGAAGAAATATTATTGTTAATTGTTTGATATCCTCATTAATATTTTATTGTTATTCCTAACAATAAATATTCAAATATCAAACATTTGTGTATTAATTATGTCTAATAATAATAATAATAATAATAATAATAATGATAATAATAATAATAATAAATATTATTGTTTATTGATTTATATTAACATTTTATTGTTAACGCTAAAAATAAAATAATCAAATCATTATTTTACTATAAATAATACTAATACTAATAATATTAATTGTTTGATATTATTAGAATTTTATTGTTATTCTTTACAATAAAAAATATCAAACAATTTTATAATAATAATAATAATAATAATAATAATAATAATAATACCAGTTACATTAAGGTCTCCTATAGAAAGCACTTATATTGTGGTGTGTGTCTGTATATGTCCATATATGAACTCTTTCATGTCCGTCCAGAAAAAGCTATTATTACAAAAGCTTTAAAACCTCTGATATCATCTTACTTAGTCTGCTTAACATGCAAGAAAACATTACAAACTGAGCCAAATGCTTTTGTGCTTATGAAAACTTTATGTCTGCCCTTACTGATCTTCAAGTACTCAAATTGGTACACCACACCATATAGTACCTCTATAAGACAGATTTCTGAAATGATTCATGCACGACTGATAATGATCTGGCAACCAGTGATAGTTTTTAATTGCAAAGAAACCCACAAGAACCATAACAAGGAAAAGCAGTGAAGCAGTGAAGGAACCATGAGGACTGGAACAGAGAAGCGAGGCTCTTCTTCTAAATGACGACACACTTATTTAAATATGGCAGCACAGAGGACATGCTGATGGGGGGAAAAAAACAAAAAAAAAACAAAACCAAGGCAACTTAAACAAGTATATAAAAATATGCCATCAGATTTATATCAACAATATAGACAGAGATAGCACTATGTACAGAAAGAAAGGTAATATATATCCAAATTTACAATAAACACAATGACTTCCTTCACACAAAAAAATGGCTGGAAGGCTACAAACACACTGAAGTTACGGATCTGATGGTCTTTTTGCTCATTTATGTGCTATCATATGAAAATATGCTTCTCTAGACATGTTCACTGTGTGAAATAAAGCAGATTCTTCCACATGCCACAAAATAATCAGCCCTCAGTGTGTGATTTTCTGGATGTGAAGATACAACACATCAAAACACAATTTTAACACTAACATCTAGAAAAAGTTGGCAGCTTTCACTCTCTCTCTCTCTCTCTCTCTCTCTCTCACACACACACACACAACTTAAAATTTCAGTATATTATTCAGCTCTTTATTTTAAAGCATCTGATTCAGTAACTACAGTGAATCTAATAACAAATGTGTGTGTAGTTACAAGTGAGATGGATCCTGGGAATGTATAGGGTATGTGTAAATGGCTCAGCCAATCAGAATCTTCATACTATAACATCACTGATAACCAACTACTTTATAACCGACTAAGTTAGCCAGATTACTAGGTAACTTGGCTAGGGTTAAATAAACAATATGATTAATTTATTCAATTCTAATTAAGTGCTTTATCCTGGGAAGGGTCAGGGTGGCGCTCACTGGCCGTGAGATGAATAGACCCTGTAAACCATACTCCGCTGGCATGTTTCTGGGAGAAAACTGGAGAAGCAGAACAATGCAAAACTCCATAAACACTGCTGCTCTGAGGTGGCAATGCTACCCACTGCACCGCCATACCTCCTTGCTCAATATGATAGTTTACCTAATGCTAGCTGTCTGGCTAGTTACCGGCTACTGCTGACACAATGTTAGCTAGGGGCTCCGATAGCTTTAGAGGTTGCATTAAGGCAGTGATGGATCAAATCCAATACCATGGTCTTTTATTTGCACTATTAATATGATCAGGTACCTGCAGCAAATACCTTGTGAAGTGCCACTAGACATATTACACAAAATAACAGAGTGCAAACCGAGCACAGGGTTAAATTACTGTAAGGGGGCGTGTCATGATGGTGCAGAGCACTATCTGCGAATAAGGTCACTAAAAATGAGTACAAGTTGCAGTAAATTGCATGAACACTAAGATTTTCATGAACACAGTGCAGCAAAGCCCACATACAGGAAAGAGCACTTCAATTCAACAAGCACTGAGACCCTGAGGCATGCTTCCATCCTTAAAAGTGCAATTGATGACATTGTTTTAACGAGCTCGTTTTTAGCGACCACACTTGTGCGATCTAGAAAAGATACCTTTCGATTGGTTTAATATCCTCTACAGAAAAAGCATGGCATTAAACATAAAGCGAGCCGAGTTAATGCTCTGTTCATTTTTCTGCAAAAAAATGACAATAAGTTAGAATATATTGAATCAATGTATCAATTTCTTATTATAAGACAACTATAAACCAAATATTAGATTAATATCTTAAAACCTAATATAACTTAATATCTTAAAACCTTAATAATAATAATAATAATAAGTCTACACATATTTGACCATTTTTAAGCTTTAAATGTAATTTATTTATTTTTATTTAATTAATAATTTTATTTATTTATTTATTCTTTATTCTAATGGCAGTTTCTAGAAAAAAAAAATCAATTTCTTTCTAAAAAAATTCTTCTTTAAGTGATGCTTAAAATCAGCACAATAATTCACCAACAAAAACAGAAAATTGAAATGAGTTTAATAATAATAATAATAAGATTTGGTTTATCGTGATCTTATAATATGAAACAGTAGTAAATTTGACTAGATTCAACGTATTTAACCTTTCTAAAATGTCTTTTTTTTTTTAATTTATTTTTTATACAGGGTACTATGTACCTTCCTCATGTCTGTATCACTGTGGGTATGGATAAGTACCAGAAAAATTCTCCTACTCCATCTGAATGTTACTGATGCATCACTAGCTTGCAGGCGCTGCCAAATTAAGCACGGTTTTAAGTGTTAATGTTTTTTTTGGATGAATTATATTGGGTAGTTTAAAGGAGCTTTAAGTCAGAAACATTATTATGTACATGCTATGAAATGAATCAAGGAATCAAGAAAAGAAAGACTAGCAGTGATGTTATGTGATGGTGTTTCTGATTGGCTGATCAAATCTGTGAAATCAGGACGTACAACCTGATGGAAATATTCACAGCAGATCTATGAATGAAAACAAGTATCAAAATAATAGCAGATATTCTGACACAAGTGACCGATTTAGTGTGTGTGTGCTGAAATAAGATTTATATTACTGCAAGTGGTATGAGAATGGCTGTCTGTAACACACACACACACAACCAGCATGGATAACAATGTGTGCAAACCCGCATGACTAAAACACACACACATTCCCAAAGAGCAAGTGTTTGCTAAATAAACAGCCAACTGGCGCTCCGTTCAAGCCGAGACAATGAGACGAGACCTCTGTCTGTGGGATACAGTACGTGCTCTCAACTTGCAGTCAGATCAGTAAAAATGAAGTTTTTCCCCCACATGTGACCAATGAATCAAGCTAAAGTTCAATGTGGACATATATAGCCATATATACAGATCATCACTGAGTCAAACACATTTGTTACATATTACTTTTGTTACATCAGCTGCTGCAGAAATAGATTTCTTTATAGTTTGTGCTCTATCCTGTAGGGGGGAAAAAAAGGGGAAGGGAGTGCTCACTCTTTCCCATCATCTCCTGCTGAAACTGAAGTGTGAGGTTAAAATGCAGAACAACAATGTTTAAAAAGACATGTGTTTATATTATGTTTATATCACATCCTTTCAAAAGGTTGGATGTTTAAGAGGGCCGCTTAAATGAGCGAAGTTCTGGCCATGTTATACAGAGTTTGACAGAAATAGATGTTGATTTCTGGATAAATATGACTTCCAAAGAAACTGTATTTTTCTGGTACAACTGATGATAATATCTCTCTGGATTTTTTTGACATATATGGGTGTTTGTGCGTGCGTGGTGGTCTGGGAAAATTTATATTGCTTTGCCTGAATTCTGGAAAATGGGCAAAAACAAACAAATTGCAGTTCGACAGCTATTCTAAATTAAAGATAAATTAACGTGCGTGTGTGTTCCTGGAAAACCCATGTTGTTGTGCCTAAATACTGTAAGAGTGGCCAAAACAACAAAAATCAAACAACCAAACAAGAATAAAAGAAGTTTTGTGAGAAAAAAAAAAAAAATCTCGGTTTGACAGTCATGCTCTAAAAAACAGTGTGTGTGTACATATATAATTGTGTGTGTGTAGCACACCAACTGAACATTAGCTCTTTCTACAAGATACAGGACAATAAATTTAATAACAATCTGTTGTTTTAACATCAGCAGCAACACTACATGCCTATCGTCTCTTCATTTGGTTCTAATCTCTTTCTTTATCTGTAAAGACAGCTAGAAAAATTCAAGAGGTTTCAGCCCAAAGTGACTCATGGGATGCACTAAACACTCTGGCAGGATATTTACCTGGACTAAATGTCAACAGACAAATGTCAGCTTTTCTAACGGCAACTGTAAACTTTTTCCTGAAACATGTTTTTACAACTTTCAGCCTGTAATATACTACTACTCTGTGTCTCGGAAATAAGAGGCAGCTACTGAAAAAAGATCGGCAGTCTATTCATCTCAGTACTGTTTATAAAACGTTTCATTCCTTTTCCACCGCCTGCCAATCATCACATAATGTTAACCTTTCTAACTATTTATAGTTATTATAAATTTAATAACAACTTGTGTTTCACAGCTATAAGTAATCGGTCCCTCACCAGCCCTTTTTTTTTCTTTTAAAGCACTTTCTTGATGTTAAAGACATAAAAAAACTTGTCAACAAACTGAAAAGACACTGAAATGTACAGATCTCATTCCTGAAGACTTTCCTGTGGTGGAAAACGTTCTACAACGAAGTGGTGACACTGGGGGGAAAGCGCAGCAACATTTATACGTTTCTCTATTAACTAACAATGTAATCCACATTTTATATTGAGAGAATTGGGCCTTATTTAATTTACGTTTTGTTTTTATATATTATAGATATTAAATTCACATGCCTGACTAGACCACAGGAACACCTATTGACTTTTTAAATGTTTAAAGATTTTCTAATGACTGGCGTCCATATTATATAATTTACGCTGTCCGATGGCTCCGTAAAGTAGCCCAGGGGTGTCTGATCTTATCTGCAAAGCACTGGTGTGGGTCCATTTTTTTTTTTTTTATATCCGTCAAGCAGAGGCCATATTCATCATTCCACCTGTTGATCTTAGCATTCAATAGACTCATGTGTCCAATAGACCCTGCTGCGCCCATACCGGACCTTTCCGGATAAGATCTGACACCCTGCTCTAAGTATAGAGTGCAGATCCAGCCTCCTCATCTTTTAGAGCAGTGAATGCATCATAGAGGTATTTATACTGCGTACATTTTTACCGAATTTCCCAGTCAGATTTGTTCTACACACACGTTTTATTTTTTTCTGTTTTCTACTATAACATGACTGCATTATTACCTCTGGGACTCCTTGTGCGAGTCTTTACTAAGCCGATGATGGAGATCGCACAAAAGCAAGAAATACACTTGATCCTTCTTCAGCTAAACTAGCAAAAAAAACAAACAAACAAACAAAACAATGCTGGTGGTAAGGAATGCGTGGTGTAAACAACTGCTTTAAAACTTAGCTCAAAAATGTCATTTCTTTTAAAAACAGTGGTGTGGATCGATTCCATGTAGGTGCCTTCAGATCACTCAACACTTTTTAGTGTTTAGCTCTTCCTGATTTCATTTTTTCTCTCTCTTCAGTTATACGGTTCTATCGTTTTGCTGACACTCAAACATAAATAATGTCTATGTGAAAATGTGCAGCGAAACCTGATTACTGCTGCTGATGTGTGTGTGTGGGTCAGACAGAACCGGAAAGTAGCATGAACGAGCCATACAGCTTCACCTTTTTTAGGTAACAGAAGAGAAGTCTTTATAAATTAAGTGCTGTAAAATAAAAAAAAAAAAAAATAAAAAAAAAAAAAGGACAAAAACATAAATACTGTACACAATTTCACCACAACAGCCATACTGGCTGCTCCTTTATATGACCTACTGGACTCCATATTTAAAAGCAACAATAAACAAACAAACAAAAAAAAACAAAACAAAAACAAAAAACAAAACAATAACTGGTCAACAGAAAGAATAGTGTGATGTGTAAAGAAGTGGGCTGTGATTGTGGCAATATGGCATTAAGCATTAGAATGCTCTTACAGGTAAGCCTGTTTCCACCAACGCAGTGCTAGATCCTAATCTCGAACTCTTACGCATTTCAACCGCAGAAACAACAAAATGCTGGATCCAAGAAGCAGGAGCTTTGGAGTGGAGCGGGTTTTTTTTTTTTTTTTTTATCACCATGGCAACACCTTGAGCTACTCAAGCTATTTACTTGATCACCAGAGATGATGATGATGATGATGCACTTTACAAAAAAAAAAAAAAAAAAAGCAAGTTCCTCAAGAGTTCTTAGTATGGGTAAGTTGTTGTTTTTTTTTCCTGCTTCTGACGCTTCTTTTTAAGCTTTAACCCACAATAAAAACAACCATTTTTGAGTTCTAGATTTATACCCATTACAAAATTACTGCTGAAAAGATGGATATTTTCACAACTAATCAAGAAATAACCATTAAACTAAAACTAAATGCTTAGGAGGAAAAGTTCTAGTTTGTCTCTCTTAGGAAGGTTCTACAATCAGGCTTTTATTTTAGGAAGGTGTCTAAATTAGAAGGCTTTTAGAAAGTTAGAGCCATATAAAGAACCGCTGAGGAACCCTTTTTGCTAAGAGTGTACTGTATAGTTAATACCTTTATGCAACTGAAAATAATGCAGAAGACAATAATCTCATGTACTTTGCGTTTTTGCATGCAGCTGTTGTCTATACTGGCTAAAGGGTTTGGATGGTTTAGACTCAGAAGTACACATACACACACACACACACACACACACACACACAACACTGTCATTTTTTATTTATATATATTTTTTTAAATTTTAACCTTTAGTTTCTTGTGAAACTCATGGAAATTCAGGCCATTTCTTAAAATCCCTGAACCGACTGCACTGAGGAGGTGGAAAAGTATGTGGCTTTAGTTGGTGTGTATGTGCAAGGGTGTGTGTATATAATATAGCCTTAAGTAGATACCCTAGCCTTATATTGCACATTGGTTAGGTACAGACAAACTCTCGTATTGCCCTCGCTTGTGGAGCTCGAGACAAAACCTTGCTGTTCATGAACACGATCACAGTGTGACGGAGCAGTAGTTGATCACGCTGTGTGTAAACGAGTCCAGCATCCATCGTTCTCTAAAGAGGGGCAGGACAGAAAACACTTTGAGATATCCAGTCATCTTTAGAGTCCATGCAATCGTCCCAGTAGACTCAAAGTCTGTTTCTTTCATCTCATCATCTTTAGATCTATAAGCTTGTCTCAGCTCTATTATCCTTCAGTTATACTCTCCGATTAGGAGAATATTATCCTTTCCCACATTGCAGTTGCTTCAGACATCATGCTTTTTTTTCTCCTTCATTCTCCGTCCAGTGCTTTTTCCTTTCCATGGACAAGTCCTCCACGTCATCTCTTCTCTGTAGACTGGTGTCACGCTAAACGTATAAATCCCACTAGGAAACACCACAGGCAGAGCGAAATTCACTTCTTACACCATGTGGGACACAGAGAGTACAACTCGACGACTGATTACACAACGAAACAAAGAAAATGTTAGAAATGACCCTTTCAGTTTCTGTCATGCTCATGCACAGAGATAGCAGGGTTCAGAGGTTTGAGCAGCACGCTGCAAGGAAGGGGGCGGAGCCTGATTTCATGCCACGGTGGCCTGATATGTAGTGTGTGAAGCTGCTCACACACGCCACAACAGCAGGTGATTGGTGCTGTCGTCTCGTCCCACGGTCTCGCTGCTGCTGTTCAGCCTAAAGTCCTCGTAGCCATCTCCACCACTGATCACCAGCAGAGTGGATTTACCTGTGAGGAGGGTGGAGGATCGACGCTGCTGCACTGCTCCGTCACTGCTCAGCTCTGGGACGCACACAATACAGATACAGGGTTATAAATAAAAGGACAAATAAGCATTAAATTATCAAGAGGATAGTACCTAGGTAAAAAAAAAATAGTGAAAGTAATAATGAGTACAAATCAGAATTCATTCTAAAAATGCTAAACAAACGGAATGATCTTTTTTTTTCACATTTTTGTACAAAATATTATTAATAATGCATTTAAAAGCAATGTTATAGGTTAAAATTGCATTGTTACAGATCAGATTGTGTTTAAAATGGTGGTGTTTAAAATAATGGTGTTATAGTTTACAAGGCAGTGTTAAAGTTTAGAATAGTTTAAAATATCTGTATTACAGTTTGAAATGGTGGTGTTATAGTAAAAAACAAAACAACAAAAACAAAAACAAAAAAAAACAGCCATGTTAAATCATTACACACCTGATTCCGCCTGGGAGGGAAAGTGGACGTCAAAGCCCTCAGGCAGCTCAACAGAGGTGAGGAATCGGACATGGCCTGTATGGCCGTGGGCAGAGCCAGTGGGCACAAGCGGAGTCCGCAAAGGTGCCGTAGCCACGTTAGAAGTCACAGGTGGGACTGGAAGAGTGAGCACTACCCCAGCACTTGTCCCAATCCACAATACATCTCTACATGCAAGGAGAGCTGTGATCCTCAGGCATGCAGCCTTGTGTTGGCGGATAATGGCATCCGAGCCTGAGAGAGAGAGAGAGAGAGAGAGAGAGAGAGAGAGAGACTCAGTACAATCATGACATAATAATGTATGTGATGTGAATAGCACTATTAGAACTATATAATAGAACTAAGTGTTCTTATAATAAAAACTGGAGACTTCTTCCAAAAATGTTGTTCCAAAATTAATGATTACTAATTTTTCCTTGTTAAATAATAGCAGGCTTTCTTCTCTTTTACTACAGAAACAGTGTCATATCAGAACACGAGCATTAATATAAACCTATACTAATTCTTTTTATACCTGCAAGCATCTTGTGAACAGCAGGTGCCACGTCCACCTCAGCAATGCTCTCGTAGCTGGTGGAGTGGTACAGACGAACCTGAGCGCTGCCCTGCAGAGCCACCCACACTCCCTGACCATAGCTCACCATGCAGGCCACACATCGCCCGCTGTCCTGGCCTACTGCAAACGAGTGCTGCGTATGTACACACACAAATACATACATACACATAAATAAACACATGGCTATGTTCACATGTAGTAAAAAGGCAGATTGTTATTGCTTCAAACATACAGCATGCTTCAGTATACACTGATTTCCGATATGATGTCATTAGTCAAAACAGCTACTATTCTGGAGAGTGTAAATACATACAGTTTATATGTACACTGCTTTAGGCTAATCATTAAATATTTTATATAAAACAAGCTAAGAAATGGAGTACTTTAACTTTTTTTTATTTAATTTTCTTTCCGTAATACAATCATATACACTTCACATCTACTTTCAAAAACAGCTAGCAGTTCTCACTCAGCCTAGCATTTGACAAAAGAGAAGGCAGTTATGCTTTTCTGGTCTCACAGTGACAGACAGACGTGAAAATCATTTTGAACCAATGCAATAAATCAGACAAATAGGAAATAAATTCCAAACATTTCTATCAGCAGACATAGGGATATGGTGCGTCACTCACTTACCTCTTGTGTTAAAGTGCTGGTGTTGATGATGAGAATCCGGTTCTGACAGCCACACCACAGCTTCCCAGCCACTGGGACCATTTTAGTGACAGGACCACTCGGAGAACCCAAACACAAAGTCTGAGAACTCTGAGGATCCCAGAAACTCCCTGTGTGTGTGTGTGTGTGTGAGAGAGAGAGAGAGAGAGAGAGAGAGAAATTGACTGTATTTTTTAAGTAAAATATAAGCAGGTGCAAAAAAGCAACTACATCTTTTTCCTTGTACTTATTAAATTAAATCATTTATTTCTTAACATTCACTATTTGATTACTGAGGAAATGCATTTTATACTGATTACAGATTACATGAGTAAGAATGTCATCTGTTAATGTAGTCCCTTAGCACCCCTGAACCAGATTATGAATAGCTAGAATTAATGGTTAACCCTGGCTAAAGTATGTGCAATGTAAATCGTAAAAAAGAACCCAGTATTCTGTTTGCCCAGGGTTAAAAATGACACAGGGTTAACTATTTCAAGTGTGAAAAGCTCTGATGAGGCTAATCTGTGATATAAAGGTCTTCACATGACAACATGCATCACCTATCTAATTCCTTATGTAGATGATGGCATGACATTTTGCACAATTTGACTGAAAATAAATTCATCTCAATTTGTAAATGAGGTCTTCTTGAATAATACACTTCCTGGTTAATTTTGATGCATGGGAAAGTAATAACTTTGGTCTTTTTAGTGGACTTTAATAGATGCATTTGGAATAAATCATGTGTGCAGTATGTACTGATAAGTGAAAAGATCTTACCTGCTTCCCTCTGATACACAATCACTTCACCATTAGCAAGGGACACAAAGACTTTGTTGTCGAGATACCTTTCCAAATGAGACAGACAGAATGAAGAATTAAAAATCCGTAAAAGAAGAAACAGTAACAGAGAAAAGAAAACAGCCGGGATTACTTACAGGATGCACAAGATGGAGGCCGAGTGCTGCATCTTCATGCTGTTCTTCCTGTTCCTGATGTTGTCTGATGATTGGTAAACATGGATGCTGAAAACACAAGAAACATTTTAGATATTTTCATATTTTCATTATTATGCTGCAAAACTGAAAAAATGCACAAGCTCCTTTACTTGAGAATTGAGAGAAACAAGATGGAGAGAGAGCGAGCGAGAGAGAGAGAGAGAGAGAGAGAGAGAGAGAGAGAGATGTTGTCCTGAAGACTTTCCCGTGGTGAAAAACTTACAGATTGATAGAAAACTCTGGCACTGGCAACTCTTATTTATTTTCTGAAAATATTTTTCTACATGTATTTATGTTTTTATATATATATTAAGTCTCTGTGAATGAGCTGTTACTATAGAAACAATAATGTATTCGAACAAGAGCATTAATATAAGGGAAAAAAAGAATTTGGAAAACTGCTTTGGGGCAATTCTTTCAATTTCCTTTAAACGAACATAAATGATTCTCCCTAAGGGGTTAATTATAGAAAACATGATCCAATAGTTGAAGACAACTTTAAAGCTAAGAGCATAGAAAATCCTCAAACATCAGGTGACAGCATGAAAAATGAGAACAAAAGGGAAACTCTGAAGAACTGTGATTAAGACACTAATCTTTATAGAGCAGTGCGTCACAGAGTAACAGGCCCATGCAAGATGAAGTGAATTGTGAGGTGCGGAAGATGATGGGAGGGTTCAACAAGGCCAAACTAGAATCATTTAAGGTGAGAACAGAAAAGAAGAGTTTGTACTCTTCTACAGTCTGAGATGGAAAGAAAGACACCCACCATCCCCAACTTTCTATATGCTATTTAAAATAATAAAATAATGAATAAGACACAAGGATTCCTTCATTTTTGTTTTTAAAGAGCATAGGATGGGGTCCCAAGTAGTGCAACAGAAATCCTCATAGCCATCTGTGTAAACAAAATTGTCCATGCTGTTTTGGCTGGCATGCCCTGTTCATATGAACTACAGTGATTTGTGGGCATCTATGAGGTCAAGTATGTGGAAGAGGGCAGATAGTCACGGTAACCAGTGTCCAGAGATCCAGTAAAGTTGAAAACAGTTGAACTTTATTCAAACATGGAGTGACTTGGCACAGTGACTACCAACTATCAAGGTGACCACCAAGTGCACATACTGTTTTTAATCTCATAGGATATGATGAATATATACACTGCTGGATTTTATATATATATATATATATGCAGTGATGTTAGCCTTCTCGTTCCTGGTTGGTTTGACAGGGAGAGAGAGCTGGCTGGTGGATGGGAATTGGCAGCCCCTACTTGGTCTGGTTTCACACTACATGCATTTATCAATACAGCAAGCAGCCACCCACCAGCCATCCTCGGTGCCCAGCCACACTGAGCTCTGGTGGGCCTCCGGGTCGATGCTCAGCAGGTCCTCCAGGCTGGCGCGGGTGAAGGAGCCTCGGCTGGATCTGCGCATGGCGCGACCATCCATTGGACTATCAACGCTTAGTCGCTGTGGCCCAAACCCGCTGGAGAACTCCTGCTCCTCCTCTGAACTGGTAGTCTCAGGGGCCATGTCCTTACAGCCTGCTCCCTCATCATCTAAAGTGGTGGCAAACAAATGCACACGATTAGAGTTATGGATACATCTTGTGGAAAAACTTTGAGACTTTGAGATACACAATTGAGAAACTACAGTCACATAGTCATAAAAACCTGCAGTTAATAAAACCATTTGCTTATCAAATTAAAAATGATCTAAGCGTATGTGGGGGTTGGAACGGGTTTGGTTTAGAGGGTGGGTGTGTTTTATTTTGTTATACCTAAAACATGTTTGCTCTCTGTTATATAACTTGGATTTAAATAAAAAAAAAAAAAATAACAAAACCAACATCACTAGACTTTTCTTAAAAGTTATTATAGCTCCCTAAACCTCCCCTTTTTTATCATAACAATCACTGACTATTTCTCTTGATATTGTAAATGTGTTCATTTTAATTCATCAAACTGCAGTTGAATTGCAATCACTGCTTCATGTTAGCATCTACGCTGTATTCTTTCTTCCCTACATAAACATACCAAGAAGAAGTCAATGCTTCTAAACGACATGACCTCATTTTAATTACATATATTTAGGCTCTTTCTTATCATGAGCTAATAAACAGAATGCTTTGATGAGGTTAAGTGTGTAGTCACCCAGCCCTGGAGTAGTATTGGAAAATACTGGTATAGGTAGATCTAAAACCAAAGTCATTTAGTGCAGTAGTATATCTTGCAAGAAGTATATCGTTTCATTTTTTTTACATCAAAAAACCCTGCAATTTAAACAGGGCTGTGTAGACTCCTTTATACCCAGTGCATTTAAAAATCCAAATTTAAACCCTCTGCTTCTATACTACACTGGTTTAATCACAGGGCAAGACCACCAAGGCTAATGCTGCTTGCTCAGTGCAGTTATATTTGTGCAGACTTGCTGAACTCATTCACCCCAACCGAGCATAAATAACTGAGGCAGCACCATGGCCCTTTTACACCACAGTCTTTAATGGATGTCCAGTATATCTCTCTGCCTCTCTAGCAACCATCTGAATTTAGGTAAGTGTAAATGAACGATAGGAAAAAACTAACGACTGTACCAATGTAAGGAAGCTTAAGCTTGTATGTGATGTCTCCTAGGGTGCGCCGTAATTCTGGTACTTTCCAAGAGGCTACAGATCCACAGTTTACATAGCTACAGCCATCGCATATCTCAGTATGACCAGTAACATTGATTTGTACAGACACCTTAGAATGTATTTCAAGCCTAAACATCTCATCACAATTTTTATGATTTTCCCCCAATTTGTACATTTAATTATAAAAAACTCATTAACTAGCTCTCAGGTACAAATACTTGCATGTTGCCATCTTCCACATGCAGAAACTCACAAAACCCCACACCTTATGGGCTTGTGTCTCAGATTAACATGGAAGAGTTAACGCCATTGTTACTATATGTATGTATATATTAAGAAAAAGTGTGGGAACTGCATGAATGAGCAGGACTCACTGCCGTAGCTGGACGAAATGGTGGAATGTGAGGCTTGGCTCTGCAGCGTGGACGAGGGGCTCGGTGAGTCTTCGTCATCCGAGTCATCACTTTCGAAGGGCCCTAGTTCAGGTGCTGTGGGAGCAGGAGGATCACTGAGCTCTGGAGAGGAGCGAGAGATGGAGATGTGGAGCTGAGGTTGGACAGAAGGAGTGGGTGGTGACTCAGACTCCGGCGGCGCCGCAGGGGCAGAGTGCCTTGCTTCAACACGCTCCCTGAGGAAAACAACAACATAATAACAGTGTCAAATATCATGTAACATAAAACATATTTGCTCTGTTTGTATTTATTCATTTATTTCTACAAGGTTTGAGCAAAACAAGAGTGAGATCTCGGTCGCAAAAAGCTCCTAGAGTTACAATGAATCTAAATACAAAGAAAATGGGAATTTTCTTCCAGCAGTGCAATTTCATTTCTCACTTTAGAAGGATGATAAGCTAAACACTACAGTAGACTGTAGTAACTTCTTTCAAGGGGAAAAACCCTCTTAAGTGAAAGTTCTAATTATATACACATACACAATAGTACAGTTTGTGCAATTAAGGTTTGTGCAAACCAGGCTTTTGTCTCATTTTATTTTACTGTTATCGCTCAGTTGCAAAACCAAGAACAACAAACTGCCTAGCTAATAATCAATTTCATTCTAGTTCACCAAAAACACAGCATAATGTTGCAGACATCAGCAGCACTCAATGCAGCTCAGTTAGATTATACTGACTTGTTGATTTCTACTGTAAAAAGAAACGAAGGAATGTGAGAAAATGTTAGCTAAGTCTAACATGAACTTTACCTCTGATCTCTGAAGTGTTAGCTAGCATGATAATAACTAGCCGAATGCTAATGCAAAATAGTTCAAGAAAGATTTTAGTTACTCATTATAATTTAGGGCCACTTTCACCAAGGAATCAGGGAATATGAGAAACCATTAGCAAAGGCTAACTAAGAGCTTTACTCCTAATCTCTCAAGTGTTAGCTAACACAATAATAACTTGCTGAATGCTAATCCTTCACTTTCACAATACAAACCTGATAAATACAAGCAACAGCTAGATTACAGTGATGGGGATTGGGTTACATTCTAACGGTCATATAAGCTTTAATTAAGGAATTATATTTAGACTTACTGAAGCTATCTGACGCCTAAAGCAACCTTATGACTTTTTAAACATATGATTATGGAGATATGTAGTGAGAAGAAAGTAGAGATAAAAGAAAAACAATATTTAATAATTAAGAATGAATTGCTGATACTTTAAAACCAGACATAAGTCTAGCAACAGAGTGAATTTACTGTATCTGTATCATTAAATCAACATGCTACGAGTTATGCGTAACCAGACCTGCTCTTGAGTCCGGGCACGGCTGCGATGCAGATGATCCGTGCGGAGCAGACGGCAATACAGGCCTCCACAGTGGGCTCGGCCCTGATGCTCAGCACGCACACTTGGCCTACGTAGCCGTCACTATTGCACACCCACACCTCACACACGTTCTCCGGGCTGCTGTGGCTCGGTGAGGCGCAGGAGAACTGCATGCCGCTGCGGGTCTTCATGATGGGGATGGCTTTTAGGAACTCAGGGTCCCACTCGTCTTTGTTCATAGCTGTGGAGAGGAGGGGCGTGATGTCCAACAGGATGGTCATAAAATTGCACACACACACACGCCTTTCACTTGATGAGAGGAATATGTAGAAAACTTTCTATGTACACCTACACGTGTGTGACAAACTAAAGGAAAACTCAACAAGTTCCTTATTAAGCTGTTGGGCCATAATAGGCCACAAAAACAGCTTCAGTGCACTCTGGTATAGATCGTACTAGAACTGTACTAGAGGGATAAAAACCCAATTCTTCATTTATGAAGACCATAGCATATTACCTCATTTACATACTCATTAATGCATTCAGTAAGCCTTTATGCCATGTGAATGGGAGTGGGGTCATCCTGGAAGAGTCCACTCCCATCAGTATAGAAATGTTTCAGTGTACTGATTTGCAGTGTGTAATAAAATCATGCCTGTAAAAGCTCACATCCACTAGTTTTCCTTTAATTCGTCGCTCTGTAGTATGTATGCGGTATGTCTGTCATGTAAAATCTAATGCAAGTGTAAATCGTTCTGATTTTGTAATGTGTAGTCTGTACTTTATGTAAATAATGATTGGTGATTCTTGTTTGAATATAACTGTGTGATTACCAAGCTTTTTTTTGGCCTCCTCAAAAGCCTGCTCGAAGTTGCTGCGTGCGTCTGGACTGCTGAACTCGAAGATGAACGTGCTGTCTACAGACGCCGCGCTCAGCTCCAGTTTAGTGGGTAGGAAGGTCATGCTGAATGCCAGGGACTGCTTCTCTGCTAATTCTCTGTGAACTGACGCCATCAGGTCCTTTATCACATCATCCAGACTCTGGTAGAAGAGCGAGAGAGATTAGACAAGATGTCCTTGTTAATGCACATTAATGAAAAGAAAGTACAGAGAATTTATCTTATCATATAAGGCTGACAGGGTGCACAAAGAGAAGTTTGTAGGTCATTCCTGTAGGTAATTGTAATGCTAGAATATGAATTAGTTACTAGACAATTTTCTGCACCTTTTTGCTCTCTAACGGTGATCCAAATTGTGCATCAAAGCAATATTGATAACTGTTTAGTTACCATAATTGGTACATACGCCCTCAACAGTCTGGTCACTTTATTGGGAGCTCATTCGTACAATTATCTAAATCAGTCAACCATGTGGCAGAAATGCCTCTGAAATTAATTCAGACAACATTATCAAGACCAGTTTGGCCTGACAGAAGGCTATACTGGCTCATAATTTACAACCACAGTGAGCAGTACAGCAACGCAGAACACACAACACGAAGAACCCTGAAGTAGGCTCCATTGGGTTCCACTCACGTCATCTAAAAACAGCAATCTTAGGCTGCTGACTCACAGAAAGGATCAGAACTGTTCCTTTGACTTTAACTATCCAGTTTCAGGGATTATGATGTATGTCGTTTCAACAACATTAATATGGTTGGTTATTTGGATTCTTAAGGAAACCAGGAAAACAGCCACATTGTGATAAAATGTTTGCTATTCCATATTGTTATTTTAAAAAGCTTATAAAGGAAGCATGTATCGATATCAATGAAACTGATCGCCATCCACATGGCTAACTAGCTCGAGAGCACTGAATATGCTATTTAAGTTTTAGATTTTTGAAGAATCATTATTTCAAATAATACAGTAGATGATGTGATAAAAGGTCTTCCGGCTCAGCTGATATATACTCCTGGCCTGATTGAATGCCATGCAGCATGTGGAGCCATAAAAATGTTGAACCCAGCTTCACCTCTGCAGCTACAGCTACATGGAGAGCCATATTTTTACTGTTGGAAGTGGACATTAAGTAAGAAATAAACATACTCTATAAAAAGTGTAAGTCAATTAATGCAACTAATATTTTGCATAAAATATTGATTCATTTTCTGTATTCTGGTGCAGTCTTTAAAATATGGAACAATAATTCAGGGAATCGTTATGCTTGTGTGTTTGCACATTGTTGTGTCTTGTGCAAACTTATATGTAACTGACCTGGTGAGGAAAACTGAGTGTCTCTGACAGCTTGCTGATTTGCCCGAGGGTACTGAGGTCCTCGTCCAGACGGCTGATGGCTTTCTGGATTGTATCCCTGTTGGTGGCCTGATTCGAGCCTGCAGAAAGTAAACGATTCAGAATAAAACAAAAAAGCTCTTCTGCTAAACTTCTGTGAATCAGTTCATAGAGTCAGACATCTTACCTTTCACTAACTCAATATCCTCCAAGGGCAGTTTCCACAGGAACTTATATTTACTGGAGGTGTCAATGACACTAGCAGCTGAATATCTGAAATCGGTTAATAAAAAAAATAATAATTTAGGTTGGCTTTCACAATTACGGACCAGAATGCATCAGACATTTCTGAAACAACTTTTGAAACAGCTGCAGAAAGAGAGAGAAACATGACCTCAATCACACCGACAAGGTGATATCAGTTTAGCAAACAATTTCATTGTTTGTGGCTTAATTTGCTGAAACTTTAATTATATTTTTTAATTTCTCCCTAATATAGTCATGCCCAATTCCCACTCATGAGACAACATGACCTCTTCCAACTCACATATCTTTCCTCTGAGGGTAAACACTTAAAACCTAAATCTGTGACCCACTGTACTTATTTACATTTACCTCATTTGGCAGATGCTCTTATTCAGAGCGACTTACATTTATCTAATTTATACAACTTGAGGGTTACGAGCTTTGCCCAAGGACCTAAGAGTGGCAAATTAACAATGCTTTTTTTGAGCATTAGTCTTCTTATACACATCTTAACCATGGAGCTACCACTGTTCCCAAAAAAGTACAATTATTAATCTTCAACAAGTAAATTGTGCACAAAGAATATATTAAAGAATATATATTTATATTAGGTAATAAACGCAACAATATGGCAGGAGTTTAACTGTACATTATCATACAGCGTGGATGAATTTTTAGCTAGTTATTTATAGATTAGAAGTTGATAGATTAACAGACAGATATAGAAGTTAATAGATTAAGTGTAATAGATTATCAGTAATATTATTGAAAAACACTTGCCTCAGTGTTTGAGTTTAAACTCTGCCTCAGTTGGAGTTGAAAAGTTTTAACACCCCTGTTCTGTCTGTTACACTTTAGCTGAAAGTGTGGATTTATGATTCTGGAGTGGATTGAGGGTTAGAGTTCAGTGGTTAAGCTTCAAGCCTAGGGTTTAAAACTACAGTCATAACAGTGAAGTACTTGCATATAATATATGCAATGTTATGTAATGTATTCAACTAATAAGTACATTATTACATACTACAAAACACTTGGGGGCATTTATTCATTTATGAAGCCCTCTTAATGAGGTGCTCAGAACAGATCCACTAATCCCTATTCAGTGAACCCAACGTGGTAACTAATAAACTAATAATAAACTCAAAATGTATTTAACATTACTGTAAATCAGAATCAGCCTTCATATTTGAGATGTGGCTCAGAGTTGGGGAATATACTCCATCCAAAATAAATTATTATTCATTCATTCATTCTTTTTGTGCATGAATATATTTTACAATTATGTGTCACTACTTGCGTCGTATTGACGATCCCGCTTCTAACTATTTCTCTCCTTCTGTGTTTATCTGAATTTATGTTTGTAGGCACCATATTTTAAAAGGCTGTCTAAAAGAGTCAGGTAAAAAATTGAATTCAAAATATAAATTTGACTAATTTTTTTTTTTTAATATTCTATTTTGTGGTGTGTCCTAGGATGAGAACTACACGTGTCATGTATAATAATCCTTAAAACAAAACAGATTTATTTACTGGTTGGGAAAAAAAAATACCCGTCTAGGTGTAGTACCTTGAATAAACACTAGAGGTTGCTACAGGCACCCAATGTAATGTAAAAGCTATCAAATTCAGATTTGCTCCTGACAAGATGGTTGTGTTATAAGTAAAAATACGTGATAATTGATTTTATAAAAAAAAAATATTTAGTTGAGTTATTTTATGATTAATTTAAATTCATAGATAAGCTATTAATATATATAGGCTAGAAATAAAGGCAGGTATAAATTCATTTGTCAGGGTTATATTAAATGCTAAAATAAGTGCAAATTATTCACAGTCATGTTCTTTGGTACAAAATGAAAGAATGTTTGGATTGATGTATTTGATGCTTTTAAAGAAATCAGTACATGTTGCTTAGATCTGTGCTGCAGACAGATTTACATGTTCTTTTATGTTTTTGCCCTTTTTTGGTTTGTAACAAACACAAGAGTTTGAAATACAGCTTGTAAGTTTACGGGCAACGTACAGACTCATGGAACTCCGGCGTAAAGAGCCCGACTTCCTCTTCAGAGTCGTACAGATCAGCAAATCACTGAACAGAAAGAGAGAGCGATCCTTCTTCCCTCCGACTGATTTCTACACAGAAAGAAAGAGAAAGAGAAAGAGACAGAGAGAGACAGAAATAGAGAAGCACAGAGAGAGAACATTTAAATCTTTGAGTCTCTTATCAAACAATTATTTCCTACGAATAGCTTTTCCAAGGAATTTTTCTCTCTTGCTTGCTTACCGCCTCCATCACCATTTCCTGTCTCAGGAATTTCCTCTGAGGATTCAGGATCTGAGAACACATAAATAAGTGATAGCTCAGGTATTGAATTAAACATTAATAACAATAATATAAACATTACTGTATAGTATAATCATGAATGATAAGAGATTAAAGTGTAAATGATTAGTTGATTAGATAAAGTAATAATTAAACTAAGTGATGATTGGGAAATTAATTCCTAGTCCATTGTATATTATAGTATCTTCTTACAACTGCACATCTTATATATATATATATATATATATATATATCTTATTATATCTTATATATTAAGTGATATGCCATAGCTGGAAATATACTTTTCTTGTGATGTTATCATCACTGATGATATTAAGTGGTTTATCCATCAAGAAAGTAAAGTAAGCAAGTAAGTAAGTAAGATAAGTAATTTACGTAAATAGCATGTAAAGAACATTCATTAACTTAATTAAACTTAAGTTATTTAACTAAGTCAGGTAGAGTTTACCTTCAGCTACCTTTACTTACTGAAGTAAATATGTTAGGTAAGTGTTTTTAATTAAGTAAAGCAAAAAAAGTTTAGGTAGGACTATAAGATATTTAAATTATTTACCTAAGTAAGTAAAGAAAGTTTAACAATTAATTTAGGTAAATAATTCAAGTAATGTAAGCAGGGTAGGGTAAGTAGGGTAAAGTAAGTAAAGGAGGCTAGGTAGGAAGATGGGTAAATAATTTAAGTAATGTAAGCAGGGTAGGGTAAGTAGGGTAAAGTAAGTAAAGGAGGCTAGGTAGGAAGATGGGTAAATAATTTAAGTAATGTAAGCAGGGTAGGGTAAGTAGGGTAAAGTAAGTAAAGGAGGCTAGGTAGGAAGATGGGTAAATAATTTAAGTAAAGTAAAGAGGTTAGGAAAGAGTTAAAAGAGTTAGTAATTTAGTAAGTTGTTAGTAATTAGCCAGTGGTAAGTAACCAAGCAACTAAGTAAGCTAGCTAGGTCAAAAAGCTAAGTAAATATATATAATACAATCCCACTTTATAATATTAAGATTGCACAGCATTAAATTTAAATAGCTACAACTTCCATCTCAAAACCAAAACCAGACTCATAACTGGAATATTGATTTTTCTTTTTTGTCCTCATTCCATTAACACTGTAAAGCGTTTAATTATCGAAGTGTATCATTTCACCATTACAGAGAAAGCCACAACTCATCTGATAAATGTTTGTCTTACATGCTCCACCCCCTCTATGTGTGCCTCGATCTCCTGCATGACCCGTGTCTCTCGCTCCACCTCCTCCGCGTTACGCCGTCCCTTATTGATCCTCTCAGCCAACCGCTTTATGTTCTTCTGAGCATCCAGCAGGTGCGCATGGTCTGGGTGATCTTCGGGAGTGTGTTTCAGCAAATCCTAACCCCCCCACACAGACAATAAACTTCAATAACATACACATAAACATGTTTCACGGACTGTACCGGATACAGAACATGTGAAAAATAATGAGCGATGACTTAAAGGATGAAAAGAAAACTTGAATACTCACTTTGACTAACAGCTCGTAGCGCGGGATACGCTGCACAGGTTTGATCATCAGATCACCCAGAGCTTGTTTCTCTTTATTCTCTCGCATACTTTGCTGTGTGAGAGAGAGAGAGAAAGAGAGAAAGAAAGAAAGTAAGGATGAGTGAGAGAGAGATTCCAGCTCAACTGTAATAAAACTGTCAATTTGTAATAAAAGTATTGTTGTAATTATAAAATTATACTACATGACTAAACATAAATGTAATGTAAATATCCTCTTTGCTAATTCCATGAATGTTAATTGAGCTGGTTTCAGACACGACCACTAGGTGGCAGCAGAATCAATGATTCAGTTACACAGGACCAACCAGGACTGTGATGTTGAGACCAGCTTTGCCTGTGTGCTTACTATACTGAATTCTGCAACAAAACTCAAGCGATGTGACCCTTACAAACAAAAGAACAGACAAACTTTTGGTATCTAGAAAAAGTGTCATTCCAAACACTGAGCACAGGTAGTCAAACTATTGCTATATGCAGCAGGGGTGTCTTGTCTTATCTGAAAAGGGCCAATATGGGTGCAGATTTTCATTCCAATCAAGCTGAAGCCACACCGGAGTCTACTGAAAGCCAAGATCAACCAATTAAACAGGTGTAATCAGGTGTGAACCCTCTTGATTGGACTGAAAACCTGTGCCCACACCAGCCATTTGCATATAGGATCAGACACCCCTGCTACAAAATTCTTCAGAGAACACTGCAAATACTAGCTGCAACTGAAAACATCACACAACAAAGCATTTGGGGGTTTTACATTTATTTTAACCTTGCTAAAAACCAGCTAACTTAGTGATCAAGCCTTTATGATATTTACTTTCTCAGTGATGGAGATTTAACAAACTCGAGAGTGTGGATGGATCTAAAACAAACAATACTTAAAACTCATGCAGCGAGTTTATTCTTTTAATGTTGTGTTGTACAAAATTGGATGGTGCTATAACCTATACTGCTATAATCAGTACTTTCTCCGTCTTCGGAGGTCACATCAGGACAGTATTGGTCAATCTTTTATTCTATCTTCACATGATCAGAATTCGAATATCAGTCTACACCAAACTTAGTCTTTGGAACTTGATCGAATTGAGCTTGGGTTTCCTGAAAGTGGAATGAAAAGTGTAGTGCAACTGCGCCTTAAGATGTGCTTCCTATGAGACATGTGAATTCATCTATTCAATCAGCTGCTCAGGCTGCATCACAGTCCAGAGTAACACTCCGATGAAAGTACTTTACTCTTCCACATATGTGATCACTCGCGATTGGTTAGCGTTTCTCTGATTGATAAGGGAGAGAGTAATGCCATACTTCATCTTTCCTACGCAGACAGCATGACTGACGTTGCGCTCCTGGACTCCTGGCTACGGACAGCTGAGGCAGTGTCAAGTTCATCAGGTCATGATCTCGCAACGACAACACATTTCTGTGAAACCCAGCCCATTTCATTCCATTACACATTCACTTCAGTGTGACTGAATCTGCTGGCTCACGGCCATTCCTCGCAGCTAAAGCGGACACTTGCGGTGCATTGTGGGTAACAACTCATTCCTTTAGCCACCAAGAATAACACAACATGAACACTGAGTAGAGGGTTGAAAAGCATTTCATTTAGTATAGCCCCAGTGGATTTCTTTTCCTAATCCATTGGCTTTGTCTCAATCCACTGTACAATTCATGTCTAGTTAGTGTTCCTATATAGACATCAGCCATTTTAAAAGTTAAACCTCTGCCCTTTTTCAATTTTATTTTTGTGTAGTGCACATCATCAAATAGTCGAATTACATCATTTGGTGTCGGACATGTACAGGCCCCTATGACTCAACATGCAGGGATGTCCGACTCAACCATGAAACCTACAGGAATAAACACACGGATACACACATGCTGAAAAACTTACCTCCAAAAACTTCATGAAAGCAGGTTTAGCTTCTTTAGCGATCCTCACTGCGTCTTTGGCATTCAAGAAGTTGTCGATGTACGCCGAGTAAATGTTAGCCAGCACCTCTTTGGAAAACTGAGAAAGGACACAGAAGAGAGTTATCAGGGACGGACGACATTTCCCAGAATTTCACAAGCCAAAATTTTAGGTCCTCATTTATGTCACTCTTCAAGACAGTCATGTTCAGTTCAAGAAACTTGTTTGTGGTCCCAAATGTCTGTACCACTGATTTTTAACAAGAAATGTAACATTCATAAAAATATAAAAAGATATTCATGTCCTGAGTTTGTCTAAATTTAGATATAATGAGACTCACAAATCTGAATCTTCGGTCTGACATCAAATCGTATAATTGGTGTGACTCATATAATTGGCTGCAGCATTAAATATAGATTATTGCTGTGAAGTTTGAATCGCTCGTTTTATTTCAATTACACAAACAGATTTAAACAGATTTTAGCTGCAATGGACAAGCTGTACTGAATGATTTAGCATCTTTTATACTTAGTCGTTATTTGTCTTTTTTTTAGCTTTCTGTGAACTTTGCCTTTTATGGAGTTTTGTGGGCGTGACTAAATTGAAATCAGCTGCGACATGAACAAGGCTGTTACAACTTTATGACAAGATTGACAAATGAGGCCCAGTGTTTTATTTGTTCATTTAGCAAAAGTGAACACTTGTCTAGTCATATGTAGACACACCTTCAGACTGATGGCACAAGGTCTGGAAACAATAGCACCTTATATTAGACAAGGCCAACCCAAGAAGGTATCTATAAGTCGATGTCCTACCAAAACAGACCAGCGTGCAAGCATAGATTGTTTATTTAAGAAAAATCCAGCATTTAGCTGATTCTCATAAGTGCTCAGTGTCACGGTTGTAAACATGATGGCTTCCTTCTTCCATGAGAGAAACAGGGATTCTCCTTTCAAACTTTTGCAGGGTATAACAGTGCAGTATAACACCCTTGGGATAAAGAGCTCTCTTTTGCATACATGAGGTCACAGACGCTTGTGATTAGTGATGCTATGACTGAAAATATGCCATCAATAACCACTCTGAAAGCAGAGCACAATCAATTTTGCTGTTTTGGAAGGCTTTGGCACCATCTATATTCAAACTCATACTGTCCTGATGACAGGTTGAGCACTGTTCTGTTGCACCAGTCAGGGAGTCACAGATTTCAGTTTAAGATTTCTCACAGGGCTAAAAATGGATTTGTCTCAGTTTTAAATAAATGCCTCCTTGAGTAATAAGGTTAAGTAATGAGGAAAAAATAGATCCTACTGCTGGTCCCAAATTCAGTGCATAAGTGTGAAAAGGGCACGCGCACACACACACACACACACACACACAGCTTTGATTCAAATGGTGCCATTTTCTACTCAATGCATTATTAAACACCACCTCCACTTCCCGCTCATCCTTTCTACCTGAACATCCATCGTATTAGTTATAGGATTTTCAAGTCATTTTATGGCATGGTGACTTTTCTTACATGGCATCAAGTTGCTGCTGAGAAAATAAATTCTTACAGGAATCACAAATATGCATAGCATTACATGAATAATCCTAAAATAATACCTGAATTAAAACTTTAAAATTAAAATGAGTGAAGGCATGTACTAATCATGAACTAATGAAGAGCTAAGCTTAACTACTACATGAGTCTTCTGAATTTATACGTGAATAACTACCACCTGAAGGACATGTAATAACAATGTAATAAACACACAGAGGTAAACCAAATCAAACATGTTCTATAAGAAAGAATATGAAACATACTTCTTCTTTCGGCTTTTCCCTTCAGGGGTCACCAAAGCGAATCATCTCTCCACCTATCCCTATCTTCTGCATCCTCAACACTTTCCTCCTGCCTGGCAGCTCCATGTCCAACATTCTCCTACCTATATACTCACTCTCCCTCCTCTGAACATGTCCAAACCATCTTAATCTGGCCTCCCTAACTTTGTCCCCCAAATGTCCAACACGAGCTGGCCCTCTGATGTACTCGTTCCTAATCCTGTCCAACATGTCCTGCACCACTCTGACATGCGTCTCTGCTACTCCTGACTTCCTCATACAGTACCACAGCTCTTCTGTCATATGCTTTCTCCAAGTCTACAAACACACAGTGCAACTCTCTCTGACCATCCCTATACTTCTCCATCAAAATTCTCAGAGCAAAAATTGCATCTGTTGTGCTCTTTCTGGGCATGAAGCCATACTGCTGCTCACAAATTTCCACTACCTTCCTTAACCTAGCTTCCACTACTCTTTTCCATAGCTTCATTGTATGGCTCATCAACTTTATCCCCCTATAGTTGCTGCAACTCTGCATGTCACCCTTATTCTTAAAGATCGGCACTAATACACTTCTCCATTCCTCGGGCATCTTCTCACTCTCTAAAACCCTGTTAAACAAACTACTTAAAAATTCCACTGCCGCCTCTCCTAGACATTTCCAGACCTCCACTGGGATGTCGTCAGGACCAACTGTCTTTCCACTTTTCATCAACTTCAAAGCCTTCCTGACTTCATCCTTTCTAATCTTATCTACTTTCTGTGCCACAGAGTTCACCCCTTCTACTCTTTTTTCCCTTTTATTTACCTCATTCATCAGCTCTTCAAAGTACTCCTTCCATCTCCTCTGCACTCTCTCCCACTTGTGAGCACCTTTGCATCTTTATCCTTAATAACTCTAACTTGCAGCACATCCTTCCCTTCTCGATCCCTCTGCCTACCTAATCTAGTGTCTAACCTAGTGTACAACTCGTCATATGTAACTCCTTCTATTCCTGTCTATTCTCTTCAGTCCTGTCCCACTTCTTCTTAGCTAACCTCTTCCTCTGAATACCATCCTGAACTTCCTCATTCCACCACCAAGTCTCCTTTTCTTCTTTCCTCCTTCCAGATGACACACCCAGCACCTTTCTTCCTGTCTCCCTGATCACTTCTGCTGTAGTTTCCCAGTCATCTGGCAGCACTGCCTGGCCACCCAGAGCCTGCCTTGACTTCTGTCTAAATTCCTCACAACATTCCTCCTTTTTCAGCTTCCACCACTTGGTTTTCTTCTCCATCTCTGTCTTTGACATCTTTTTCTTACAGACCATCAAAGTCATCCTACACACCACCATACTATGCTGTCTGGCTACACTCTCTCCCACTACCATTTTACAGTCACTAATCTCTCTCAGATTTCTCCTACCTCCACTCTTGTAAGTTACTCTATGCTCCTCCTTCTTCTGAAAATAAGTATCAACCACAGCCATGTCCATGCTCTTAACAAAGTCCACTACCATCTGTCCTTCAAGGTTCCTTTCTTTAACTCCAAACTTGTCCTCATCACCCGTGTTCCCCTCACCAACATGTCCATTAAAATCTGCTCCTATCACCACTCTCTCACCCATGGGAATTCTCTCAATCACCTCATCTAATTCACTCCAGTATTTCTCTTTCTCCTCTAACTCACAACCTTCTTGTGGGGCATAAACACTAACATTCAACATCACACCTTCAATCTCTAAAGAATATGAAACACATCATTTCAAATTGTTTATATATTCTGTCACATGCAATTACAGCTGCATACACAAAGATCAATCAATGGATGGCGCTGTGTTACTAATTTACACTGACTCTCCTTATCGAACATAGGAAGATGCACTAATAATAATCACTAATCAGTACTAACAAACTAACATACTTGGACTCATCAGTAACAGGTTTATTGACCAAGTATTTTTTTACACATACAAGGAATTTGGTTCTGGCTGCTGGTGTCCCTCATAATAACAGACATAAAATAATGACTCTATACATTTAATTTACAGACAATGCTATACAGAAAAATTAAATAAACACCACAATATACATGGTATAATATCGTACATATTGGTTCATAATAAGTATATGCCTTAACTCACCATTTTTTCATATATAAACATCAATTCATTCATAAGAGTGCAAGACTATTCATATACTGTTATTGCAATGCATTACCCAGTACCATCATCACAATATGCAACCATTTAATCATATACATTTCTCTGTATAATGCAGATACTGTGAAGGTGACGCAAACGTTTGCATTTCAGGGTAAGAACAATACATGTTTAAATATCCTCTTCAACTCACATCTCTGGCCCCTGAAGTTTTATTATGTAGGATAAATGAGTTTTAAAGGTACACTACGCTAGCTTCTCTAACAAATGATATGATAGACATAGCCTTGAGGCAACTCATACCCTTATTATCAGTTAGTACCTTATTATCTTTCTGATAGACTATTAACCTCCAACATAAAGACAGATTTTAAATTAGTTAGGCTAATTAGATATACCACAGCACCAGTGAAATTTCAATTCTGATTGATCAGAAAGCATTGATGAATTTTTTAAGCAGTAGTGCCAACTGTAAGTCAAGTCCTAGATTCATATTAATGCCCTCACTGTAATGAAAAAAGAGAGGCGCCTAAAGGAACTACTGCTTTATAGCTTCTACAACGACAACCATAGCAGTAGGCTAACTTGTTTTGTGGATGTTATGTAACATTCTAAGTAACTATAAATGGCTAAAAAACACCTTGTTACTGTTAACAAATAAAAATAGTGATTGCTGGCCATTTATTATTATTATTATTTTTTAGATAAATCATTTAATAACTCTCTAATGCCCCACTGTGATTTATAATTTACTACTTAAATTATATAACGATATTATAGTGTGCTGTGATATTCAACATGGACATCTCACAATATCATACTACATTGCACCTTTTTTCGCCGAGAGGTGGTAGATTTTACCTGGAAAAATGCATCCAGTCAAAAAGCTACCTCAACCTTATGATTTCAGGTAAAATACATTAAATGTATAAAATTAAAATGTCCCAAGGAGACAAAGAAAGGTCTTCCCCCTTGAGAGTATGGATTTTGTTCTTCGTTAATCATATTTTGATCTTCATTATTACGCTCTATTTTGTTAATTTCACACTTTCTTTACTAAACTTCAACATGCATAAATACTATATCATTATGATAAGCTGTAATGGATGCTTATAGAATTATCCGAATATGAAGCGTTAATATTGGCACAAGCCTGGAATTTGTAAACAATAGAGTGGAATAGACTAGAGAACAGTAGAAAACAATAGAGGAGAATATAGGACAATAGACTAGAGAAGACTACAGTAGAGTAGACCAAAGTAGAGTATACTAGTGTAGAGTATAGTACAGTACAGTAAAGTAGACTCGAGTACAGTACAGTAGACTAGAGTAGAGAAGAGTGGAGTAGAATAGACTAGAGAAGACCACAGTTGAGTAGACCAGAGTAAACTAGTGTAGAGTACAGTAGAGTAGACTAGAGAAGAGTAAACTAGTAAAGAATACAGTAGAGTTGACTAGAGTAAACTAGTGTAGAGTACAGTAGAGTAGACTAGAGAAGAGTAAACTAGTATAGAATACAGTAGAGTTGACTAGAGTGAACTAGTGTACAGTACAGTAGAGTAGACTAGAGTACAGTAGAGTAGACTAGAGTAGAGTTCATTAATCCCCAAGATATTTGGTGTCACAGCAGCCACAACAAGACTAACAGGGAAGACAAGAGCAGCACAAGACTCAAAGTGCACAATAAAATCACAAAAAAGTGAATGTGTATAAAATAAATGTACTGTGATTATAATTCAAGTAGAAAATAAAATATAAAATGTAGTTACACATGCAGTGACGCATTCGTGACAAATTTGTTGGGCAATATGCAATGTAGTAGTTGAATATGCAAAATCAGTAGTCATATCCACTGTCTCCAGTTTCCACATAAAATGGCAACTATATCATAACCCCCCACCCCCACAAAAAACAAACAAACAAAAAATTCTGCATTTCAGCATACAACATGAGCCACGTAACAGAAAAGTTCACTTACGTGTTATTAAAGTATGACTGTATGGACGTTTGTGTAATTGCCTGTGTATATACAGTTTGTGTGTGGACGGAAAGCGAAAACCGAGCGGTAGTCTCTGTAGCGGACAGTGTGGTGTCTTCTGACCTACTCAATAGAGCTTAAGTCGAACCATGCCCCAAGCACTTCAAACCCATACTACACGAATATGAAGGGCAGTGAGAATGGCTCCAACCTGGCTGACTCCCTCATTGCTCTCAGCTCTTATTCAAAACACCGGTGGATAATAAGTGCCATGACTGATGACATCATCACTAATGGAGATGCAACTTTGAAAAATGCAGCAGAGAGTAGAGCAGAGTTCAGAAGAAATCTAAATGTTCGGCAGTGGTCATTTCCATTCTTGGAGAAATGCCTCTTTTCTTGAAAATAAATTTGCTGAAAATAAAATGTATACGACATAACTACAAATCCAACGGAATGTAGAGTCTCTTCTCCAAAATATATATTCCCATCATCCCAGAGTCAGATCATCTCTTCAAGCAATTGCTCATCACGTTATGAGCCATGGTGTTCGCAAGGTGTTCAGAATGTCCTCACAATGCGTTTCAGTGTGTACTAGTCTATTTTCTCTTAATATGTTTGTGCCATAGTGACATTTTGTGCACATTGTGTACTGATTCTATGCTGATTTTATACCTGGAATGTTTTAGGTGAAGCTCTGTATCAAAGTTTTTGTATTGTTTTTATTTAATCACTCAGCCAGTAATGACATAGAAGCCTATGGCCTACTCCCCTGATCAATCACACCCATACAGTAAGTACATGTTGAATATTCCATTCTAGATTATTTTCTCCTTTGCTGTTTTAATAGAACCTCCCATCTTCTGAGAATGCTTTATCCCAGATTTTGGAATGTGGCTGTTCAACCACAAGAATACTAAGTACGGTCAGACAAGGACTGGCGCACAGTTCATCCAGTCTACAAGGACAAAGACATTTCCAGTTTATTCCAAAGTTGTTCAGTGGGCTTGACATCAGGAGGTTTGTGCAGGCCACTCGAGTTCATCCACACCAACCAATTTTGTTTTGTGCACAAAGCACAAAGGCATTGTCAGAGGAGACCTCAAAGTACCACTCAAGGAAATCCTAATACTACTGCATACAAAGCCATTCTAGACAACTGCATGCTTTCAAATTTGTGGCATATGGGTGTGATGGTCATGTGTCCAAATACTTTTGGCCATACAATGTAAAAAACAACTTTTTTAGTGGCAGTAATAGCATTATAGCATCCATCAATAATCAGAAAGATATCTTTGTTCATATATCCCATGTATATTGACCACTAGGGGCCTCTACTGAGCATCTGAGGATTCCATGAAGTAGAACAAGCCCATATTTTCATGATTTCTGAAAAAAATGATCTCATCTCATCAAACGAATAAAAAATAATTTTACAGACCATCAGACTGAGCCCCGGCCAGTGCCTGTAGTGCAGGTTGTGGTGGAATACAAAAGCATGCGCAATATAACTGCATGATATTTCAAAATCTACACCAAATGAAAGCTGCTCAGAATTAGTGGAGATGGTGGCGTAAATGGTGGACACAGGGTACATTAAAAACACACAGATTACGCAAAGTGTGGAGGCTCATCAGTAATGTAGGCTTAAATAAAAAGACTAAACAACTGTTGCATACAGTTTACACAGAAATATTACGTTTCTCATGAGGATGTTTGCACTGATTGGAACTACAACTATAGTATTACATTGCGGCAGTTAAAACATGCAGCGTAGAATAGTTCAGTGGTAATATGGCTACTGTAAACCCTAGTGCGGTGGTTTTGAGTCACAGCTCATGTATAAGCTCAGTGTTTTCTTTATTCAGTAATTTGAAAATCCACGCTCAAGTCATGTTGGATGTATGAAAACTGTGCGAAAGTTCCTCTGATAAACCAGATGGAACTGATGTACACATTTGAATGAAATGAATGCAGTGGAATAGAAAAAAAAACGCTTTTAATAGAAAGGTTGAGATATAAGCTAGCGTGAGAATGAAAGTGTGTATAAGACATGACTAGGATCTTGAGGACACAAGGTCTCTACAGTGGTGAAGTATTCGCCTTGATATTTCAATAACCAGTCCCTCAGGATTATGCAAGTTTGCAATTTTTCAAACTTACCCAAGATTTTCCTCAGATTTTAGCCGTGTCGTGTGATGTAATCATAACACACATTCAGCCAAAGCCCTCTTCGATTCATGCATGTCGAACATGAGTACAGCTAACATAGAAAGTAGTGGTTTAAAAGAAAAAATCCTGTGTTTGCAATTTCGCCAATTCAAGGAGGTTCCCAAGAAAAAAGCTGGAGCAAAAACGGGCAAAAATTCTGGAGAGACTGGGTAACATTTGCTAATACTTACATTTAAAGTATTACAATAAAATGAGTGAATACAGTTAAAATACACTTCTCATACAGTACAGCAAAACAACCAGTGTTCTGAGCAGCATTAAAGCATTTTGCACTTTTCTTGCTGATTACTGAATTTTTCCTTCAGCATCCATTTCGCATGTAATCTCCTCTGCTATAATTTTGGCTACTTCATAATTAGCATGAGAACCTGAGCATCACCCTTTAAAATGGCCCTGCTCCTAGGGACAAATAAACAACAAAAACATACATAAACATGATGAATAAGTCTCCTACTCACCGACAGGACGAGGAGGTCGCCGATGGTCTGGCGGTCATGCCAGTCATTAACGCAGCTGATCACCTGCTCCAGGAAGAGCTCGTGGTGCTCTAGGATTTCTGGGATCTGGTAGAACATCTCGTCTACTAGTGACGGATCACAGAGCGGCGAGTTCTCCGGTTGCTTCAGTGGCTTCATGTAGCTCTGCAAGAGCCAACACAAGACACTCCAGTTACCACAGTAATATCTATAGTCTGCAGAGTCATTTATTAGTAATGGCAGCTCATATATAACATTTTCAGAAAATATTTTAAATACAATCAAATCAAAACATGACAAAAAAAAAAAGAATTAAAAAAATATAATCATATATCATAAACAGCCTTGTCCCAATTGAACCACAGATAAGCACTGAATGTCTTTGTCATGCCACACTCCACAATGGTGATTAATGACTCGTATGAAAATAGACACTCAGGGCTTTAAGAGTTTGTTGTTCATACGCATTTCTGGTTTTAGCTAGGCTACTAGGAGCAATATATTCCTAGAAATGTTCTAAAAAGTTTTCTATCTTCATTCTTATATTCAACCACTTACATTCTGTATAGGTTATCCAACAGAGGGAAAAAACACATGCCTCACACTAAAAGCCAGCCGAGTCCTGACTCGTTTTATATCAGTGCTGCAGCCATAAATTCATTCGTTTATACTGACTGAAAATGTCTGACAAGTCGATTTCCATTCTGCCGGCAGGCTGGAACACCAGTGTACAGTGTCACCATGGTGACAGCATGGACAGATCTATACATTATAAGACATAATATCTAAAATAAATGATCATTAAAGCATGTCTATTTATGCGCAAGAGTTTCATTATGAATGAGCAAGACCCTGCAAAAATGTTTAAAAATCGCAGGCAATCATTTTGAAACTTTATTGATCATAAAAACATATCAATACATTCTAGCTTGAGTGTAAAACTAGGCTCTGGAGGGTTTCTGGTACGAGCCTGCATGGATAATAAATAATGCAGGGTTTCATTAATACTGCAGTGTTTCCTCATTAAACATGTATTACTTGTTTTTCGAATTCATAAACATGATTTTTATGAGTGTGAAAGGACACATGTAAGTCCAAAGACGTGTGCTAAAACCCAAGGAATTACACAGTAAAAATTGTTTTTTTTCTGATTTTTTCCCCCCATACATTAGTGCAGAATTAACTCTTATGCATCTGGCAAAAGTTCGTTTACATTTTTTCATCATTGGATTTCTGACCAATGAATCAAACAGCTTTATGAATAGATTTTCAACACTACATGCCGCTTTGCCAAAGTTTTGTATTTGTGAAACTAAACCAAATGAAATCAAATTCTTCTCTTATTCACACTCGGCAGACAGAACAACTGGTGTGAAATCCCCCTGAGGATGCCATTAAGATGAAAGCCCTGATAGAGAGGAGCTAAAGGGTGTAAAGGTATGAAAACAGAGCACACTTTGTACAGAGGTGTATCTTTTGTATACAAATGAAGCATGACTCAGCAGTTTGGACATTCAGGGGAAGTTTATTTCAAAAGCTGGGTGAGAACAGAGAGAAGAGTTTTGATGCATGTTGTAGGTAGATTAACTTTCAACTCATTGGGACTCATTAGCTTCTGCTAACATTTGTAGATTTATTTTGGCTAAGTTTGGCCCTCTTTTACTCACTGAATCGCAGTTTCTGAATTACAGAAGCTGCGTAAAACAGATGTGCAGCATCAGTTCTAGCAGAGGCTGTGATTACAGAAAGTGTCTCTGTTGATGCATTGGGAAATGATCAAACCCATCTGAGGCACAGAATAGTGTCTCAAACAGCACCACCTCACAGAGTAGAGGGGGCAGTGTAGTCCTAACCATTTTCTCTGGATCCTCCATCCATCCATACATCCACTTTCTGTAGCGCTTTTCTACTCAGGGCTGATGGGGAACCTGTAGACTATTGTGCCTGGGAGTCAGGGCACAAGGTAGGAGACACCCTGAAATGGGTGCCACAGCATCACACACACCCTGAATACACGGAGGAAACCCCTGAAGGACACGGAGAAGGTGCAAACTCCATGCAAGTGGGAAATAAACCCCATACCTTGAAGGTACAAACATGCTAAATACTACATATTTCCAAAATGATGATAAATGAGAAATGGTGATTAAAGCAAAAAGGCATTTTGTCTTGGGAACACTGGGTGCGAGAATACACGCACAATGGGACACTAGTTCATCCCAGGGTACCATGCAGACACATTCAGAAACTCACTCCCAGGGGCAATTTCCAGTCTTCAATCCATCTACCAGCATGTTTTTGGGAGGACAACAGAGAACCCGGAGCAAATGTAGAGAAATCTCCTTCCCACAAGACATCTGTTCACTACTCCAGCTAACACACACACACTCAGCACCAGTTATACATCTCATACATCACACATTTGGCACATGCCCTACACACTTTATATCTGTACATCCTTAAATAAATACACATAATGGTATGCTCTTGCCATCTTGTACTCCTCCTTACCTTACACCTATTGTATACTGTTCTTGGGTTGTACAGTCTATTTTTTTGTTGCTATTCAGAGTCATCTAATCTCATTTAACTGGACCCGTGTGCCAGATATGGTAGAAGCTTTCTATCTTGGACAGAATCTAAAATCATGCTAGTTTACAAGAAGTTAGCAGACTAGCTATTTGATTCAGAATTTAAAAGCCAGATGGAGTCATTATTTATTATTATTATTATTATTATTATTATTATTATTATTATTATTATTATTATTATACAGTGATTATATTCTGGGCTAGAATTTTATTTTTCCTTGCTGAACACAAGACAGTCTTGGAGTATAGCAGCTCCTCCTCCAAGGACCTTATAAACTGCCCTCTAGTCGATTCCCGATAGAGTTTTATCTGACATGTTCCACTGACTTAAGGACACAAGACAGACCCAGGACCTAGTGGAGATATTATATCTCACTGTTAGGTTTGGGAATATTAAAAGATCCACCAGGAGGAGTTAGAATCTGTTGCCAGGGATAGAAAAGTCCAGTGGATTTGACATCATGGCCCCCGCCAGGGGAAGCAAAAAGGACAATTAATGAATATGTGCATGAATAGGTTGTTCTGGACAAAACTGTCTGGCCAATGCAACTGGTCCAACAAAAAACCTTTCATAACAAAATGATTGGTTTTCCTTTGTAAGTGGCCTTGCTGAGAGCAGCATGAGTGCCTGTCTCGCCACGTGAGCGCTATTCAGTGTTTAAGCTGAGGGACGTCGTGCACAGGGCTGATTTAGAGCTGATAAACAGAGCGAGGCCACTAATAGCTGCAGCAATTGTGCACTGATGGGAACCGTTTTACTGCCGCAGCATCGCAGGCCAAACCTGGTGTAGTCATGGCGACGCGACAGTGATACACATGCTGAAAGAGCCTGTGGGTCGGGAACACCTTAGCACAGACTGGCGGCTTTCTTCATCTCTCTCTCTCTCACACACACAATTATTGAAGTGAACTGTTACATAACATGGAGTGTCAAAGAGGGCATCTGACATCCTTGTGACAAACAACAGGAGAGAGAAAAAAGAACAGAAGAAGAGAGAGAAGTGGAGAAAGGAAGAGACATATCAAGAGAGATAGAAAATGACAAAGAGAGAGAAAGAGAGAGATAGAGAGAGAGAGGGGTGCTGTAAAGAGAGCGGCTGTACCTGAATCAGCGTCCTCAAAGAGTCCACATATGACTGTTCAGTGTCCAGTAGAGTCATCATGACATGTCTTCTCATATCCTGCAGAGAGACACAATGCAGTGAGACATCAAATTAAAACACACACACACACAGCTTTTGATCACAAAGCAGCTTTACAGAAATCTAGATATAAAATAACAATTTATCCCCATTGAGCAAGCCAGAGCTGATGGTGGCAACGAAACAACTCCCTGAGGTGACAAGAGGAAGAACCTGTGAGAGAAACCAGACTAACAAAGGAACCCATCTTCATCTGGGTGACACCGGATAGTGCGATTACAAGTCATTTCTCTTCTATAACTGTATATCATAAAGTTTGACTCTCCTGTAAAGTTGCTGTGCCTGTGAGGACTCTCCAATGACATAATAATTCATGCAGCTAATTAACACTATGCCTAAGGCTAAATCTAACACTAACCAAATAGAAACCATTAGCACATACTCTTTAAAAAAATTATCATCTACATGCTTATATATAGATTTTATTGTATCACACAGCTGTCATGACTATCCAAAAATAAATAAATAAAAAATATATTTTTTATTATTAAACGTCTAACTAGCTAGTCAGTAGCAGTAGCAGTATGTTAGCTAAAAAATACCATGTTAAATATAGAGGGCTAATCAATAGATCACAAAAATAATAGCTAGCCGGCTACTAATATTACTTACTTTAGGATATAAGGTAATAAATGTATTAACTAAATAAAGGCAGTCGCTGCAATAAGCTAAACATTACAAAACCTAGCTAGCTCAGCACTGTAACTTCAGGTAACCATCAGTAGAGACCACCATCTGTTTTAGCTTGCTGCTAACAAGCTGAGAAAGAACTCATAACTAAATGATATGCACCATGATAAGACTAGTACGAATCAAAATAAATAATTTAAATGCAGGGGCAAAATTAATCTATCGCTAGTCTAAACTATTATTTATGATTGTTGTCATTATATTCCAAAATATACTAACCCCAAACAAAGTATATTAGCTAAAAGCAACTGGCTATACAACTAACTATTATATTCCAAAAGTAGATTAGCTAAAAACAAATCCAGCTAGCAATAATATTCCAAAAGTATAGCTTAAAACACCTAGCTGTGAAGTTAGCTAAAACTATTAAATATATAAACTACACAAAGGCAGCTGCAAAAAGCTGAACATTACACAACCTAGCTGGCTTAGCACTGTTACTAAAATGGCTACGTGGTGACGGGAGCGTTGAACTGGAGCTGCGATGAAACCTTCGACCTGCTTGACACTGGTGGCAGTATGAAAGAAAAATAAATCTGCCAGCTAGAGAAGCAAGTAGTTTTGATGGATGTTTTATATACATGTGCTGTTATTATACAGTATTTTAAATCATACAGATACACACACAGTGCATGACTGAACCAAACTGCTACACGGGGATGCATAAACAGAGTCATCAGATCTCAAACACACAAATGTTGCAATGATGTGAACTGGCTTGTCTCTAATCAAAATAAGAGTTTCCTGTTTACGCAGTCATATCTGCAAACAGAGCCAAAACTCTGCCTGCTCCCTACAACAAGAAGTGATTGAGCACGACCCAGCATTTACATTTACATCACAGAGAGAGAGAGAGAGAGAGAGAGAATTTCCATTTTAGCCCAAATGTAGTCAATATTTGTATTTAGCGTGCTATGTTTTTCAGTGTTGCTACACTGCAAATGTAGCTAACATGGTCACAGCTTACAGAACAAATACCATGCTGGAATAATCACACACTCAACCCTACAGTGTTCGAAATTATAATGCCACACCTCCTCACCGAGTCTGAAGTTTGTGTGTGTAATAACATGTTTTGAGAGGAAATAAAATGATTTGACTTCAAAATGGCTGCTACTGTTTTTAACTCAGCAACAACACAGCCTCTTTTTTTTTTTTATATATATAAATATTAGGGTCATAAAGTGTCTGTCTGACAAAACAAACAACTCTTGCCGTTAGCGCAATGCTAAAATGTTCCCTTTACTTGTTAGTGTGATATCCTGAAAAAGCAAACATCACAAGCCTACATTTGACATAAATAGGAAACTGATGGGTTTTCAACAGAGTTTCAAGAAAAGCTGGGAAAGGGGAGTAGACTTTGACAATCTCTAACATGTAAATATGTTAGTTCCTACAGGATTGCAGTGATTTTTTTTGCGACTACTTTTGCAAAACTTGATTTTGACACTTTTTTCCCCTACCCAAATTTTTTAGGTTAGTTTTCCATAAAATTTGAAGCACAGTATTCTTCTTTCAAAGTCCTACCAGTGAAAAAAACATACTAAATTACTTTATTATAGCTGTACTCATGTTTGATGCACATGAGGGCTACTGCTGATTGTGTGTTGTGACATCACATGCCACATCTTGGCCCAAATCTGAGAAAAAAAAAAAAAAGTGAATAAAAATAAAAATATAAAATCTGCAGCTATTCTGAAAAACTGCACGCTCCTGATATTGATATTATTATTATTATTATTGATATTACATTGATTTCTGTGATGATGAAATCCTTAAGAAACTGTATAATCCATTTGTCCTGTGCACAGAAAGTACAATGAAATTCTTTCCTCCAAGTCGTATCTCAAAACTACACAAAATAAGCCAGGCATATTTACTGCCCAAAGACAAACACTCATCTGACATTCAAACCGTGAGAGACAACAGCACATCTTCCTTAGAAGACATACACTGTACAAACATAAGAGGCAACATAGATAAGTGTATGCAACGTGAAAAGTGTTCAGTAGCACAGTTCAGGAACACATTTGTATGCTTTTACATCGTAAATATTCACAATATGGTTATTGAGGATCAGTGAATCTTTGTGCTGATAGATCTGATTGGGTTTTCCAGAGCTGGGCTGCTTTACTGAGACTGTGTGAATGCTAAAAGTTTGCATTGTGGCTAAAGTTGTTCAGGTGATTCTCAGTCAGGGGTGTACAATATTATCCACAAAGGGCCAGTGTGGGTGAAGGATTTCAAACCAATGATGCAGGAGCCACAGCTGATTCCACCTGTTTAATCAGTTGATCTTGACTTTAAATACACTCAGGTGTGGCTTCTGCTTGGTTGGAATGAAAACCTGTACCCACACCGGCCCTTTTCGGATAAGATTGAACATCCATGCTCTAAGCCAGGGGTGTCCAATCTTATCCAGAAAGGGCCGGTGTGGGTGCAGGCTTTCATTCCAACTAAGCAGAAGCTACACCTGATTCCAACTGGCTAATCAACTGATCTTGGCTTTCAGTGGACTCATTTGTGGTTTCTGCTCAGTTGGAATGAAAACCTGCACCCACACCGGCCCTTTGCGGATAAGATTGGACACCCCTGCTCTAAGCGATCCTTACCACCTTCTACAGTGTTTTCATCTCTCTTCATCAACAACTTGTATGCAACTTGTAACACTAAATATCAACAGTGCAAAGAATCTGTGCTGTACGTACACTGAAAGCACTATTTACCTGGCTTATGTAAGTTGAGAAAGTGATTTGTAGTTAATATTACTTATGCACATAAACTGCTCTGATGTAATTATAAAGCAATCATATTCCACAAAAGTGTAGTTCAAATGAAGTTCTGGGAAACAGCAGGTCACACTGTGTGACCTAGAGGAGCAAGAGAACAGCTTGGAACAGAGAAACGTGGGCTATTTTTGTTTCCCTTAATTAGCTAAAACCGGAGGCACCTCATGTGTTGACCTACGTTGAATCGAGTTAACACAGGTGAGAAAGGACAGAAAAAAAAAGAGCAAAGAATTAAGGAGTTGAGAGAAATGGATGAAACTGCCAAGAAAAGATGGATAGCTGGTGCACAGTGAAATCCACAGTGGCTTTATGAATTTTAAATATGCATACAGCAGATTTAAACATCTTCAAAGGGTCATTAATTTTTCAAGAGAAGCATGAGTGAGATCTTAAATACTCTTTAAAATCACTGCATGGGATGAGAGCTGATATCTACACAGCCACCCGAATGTTGATGATAATACCATCCAATCTGGCCACACTGTAATGTCCCATGCTCAAGCTGGGTGAAAGCTCAGGAAATCCACTGCCACAGGAATATGTAGGAAAATTATTTTGCTTAAAAATATTAGTAATGTATATGACGGGCTTGATTGTGGTACACAGACTACTGCTGACAGAAAGCAGGGATTTAAAGGAAACCTGAATGCAATCAACCAACCAAGACATATTTGATATCCTATGTCCCAAGGTTTGCATGTTGGTCGTTGCACTCATTTACACACGTTTCCATACTTCAACACAAGAACAAACTAGAAAACGTCATATACTATCACCAAGTATGGAACTGACTTTTGAAAGCTGTCACAGCTGTCACAAAAAAGTATTTATAAGAGTCCAACTACACTATAATGAGAAGTGGCAGTGCTGATTTTGGAGACCTTCTCTTCAAAGAAAGATTATATATAAGACTATAGCTATATCCAAAATTCAATTCTATTTGTATAGTGTTTTTAACAATGGGCACATTGGCACAAAGCAGATTTATAGAAATATATACATACAGAATATAAATTAAATAATTATCCCTAATGAGCAAGTCAGAGGTGACAGTGATGAGATGATATGAGGAAGAAACCTTGAGAGGAACCAGACTCAAAAGGGAATCCATCCTCATCTTGGTGACACTGGATATTGTGTAATGATTTATAAATCATTATAAATCATTTCCCTTCTATAACTGTGTACTATATAGTCAAAAAGAGCAAAGATGATCATGGAGTTATCAACTGCTCACTGATGGAGTGCAAATCTGCAGTCCACAGCAATCCCTGTATCTCCAGACAGTCCGTGTGGCGCCATGCTCAACAGCAGCGAACGAGCGTCCTTCACGTGATAAGATTCTAAGTAATGGATCAGGCAGGTCTGAAGAGCAGAAATGATCAGGATCACTGGCATTTATATTCCTCACAAATTAATTGATGTTAATAATTCATATCTAATTACTTTCATCAGATAGCTCCCCATCTATTGCAAAGCTCCAGTAATGTGTAAACTATTACACTTCTCTTGGTTGCAAAATAAAACAATACTCCATTCATATTATACTTCTTTCCCTGCCCTTCCTCTCTTACTTTCAAGTGGCATACTATTCAAGCACATCTTTTTCTGGTTCTGGCCATGATCTTAAACATGGAGGCTAGAGTAATGTCTCGAATCTGAGGTTGAGAGATGCCAGGCCTGACATGGTCTGCCAGCAACAATCACAAATGTAGGACTTGACAATTTCCAAACAAAAAAAATTCCTTTACTTCCTTTCCTCTTCCTCCTCAATTAAATTTCTTACTTATTACTTAGCAGAGTGGTCCAAAGTGAGTAACAATTGATTAACAACCGGTCCAAGCAGCACGTTTTGGCTAAAGTGACCTTAATCCTTGAATTTTAAATTGCAACCAGCGAGTTTAACTGCTAGACCCTTAGTTTTCGTTACCTTGAAAGTTGAGCAGTGATCTGAAAAGTGTAGGATGAGAGTAAAGGACCGTTGGGAAGCAACAGATGACAGGAAAAAAACGAAAAAAACGAAAAAAAAAAAACAACTCTAAGGGTGCTTCCACACATGTGGCATTTAGTCTGTCTGAATTCAACTCGTGTGTTTCCTGAAGAGAGCTCCAAACTGAGCTGTTAGGCATGAACTGAGCCAAAGCACAGAGCTATAACACATCAAATTGAGAAATGAAACAGTATATATTGTAAATATAATTATCTAGTAATAAATTGAGAGTCTGCTCTGTGTTCTCAGAGTTTAGGAGATTTATTTTTTTTTTTAATGTTATTGCATGTTCAAATTCAATTAAAATTGTATATGTCACATACACACACATCACTGTGAAATTGTCCATGCCACAAAAAGTAGGATAAAATTAAAATAATAATAAAAAAGTTTATATAAAATTTAAAAAAAAAAAAAAACTTACAATAAAAATAGCAAGTTATCTTGGTAAATTATTTTTCACCTTTTTTCTTGCCACATTTCTAATCAATAACTGAAACCGTTGTCCCCTCAGTCAAGTTATTCACTTTTCGGTTTGTTACATTATGTGCAGTATGTCTTGAAAGTAGCAGACTATCCTAAAGTAACCATTCTGCTTTAATTTGGGCTCTGCTAATGAACTTTGAAAGAGCCTTTAATGTGTATAATTGTGTTAATCCACGGCTAAGGCCACTGGCTCAAACTCAGACTTGCTGAAATACAAAAGAAATATCAATTAGTGCTTACAGCTAGTGCAAAAATAAGACCTTATTAATACATTCAGCCATCACTTTATTAGTAACGCCTCTACACGTACTCATTCATGCAATCAGCCAATCTGCAGTCTGTGGTCACTTTGAACATAGCATGGTATTTCAGACACTATTGTCTTTAGAGTTTATGCAGAATGGTACGAAAAACAACAACAAAACGCATCCACTGAGCAGATGTTTTTCAGGCCGAAATGCCTTGTCGATGACAAAGGTCAGAGGAGAACAGCCAGACTGGCTCGATCTGACAGGAAGGCTCCGGTAACACAACCGTTCTTTACAACTGTGGTGAGCAGAAGAACAGCAAAAGACAGCACTGAGTTCAAAAACAGGATTCAGAGGCTACAGTTAGCACAGCTGAGATGTGTTGATTCTATTAGTAAATCCCACAATTACCAATCCAGGCCAAGATACTCAGCAAACCAAGCCTTCAAAACATTCTTAATCTTAAGGATAAACCTTAATAAACCTTCCTCAACAAGCACCACACAGACAAAGCTTCTTTCATATAAAGCTAACAAACCCGGCATTCTCAAATACACATTAAAATACCAAAACATTGAGCTCGATGTGTTTTCCAGGGAAATTTCCAGAATGTTCTCGGACTAAAACACTAAAGCTAAATGTGAATATCAGTATCTTATGGAGAATGCAGAGTCTGAATAGTCCATATTTAAATATGACATTCATCCACTCAATGAATCTGAATCTTGTTCTTAAAAAGAATCAAAGACAAATAGAAAAGTCTAGGGAAAGCATGTGTGTGAAAGAATGCTTGAACATGGTTTCTTGTAGACCTTCTATCAATATTATGATCAATTATGTCAGTTTGATACACTTTTCTGAAATCATGGATATTGTGATACTGTTTAATTAAACAAATGTCAATATTTACATTATTTAATTACAGTGCATTATTATTATTATTATTATTATTATTATTATTATTATTATTATGAGGGCCAAGTACTGAATGAAAATAATCAACCCTTAATGATTGTATGGTTTTAATTATGATTTTTATATATATATTTTTCCTTTGCTTAGAAAGTTTAACTAAAGTTAAAATAATTAAAAAATATATATTTACAAATTTAAAGACATTTGAATATTGTTCAATATTGGTGACAGTGTTGAATATTTCACTTGCCATTAAACAAAAAAATTAAATGCAAAGAAATAAAATGTTTGAGATTAAATTAATAGTAGTAATAATAATTTTTACAAAACATAAGTTTTACAAAATTAAACCTTTTAAAAATAATATAAAAAAATTATGAGAGAGAGAGAAACAGAGGAATTGCTTATTCCTTATCGAAAACTTATGGGATCTGAAAAGTTGGTCAAGTTTCAAAAAATATTCTGTCAACTGCTTTGGTAGAGTAACTTACTGCCTGGAGTCAAAGGTTAACGCCGCTAAACGGATTCACTCCAGTTAATTGCAGAGTGTAATTACCCCTGATCCAGGCCTCCTGCTGGAGCCCATAATGTTAATAGCCAATCCTCAAACTCATGATCACCAGTGGGCACATTATTTAGCATTGAAATTCAGATCTTAGCACAGCTGGCCGTGTTAAGAAGTGTGGTGACCTCTTGACCCCGTCAGACTGTGACTCATCTAGCTCAGCTCTTCATAGCCCTGGAGGCTGAAATCCAAAAGCCCAGCAAGATACTGAACACGTTTCTTTGCTGGCTGTCTTTGATGGGTTTTTGTTGGCATGGTGAAGCCAGTGTCTGGTTCTCTTATGAAGGCCTTGGAGAGATCTCATTTCCTTCTGAAGTGTGCTCTGCTGGAGGTTTCGGGATGTAGAGCGATCCGGCAATACTTAGTATTTCTGCCAACTTTTATGACCTTTACAGCTCCAGTAAAGTGCACACACATGCACAAACACTTTTAAACCATCGATCACCAGCAACAGGTGTCAAATAACTTCAATTTTCTCACATTTGTTTGAAGCCAGGACTGTAAAAAATGGAATCATTTAACAATCAACTAAGAAAAGACAAGAAAACCAAGGCAAACCATTCTGCCATTATTGCCTTACTGTTACACCTGAAAGGCAAAAAAAAAAAATGTGTACGTTTGAGATTCGACAATCAATGTGCCAATTTCTCAAAATGATGGCAGACAGCAGAGAAAAGAAAACGATTCGGGATCATGTGAAGCTAGTTGCCTAGCACCTGGGTCAGACAGCAGCTCTCCAAACCCCTCCTCCTCTCGACTTGCTCGCAACGCAGCCTGCTGTCGTCACTCCATCCTTTAGTCTCTGTGACTAGTGTCCCTAGATACAGCGCTAGAGAAGAAGCCATGCTGCTGCTGCTGCTCCCGCGTGCCAAAAAAAAACCCTTTCATCCCCTTGATCCAAGGTCGCACAACCTCTCTTCCATCCCTTCCCTTGTGCTCTATATCCCTTAATCATACCACTGATGTTTATGAGTACAAAAAATGACAGAGGGCCTTTTCCCTGGAACCAGTTGTAAATTTTTTATGTTATTCAGTGGTGTTACGTAACACAGACATTGGCGTAAACAAGAGCCTGTATGTAGCATGTGGTTCCATTTCGGTCCTTTGGGCCATTTCGATTTCAGTCGGAACCCTTTCACACTAATTACTGATCATAACAAGGCTGGTGATTTGACAGAAAGTGCAGGTCTGAGACAGGGGCAGTAACCCTGCCATCACTTAAAAGGTTAGAAAATCAATATGACTCCCAGTCAGAAATAAAAAGGTATAGAATTCTGCAAAATTGTCTGTGCAGTCAAATGTTACAAAGCACTGAGTAGTAGAAGTAGTAGTAGTATGGGCTAGAATTGGCTTCATCTACTGTTTTCAAACACTTTATCCATCTAAAATGTAAATCCCAGTTAATTTGCTTCACTACAAAACAATTCAATGAGCTGGATAACTGAAAACATATGCTGATGGCTTGGGAAACCCTTCACATGGTCAATGACTGGTCAAAGACTGAAGCGATGATGGTGAGGGAAAAACTGAGATGACATGAAGAAACAGGGAGGAAGGAACCAGATTCAAAAAGTACCCATACTTTAGGGTTTCCGCATTGGAGCATCTACAGCAAACTGAATCTTTTAGCTTTATATCCTGTTCGCTGTGGAAAGTATCCAAGAACATGGTCAAAGTATGACGGTCAGTGCTTCAGAAAAACACACTTAGCTAGCAGGTTATCAATTAAAACATCATCTACAGGCATGAGTGACTGTTTTTACAGCCGTGTTCATTAAACCGGATCCTTGTTTATATAAGGTCATCTCTGTAAGTACTTTAGAATGTGTAGGCTTTTAATGTGAAATGTATATAGTAGATATACTATGCACAGTTTTGGACGGATTTTTCATTATTTTTGACACCAATGTGACATCCACAGCTCTTCATCCACATGACTCTTACAAAAAAAAAAAAAATGCTTTTTTTTGGGATGAGAAGTTTTTTTGCCAGTGAACAGAAAGACCAATTTCTGTAGCACTTAGTCTCGGACCACAAGGTGGGGGACACCCTGGACGGTGTACTAATCAATTGCAGGGCACAATCTCTCACACACACATACACTTCGTACAATTTTTAGATCAGCCTACAACACATGAATGGGGAAGGAAACTGGAGTACTCGGAGGAAATCCCCAAAGCACAGGGGAAAACATGCAAACTACACATGAACAGAGGAAGATGGAAATCAAACCACCAACCCTGGAGGTGTGAGGCAAAACTGTTGACCACAAAACCAGAACAAAAAGTTGAATTGAAATCCTAAGACTGCCAGAAAATCACTGTTAGCTTCTTCACTCTGAACTCCTCAGCTTTCTCCCATATGTATGACACTTTGACAAAACTGCATCACGAATAAAAACAAATTATTAAGAACTTGCGAGAAATCGAATAGGTTTTTTCTGATGTTCCCTGAAACTGAATCGAGCCATCATGCTAGTTCAGTTAATGACACTGCTTTAACGCTGGTCACACGACAGCTGGCTATTTTTGTCCGGAGGAGAGCACGGTGAAAGGAGTAGGAGTGACTGAAAAAAGAATGATAAGAATGAGGGGAAAAAAAAAACAACTCCAAGAGCAAAAATAACTTCTATTTCTCAGACTCTCATTGTACATTCTTTGTTACAAATGCTTAAGTTCCTCCTCTAGCTAATTATCTTATAAATAATAATATTCAGGTTAAAAGCCGAGCAGCATCAAGAGAAGTTTTGTAGGGGGAAGAGAACATGGCTCTACGTTACAGAATCACAGAGCACTTAATGAAAGCAAAATCCCATCTCTTCTTCTTGCTGGATCCACTTCCTACGTCAACGCACTGACAAGCAAATCCCATTTGAGCAGATTATCAGTTGGAGTGTTAAGAATACCACCTCAGATGCTGCTGTGGGGAGTAGAACAATATACCCAGCATGCACAATGTTCCCAAATTCAACTTCCTGTTTCTTCTTCTTCTTAAAAACCTCCACAATTAGCAATTAAATTGGTCAGAAACGTGTAAGCAAACAGTATACTGGTTTTTGGGAAGTCATAATATTTAAATGTTTATCATCATGTATAGATGTATAGATTACACCATGGTCTGTGTTTAATTTAGTGTGTTCAGAGCAACAGATCATCTGTTTTCCAAATGGTTTTTCCTCTTGAATAGTAAACAGGATTATGTTCTTCTCCCAAGAAATGATTTCTCAGCTAGAAATTATGGTCCTGAAAGCAGCACTGGGAGAGTAGTGAGGTTTGGTAAAATGTTAAAATTAAAATAAAATCACTACACAACTACCCGAATCACATCACAACCTCCCGTTCCATACAAAACAGCCGTGTTTAGGATGTGACATGCTCTACACTGGAACTGCAGGAACAAACAAGTAAGTGAAGAGCTAGACCTGGGTGCCAGAGTAGGGTGGGGTTGTAAACACACACACGCTGACAGGTACACACTCGCGTGCATGCTCCGGGAAGATGATGGCATGCACACGTAGATGATTAATCGCACTGAATTCACACGCAAGCTGAAGTGTAAAGACATGATGCAGGAAAAAAAGAACTAAAAGGAGAGGTTTCTGTATGAGCCTGAGTGCAAAAGAATGTGTGCATTTGTTTTGTACGGTTGTGTGATTACTTGTGCCTTTTTCTTTACCGTCCTTCGCCAACTGGCAGATACTTATCTACAGTAAAGTTACAGACAGTTACAATTTTCTTCCTGGTTACTAAACGGCATCTCTATCAAAGAATAAACAGCATAGAACAACAACAGGTGAGAGATGACAGAAGGTCATGTGACTAATGACAATGTTATCAATGCTGATTGCACACGATCAGAGTGATAGCCAGCTTCTAGCTGTACCTCTGTGTTGTTCTGGGGGCTTATCGTGACCCCGTTATTCCCGTCAGACTCTTCGCCGGGTGCTCCCGATCCTCCTCCTCCTCCTCGACCAGCATTCCCTCCACCTCCGTTTCCTCCACCGTCATCGCTGGGGCTGTCTCCGTTCTCCTGCATCTCATCCAGTGCAATGGTGAACTGCGCAAGGGTCCGAACCATCTGCAGCATCCCAGGGAGCCGCTCCCCGGGTCCCTGTGTCACCAATCACCAGCCTCTTTTTTTTTTTTTTTTTTTTTTTTTAGGATGAGGCGCCAAAACCAACAATCTGACGATGGTATAGCAATGTTCTGGTTTCTCTGCTTTCTCAGCCTCCTCCAGATCTGATGGAAGGAGTGTGTGTGTGTGTTGTCCCTCACACAGGTAGAACAAGTGTCACAGAGAGAGAAAGGGAGAGAGAGAGAGAGAGAGAGAGGGAGAGAGAGAGAGAGAGAGATGCAGCCTTCCTCTTCTCTCCTCAGCCGTTAATAAGAGGCAGCAGATCAGCAGCAGCCGCTCTGAGCAGCTGAACTCTGATTACACTACAGGCTCGACCAATGGATGCCAGATCAGGCGATTCTCTCAGATTCTCTCTCTGTTTTTCCAGCACCCTGATGATAATCTGTGCTAAAGGGAGGCTACATCGGAGCAGTGATTCATAAGCAGCACCCACACATACTTGTGAATACAGGAGCAAAACACAATGCAGTGACTCAGCAGTCCCCAAAATGCTAGAAATGCAATCTACACAAGCTATAAATACTGTTAATTCTTCACACACAGCAATAGGAACCTTGGCTGAAAACCAAATAATACTGTATTGACCGCAAATCATGTGCCGTCTCTATCTCTAACCCTCCTTTTTTTTTTTATTTATTTATTTTTAACATTTTCATTTTCCTCTAAATTGCCTGCAGTTGTTTTTGGCTACAGCGCTATTATCAAGCTGCTAATACATTATCCAGTAAAAAAAAAAAAACAAAAAAAAAAACAAGAAGCTGTTTTTATTCCTGGAATCAAAGCACAGAGAGAAATGAAGCACCATGGCACACCATGGATAAATAGTTCCACAATTCTACGACATTCATGAAAAAAAGACATCATTTCAGGTTGAGAAACACTGTTCTTCCTTATTCTTTACAAATATAAAGGAGGAGGATCACTTTTTTTTTTGCAATAAGGCATGTACAAAAATTTGACCTCGATACAGAAAACTTAGAAATGAACGTTTTCACATTCTTCTTAAACAACGAGATCAAAAACCCTGACAACAATATTAAGCAATCATCCTGAAATGAAAATGTAATATCTAGATACCCATAGCATACCCATGTTATCTCTAGCAGCTTTCAGGAGATTACAGCATATTACCATGTTACTACCAGGGTGCCAATACATTATTTGCTAAAAAAATACAGAATGTTCCAATACAGAATGTAGGGAAAAAAGGAAGCGTCACATTGCACCAAGAATTTTAGTAGAGGTGTCCTGGAAGTTGCCTCAAACAAAGTTGACCCAAACAGCAACAATGATGATTTCTCCACCATTGATGAGGCTACACATTTTCCTTACTAATTTGTTGAAATACACCGATTGGCCATAACATTAAAACCAACGGGTTGTTGATCGGAAGGTCAGGGTTCCGGGTTCCAGCACCACTACTGTTGGATCCTTGAACAAGCCGCATAACTCTCTCTGCTCCAAGGGTTTCCCCCTGGTAATAAACTATTAAATACAATTTTTCCGACAAAAAATAAAAGCATTAATAGTTTTGGTAGAAAGCCGTGTGTGAGGGACAAATGTGATGGTAATGCAGGCTTTGCCCAAGATTAGCCACGCCCACTCAACACATTAAGAAAGACATGATGAAAACACAACATTTTTAACGTGCCGACCTAAAGATGTGTGTTCCATGACAGTGGGTTTTGGATTAATAATTCCTTTTTGAACACATCATCAATTCCTCCCCATGAGGGTTGCTCTGAAACTCAACCTCAATGTGTGTGTGTGTGTGTATGATAGATCAGAAAGCCTTTTCTGAAAGGTCATGATGAGCTGCAAATACACCTTTCATCTCAGTTGCCATAGCGGCATCTGCCTCAGAACCAAAGCATGTTGCAGAGGATTTGAATGATGCTCTTTATCAATGATTGTTCTCAACTCTCTCAGAGCAAACCTTAAACACAGACACAAACCTGCAGCACACAGACATGAAAGACCAATCACCTGAGGCAACACCACTTTCTTCACAAAAAAAGACTACTTCGGGAAAAAAAAAAAAAACAGTGTGGCTTGAAATTTTGTGAACCCCTTGAGCTGTTCAGAGTGTTCTGTTGTTTTCCCTTGGTTTTCTTATTTTATCATCACCTGCTTTTTTATAAATTAAATGTCAGGTGTATGTTGATCAATTGCATATGTTTGTTTAGAGGGAATTTTGTGAGTAGCCAAAAAAACTACATGAAATGATTCAGGTAAAACACATCTGGGTGCTTAATGAATCAGACCAATCAAATTAGACATCCTTAGGAAAGTGGTTGGGCAACACTGATTAAAAGAGAGAGGAAACCAACCAAACCACTGTAGTGCCAAGGAGTCAAACAATGCCAAGAGGAAAGGAGATATCTGAGGACCTCAGGAAGAAGGTCAGTCTGGGGGAGGCTATAAGCCCATCTCCAAAAGATTCCAACTCCCTCCATCCACTGTAAGACAAATCATCTACAAATGGAGGGCATTCAACATGACCACAACTCTGCCTAGAAGTGGACGCCCATCAAAACTATCATCAAGAAGCACCAGAAAAATAATAAATGAAATAAATGAATGAATGGTGAAGGCCAACCCACACATCACCTCTAGAGAGTTGCAGACCTCTCTGGCAGCATCTGGGGTAAATGTAAATGCGTCTACAATCAGACGAAAATTGAACAGACATGACATTTATGGGAGGGTTGCTAGAAAGAAGCCTCTGCTCTCAAAAAAGAACAAAGCTGCATTTGGACAAACAAGAAGGCCTTTTGGAAGTCCATTCTTTGGACAGATGAGTCCAAAATATATTTATTTGTTCATGATGGGCATGGTCATGGAAATGTGAAGGTCTGGGGCTGCTTTTCTGCCTCTGGGCCAGGGCGACGCCATATTATTCAGGGAAACTTGGATTCTCAGACCTATCAACAAATTCTTGATTGAGAGACGAGAATCTGGGCCGAAAATGGGTAATGCAACAAGACAACGACCCTAAGCATCCAAGCAAATCCACCAAGGAATAGCTTAAAAGAAAACAGTTTCACACTCTTAATTGGCCTAGTCAGAGTCCGGATCTCAATCCAACTGAAATGTTGTGGCTAGACCTGAAGCAGGCGGTACATGCCAGATGTCCTTCAAACCTCTCTCAACTGGCTGAGTTCTGCAAGGAGGAGTGGGCAAAAATCCCCAAAGACAGATGTGAGAGACTGGTCAGTGGTTACAGAAGACGTTTGGTTGAAGTAATGGCTGCAAAAGGTGGTGCCACAAGCTACTAAATAAAAGGCTTCACTTACTTTTGCACATACAATAATGCAATCTTTCATGTAGTTTTTTGGCTATTCGCAAAATTCCCTCTAAACAAACATATGCAATTGAACATACATCTGACATTTAATTCATAAAAAGCAGGTGATGATAAAATAAGAAAATACAGAAGAAACAACAGAAAAGTCTGAACAGCCCAAGGGGTTCACAAACTTTCAAGCAGCACTGCATATACAATACACATACTGAGTCAATACAGAATCAAAAAGCCACAGAAGCTTGAACTTTCCTAAAGTCCTAAAAATAAAAAAAAATTGCTCACATATTTTTGCAGGACAATTTGTGCTGAATATAATATAAGTCTGATATAAAATGAGTCAGGACTGTTGGCTTTCAGTGTGAGGTGTGTGTTTTTTCCTCTGTTGGATAGCCTTACACGGAATTTTAGTGGTTGAAGTTAAACACCTTCACATTTTAGATGTTTATGAGCAAGCAATTGTGGCATCTGAGAGAGCAGAAACGGGAACAATTCTTAAAATATTGCCCATAGTAAAACAGAGCTACTCATAAAGAAAACTAGAAATTCGTAAAGCCCTGAGTTTCTAGATTTAGACAAGCCATTAATCATTGTGGAGTGTGAGATGACAAAGACATTCAAGTCACAGTTCCTGCTAGAGAAACCTTTCTTGGATTTGGTCTTGGATAATGAATTAACATTTGATGAAATTTAAAAGGCATAAAATTGACTTAAGATATAAAGACTTACTAAGACTTAAGATATAAAACATTTTAATTAGTGTAATAAAAAAAAAAACTCTAAATACAGAAACCTACCCTACTGATCAAATTTTTTCCCCATATGATTATTTTACAGCAACCATTTTTGGCAGTTTTAAAGGGCAGCACACAATACATGTGAATGTCAGCATTTGTTCAAAATGTGTAGTGTCTGTGTTTTCAATGTTTGCAACAAGATGCTGGAGATCTACCAATCTGTGGTGGCGAGTGCCGTTTACCGTTTTGTGGTCTGTCTGTCTATCTATGCATGCTGATGTTTTCCTTTAACTTCAGTGGTCAGCTTCAACACCAAAGTATATCACTCCACTACAGAACCCTCTCACTGATCTCCTAGCTGAATGGCATTACCATGTTCCCTGTGAATTGAATGTATAACAGTGAAAGCCATAAAATTGTGCTATAGTCTGAATGATAGCTGTCCATTTTTTTTTTAATCAAGAGAACCTCCTTAGGAGCATTCAGTGGAAAAAAGAATCCTAAATATAACAGAAGGGCATCTGTTCAAAGCAGAGAGGAGGATTATGAGCTGAAAGCCTTGAGCATTCCTCTTTCTCCTTGCTCATGCTCATATCTTCTCTATAAGACGCCGTTTTGGCCAGTCCGATTCCGCCAAGCCTTCCGAATCATGAGCTGTGAGCTGCGAGTTCACTCTGGAATGTTTGGTCTCTTTGTAAACGAGCGCCAGAAGAGATGTTGGCACGAGACGGATGTAAACATGTGGCAAAGCTTCTAATCGATCCTCGCCGCAAAGCCAGGGATTCGACACGGAACCGCCGTGATGTAAACCAATTTTAATGCAGTCAAGAAATGACGTTTTTCCTCCATATGAGAATGTAAAAGCAGATGAAGGAGAACCTGCATTTTGGACTTTGAAGTATCCAGAAGAAGAATTTTTCTCCCTCTCTTTGTGCCCAAATACACACTCAAAAAAAGACAAAAGCATGCTTGACTTGTTCATGTCTCAGCAACTGAGGCTATATTACTAAACTGGGTGTTACAACACCAAAACTAAGGCATGGCTGTATTCCACAGGGATTAGACTTTAGGATTAAACCCTGAGAACTTTACAGTACTGGAATAAGTAGAAAACTGAGCTTCATTTATACTGGAGTTATATATTTCACAACAACTGTCTGAGCTTTCACCAGGGTTCATGAATACACGACTTATACAAAAATAATAATAATAAAAAAGTAAGAAAATATAAATACATGTTTATACTCATAGATATAAAGCTAATAAATCTTAGTTAACATATGCAAAGACATCATAAGTAGTAACACAATGATACAATCTCTATTTGAATTCGAACATAAATCCGATTTGATAAATTAATACAATGGATATAAAAAGTCTGCAAAATGTCTGTTTTTTTATGATGGAACAAACAGCAACATTTTATGGGAAAAATAAGTTAAAGTTGCACAAGTATGCACACTTATAATTAGGGGTGGGTTCAGAATGAACCAATGGCATGTTTAAAAGTAATTATCACACAGCTGTCATCACTGAAATGATTCCGATTAATCCCAAAAAAGATCAGCTGATTTGTAGATTTCATCTTCATGGTTTTATCCGACTGCTAAAGCGCTATTGGTATCTTGGTATCACTTGTTGAAAGGTATCAATCAGGAGAGGTGTATAAAAGAATTTCCAAACCATCAGATGTACCACAGAACACTGTAAAACCCATCATCAACAAAAAGAAATCCTTTACAAATAAAGTCCCTCCAAATTTTATAAAATCACAAAACAAAAACTAAGAGACCTAAAGCAACAGTAAAGGAGCTCCAAGAATATCTGACTGATATCTACTGATTACTCTCTGCATGTGACAAGAACCTCTCATATATATATATATATTTTTTTTTTACACATCCTGGTTATAGGGTACGGTGGCTAGACAGAAAAAAAATCCCAGCTCAATGAAATCACCCCAAAGCATGTGGAAAACCATGTGCTATGTGCTGATCAAACCACATCCACAAGGTATAATAATTCAGTAATCCCCAAAGGTGTGCTTGGGACAAAAATAAGCACCAGACCTACAGTGCAGCATGGTGGTGTAGCATCAGGCTTTAGGGCTGCTTTGCTTCAGCCAGAACTGGGGCTTTTATTAAGGTGGAAGTAACCAGGAATAGCAGCAAAGACCAATTGAATTTAGTGCCCAACCTTTAGGTGTCTGCTAGTAAGCTGAAAAAGAAAAGGAATTTCACCTTTTAGCATGACTCTGACCCGAAGCATAACTAAAGAACCGAAAGAAGAACAACATTTCGGAATGATCTAGCCAGAGCCCAACTAAAAATCTGTGACCTTGAAGAAGATTTTTAATTACAACCCCTCTACACAATTTGATCGATTAAAAATGTTTTTGCAAAAAAAAAGTAAGAAAATGTAATATTTAAGAGGATAAATATATGAAAGTATTGTCAAGATGTGTTACTCATAAAGACTGCAAAAAGACTGAGCAGTGCAATAAAGTATAACACTATAAATAAACACTATAAATAAAAATCTTTGTCTGGTAATGCATCATGCCACTCTATTGTTGATTAATTTCCTATAACAGCTTGCCCCGTACATAGAACTTAACAGCATTTCATCGAATCTAGCACACAGGGCTAGATTTCTGTTCACTTGCTAGCAAATAAAAAAAATCCTGGCTTTTTAAATCATGCCGAGTATATCAGCTAACTATCACTAATTTGTCCCACATAATGCTAACAACAGGGTCACAGTAGGTCAACAATATCATTCAGAGTAACAATATCGTTCATGCTGGATATCCTGAACCTGATGAGCACATGGCTAGTTTAAACTAATTGAAATTTATTCCAATCGTCTCTCTCCAACGAGTCTGTGTCTGATTTCATTTCTCTGTTCTTCCTCTAGCTGGAACGGAACAATGTTTTCCAGGCAGCGTCTGCTGGGAGCAGTAAATCACAAGGAGGTCATAACCTGGGAAGTGTTCTTTGGAGGGCACAGTGCACTCAGCTGTCTGCCTAAGATTTAAGATGCCAAAAGAAAAAGAAAAAAAATTTATATATATATATATATATATATAAAGACTGAAAGATCAGTTCCATTTTTTAATTTTTTTTTTGACATTTTGTGTTTTTCTACAATTTTCTTTACAGTTATGATTTTAAGTGTCAACGCCTTGCAATGCACCAAAAGATAAAAAACTGAAAGCAAAACAAAAACAGCCAAAAGTACATTTTTCTCTTTGGTCATATCGTTACATCTCTCACTTCCTGTCCCTCCCTGCTGTTTTAAAATATTCGCAGAAATAGAGACCATGGCTACATCTCAGTCAGCTCCTAGTTCAGCAGTCACGGTGCTGATCAGGGATTCGGCCATTTTAAGGGCTGTCTCTCACTCTCTAAATGGCAAAATCCTTCCAGTGCACTGGAACGGTCACTCCCCCCCCAAAAACCCCCCAAAAAACCATCTTGTTATAAACTGTCATTATTTAGCCAAAGCAGTAACACAATTTGTTTACAAATTATTTGCATTTTGTTTTATTTGGAGTTATTAAAGCTCTGCAAATACTGCATGATCTTGGGTTATTTTGAAGTGTTGTCATTTCCTTTAAATAAACACTCTAAATAACAATAGTTATATTTTGAATTTGTCAGCAGTTCACAAAAAATGAAACAAAACTGTTCATCTCACCAATACATGCACCTGTAAGAAAAAAACTGATTATTTTGCAGTGGTCTCTTATTTTTTTTCCCCAGAGCGTTAAATTATTTTTAAGTAAAAAATATTATTTGCCTGAACCCATGTGCACAATATACCTATTCACTACCTAGGGAACTTTAGTTAGCTGAGTGAGACATTTTCCAACATGGAGACAGAACCGGAGACAGACCTGACTCACAGAGAAAACATCCAAAATAATATATATTCAAAAGCATAGGGCTCAAAAGGGCTCAGAAGCACTGCAATGCATTAAATCATATAGATACAGGTCAAGAGCTCCCGGGTATTGTTCACATCAAACATCAGAAATGTGATCTCAATGACTTTTTTCCATGTCATTTCTGTTGGTGCCAGACAGGCTGGTTTGAGGATTTGCCACTGATCTCCTGGGATTTTGCTAAAGTTTATACAGAGTTGCGCAAACAACAAAAAATCTCCAGTTAGCAACAGTTGTGTGTGTGTGGAAATGCCTCAGACTGAGGTCTGAGGATAATGACCAGACTGCTTTAAACTGACAGGGAATTAAATAACCACTCTGTGTAACTCTGGTGAGCTGAAAAGCATCTCAGAAAGAACAAAGTGTCAACCCTTAAGGCCGATGGACCACAAAGTGCAGAAGACCACACATTAGTCAGTCAACACCAGGATTTACTAAACCTGTGTGCAGTAATAGATTTTTTTCAGAACATTACAAGTAGAAAGTTAAAAACAATAAATTAAGCCATGGCCCTTATCAAATGTGTACTCTTTTTACCAGAAGCCAATAAATGGAATCCGCACTCATTTTGTTGTGTCCATGTTCAGCATTGAATGTCTTTGTCGTGTCACACTCCACAGTTGTGATCAATGGCTCGTATGAAAGTAGACACTCAGACCCTGAAGAGTTTGTAATTGGTCATAAGTGTTTCTGTTTTTAGCTAGCCGACTAGGAGCAATGTATTCATAGAAAAGTTCCAAAAAAATGTTGTTTTATTTTTGTTTTATCTTTCAAGTAAATGGTGAAATCAAACCCATTTCTGCTCTCTCAGGCATCTAAAATTTAAAAAGGTGTTAAATTCAGCTTATCCCGACAGAAAGAAACCAAATGCCTCATACTGAAAGCCAACACTGAGTCCTGACTCATTTTATATCAGCCTTGTGGCCATAAAATAAGTCATTTGTTTATACTGATTGAAAATGCTGATAGGTCGATTTCCATTCTGTCGGTGGAATGGAACGCCAGTGTACTAGTAAATAGGGTTATTAAGTCGTTGAGAAAATCGATTTGGAAAATTGACCAGAACATTTGCTTGTGTTTGGATGTGCCTCCTGTCAGTCATTTTATAGACATTTTACTCAACAGGTCACTGTAGATATTAGGGGTGGAGTTTAGGGGTTGTTACATAATGAACCATAAAAAAAAAATAAAATAAATAAAATCAGGAAAAGGCCAGTTAAGGATTATCCTAGCTGCAACTATTTAGATTCAGGTGATGTATAAATTGTACATTAGAAGTGGGAATCTTCTTTCACTTAATAGCCTTCGTACACTACACGTGTCTTGAGCGTTGAAGTGCATTACCATTAGCAGAATCGTAAGTGTTATTAATTAAAGTTAGTGAGGTCAAGTTGTGTTTGGACTAACATGAGAGAAGACAGGTCTGCAAAGGCAGTTGCAGAACAGTTCTTGGGCAGGTTGTGTGTCTGCAACTGTTAACGCAAAGGTGGAGTGGAAAAGCTGAACACTGACAGACGAGGGCAGGAGCGAGGGATGGATGACAGATCCATGCTGCACACACATGAAACAGAAAGGCATGAGTGAGAGACAAGCGGCTGATAGGTACAGGCTTACACACCTGTTAGGGTCTGACCTGATTGCTGTGCAGTGCGTGTGTGTGTATGTGTGGTGTGATTGAGTGCATGGCTGCACGTAGCACATTTCATTATCAAGTTAAATCACAACATGGCAGAGTAGTGCACAGCTGCACTTTCGAAACGAAACACACACACACGAAGCAATGTGTCCATTCTCTGCACAGATGCAGTCAAGCCTCTCTCTCTGACATCTCTCTCCATTATCAGCCCTTTCTCCATTTATGTTTATCTTTGTTTAATTCTCTTTCCTTAAATTTTGGGAAAAATACTGACCCTTGTTAAACACCAGTGAACACGTAGAGTCCTTCATGGCAACCGTATTCCCTAATGTCAGTGACCTTTTTTAGCAGGATAATGATCCCTGTACCACTGCAAATACAGTTCAGGAATAGTTTGAAGAAGATGACCAAGTTCATGGTGTTGAACTTACAAATGCCTCCATCAAAGACCATTGTCTACTGATCTTATATATATTATATATATATATATATATATATATATATATATATATATATATATATATATTACCCCTTACTCTTCCTCTGTCTCCTCCCTGTCTCAGAGTATCTGAGTGTATGCTGATGGCAGGCAGTGGTATACACAGGCTGTAAAAGAGCAGTGAATCTCAGAGAGACAGCAACAAGGTCCTGCTTGTCAGCAGGGGGCGCCAGTCACGTTAACCTAGTCTTCCGTTCTGCAAGAATTACACAGGACAAAGCTGCAGGGACACACAGAGGGGAAAAAACTATAACTTTTGATAAACTACAACATGTGTGTGTGATGGAGAGAGTGGGAGAGAAAAACTCACACACACACACCGTGTGGTCAGAAGTAGTGTACGGCATAGGAGGGAGGAGAAACCCAAATCTGCACTGTATCAGTCTGCTGAATGGGCTTATTGTCAGAGAGAGAGAGAGAGAGAGAGAGAGAGAAAACCTGAAGAAAATGAGAGCAAGGAGAGAAAGGGAGGGAGGAGAGAGAGAGAGGGAGAGAGAGAGGTTGGAAATGATAGAGGAGAAGGATGGTGGAGAAAGGGAAAAAATAAAGGGGGGTAGAGGGGGCAAAAAACAGAGAGCTGTTAAAGGAAAACAAATGTTGTGCTAATAAATCTGCATAGAACTGAAGGAAATCGAAAACAAGAACAAGAAAGGAACAGAATTGGATTGAACAACAGGATTGAGACAGAACAAAAAGTGAGCAAGAGACAAGGAAAAAAGTTATCATGAAATTAAAAGGAAAACAAAGAAAGTAAGTATGTAACATAACATTACCTAATAATAATAATAATGTGGTTAGATAGACAGAGGGGTGGGGAGAGATAGATAGAGAAAGAAGAGCTTTTAGTCTGCTTGCTAACTGGCTAACTAGTTCATAGTTCATACAAGCCTGTAGAAGTACATGTATTCTAAACATTTAGGATCTCTAGCTGGATGTTACACACCACTCTGTGCTCGAATTACATTCATTTTATTGCTACATTTGAAACTGAAGTGCAGCCAGTTTGAGAAATCCCTCAACTTCACACACACATATATTGTATGATGCTGGATGTTTGTTGGAACAGATTTGTTGCTTCATTTCTCAACATGGCTGAGATTTCTGTAAGAACTCTCACTGGACACTGTTACTCTCTGTGGCGTTGGGGCGGATGCCAGTTTTGTCCTGTTAAATAATAACTATTAGCTGAGTAACAGTTGAAGAAAAAACACAGATGCAGCTTTCTGGACCCAACTTGATGTCTGGTCTGAATGTTTGGCAGCTCAGTTATTTCAAGCTCTGCGTGTAAGACTTGAAATAAACACTCACCATATGTAGATACCTGGCAGGTGACGGCATAAATTCACAAGCCAGTTTCGAGGATAAAAAAGCAGCATTGTTCATCCTAAAGCAGCTACTAGGAAAATAAGCTAACTTGCTAACTACTAGCAAACAAGACAAATAGTGAACCCTACTAACAAAACTAGCCAACCCTAATAGCAAAACAAGCAAACTAGTTAACCTTACTAACAAAAGAAGATAACTAGCTAACACTTCCAGCAAAACAAACTAACTAGCTCTCCCTACTAGCAAAACAATCGGAAAAATCTGATTAAATTAGCTGCAGTAATTTTTACAAAAAATGACCTGTTAGACAGGTGTAGTTCTTCTTGCTTACGCTCTTTCATGTTTTGCTGTTCTTACAGCGTAAAAGCTTAGTCTGGGGCAAACAGACAAGGAGAAACAGATGGCAATATAATCAATGAAAAGGCAAGATCAGGGTTATGATCAGGAAATATGTTTTTTTTTTTTTTAAATGTTCGCTTATATATGCTTCAGAAAGTCACTTTAAAGTTTGGTGTCACTGTTCGTTCTGAATGTGATAACATCGACTGCCACATGCACGTGGAAGCATACAGGTGTTCTTAATAAATTGGAAGGCGAGTGTACACAGTCAGTCAGTCACATTTGGGCAGGTGAAAAGGCCGTCTAGTTCCTAAATTTGGAACGTGAGCCACGTTGGTTGATGAGCTTCGCCCACACAGAGCCAAGCCATCATGATACACATCACATCAAATAGCCCAGTGTGTACTTAACCCCAAACTCTGCCGGAAATTCCTGCAGCGGTCATCTCTCCCCCTCTCTCTCTGTCTCTCCCACCATCTCATCTCTCCCACCACATCTCTCGCTCTCGTCGTGAGAAACGCTCGTTTATTTTTAGGCTCTGGGTGTGGAACAGGAGGTGGCTGGAGGAAATGCACTCACGTCACTTTGCCTTCTTCATCTTTTTCCAATCTCACTCATGGAACACACGGAATCACTCTAACTAATAGTAGCACGCTCACTCGCTCCTTCGCCTCTCTCTCTCTCTCTCTCTCTCTCTCTCTCACACACACACACACAGGTTGACACACTTCTTCACTGGATAATCTAATACAGGTATAATGTACAGGTCAGAAACCCAGCTGAGGCACAGAGACCAGGAAAGAAAGACAGAGAGAGAGAGAGAGAGAGAGAGAGAGAGAGAGAGAGAGAAATCAAGTGAAGGTAGAAAGAAAAGAACCAATAAACAGTGAGTGTGTACCATTGGCTAACGCCACAAGCTTCTTTCGTTTAAGAGCTTAGCAACACTTTCACACACCCCTACATAAACCCTTCTCTCTCTCTCTCTCTCACAAAACACAATACACTGGCCACTTTATCACAGATATGATCTGTCAATGTCTGACACTAGAATAAACACCAGAAACAGTCAAATCCAGACAAAAACTAGTCAGAACAAACAAGTACTTCATGTTATATATACACAAGGTAATAACACTTAACTTGTACTAAAGCGTATTTATACATTTACACTCCACTGTCTGAACGCTCCTAAATGAGGAAACTGGTTAAAGTCTCACCCTGCCATCCAAATTACGAGTTTAAATCCTGCAGAAGTTACAGTTCATTACAGCATTGTCTGACTGACATTAGATGTACACAGGTCCACTGTATACAGACGATACTCCATCATTTTATTTCTATTTCGATCTGCTATGATAGTGTATTTCTTCAGCCTTCCATCCTTGAGAGACTGAATGACTTTTACCCAACTTTGACTTGTCTGTGATTTTTCAAACCCTTTGCTTTGCTTTTTTTTTTCTAGACTGTACTTGTCTGAATTGTCCAGCACATCATAAACACCAAAAACACTTCCTGAATCGACAGGATTAATGGTAATAAAAGGAGCATGATCATGCAAGCAACATCATCCTGATCGTCCTGCAAAATCATCTCACTTTTCATTTTCTAAACATTTGTACTCGCATCAGCTCAGATTAAATACAAAAAAATAATCCTAAATGAGCTAATCTTTTTATTCAAAATATAAATATATGCATATAATTACATGTTATGTAAAAACACTGTTCCAGACAAAACTATTCTCTGTTGTTTATGTAATATGTAATAGCTGTCCAGATGAGAGCGTTTTGTGTTAGAGGAGATGTGTAAAAATGTTATTACAGGCATCGTAACACATTACGGGAGTTATCAGAGCTTCGTCGTATTCTGCTGAGTGTTTGGTGTGTAAACAGCTATTAGTTAACAGTCCTTTCTATTAGAACATTATAAGAGGCAATGGAATTATTTCTTGAGTGTGATTTCTGGCAGTAATAGACTGCATTCGTGGATGTGACTTCTCGGCTGATTTAGTTTGGGGAAATGATACATCACTCAGTGATGAAACACTGCCAACAATGCCCAATCTGAAGCAATGATGGATTTAATCATTCCTGATTATAAAGCTGGGTAAAATAACGATCCGACACGGTCATGACGTGACATAATTATGCATCGTTCTGTCATTTTTGTAACACAAGCCAGCTCAGACCCATTAAAACACTTCTCGACATCAGACTTGAAAGAAACCCAACTCCATGGTGACAGACAGGAGCTGACAGCCAATCAGGAGAGAGAATGTGAGACAATAAGCAAATGGTAGTCAGAGAGCGAGAGTCAATATGACACTGTGTGAAGGAAAAGCATTTAAGACCAATGTCCTACAGCTAGCTCTGACACATCATGCTTGAACATCGGACACAAAAGAAGACCAACTCCACGGTGACAGACATTTTACAAAGGAAAAAGATTCAGGACTGGCCCAGTTTTAGCTTTTTTCTTGGTGAACAGATAAAACATGTATTTGTTTTCTAATAACTAGTGATTAATAGATGATAATCTGGCTATTTATCCTTGTTTTGGGATTTGTTGCCGAGTTACAGAACTCACAATAGCAAGTTAGCGACTAAAAGGAAGTGACTGTGCAGTTATATGCATTTCTTTAGCTCAAATTTGTATATATTGGGTCATCCTGCGCACCTGCACGGCCTTGGTGTGTATATTTACTGCCCTGTGTTTTGGCTAGCATGTTAACATTAGCAGAGTCATGCTCAACAGCCTGCAATACAAGGATAACAAAATACACAGATTAGATCAGAATATATACGGTGAACACAGATTGGGTAATAAAAATACAGAAGCGATCAGCGGTGAAAGGAGTATAGCTTTAGGCTGTATTTTAGCTAAGTGGGCTAGTTCACTTATGCTGGTCCTGGTGGTGACGCTTAGATATGCTAAGCTACCCAAGTACCTTTATTCATCTCTCTTTAAATCATTTTCCCCCTGTGTTGTTGTAAAGCTTTTTTCTTTATTGTCTGGTGATTAAGAGTTTGATTCCAGATAATAAGTGATTTCACAACATGGCTGCTCACATTAGCTACTTAAAACTATAACACTGGCTAAACAGCTCATTCAACAAATGGAACTCTTCACAGTTACGTGACTAACTTGATGCTTACAAATGACAAACATGGAGGCAACCATGTTTTTTTTTTCCTTCTCACTTTGTAGCTTGAATCCACAGAGATTGAAAATGACATAATCCCCAGCTCCAATTTCCCGCTTCTGAGGCAAGTCAGAAGCCGCACAATGGCTAGCTAGAGAGTGGGAACTGGCAAATGACCAAAAAAAGTAAATTTATTCTGTTAATACTGTGGAAACGTTGGCAGATAATTATATCCTCAGAGTCAGGAATACTTGGGCTATATCCCAAACGGTAAACTAGCCTACTAAATCATATGTCAAGTAAAGCTCATTTATTTAGGTATCGTACATGGTGTGCAGTATGCTGTTTGGAACAGCAGATAAAAGGGACACAATAGTCACACCTGTGTGTGTCAGGGGAATGCCCGTCTGAGACACATAATCCTTCTGCATAACCTAAATCACAGCTACTAACACACACTGACCAGCCACCTGTGCACACACACTCATTCACTCTCACACACACATCATACATGACTTTCATTATTTCCTAAACGCTGTTGGAATGTTCTGAGAGCAAGTGGACACCAAGAGAGTATTGAGCTTTATGGTTCAGTGCGTGACTGCGTTTCTCTTTCTTTTACACACACACAGAGCATTCCACAGCCACTGGTCCTGAGCCACCAACACACACCGCCATTGGAGGCCTGGTTGCTATGCGACACTGGTTGCCACAGAAACATTTATTCTAATGACTTCTGACTGAAAACGTCATTGTAACTCTGTGCATGTATGTATGTGTGCACACGTGCGTGTGTGTGTGTGTGAGATAACATTTTCCAGAATACCATTACAAGTACTTACTTCTGTACCTTGTATGCAGAGCACACACTAAACACACATGTACACTCAGGCAACTCCACGCCCTTGTCCACAGAGCTGAAATCACCAGAGCATGGACACACCAGAGACAAAATAACACTTTCACCCATTTCTTAAACACAAACTGTAACTGAACACCTAGAAGTAGATACTAGGCAGGAATTTAAAGGATTCTTACATTGGGGTCTGTATAGCAAACATATTAAGGAGTGTGTATCTGTGTGTGTTTATTTTATTTAGGTACAGCAGTGGAAATCACAACCATTCATTCTAAGTCATATTTATTTAAGTTGATGGTTATTTGTCTATCTGACTGGTCAGGTGAAGTTGAATGGATTTAATAAATAAAAAATAAGTCTGTCTATAAATAAGGTGAAGCCAGACTGGTGGTGATCAGTTCAGGAATAGAAGCACCTCTAGCTATTCAACATACTTGAATAATGTTCATGAAATAATTCATCCAGAGCAGGTCTGTGAAATTTATTTAACAGATAAACGGGTTGACTACCAAAAAGTTAAAAAAGCCCTAATGAAGAATTCTAATCTATACAAATCTGCATAAACTGTATATGGTCATGTGATGTAAGCAGTACATCGTAAAGTACTGTAACAGTAAATTGAGCTTAACTATCAGTGTTCACACAACCCAATATGCGTGTATTGTTTGCATTAGTGTGCGTTAGTGTCAGGTGGGACGGCCCTCCAGGGTGCCTGGGGTGAAGAAAAAAATTGGAATTAGAGAATCATGAGAAACTTGATGTCAATACTCATTTACAAAGATCATATATGAAAGTGAATATGAATTTTGTAAAAGAAAACAGCTACTTATAGCTACATTATCCTGAGCAGGGATTCATAGAATATCCCAGGAATGCTGAGCAAGAGATGGGAATATACCCTGGATAGGAATTATGTACACACACACACACACACACACACACAGAGGCAAAAAGAACAGGCATCGTAACACATTACGGGAGTTATCAGAGCTTCGTCGTATTCTGCTGAGTGTTTGGTGTGTAAACAGCTATTAGTTAACAGTCCTTTCTATTAGAACATTATAAGAGGCAATGGAATTATTTCTTGAGTGTGATTTCTGGCAGTAATAGACCGCATTCGTGGATGTGACTTCTCGGCTGATTTAGTTTGGGGAAATGATACATCACTCAGTGATGAAACACTGCCAACAATGCCCAATCTGAAGCAATGATGGATTTAATCATTCCTGATTATAAAGCTGGGTAAAATAACGATCCGACACGGTCATGACGTGACATAATTATGCATCGTTCTGTCATTTTTGTAACACAAGCCAGCTCAGACCCATTAAAACACTTCTCGACATCAGACTTGAAAGAAACCCAACTCCATGGTGACAGACAGGAGCTGACAGCCAATCAGGAGAGAGAATGTGAGACAGTAAGCAAATGGTAGTCAGAGAGCGAGAATCAATATGACACTGTGTGAAGGAAAAGCATTTAAGACTGATGTCCTACAGCTAGCTCTGACACATCATGCTTGAACATTGGTAAAATGTGAAAAGTCACACAGACTGTAACCCATGAGCTCAAACTGGGAAGCCTGCAGTCACGAGTCAAACACTTTAATATTTTTCACTTCATCCGTGTTGTTGCATGTTGCTCTCTTCGTTCACATCCCTGATGATCTACTGATGAAATACTGTAGCATTACAATTTCTCTTCGCTGGAGCTAACAGATCCAAAGCTGTTCCAGCACAACAGTGTGATGATGCCCCTGTGCACAAAGCAGCTCCATGAGGACACTGTTAATCAAGGCTAGAGTGGAAGTCGTCGAGTGTCCTGCACAGAGCCCTGACTCTGACTCAACCCCACTGAACAACTTCGGGATGAACTGCAACGCCGACGGCACCCCAGACCACCTCCTCCTTTTGCATCTATGTCAATGCCTGATCTCATTAACACACTGTCTTGTGGCTGAATGAGCACAAATCCCCACAGAACTTACTCCTCTCTGTGGTGTATGATAGACAGGTTAGTGCAGATTGTATCTAAGGTTTTACATTTGTTCCAAATTGTTGTTGTTACTGTGCTATATTCATACTTCACAATGTGAACACGTTACATATTCATGTTTACAAAAGTGTATTGTACAAAAATATGCCAGTTTCAGTGAAGTGTAGCTGAGCAGTAACAGTGCGTGTGTACACACACACACACATACACACACAGTCAGTTTAACATCACTGTTAACCACAAGAGACACTCTCACCTCAGCCAAGCCCAACATCTCTCTCTCTCTCTCTCTCTCTCTCTCTCACACACACACACACACACACACCGGTGCACAGAAACCAGATATCTAATAACATTACATGCCTTTTAGCTGATTTCATTACCTAACATCTCTGTTATTAAAGCCCAAGCCACTATTTTTCCCCCATTCTGTTCTCGTTCTCTATTTTTCTGTTTCTTCCTCAGTCCCCTAGTTACTCACTCTCCCTCACTCACCCTCTCCTGCTCTCTCTCTCTCTCTCACACACACACACACACACAATGAAAACAGGCTTGCAAATGACTAACTTAAGGAGAATTATTGACAGCCGTCTGGTCAAAGGAGCCTGAGGAATGGACCACACCTGAGACGAAAGGAGGGGATATATAAATAACACCCTTGTTCACTTGGATGAGCAATGAAACAAGCCCTTAAGCCTTCCTCATCATCTCTAATGCCTCAAAGTCAAATATATGAGCGGGCAGCACTCCAAATCCTTCACTGCTAGAGGCGAAAGACCTGCAATCGACCGTGTTGGACAGACTGCAAACCTAATCGGAAAGAAAGTCAAACGACGTGCACAGAAATGGGAGAGAGTGTACCAAAAAAAAAAAAAAGAAAGAAAGAAAAAAAGCAGCCATCAGAGTTGGTGAAATGGCATGATCATTTGTTCTCCTACAACCCATTACCTTCAACATATACCTGTACATGCATGTGTGAAGACTATTACAAGGTTAAATGCTAGATAAATCTAAAAGTGGCATATTAAAAGTACTTTACACAAGGCTGATGTATTAACCACGTGAGCCCCGGAGCTCCAGTGAAAAATTAAAGAAGCAGCCTTCTGGCACTAAATGTATCTTAAACTTGAGAAAAACTGCCGCTTTAAAAGGACAGGTGTGTGAAAACGTTTAATTAATTAATTAAATAATTGAAATCGCATGATCAAACTGATCCCAAATTTTTATTTCTTTGCGATGTTTTCACAGTGAGCTTAATTCTAGTTATGGCTGGTTTAAACCCCAGATAGAGGAACATTTCACACTGGGAAATTAGATGCAGGGTTAGCTTTTGTAGTGTTAACCGATTGAAAATTTTGTTTGATATCAGCATTTGCCTGTTAAACCTGGCAACAAGTTTAAAAAGTACAGAAAGGATTTATGGTGCCACTTTTTTTCTGACTGAAAAATCTCTTTTAGTTTTTTTTCCCCTCTGCTTCACTGTTGTGAAGAATTCAAACTCTTCTACTACAAGTCAGGTTCGAGACAAGAGTGAATTTTCTCTAGTATAATAATGCACCAAAAACAAATATTATATGACCGCAAGAAGATATTGTCTGCCGTTGTAACTTTAATTAAGGAGGCAGCTGAGAGGGGAAAAAAACCCCCACCTCAGAGTAGTTTACTTTCTCTCCTATCATATGTCTCCAGACGGAATTTTACATTTTTACTGTATTTCAGCTAGGAAATACTGTGCTAATGACTGCATGACTACATCACTGCTGTAAGGAACATGTTTACAACAGATGTTTTGATGGTACGTTTTTTAGGGTTGCCTGATCCATCACTTCTGGTTGAAGTCTCATACCTTGGGAGGCCTTCATGCTGCTGCTGAGGATAACCCCAGCCTAGAGATACATGGGATTAGAAACCGCAGAGAGCAGTCTTTAGGACTGTAATTGATATAGTTTTGCACAGCTATATATAAGCGAATAACTTCAAGATCTTCATGTTGAAACTAGACCACAATTGTAGAAGGGAAATGATACACACCGATCAGGCATAACATTATAAGCAGTGAGAGGAAGTGAATAACACTGATGATCTCCTCATCATGGCACCTGTTAGTGGGTGGGATATATTAGGCAGCAAGTGAACATTTTGTCCTCAAAGTTGATGTGTTAGAAGCAGGAAAAATGGGCAAGTGTAAGGATTCGAGAGAGTTTGACAAGGGCCAAATTGTGATGGCTAGACGACTGGATCAGAGCATCTCCAAAACTGCAGCTCTTGTGGGGTTCAAGGAAGGAGCAGTGGTGAACCGGCGACAGTGTCATGGGCGGCCAAGCCTCATTGATGCAGATGGGGAATGAAGGCTGGCCCGTGTGATCCGATCCAACAGACGAGCTCAAATTTCGAAAGTTAATGCTGGTTCTGATAGAAAGGTGTCAAAATACACAGTACATGATGGGTCAGCGCTGTTTTGGCAGCAAAAGGGGGAGCAGCATAATAAATGGGCAGGTGGTCATAATGTTATGCCCGGTTGGTGTATAGTCTGGTTCCTCTTAAGGTTTCTTCCTTATGTTTTCCTAAGGAGTGTTTCCATTGCTACCTTCACCTCTGACTTGCTCATAAGAGATCAATTTAAAATAATTTACATGAATTTCTATATTTCTGTAAAGCTGCTTTGGGAACACAATATTCATTGTTAAAAGATGCTATAGAAATAAACCTGAGCTGAATCAGTTGCAAGAGTACATTTGCAATCATTTAACTATGAAAATCTTTTTAACTATGAACTATAACGATAAACTTTTTGTTTAAATGTTACTCACTCTTACACACTTCACTCTTTCACTTCTCTCTCTCTCTCTCTCACACACACACACCCAGCTGCCTTGATCCTTTGGGCTTTTTTTTTTTTTTTTCAGGAACAGCTCCACCGTTAAATCTGTTTGTATCACAGAACTAAACAAGCCTGTTCTTTTCCTAAAATCCACCTGACGTGATTTTACCCAGTTTAACACAAACCCAACATGTGTGAGACACGGATTTGCCTGCTCTCTTCTTCTACAGAATAAAAGAGACAATAATGGCACGGGGAAGTGACATGGGAAGCACCGTGAAACAGAAACGGGGGGAAAAAGGCATAAATGGCTTCTCTTTCAGAGTCTAAACAGCCTCCTACGCTATATTATGTACATTTTAAAAAGAAAGATTGCTATATATGCACCTTGATTCATCATATACTCATCATACAGGTTTACAGAAGAGCTAAAAAGCTAGACATAATGGCTTATCGCTCAGTCAACTCATAACAACTGTTTTTTTTTGTTTATAAGCATGATATTTATTTAAGCGTGCGATTTCAACTTCTTGCGCTGATTGGTTTTATTGTTTTGAGGTTGTTGTTTGTGTTATTCAAAATAAGCCCAGAAAAGGATAATGTCGAGAATATGTAACCAGGAAAGTATGCTATGTTCTAAACAGAATTCAAATCAAGTTCAAATTGAAATTTTATTCATCACATATGTAGTGAAATTGACTGTTTATCTTAAATATGTGGCACATCCAGCATAATTAGTTGTTGCTATAGAAACGATAACATCATATACCAAGGTCATAAACATAAACCTGGGACTTGCCTTCAACCTTCTGACCAATCATAATCAAGAACACTGGTATGGAAAAAAAACCAAAAAACAAAACAAAACCTGATTTCCTGGAAATCAGCGTTTCTTGCATATTAGTGTTATGACATATAGAAAGACTGATATGAAAAATTATTAGCAAGTGCTTATATTTTCTCATCACTTAGATGTTTATTGAGGAGTGTTTACTCAGGAGAAAAGCTTCAGTTTGAGATCTGCAGGTGTTCTTGACTAAGCAAGTAATAACACGTATTAAATCCACGTCCAAAAAATTTCCTCCAACCAAAACCAAATCACACCTGCGCAACATGACAAGTTCCAAATTCCTGTCCTTACGGTCCACCTGCAGCTGCGAGGTCACTTTCATACGTTACGCCTTCGCTATTGTACTGATGATGATTGCTGATATAAGTGCATCAACTGTCTCCTGTGGATATAAACATCGTTCACTCAGTCCACATGAATGCACCATACTGGTTTAACATGTGCTATGTAAAAAATCAAACACATAATGAAGTGTCCTGATATCAAGGCTACTTCCTAGTGTCTAAAAAAACACAGTACCAAAAACAGCAAGATTGCTTCACACCTCTGAGGATGGGGGTTCGATTCTTGCCTTTTCCTTATGTTTACATGTTTTTTCCTCCTAAATACTTTGGCGTCCCCCACTTTGTACCCTGAGCCTCATGGAATAGACTCCAGTTTGCCTTTGAGATTGTGTAGGATAAGTGGTACAGAAAATGGATGGATGGATAGAGAAAAAAAAAAACAACAACTTAGTTTTGTTCCTAAATTCTGATTGGCTGAGCCACATTCAAAGCCGTTGTAAAATCGTTGATACCTGCACGCCTGTGCCTGCTTCACAGTGACTGAATTGTGTATTCATGTGCCAGATTGTAAACTAATAGAACTGTTCCATTTTGTTCTGTCCATTAAAGCCATGAATCTTTGCCCATTCTGCTGCTTAGCAACCAAACATTACTGTTAACAAACTACACTGCAAAGCAGAAAGAATGGTTACTGCAATCATTGTTAATATTAAATAAAATGGATATCATCATATTGATTTTGTCACTAGGGGGTATGGAGGTTTAGTAATTAACACCTGTGCCTTACACCTCCAGGGCTGGGGGTTCGATTCCTGCCTCTGCCCTGTGTTCTCCATGTTCTTTAGGGTTTTCCTCTGGGTTCCCTCCACCAATCCAAAGACATGCCTTGTAGGCTGATTGGCATCACTAAATTGTCCACAGTTTGCGATGGATTACCACCAGTCCCCTAGGATAGACTCCAGGTGCCCTATGCCCTATGATTTTGTCACCATTTTGTATCATGTTACTGCCTGGAGTCATGACTAAGAACACCCTTACCCATGATTAAATAACTGCATCACTGTATAATTGTAATAAGTGTATAGCTTTTATTTTAGCTTGCTGTTATACGATCACTGACATTTGCAGTGTTAGTGTTATTTCCTTTTGGTATTGTTGCTTCACACACTGTATTCTATAAATCATTCTTTTTTTATGCATAATTAGAATTAATAGTTTTATTGGCCAACCCATCAAAAAGTCTTGAGTTCAAATCACAGCACTGTGGTGCCATTAAGCCAAGCTCTTTAAACCTCAACTGCTCAGCTTTATGATGATGTTGTCCTTCTGCTGCTCTCTGTTTGGGGTCACCACAGTGGATCATCCAATCTGCATATTTGATTTTTGCACTTTTTTTTCCATTAATGCCGAATGCCCTTCCTGATGCAGCCCTCCTAGTCATTGAGAATTAACCCCTCAGTGGCTATGTTGGTTACCTGCCTGGGAATCAAACCTGGGTTGCGGAGGTTAGAGAGCAGGATTCTACTGCTCAGCTGTATAAAATGAGATAAATGTTAGTCACTTTTGATAAGGGACTTATCAAAGAGTCCCCCCCCCAGTGTTTTAGAGTGTTTCTGGGAGCAGAGGGGTAGGAAGAGAAATAATAAATACAGGTTATGCCACATCACTCTGAGGCTAAGCCTGAATGCAGCTACAGAAATTTTAGGAGCACTCAAAAGCATACAGACACTGGTATTGCATTACAGCTGTACTAAATAATAATAAAAGCTCCTTGATGTGGCTTCCTGTCAAGAACAACTTCCTCAACACAGCCTCCTGCTGTCCATTTCCTGTGTGGCAGCATTCAACTGCTGCATGATGAGTTCACACAAATAGAAAAAGTAGAAATCACTTATCGTTGGTATATAGTGACACACACACACTTTTCATTTTGTAAACTCTTCAGAAAAGGTTGCTTTTCACTACATTTTTGAGCATCTCATACCCTGTAATTACTCATGTACTTCTCTGGTATTTACTCGAGTGGTAAAGTGGGTAATAAGCGGTGGGTTGAGTAAGAGCAGAGACAGAGAGATGTTTGGCACACTAGATGAGGGTTAAGGGAGTTTGGCCTGGGTTCGACTTGGCTAGAACCTACACTCACTTTTTACTACAGATGAAGTAAAGAGGCAATGGGTTCACCATTTGCCAAAAGAGGAAGAGGAACAATGCGGCCTTAATGATCTTAGCGTCCAATCAATACATGGCATCTCTCTTGGCGCTTAAAACACATCTGTTCTTCGCATGCTTAAAGGTGTCTCATGAAATCAACTCAGGATGACATCACCAGAAGACACGTGGAAGGGGGAGGGAGAGTGAAAGAGAGACGGAGAGAGAGAAGCTGTAACATTTCTTGTAGATGTCAGATTCAGGATTTGTGTTTCTGTTGAGAAAGAAAAGCAGTGCACATGGCTCAACTGCACATTCTCATAATGCATGCACACACATGGAATTTAAAACCGGAGTAGCATGGAAAATAAATCTAGTCTCTATTAACCAGGGGTGTAACAACTGGATGATTTGAGCCGGATCAATTTAAAAGGTATACAAAATATATAAATCGATTAATATTGAAAAGTAAACTGCAGCTAATACAAAAAACGTTTGTTTCTAACAAGGAGTGATATGTCCATCATCATATAATATTTGCATGGGCCTACCACATGCAAATTCCCAGCTCACAGCAACAAAGCGACCGAAGATCACTGATTTCCAATCAGAGCTGCTGACTTCCGGTGACAGGACTGACCGCAACCGTTTATGACTGGATGTGTTTGTGTCCAGAGACACAACAAACTTCTGAAAAGTCTGGTTAAGATTTAGCAAAATCAAACAGAAAGATGAGGATCATCCTGTATGTGAACCTTTATAAAGAAAAATAAATGCTGTTTAAACATCCTTCAATCATCCCCTCATTCATCCAACCATTAACTATCCCCTCATCCATCGAGCCCCGATCTATCCATCAGTCCTTCCCTATCCCCTTATTCATCTAATCACCCCCATCCATCTATCCCTATCCCCTTATCTATACATTCATCTCCTCATCCATCCATCCATCCATATCCTCTCATCCCTCCATTCTCTTATCCATTTCCTCATAAATCCTTCCACATCTTCTCATCCATCCTTCCATCCATTTTCTGAAATGCTTATCCTACATGGAGTCACAGGGACCCTGGAGTCTCTCTCTGGACCGAGTGCAAACCCATCACAGGGCACCGAAGTGCTTATTGAAGATGAATAAATTAATGATTTTTTTGATGTGCCTCTTTGATTTGTTAAAAACACACCGACACTTATGCAGTGAAAATGCTAGACTGACACTGGATTACATTAAACTAACATTAACTACTCTGGTAGAACTCACAAGCTTCTGGTCGTGATGGTAACATTGCTACTTTATAGTGTTACTAAAGAATATCCATGACAAAGATAACAAAGCCAACGTTTTTCCAAATGTCAAAGATATTAATACGCCTTGTGTTATGCCGTATGACAAGACTGTTTATAGTCACATGACCAAGAGTTAAGACAAACATTGCCTCGAATGGAATTTGATGAGAAAACGGTTAGACATTGACGTCAGTAGTCAAGTTGCAATCATGTTGGTGGTGCTGTGTACACAAAGTGACATACACTAAAGACTGAGGCGCAAATATAGCACGGTGTCTCTATATTTGGTTTGCAGTTTCTTCTCTAAATAATGATGACAACAGGACAGGCTGAGGGGGATGGGGGGGGGGGAGTTTGGGGAGAGAGCAAGAGAGAGAGAGTTTAATTAATCTTTCAATACTTATAATTTCAATCTTATCATAGAACACAAGGTCTATGATTGATGCTACTTTATTGATTTATTTTATGTAATACAACTAGAGGAAGTTGTAGCCTCAGTATTAGAAGCAAGACAACTGCATAAAGGTTATTTTAAGGTGGTGATGTTTTTCATATTTCAAAATTTTTGGTGTAATATGATCCGGGCATATCGATTTCGTAGGTAACATGATTGCCTCACACCTTCAGGGTTGGGGGTTTAATTTCCACCTCAGCATGAGATTAAATGTTCTCGCCTTGCTTTGGAGGTTTCCTCCAGGTTCTCCGGTTTCCTCCCCCAGTCTAAATACATGAGAAGTAGACTGACTGGCATCTGTAAACCTGTAAATCTGTAGTCTGTGAATGAGTATTTGTGTTCGTGTGTGTGTGCCCTGTGATTATTGCCAACCCATCTACGCTGTCACCCTGCCTTGTGCCCGAGACTGATTACAGACTCCCTGTGACTTGTAGGATATGCAGTACAGATGGATAAATGGTGTAATATATCTTTAAAAAAAAACCTCAATGAACTTGGTTTATTAAGGTTCCATCTACTAGCCAATCATCTTCCAGTATGTGCAGGCAACATCTGTGGTTCTGTCCAATCAATTTCCACGTTTTAGAAAGTAGGTGGTGCTTATAACAATACTACATTCTCAAGATAGTCCTGATCAGGCATGTGCCGATAAGATCTACATCTAAACATCACAGTACACAGCAACAGACAAGAGTTTTTGGTGTTTTTGTGGGAAATCTTATTATCTTCTGCTATACATTTCTGAGTTTGCTTGTTAAGTATGCAGCATTTTTTGACCCATTTGATTCTTTTATTTACGATCAAATGCAGTAAAGTACAGAGAAGTTAAAAGCTCTTTTAAAATACCATTTTGATATAATGTTGTTAAAGGTTAGGTGACTGGAATATGAGCGATTTATCAGCAGCACATGGTTTGCCTGGAGGAACATGACTTTTTTTTTAGCAGGATATGAAAGAAAAATGCAAAATGAAGCAAGAAAGAGTAAAGATCTTGCAAAAAGCAGGAAACTCAACAGGATGTATGAAGAAAACAAGAAAGGAAAAGTAGTAAAGAGAGAGATTGAAAGCGTGAAAGAGAAGCAGTGTCATAGTTTCTCTCTCTCTCTTTCTCTCTCTCTCTCTCTCTCCTAATATGGCAGCTTTCTGCCTGACTCTAAACCATGCGGGCTTTGGCCCTGAGTGTGCTGCTCCCTTACAGCGATTAGATCAGACTCCCTCCCTTGATTTCTCTCATTCCCTCCTCCGTTATTCCCTGCCCCCATATCCCTCTAAAAGCTCCCCAGCCTTCCACACTTCCACACCCAGCCAAACATAAGCTGAAGACATCTACAGCAATCCCAAATCCAAAATTATTAAACAGAAAACAGAAGCCTTAACTGACTAACTAACTAAATAAATAACTTTGCAGCCCCAAGAGCAAATCCCTGAAAATAAAGCACAAAACCCCCTAAACAGAAACTCAAACCTAACAAACACTAAACCCAAACCACAAAATTAACAACCAAATGACTGGAAGCAAAAATTCAAAAACCCAAATATAATTTACACAAACCTGAATGAACAAATAAATTCAGAAATCCAAGTGGCCACAATTCCAAGAGCCCCAAAAATATAAAACCAGAAGAAATATCCAAAGCTGACCTAAACTTTCAAACAAACTTTATCAACAAATAAATAATTAAATGAATGAATAATAATAAAAAGCCTACAACTAAAAAAGAAGAAGAAGCAGAACAGAAGAAGAAGGGAAGACGAACAAGAACAAGAAAGGAAGGCAATGACAAAGAAGAAGAAGAAACAATCCACAACAATAAATCATGAGATCATCAGCCCCAAATCTAGAACCCAGAAATCAAAACCCAGGTTCTAATATCCTGATTGCAAATTCATTGAATACCAAAAGCTTAAACCTTAAAAAATGAATAATAATAAAAACAAGAGTCGAGAAAAAGAAAATCCCCGCAGCAAAATCAGAAAGAGGGAGTGAGATTAAATCTTACAGGTGGTGTTTACGGATATAAAGGAGTTGGAAGGGACAGAATCATATTTCTGAGCATTTGTTTGGAGAAGAAAATTCAGGAATAGAAAAATTTGGTTATTTCACCATGTGGAGAGTCCCATGTTTCTACCTAGCAGACCTTTGGCTGAGCCCCAAGACACTGGATCAAACAAAAGAATCCAGGTGGTACAAAATAAATGCTTCAATCGCGTGCAGCCAAAAACACACACACACACACACACACACACACACACACACACACACACACACACACACACACACACACACACACAGGGCCAAGATGGGTGTGGCCAAGATGAAGCTTCAGAGGTGTAAAGAGGTATCTCTGTAGGTTTTTCAAGGGAAAATGATATTAGCTACCAATTCTGTATTAGTATTTAAATATATTTAAAAAAAAAAAAAAATCTTGTGCAAAAGCAAATGACCCAGAGGCAAAAAAAGAAGGGTGTGTTTTTTTTTTCCCTGGGTAAACTTTATTCCCATGGTCATATCATTCAACTCCCTATTTATAGAAGTGCTGTGTCTCTCGTCTGCTGAAAACAGAGCTTTTCCCTCATGAATCTTCTGCGGATCACCATAGTAGCATACGAATAAACAGCTATATGAAAGCAGTTTGATAGCTTTCTTTTTTTTAATAAATTAAGAAAAAATAGTTAAGTGAGTGAGAGACAGAGTGAGGAAGAGAGCTATTATATCTCAAATCCAGTGCTGAAAATGGTCGTGAAGTTGTGATTTTAAATGTCCTGGATGCACAATGACTGTCAACAGAGAGAGAGAGAGAGAGAGAGAGAGGGAGGGAGGGAGGGAGGGAGAGGGAGAGAAAGAGAGAGAAAACAGAAGACAGAAATGGAGCAAAAAAAATGGAAAGATAACAGAAAGGATATGGGAAAGTGGTTCGTTACTAAAAGCCCACAAGTACAGAAGTATCAATTTCATCTCTTCGCCTACAATTTTGATATGTAATGTTGGAAAAAGTAAACGAGGGACACACACAGAGAGAGAGAGAGAGAGAGAGAGATACATGAGTGAGTGAGGGAGCTTGCACATACACACACACATACATGACATCATGAGAATACAAGTGAAGATGAGCCAGCACCAAGCAGAGAACCAGAACCTTCTGGCTAATGTGTGTGTGTGTGCATTGTTTAGATTGTGGATAAATATTAAGCTTTCAGTGAAATATGCACTTTCATGTAGTATACATGGCCTACAGCCATGAACAGAGATCATGTGACCAGTCACAGGATAACATCATGATTTCAGCTTTTTCGCACCACACACACACACACACACCACATTCGTACCCGTTTAACAACTTGTTAACTAAATGTCAGCACACAGCAAGCTCAAAAAGCTGAAAAGCGTTATTGTTCTGAGACCATGAGTTAGAATCCTGACTATTCTATAGCCACCCGGGACTGGGGGAAAGATGGCGTTACATTCTCCTGTGTTAATCAGGGTGACTAGACAACAGTTGCAGTTAGAGGGTCATTTTGATTAATCCGAATGACTCGGACCATTTCATTCTGTTCAACAAAATTGTTCACTGAGTCAAATTAAAAATTCAGTCACTGATTCGTTCAGTGACCCTGTCACTGTTGTTATGAAATATGCTTGTCTAAAACGTACTGAGACTTGAAAAATTGTGTTTAAAAACATAATATTTTTGAAAGCCAAAGCCAGTAATCCGAAGCACCAAGAATCTACCTCAGGAACTAGGATCCCAGAACACAAACCCAACAAACAAAGATGCCAAAATCCTTACTCTTAATAAAGCATCTATAACCCTCAAAACAGAAACTATAACACACAGTCCAGAACTTAAGCCCCACACATGAAATACAGCATTCAAACCCAGAATCACTCCAGAACATTCTACAGCAAAAGCAGTGAGAGGTACACCCCCACACCAGCGACATGGAAAATGGACTGAACTGAAGATTTTTTTTCATAACACAGCACAAGCTGGAGTTGCTTATACTATAGCAATTTACCCACAATTACGATGTTTAATTTATTAATGAAAGCCATGTAGCCGGTTGAAATACTTTACGGTTTGATTGAACATTGTGGAACATCTGCGAGACAAGTTTGTTCCTGTTATCACTTACTTTATAGCAATAAAACAGCCATTCCTTCACCAGCCCCTCTCTCTCTCTCTCTCTCTCTCTCTCTCACACACACACACACACACACACAGTTTGTCATTTTACTGAGAAACCAGGAAGCACACATTAGTCTGTCTTGAAGATTTTTCAGTGCTGGTAAACATTGCAAAGCACCACAATGTAAAAAAGCGCTGACATCTGAGACTCCTTCTATAAATGGTAAATAAATGTAGTGTGTCTTCCATACAAGTCTCTGTGTAGGAGCTGTTACTAAGGAAAAATATTTATATAAGAACAAGCACAAAAACTATAAACCTGTCATTTAACAGCCAAAACTATTGTCCAGGACGTGAAATATAATACACATCTGACTAATCAGATTTGATAGTTAAATGCTCTTTGGCATAATTATTATTGTAAAATATAGGGGAAATCATTAAAAAAAAACCCTGAAAAAAATGATACACTGGCAATGTATTTTTATATTATTATTATTATTATTATTATTATTATTATTATTATGGGCTCTTGATGAGAAGGACACCACTGGTGTCAGTGTTTCAGTTTAACCTTCAAACTGCACTGTGGATCTCGTTCTGGCCAACAGTTAGAGTTTAACAGCTCTGACTCTGTACTAAAGTAGGTACAAGAGCAGGTGTGGGACTAAGAAACTGATCATAGGATCATGCTGTATGAGTCCAAAAAGCTGCCTCAGGAAAATAATGCAATCATCAGAATAAAAGTGTAAAATCACTGAAATAGCAAAGAATTTTATAGCCAAGAATCGCATGCCAGCTTTAACAGCTTTCTTTCTACCTCTCTCTCTTCTCACTTCTGTTAGACTGAAGATGCTTAAAAAATCCCTTTAATCATTAAACCTTGGGTTTACAAAGGTAAGTTTCATTCGGCATTTATGGTGATGGTGTGGTGACATTTATACCATAACACTGGTGTGTACTTGAATCTGATCAGAAAGTGCTGATTAATTTTCTGATATAGCAGTAGTAACAGTATGCTGGCTGCAGAGCAAATCCCAGCACTCATTAGGTATTTTTACATCCAATTCACATAAATTCAATCTGATTGCAGGTTCTAAAAAGCACTGTTTACATGTACCCTAAACTTTGCAATCCGATTTAAATATTCTGAAATATTCTGTCTACTCCAATGACAAGTTCTTTCCACCGGAAAGAAGCATCAGATTCAAGCATTTAATTATTAATTTATTTCTCTTTACCAGATTTCTGATCTACACCACCCCTTTCAATTTTATCGAAATTTCATTAATATCGTTCTCAGCCGCATCGATTGAGGTGTTTGCATGAAGGCTTTTCAAAACATTTAAGCAATCAATCCGATTACCAACAAAGTAAACTCTAAACCTAATAATAACCTGATTTAAACTAGTGTTATTTACCAGAAAAAAACAGATACTCAAGTTTTCTGTTTACAATTTATGGAAAAAGTCTTCAGATTCAGTTTTTAACATTTACTGTGCTCAATTCCACTGTTATAATAGGAATACAGTTAAATGGATTCATTTAAGCATTTGTAAAACTCGTACAGTAAACCCTGTAATACTCTGGGCCTTTAGTGCTGGCTCCAAATAGTTTCCTTAGCTGTAATTAATGGCCATGCAAATACCAAACTGAAGAAAGCCAGAATTCTTATTCTTATGTTGAAAACATTCTGTTTTGCAGCAGTTGAGGAAACTCAGAAATAATTTACTGAATCAAGTCGTGATTTGTTGCTCATGTTAGATCAGTCTGGAGGAAGCGAATCGAGATGTTCACTGAATGAAGACTTAATTCACGGTGCTGGAATTGAACTGCCAAAAATGAGTCATAACTGATCAATGGAGTCAGTGTAAAGTAAGCAATTCACATGGCCAATAAGAGACGAGATGAAATAGAGAGAGAGAGAGGGTTATTTTTTCATATCAGCGATAGTTTTCTTTCCCGTTGCCACTTTGTCTTTTATGGAATGGCTGCCGTTCCACACAATGGGAAGCAGATGTTGGCTGGCCAATGAAGTTGGATTGAGGGATAAAAATAGGCCCAACAGCACAGTTCCAGAGGTGGAGTGTACACACTGGTTCCATGGCAGGGATATACCCCAAACCTAACAAAGCAATGCAAGGTAATTCTGGCCTTTGTTCACAGTGACCCCCTCAAATCCAGTTATTAACATGAACCAAGACACAAAAGTCCACAAAACATCCAGATATCAGAAATAGATGAGAGGAAGCTGAAGAATACTGCAAAACTTCAGCGAGCAATACTTGGCTTACATTTTAATGACATAACAGTGTTAAAAAATAGCCATTTTTAAAATTCTTTTTAAAATCCATTGATTGGAGTTAGTTTTACTGTAGTGGAAAGTTAGTGCTCAATTTACGCAGAACTCGTCATGGTCCTATCACATTAACGCCCTAGTGAGGAAGGTCAGTGTCTTTACCACGTTTGATGCTTAAGGGCCTATAAAATGCCCTCTAAGGTGCTAAGGAACTTTTACACCTGCACCATTGAGAGCATCCTGCTGAGAAGGATCACAGCCTGGTTGAAGATCAGCACCAAGCTGGTTGATCTGATCAGCCAGGGTCAATCAACAGCCAGCAGAGCTGGACAAAGCCAGAAAGACAGTGAAGGACATCAGACATACATAAAATTGATTCTTCTCTCCGTTAAAGCCAGGGAAGTGCTTCAGCTCCTTGAAGGCAAACACAGAAAATAAGGAGGAGCTTTTTCCTGTAGGCTATTCAGGCCCTCAACCAGGACATGACACCCACTGACCAATCAGAACTGAGGCTTCTACAGCACTCTATATTTCAGATATACCGAAACAGAATGAGGGAAAATATACTGTATATATACACTGTAATTATCTTTTTCTTATGCCCCATGATGCTTTGCATGAATTTCCTGTAAGACGGAAACAAGCCTTTTGCAAGCAAGATACACTCTGACAGAGAGAGACATTAGTGTACCTGTGGCTTCCAGTAGAGAAATGGAAGGACGATTGTAATGGTAGGAAGTGGCTGCAGATTCAGCTTGTGATGGTAAGGCAAAGAGCAGTTTGAGAGCTTGGGCAATCACCAGTACCTTCAGAGTAATAAAGTAGGCTGTGTGTTACTTAAGGATGTGGGAAATTATTTTGTGTACTTAACAGCTGATGCAAAGCCAAGTCAGAGCCTGAGTGTATCACACCACAGAGTAGTGCCAGAAGTTCGCTTTTACCACAGCGGCCCCAGAAAAAAGGTGGATGTGTAGTAGCATTTTTTATATTATATATATATATATATATATATATATACACACACACACACATACACACACGGATTACATTAAATAATATATACAGGTGGGTATTTAAAAAAATTAGAAGAAGAAAAGAAAAAAGTGTGGTATCAAAAAAAGTAGCAAATGACAGTAGCTTATGTTTTTCATCATTTCAAATTCAAGAAAACATTCAGTCAGTCCTTAGGTCATGTAGATGGGGATGGAGACATCCAGAAAGAGAGCACTCCCATCTGGATAGAAATGTTTCATCTTAAGTTAAAGGTGATAAATCAGGATAAGAATTTTGATGGCATGATGGCAAAATAAACACCCACCAAATGTCGACATAACGTCATCTTCCTCCCTCTAATTTCTCTCTAATGTAAACACAATGTATAGCTTCATCTTGCAGGGCTGTTAAGCAAAACTATGAGACAGACATCATAATTCAAAAGGGTAACATTGCCTCTTTTTACATGCACAGTCTGGTCCCTAGCGCAAACCGCAACTACGGTTTGTGCAACAGATGCATACAACCTCCGGGAAAAAGTGAACAGCAGGCTTTGATAAACACAGCTGTTCTGACCATGTAAATAGTAAACAACCGTAAAGAAGAAACAAGTATAAACACAGAGATGAAAGTGCAGAAACAGTGGCAGTTTTACGGTAACTTTCAGCTATAAGTACACATGCTTATATCACAATAAACACAAACATCTACTGTATAGAGAGATGCTGGCATCATGTATTATCAAGATGAAAGCACTAAGATCAAGATGAAAGGACGGTGTCTGAGAAAAGATTTCCATTTGTACACATATACAGCTTTATAAAAAGTCACTATAGATGAATAGGGTCAGTCTTTGCAAGTTGATTGCTGAGTATTTTTTTCCAATACTATACAAGTATGTATGGAAATATTATCAATATTAAATGCACATACATTTGCATACTTGCCCTGTTTAGTACTGCCCTTCAGAAGCGACATAAGATGGTTAGATCTTATGTCTTGTACAAAAGTTTACACTCCGACACTTTTTCAGCACTTTGTAATAATTGTGTACGAGTCCCTCGGCTGTCCTCAGGGTGAAAAGACGGATCTCGAAATTATAAGTCCACTGCTGATAAGGGGGTCAAATATTCAGATGCTGGAAAACCAAGGAGGTATGCAGGATCTGGTGGATTTTTCTGAAGAACTATAGGCAGTTAAATTGTTTAACTGCTGCAAACTTAACAAGGGACTCATGAAGAACTATTACACAACATAAGGACAGTCGTTTATCCTCTAGGTAACAACACACTGTATTAAGAATCAAGTGTGTGTAAACTTTTGAAGTCTTTTGGACTTTATGTAAAGATCGTGTGTGTGATCTAGCTAATTCAGGGGTATTCATTTTATTATCTCTTTTATTTTGTAAAAATGCTGAACATTTTGTAGATTCTGCAAGATGCATTCAAACCTATGACCTAAACTGTATATTTAACTTCTTAGCATTTTTAGCTGAGCCTCATGAGATATATTCGTGCTGTACAACCACACTACAGATCTGCTGTAGAATCTGGATAGTGTGAAAATGTTGATCAATGGTGTACTAGTCGACCAGTTCAGTATTCATGATTTAAAGTTCACATGACAAAAAAATTAAATGTTGCAAGGTCCATGGGCCTTGTTTGCCACGTGTGGTTTAAGAAATGCTACAGATTATCCAATTTATCCAAAAATGTGAAAAATGGTTGAATTGGCCAATATTGACATTTCTCCTTGTAGCATCTTGCCTTAAAAATCAACTCTACAAATTATACTGAAACTGAATCACTGAGATGACATTTAAAGAACAAGTCTGCCTTCAAAAACTTCACACCTCCCTAAGTGTACTGATTCAGACATGCAGAATGGCTAAACCAGCATCTATTAGCTTCCATTCAGAAACAAAAAGCTGAAAAGCAAATGTATTCACATCCCTTAAACCTCTCTCCCCTAGAGTGAAACAGTTTTTTTCCCACAATGCTAATGTTCCACTCTGTTGCTGCCAGATGAATAATGATTTTTGAACAAAATTATTACAGAAGGCTCTGATTGTTCTTCATTAATGCATCAGTGACGAGACATCAGCCCTGCTAAAATTGGGATCCCATCCATCACGGGGTGGCAGAAAAATGTGTGCGTGTTGCCACTACGGTCGTTAAAAACCGCAGGAGGCCCCAAACCAACACTCCCCTTTAAACGAGGCTACATCACACCCCTTTCACTTAAGGGGGAGGATAAACAGAAATCCAGCCATAGAGATGTTATTACAGCTGCATCACTCATGCTATTTATGTAGCAGAGAGAAAGAGAGACAGAGAAAAGAGAGAGAGAGAGAGAGAGAGAGATACAGAGAGGACAGAAAAAGAGGTGGGAAAAAAACATAAAAACAGGATGTTTAAGCATTTTGACTCCTGTCAACTAAGTAAAATCTGATAAAAACCTAGCTTCGCCCTTTAAAATAAAATGATTACAAGCATAACAGATGGGCCACTTATCGGTTACTTAGCGCTGGCTCTAGTAAACTGTTAAACAGCATGTCGTGGCAAAGGGAACTTTGCTTAATGTGATTCATTTAAAACTACAAGCATTCCTAAAATCTTTATTAAATTTGGGTATAACTGAAATACACAAGCTACTTAAACCTGACAGTATAATCTGTACATAAAAGTGCAGAAATCTGCAAAAATAATGTGATTTCAAGCTGATCAGATGAGGTTTACATTCGTTTGTCTTCTTACACTTAAATGTACACACAATCAGGAGCATGAGAAGGTGAAGAACGTTTATTCGTAATGCTAGGACATGATAATCACAAATACTATACTTCTTGTCTAAATGCTCCATATCCATTTTGATAAATGTGGTTCCTTGACCTTGTTGGCAACGTTGTTAACGTTAACAGATGAGTCTACGGACACATTACACTAGTGGATAACGTGAGAATGTGACGCGCGTTATTTTGGTCACTAACACTTCTTCTCGCCGTTTGTTTAATTACAACGTGTGAATGAGGATTTGCTGAGATGGCAAAATTGTAAAACTCTAACACAAGCAGAGGGATTTAAAAGCTGAATGCAGCGCATGCTTTTTTTGGTCTTCTATGCTTTGACCACCTCATGCCTTACATAACCTGTGTGTGTTTGATCATCTATAGTAGGCTATGGTACAGTTCTGTTTAATACCAAGATGGTATATGGTATATGATTTATTATGGCAATTTTCACAAGGAGGAGAACATGTCAGCAAAAGGTCCTTTAGAACAATATTGTACTTATGCTGCCTTTACAAACCCAGCCTCAAAATGCTCCCTATCTAGGCACCCTCTTCATGAACAGAACTTTGAAGCACAACAAGAAACATGCTTATGTTTCTAGTTCCAGTTCTGACGGCTGGCAGGACTTCATTATCTTCTTACACGATGACGACTCTTAACGCAACTTTCGCTTGAAAACGGTGCTCCTGATACTCTGTAATCATGCTGGCATGTAACCATGACAACAAGCATAAAGAACAGGTTGTTTAGACGAGGCCCACATTCACGTGATGATAAACAAAACACAAGGAAATGGCTTACATGGATTGATGCTTAAGTTAATGATTTTAGCAGTATGTCGTATATTTATTACATAGTAACAGACTCTGCGTGTGAGCCGGATATTGCCACGTAGTATCAAGTATACACATTTTTCTGGAAGAGAAGGAGAAACCCATGTCTAGCAAATCCCCCATTAATGAATAACCATCTGAAAATTCTACTCTATCTTTGTTTCAAATCATTATTCTTCTGGCATCAGCTGAGTGGAAAATTAGCTGCAGGGTAAAAATTTTTGTTTGGTTGCAGCAGGAGAGCTTTTTCAATTTCATACCAAGATTTTTATCAGGCTGCTAAACCGGGTTAGTGTCTGTTTTAAATAATGATTTAATAAGAGTAAAGACGATTTGGTCATAAAAACAAAAGCGGTTCTTGACAACACGTATGAAGAACAGATACACAACACTCACACATACACACTTCCTTAAGACCCAGCGCTTTAGCTAGCATGGTCACATGATCTTTATACACAACCGGAAATTCTTCCTGAGTTTATTGTCAAATTTGCGTAGTTTGTGTTTTTACATAAGCATTAACCATTTTAAAGAAACCTTCTAAACACTTGAATAGGTTTGTGGCTTCATTTATCAAACCGGATGTGGAGAAATGTATTCATAAATCACTTTTTATTATTTTTTCTTTTTATTTTAAAAAACACAGAAAAGTGTTGTGTTCAGGAAAATCTAGCTTGAAAATTTACACAGATGGAGACACACTAACGTGATCCTCGATAACTACACTTCAAGTCATATAATTCTGGATAAATTACTTGAAAAAAGCAAAACAAATCCATAAATTCCACAAAAGACAAATACGATTGCTACTCAGTTAGCACAAAAGAAATGGCACCCTATAACAGGTGGAAGAGTTATGTTACATTTAGATGTACCACAAAATTTTTTAATGAGAGCTGGCGACTTCCGGGTGACAAGACGTGGGCGTGTCTACATCTAATTGAAAAATAAATTAATGCACCAACAAACAATGGGAGTGAAGATAGTAGCACTCATGGGATCCATGGCAAAGATCACACACTGCTTCTCCTTCATCTAGTATGATATGATGCATATAAACAAGCACCAAATCTCCCTCTAGAATGCATCATTGTAGAGATTGTCTGATTTGTTTACAAGTGGAACGCTCATTGCACCACACACTGATAAATACTGTTACTATGGCACCCAGTAGTAGGAATGCCTACGGGAAACTTACCTGTACAAGTACAAAGTTCGCCGCATCTCTATACACGTGTTAATGCCAGCTGACGCACTGCCCTCTCTTTGAATTCTGCCTTTAGGGAGTTTTAGCCGACGTCACTAGATGTAATGCAGCGAATGTTCATGGCTCAACGGCAATTATACTGTACTGTAGAAAACAGCCCAAAATAACAAAAACAGTACAAAAGTTTTGGAAATCTGGCAAAAAAGCATAGTTTGACAGTTAACTAAAAGATTTAGAAATGAGGCCCATTATGATTCCTGGTTGCATGTATGACTGTGTCCATTCCTGCTGGTTAGCAACACTGAAAAAACAAGTTTGTTTACAGACTTATTCCACTGATGAACAGGTTGCATAACCTAAATACAAACTATCATCAAAACACCACACTGATAACATACATGGTATAGGAACAGTAATAAGTTGCATACATCTACACGATTCTACGCCATTGTATAGTATAATTCGTGTGAGTAGTATGTTCACACTTCAAGTAGGATTGGATAGTCCAGTGTAGACACTCAGATTGTTGATACCTGGTAGATAATCTACAGACTATAGCTGCATTCCAGATGACATACTGCACACTATGCACTTGACTCTTGTGTGTCATCAGTACCTATAACAGGAAATACTCATTTTTGCTGGAAAACAATAGTATTCCATTACAGCCCCTCCAGGATCGCAGATATTTACACAATTTTTTTTTTTTCAAATTTACCACAGATTTTCCAAGAAATTGGTCCAAGATGTGTCATATGACATGATCACATACACATTCTGCCTAAGCCCTCTCCAATTCATGTGAGTCAAACATAAGTAGAGCTATCATAGAAAAAAAATTACCAGTGTGTCTACACTGGTAGGAGTTTAAAATAAGAATCCTGTGATTGGATTGTTGCCTAGTTGAATAGTTTCCTAAAAAAAGGCATCACAAATTTTGTGGGGAAAAGAAAGACCTACAGTATTTCAAAATCAAGCAATTTTTGTTCATGGCAATCAAAAAAACTTCTGGAGGTACTGCCAATGTTTAAAAAAAGTACGCTCTAGGCTTGAACAGTGGCTTTGAGAAAGGGTTTAATTTAATCACACACTACCACTGTTTCAGTCTCTCTTTTAATCCTGATGACCTGATTACCAAAATAAAAAGGTCCGTCAGTTATACAAAATTAACCATGGAAGGGCGGGTGGTGGGTGGGAGGTATCTAGTTCCATTATCCCACTTTAAAGCCAAAATTAAATGACCATTTTCACACAATAAGGCTTTTACAGTAAAATAAAATGAATCTAAATCAATCTGGGGCGAATCGCCTGAAACGCACTGTGTAATCAAAACCTCTGCGCTCCTATTAGGAGATCCAAGACGCACAGACTCCTTATTCACACAAGGTCAGCCAGAGGATAATGCAGGATATAGTGCCATCCATGATTGACAGACCGATCCTTCTGAGAGCCTCCATATCCCGCCTTCACTAATAAGCTTTGATTATTAGCATTATTCCCGTCATCATTAGCTGGGAAATTACAGTGATTAGGATCTCCATGCAGACGCATCCAACCAGAGGCCAGTGGAACGTCTACTCGCAGCATAATGAGCCACGCACAAGGCTTCACATATAGGATACGCATCAGATCAGATCCAAAACTGTATCCAGTAAAAGGAACTGTTTATACATTCTACTGAGTATTTAAAAAACAACAATTAGTCAGTGTGTACGGAATAACCAAAACTACTGTTATAGTCAAAGCCATGCTGTTGCGAATGAATCCACACAGCTTCCTGAGATGTAGTTTTATTAATCCCCTATAGAGGAAACACAAGTTCCTACAGCAGCAAGTATGAGGAATAGCATCTGAGAAAACCTAGACATCAGAAATAGTTAAAAAAAAAAAAAAAAAAAAAAAAAAAAAAAAAAAAAGGGTAATGGATTAATAGAAATAATAAAAATAATATAGACAGTGTGTTGGCTATAAAATAAATCAGTGAGTTTGTACATATGCAGTTCCACACACACAGGCAATATCATTGGAATGTGCACACGTGTATTATCTAGAAAATAACTTTTTAATTTATTTTATTGAATTAACAAGCACTTGCTAAGCGAGTTTTTAATTTGATGGTACTCTTAAGGACTTTTAACACTGCACTTAATCCCAAAAAGGTGTACGACGTGAAACGATGTGGTGTTTAGAATGTAGCGACTTGATGCTTAGCATCAGACACCCAATCAGATATTTGAACAGCATGTGCCTCCTATCACGTGAAAATCAGGACTTGGCAACAAAAACGGTTTGGTAGCGCGAGGGGCAAAACACTTCAGCAAAGTGCGAAGGGGGAAATACGTGACACTGAATAGGAACAGATACCAACAAACGTCTGGTCAACTATGTGACAAATTTCAAAAGGTCAGAAAAAGATTAGAGATCTGTGATAGATAATGATACCTGCTGAGGAGCAGAACGGTAGACCTGTACCTTTTACCTCGCAGATGGGAAAGCGCGAGGACAAGCCATTATTTAATGCAGTCACGTGCTGTATTTTATCCAAGCATGGCTTTGTACAACGAAAAATATGCAAATAAGAACGTTAACCCAGAGTTTATGAAATTTTAAACTGTACAACCAGATTATGAATAACCAGGATTAACTGTTTCCCCGAGGTTTACAATGACCCATGGTTCACCATTTCTAATATACAGACATCAACTCCAAAATCCCTCTTTTTTTAATCAATTTGCAATAATCATCTTACAGTATTAAAGAAATGATTCCGTACATCATAGATACACTGTGCGTACTTGCGCTTTATTTGTAGCTATAAAGCTCGCCCAACTGACCCTGTCCATTATCCTCACTAGAATTCTGATTCAAGAGTTCACCCACCTTATGATATTGTTAACGATAGATTCGTCTAACGATGGATTCGACGTGTTAAATACAGTTTTTGATCTACAAGTTTGTGATAACTGATGCTACAACATTATACATCAATCAAAATAACCCTCTATCTATAGTGCCTCAGCGTTCAACCTGTTTTCATTTTACGAAGACATCTGGATCAGACATCTGATTTGTGAAACGGAAAGGAAGTTCAGCCCTTTAACCGTCACTGCCATGTCCAAAAATAGATTCTGGAAATGTTTTTAGACTGGTAAATTGAAGCGAAATGCTTTTCAGGTCCGTAAAGGAAATGTTGCTACCATTACTGTGTCACAGTGAATCCAAGTTACTGGATATCTCCACCCAGTCTGATGATTACGACCAGATCCTTTGAATAATCTTCCATCAGGTTGTGTGATGTTTTCAAGGCTATTAATAAGGTGGGTGATGTCTATGCTTTTCCATCCCTTAAGTATTGAAGTAAAGACATATGGTATGATGGTCCGATATTTCGCAATGTGTTCAGCATGGACCAGATGAAACCTTGGCTGTTCATCGTGTTCCCTCTTCACAGCAACTATATTGTTTGTTACTGATTATAGCATAGCGCTGTTGAATTTTTTATTCTTATTCGTTGCTGTTGTTCTGGCTCCAGTGCAAATCACAGGTTCGTATTAAAACGCTTGCTAATATCTTTAAAGTAACAACCTCTACAACTTTAATGGCAGACGATCCATAAAAACTTGTATATAAAAGTGTATGTATATTATCCACATATTGTGTGACACAACGCACGCCATCTTCGATTCCTGTGACTACAGCTATCATGGAATATAATATAATAGCAAACAATTCTTTGTATATATATATATATATATATATATATATATATATATATATATATATATATATATATATATATATATATACACAAAGAATTGTGTTTGCTATTTTATCAGTTTTATCAGTTTTTCACTAAAAAAGCACAGAACATTTACAGAGGTGGACAGTAACAAAGTACATTTACTTGAGTACTGTACTTAAGTACACTTTTTGAGTACTTGTGAGTATCTGTACTTTACTTGAGTATTGTTTTTTCTGGAAACTTCTTACTTTAACTTCACTACATTTGAAAGACAAATATTGTACTTCTTACTCCACTACATTTCTGTCAAGGTCATTGAGTAGAAAGTAGTTACATTAATCATAGGATGATTTTTTTCACTCTTGTAGCGTCACATGTCATGAAGTTCAGTGGTTTTCCGTAATTTTTTGAACTCAATTGCTGGCAAAATGGACGAAGATATGCTTTGCATATTATACACCACCAACGCATTGGTAATGATGCTAGTTAACACACAAAAACGTATGCTGCGTCCAAATTCTCATACTATCTGTCCTAAATAGTATTCAAAAATAGAATTAGTATGCCCCAAATCGTAGTATACTAAAAAGAGTATTCCAAAAATTCTCGGATGGTTTACTACTTCCGGTAGAAATTCAAAGTGCAGAACAATGCACACTCTAACGGGTAATATTGCCCACAACGCATTGCACACAAGAGGGGGGAGCCTTGAGAATGGTGTAAATGCATATTAAAACAACGTAAATGAAATGTGGAAATATATATAACTCTTTGTTAAAGCAGTGTTGCTGTTGGGTGGTTGTACAGCTACAGTTGTGTAGCTGGGTTTTAAAACAGGTTGGATTTTTTTTCTGACCAGTCTTCATTTACAGACCATTTGATTCAAATGTACATGAATGGATACACATAGATGTGTATTTTTTTGTTGGGGGGGTGGGGGAGATGGGGGGGTAGGAGTGTTGAATAAAAAATGAAAATGATTATACCCGTCTTTTTTGTCAATTCAGTTGTTTAATTTCTATAGGTTTTGTAACGTTCCAAAAGCTCTTAATTGCACAGATACTACAAACTGGTCAGTATATTCACTAGGTTGCTACAAAAGGTACTGTAAGTATTGCATACAACAATGCAACAATAATAAAACAATGCATTGACATTTACCTTTTACTTTTGATATTTAAGTACTTTTAAAAACAAGTACTTCTGTACTTTTACTTAAGTAAAAATCTTACTTGTAATGGAGTAATGTTTGACCAGTAGTATCTGTACTTTCACTCAAGTAAGGACGTTGTGTACTTTGTCCACCTCTGAACATTTACTAAGTTGTATCAGAAAATTTTGAAACCAACTGCAGCATTTCAAAATCAAGCATTTTTGGCTGACAAAAAAAAAAAACCTTAGCAAAATTCAGAATTGAACAGTGGCTTTGAGAAAGGGTTTCATTTAAACGCAGTATAAACTCTCATCACACACACCAGCATTGCATTTCAGCCTCTCTTATAATTCTAATGTGATCTGATTATCAAAATAAAAATGACAGTAACATTCATACAAAATTAACAGCAGGGGGGAAAAAATCCAATTGCCCACTTTAACAGTTTTAAAGAGGAATCTTCTGCTTGCAAAGTACTTTTCTTGGGGGGAAAAGCACAAAAATGTAGAAATTACATCGCAAAATTTGAAAACCTTTCACAACTCACAATATACTGGAGGGACTGCTTTGTAACAGCTAAGAGGTAAAGCTGTTCCTTTGAGTCTTCCAACAAAAAAAGCCTTTTTGGAAGAATTTGCCATTTGTCAGTGGCAACAATTTGTTGTCATGACAATTTTTTTGTAAATAAAAACACAGTCGTGGACGATCAACAGTTTACAGCTGATAAAACGTAAGTGACGGCAGGAAATAACTAGTTTTGTGAGCGTCCAAAATAATCATATGTAGTTAACTCTAGATGGATGAAATACATGATGGATCTTCCTTTAATGAAAAAGAATAATAGTTTAAAAATTTGCTATGGTGTACAAGAAACCAGGTGCTGTTACTGGAAATATCAAACAGTTGCTCTGCTTCATGTCAGGCTGAATCACAAAACAGTGTCAATGTTTGAATACTTCAATCATCATTTTATTCCTTACTTGTTTCAATACAAACAGATCATGGTCACATGATCTGTAGCCAATCCATAGCTGTTATGACGTGTTGTGCTCATCTTGACCAATATCACGTCACTGGATGTTGACACCAACACAAAATAAAACTTTATCAGTCAACAGTGAAAGCTAATCTGTTAGCATAAACATCAAGGCTCCACTAATGTGGTTTCAATGTACAACACGATCTAGAGCAACACGATCGCCGAGAATAATGAGTCTTGTCTATATTATTCAGCGCTAAAACCAAAACCTAAACTGTCATTGATTTTTGTATGTCAGTGATCTCTGTAAAGTCTCTACAATGTCCTCTGATGCAATTCACCCTGTTTCATTTTGCCTGTCGGTTCTTGTTCAGCCAACTGGCAACATCATAACACTCATATTTCTGTCAGAATATGAGTAGAAAAAAAACCCCAACCTAAACTTTCTACACTGCTGTATTTTCATTTCATTGTGGTCAGACTCAATACTCCACAACATGAGACAATGAGGTCTATATACAGATCAGATCACAGACTGTATTATGTGTGTCTGAGCTCATATATAGAAATAAGAACAGCTCGGAGTGTGCGTGACTTGAGTGAAGTCCACAGATGGAACCGTGGCCACGTCTTTCATCCATATCTGGAAGTATTCAAGCAGGAAGGAGGAAGTTATCAGTATGTATTTTTCGGCATAGTTCCTTAGCCAGCTACCTTAACATAAGTTAACATGACAGGAATTCTAAGAGTATTTTCTCCACAATTTGGTCTTGTCAAGTTCCAGCCACTAGCTACCTGTCACTCATCACATCACAACTACAAGCTCTGTGTCTTTTCAAACTTCACAGTGTAACATTCAGAACTTAAGCTATCTACCCTCTACCGCATACATGATCTACCGTCTTTTAGCTTCCATCACTCACTGTGACATCAGCAGCATTGCCTGTGCGTCAGCTATGTGTTATAGAATACAACTAAATCACCTAACATTAGCTAGCTAGTTCTTTTCTGGATGTTTCTCTCATCTCCAAGGCCAGTGAGAGAAAGCTAACCTGCTAACTCTAGCTAGCTAGCTGAAATACACTGTAAAGGAAAAAACTGTCATGTCTGTTTACTAAAATAAATTGAGTGGTGGATTAAACAGACAACGATAAGAATATGACCAAGTTTGAAGTACAAAAATACACAAACACAGCAAAAGCAATTAGAATAGTTATCTACTACCCAGGTGGCTGTGTGTCTTTAGCTAAAAGGTCTCTGCAACAGGGTAATGATACAAATTCCACAATGATAATAAATCAGATGAGTTTTGTTTACTGTTCCCAAGTTAAAAACAGCTAAAACGGCATTAGCCCATAATCCATTGGACTGATGTCAACTGGAAAAAAAAAAAAAAAAGCTCACGAGTTGTGGGCTATACACTTCCACTATGCACATATGCACTATACACTAGTATCTAGTGTATGGTTTATAAAAGGGAAATATTACCTCAAATAGAACATTAACATTGTTTAATAATTGGAAGTTTTAGCCATTGTCCCTGAGAAATTCAATTCAATTTATTTGTATAGCGCTTTTAACAATGGACACTGTCTCAAAGCAGCTTTACTGAAGTATAGAAACAGAATAAAAATTATAAAGAGAAAAATTAAGTTACTATTCATCTCAAACATTTATCCCTAATGAGCAAGCCTGAGGCAACAGTAGCAAAGAAAACAAAACTCCCTGAGATGATGTGAAGAGGAAACCTTGAGAGGCTCAGAATCTCATCCTCATTTGGGTCACACTGGACAGTAAATGATGTAAACATAATAATGTCTTTTGTTCAACAGTTTTATGGTGAATTTTTAAACTTAAATTTGCTGAACTGCTGCTATCTGTCCTCTCCTGCATAAATGATCTCAGAGACTACAACAACTGGTTAGCATTTAGAAATCAGTTTTATAAATGTTCATAATATTCACTTCTAAGGCTACATATGAGGGGAACAAGATGTGAGGACATGTCCAGCATGTTCTTCTCAAAGACATGGCCAGCAGTAGAGTATGCAGAAAAACCATAGCGTTCTTGAAATGACAGAAAGCACAAACACCTAGTGGGTAAAAATGCATATGCATTCAAATGGCACTGAATAAACACCACAAAAAAAGCTGAGCCAACTGTGCCAACTTTACTCGGTCTAAATGTAGTAAGAACAGGGAAAAGTAGTGTCCTCAAATGCCCCTAGACACAGCAGGAGTGGGGGGAGTTGGAGAGCAGGGGGGTAGTTTAGACAGGAGGCACTGTGCCAGTCTCCCTTCTCCACGAATTGGGCCCCATGATTCACCATGTTTCTGCTGCCTGGCTTATGCCAAGCTGCCATTCCAGCCCTCCGACTGTTTTCATTTCTTGTTTCTAAATGTATTTCTAGCGCAAAATCATTTTCTATCTTAAGGCTTTCTGGAGCCAAGCTGGAGAACGGGCTCAGGCTGAAAAAGGAAAACAAAAACGAGGGCTATTTCGAGACTGTCAAACATAGTGCCAAAGAGGCATGCAAAATCACTCCTGAGGGCCCCTAACATGGCGTGAAACCCAAACACGGATAATCGAAAACAGCGGTGGCGTTTGCAATTCCTGACGTCTGATATCAGCCTGATGTCACTTTAGATTAGACATGACCCACTAATTGTTTACACAAGACAACATGATATTTAACATGCACACGAGTGTTAGCATGCAAGTACACTAGCCCTTTCATTCAGGAGGAATGTGCCTAGGTAGGCAGCATTTCTCTGTAAAGTCTGGGTTATGATAAAGGGTTTGCTTTTTTCTTTCTATTTTTCCACTTACAAGGAAGCATAAGGTCTTCTGAAGGTTTCTTACAGGAAATGGTATACTATAATCTGTTTTCTGGGAGAAAAAAAACAGATTATAGTGTACCATTTGAAAAACCTAGCAAGCTGACATTATCTAGTGAAATTCTAAATTGAATAAAATGGGTTTGTTTAAATCAGCTGAAATTTCACACTCTTTGGTAGAAAACTGAAACCACAAGCTACTTGCACAATGGCTACAAAAAAAAGGCTGTGTTCCAAATCACGTACTGCGTGTAAATGAAGTCGTCACATGATATCCTTTTTAGAAGGGCAGGATGCGGCCAAAGCATGTGTGATTATCTGCTGCTGTTTTTATATTACTAAATAATTAATAATTATTAAATAATAAATAAATAAAAAACATTTATCATCAGCTAGGTGTTCAGTTCTACTATGACTTCATGACTGTATGATTTAAGTTAGTTAGATCTGTTAAGAATGTGATCAGCTGGACTGCAGTTTTAACAATGCTAGTTCCTAGCTAGCATTAGCTGATCATCTGATCAGGTGCCAAAAACAGTGAAGAATAAACTGGAACCTGCCTGAGGTCCAGCTCTGTCTTTTGTTCCTTGGTTCTGGCCCTTCCAGGAGGAGGTGCTTCTCTGAGGAAAAGTCTTTCTAACATCGCTGCGTTGACGTGAGGAGCATGCAAAGCGACGAGCTGAGGCCATGAGCCAGGGGTCTTGGCCATACTCCTAAATGCAGGTTTGAGAAAGTTTGTGACGGGTGCCCATGTTGCCCTGCCAGGCCAAGTGAACGAATGCAAGTCACAGAAGAGTGACCAAAGCTCTGGCAAGCCCACACACACACACACTTAAGGCCCTGCTGCCCACTCTCTGAGGTATGCCCTTGTCCACTATAGAGACCACTTTGTGTGCCAGGGCCAGTGAGTGGGCTCGGACTCCGGAGAGGAAATATCTAAGGACTGAACAAGGGGTTTTATGCCCATGCAGACAGTGGGGATGTGTTTGGGTGGGAAAACTGTCAGAAGACTCTATAAAACATATGATACCTTTGTATTAACATTGAATTCATGACTAAGTGGAAATTGGAAAGCACCCAATACTCAAGACTCCTAAGACTCTAACACTCTAAGACCCCAACATGCCGAGATTCCAACACTCCAACGCGCTGAGACGCCAAGACACCATCAAATAAAAAAGAGGATATACTGTATTCTGCATTCTTTAGGCAGATTTCTGTGTGCGCATGGTATGCTTTAAGCTAACTAAATTCAGGTAGATTACTGGATAATATTAAAAGCATCGCTTTTTACTTTACAAAACCCAGTAAAATTTTAAAAGTCCCAGCCAAATCTTCCTCATAAATCATTGGCTGATGAGTTAGATTTCAGGAGATCAGTCTAAAATAGACTCTCTTATTTATTGAACATTATCATTACATCGTTTTAATTATTTAATGCATTAAAGCTGATTGTAACGCCAACTGAAGCGAAAATATCCTGTGCATCTGCTTCAGTCATATGACCCACCCCCTTGTGCTCCTCCTCCCTTCACTTTTCACTGTAGAAACATCAACTTGCAGTCAGACAATAATTCATAATATGACATTATAGCTGTGGATTGAGGAAAGTTAACCACTATGCTAATCACAGTGCAAAAAATGTGATTTAATCATCTTCAGTGAAAGCTTTTCAGGGTAACACACAGCTCCAATATGCTGTTTGTCAAAGTCAACGATCAAACATTAACCACTTTTTAGACTTAAAAAAGTTTACTTAGGCAATTTTAGCAAAGCAATTTTACGGTCAATTAAAAATGTAAAACTTTTGCACATACTAATTAATTTTTGCTGTACAGTATGATTAAAGAAAAAATGAATTGAAATTTCTTTACATTTCTTTCAAGACAAAAAAAGTAAAATGTAATAGTTATATTGTAGATTACTTGTAGCTGTAACGTAGCACAAAATAATTAGGTTAACCCTGAACCTTTATGTATACAGCATTATGTATACAACTGTTTGATAACTTTTTAGATTAAACTACAGCATCATAAGTGTGAGCCTTCCTCCGAATGTTCACCTTTTCCATCCCCAGTATTAGGGTCGTTGTTTTCCAAACTCAGTCAATTGTCTACAGGATGAGTACAGTTATTATTACCTAAAAGTGTGACTGCTTTCTCTTTCGTTTCAGCCCAAGAACTGTAGTTACAGTTCCTGTCTATAGTTAGCATTAATGCCTGATTATAGTCCAAGAAGCAGCCAGACAGTTAGACACTTTGCATTAGCTGAAAGACTAACAGTATGATGAAAGCTAACATCAACTAAGTCTATAGTTAGCATGAAGGACTGATTATAGTCATAGGATCAGACTGACTACAGTTAGCATTAGCATTATACTCTCTCACAGGTCACTGCCTCCATGTCAGCTCACTCAACAAAAAGTCAACATGACATTGGGGGATGTTTCACTATGAACTGCAGTTTTCAATCCTCAAGTGACACATGAAGGTTATTATTTGAGTCTCCTTAATGTTTCACTTGTCAAAAAAATTCTAAAGGATTGCAAAAAGAAAATTTTAAGTAGAATTTTATGCCACATTTTGCAACAATTCCTATAAGATTTCTACAGGGATTGTCTTATAGGACAAGACAAACATCCCGAATTCAATGCTAAATTGTTATTTCTGATTTATTAAAATTAAAGCTGTATAAATATTTGTAATTACCTGGAGATGCATAACACTTTGTGCTGAATTTGTTTGTCAGCAAAGCATATGCAACTTTAAATAAACGCAATAAAACATTTAAAACTGCAATACAGATTCACAGATAAGATGTTATTTCCAATAAAATACAAGATTCTAAAAATCTAAGAAAATCCTACAGGACAAAGTGAAATTCTGTGTTTTCTTTTTTTAATTTTTCCAACAAGATTCTAAAAATGTACTGAGAAAATGAAATTGTATATTTTTAATAATTGCAATATCCAGTAAGATTTTTTTTATTTTATTTATTTAAGTCCTACAGAACAAACTGAAATTCTTTGGAGAAACAAACAAGGAGAAAGATTATTGCAATACAAACAGATATATTTTTATTGGCTTCTACTACGGTTACTCAGTGATGCTAGCAAACTAGCCTGATTTTAACTAACTATAATGAAGCAGCATTAACTAACGCAGTGTGAAGTAATTGTAAAACACTTTGTTGCTGCTTTTTAATCACAATAACAATAAACGAGGCTAGTTTTTTCTCAAATTTAATTTTTTTTTCATCTGCATTATTATTATTTGCTGATAATAATATGAAGACAAAATTCAATAATATAATGTTTTGGTAGCAATTATAATGTAAATCAAGTCCTTTTTTATGCTGGCTATTAACTGACATCAATAAATGGAAAATAAAATGCTAATTAGCCAAACAAATTTAACTCAAACTCTGCACTGGTCATCTCAGGAATCGTCCATCATGGGTCTAAATCTGAATAAAAGACACAGAGTACATGGAGGGAGGCTTTGAATCATTTGCCCAAAAGGAGATGGTTCCAAACTTGATTCTGTGGTTTTAAAAAAAAAAAGTGAAACTCTAGTCTAACGTCACACACAGACAATGCTGCGAGGACTGGATAATAGGAGTTCAAGAGAGGAGGAGACCACATCAGAGAGAAACAAGAATAGAGAAAAGAGCGAGCGGTCATCGTTGTATACACACACACACACACACACACACACACAGACACACACACAGAAATATGCAACTGCACTCGTGGCTAATTAAGAACTCTTGTTACACATACACAACCAACCACAAAGCATACACACACTTCTCCATCACAATGTACACATCTGTGTACATGTCATCCTTAGAAATGCAATCAAACACACACACACACACCTGCACTCATGGCCAATTAAGAACTCTTGTTACAAATACACAAACAACCACAAAGCATACACACACAGACACATACACACCCACAATTCTCAATCACTATGTAGAATTTTTTCTTTGTTAGAAATGCAAAGACACACACACACACACACACACACACAAATAAGCAACTGCACTTGTGGCCAAATAAGAACTCTTACAAATACACAAACAACTACAAAGAAAATACACACAAATATACACACACTTCTTTATCACAATATACAGATATGTATAAAGGTCATCATTAGAAATGCAAACACACACACACACACACAAATATGCAATTGCACTCATGGAGAACTATTCTGTTACAAATACACAAACAACTACAAAGCATGTACACACACACACACACACACACACCATCATCAGAAAGTGCTGTTTCAGAGGGCCTCCCCTTACATAAGCACCCAGACTCTGTAATTATGAAGGGTGGTTCCCTTCTAATGCGTGTTAGTAGTTTGTGCAGTATTGTGTGTGTGTGTGTGTGTGTGTGTGTGTGTGTGTGTGGGGAAAAGGGCCAAAGACACAAGCAAGACAAAGAGAAAGTGAAAAAAATGGAAAGGCAGGACTGAAAAACTGAGAACAACAGGTGCAAGGAGAGAGTAATCCTCAGTCAAGATTTGCTGCTAATATTTTCTCTCAGATCTAACATTTTCACTTCTAATATTTTCTCTCCAAGTTTAAACAGCACACTGCTACAAGACCATCCTGTCTATGACTTTAAGACTTCAATGCAACCATCATGTGGTGAATTTACACGACTGGATTGCCAAGGACACATTTAATCCATTTATAGACACGGGGACAGATAGAGAGGAAGAGAGAGATAGAGAGAGAGAGAGAGAGAGAGAGAGAGAGAGAGAGAGAGAGAGAGAGAGAGATGCATTCAGAAAGGGGGATGGACATGTAGGAAATGTACTGATAATTCCCTCCAAAATGTTTCCTCACTGGGGAACAAGCCTTTTCCGTTTGCTTGGTATACACACACACACAGAGAGAGAGAGAGAGAGAGAGAGAGCGCAATGCCAAGGAATAAAAAGCCAGATGAATGATAGAAACTTGTCTCTTTTCCTGCCCTGCCCTTCTGCTCCTGTTTATGTTAGTGAGACTGCAGAGGCCAGGCCTATTGGAGGAAATAAACAAACAAAACACACACACACACACACACACACAACTTCCCTTGTGAAGACCTTCCATTCACATAGGAATTAATTCCTATACCTAATCTCCTAATTCCTATGCCTATCTCACTCTCACTTTAAAATAAAGTAACCAAAGGATTTTACAACACACACACATACACACAAACTTCTCCAATGTACAATACACTGTGTATCTGTGTACATGTCATCCTTAGAAATGCAATCACACACACACACACACACACACTGGAGCTTTGCCAGAGGTGCCCTGGGAAAAACAGGATCCCCCCCACCCACCCCAGTGGCTTGATCACCCCATGACCTGTTTCTCATGCCCGGGTCTTTCCACATGACCGAAAAGAACACACACACACACACACACACACACACAGACAAAATCATCTTGTGGGCCTTATGATCTCTGAGCTAATCTCTGACATCAGACTGACATCATTTCCTTAATTTTGAATACTCCCATTTTGTTGTGTAAAATTTCAGCACATACAGTAAGGGTTTTAATGTAGTTCTTTTTTACGTGATGCTATTCCATAATATAAAAAAATCTTTTCTGCATCCTGAGAGCAACAAAATAGAATTGAATTGAAAAAAAAATTGCTTATTTTGCTGCCAGCTTGTATCCATCCAACTGTATTTTCTGGGTTGGACCTAAATGTCCAAATTTGGACATTTGTCTGGACTCCACATGAAAACTGCTTTAGAAAAAAACAAAAACGCTTTTATTGGAAAAAAAAATTAAGAGCCAAAACTGTTCTTCTGATATTAAGGTTCGAGTTTATGGTGTTTATGGTGTAGCACAGCATTTATAAATGATGTCACTGGAGGGGCTTCAAAAGGATAGTAAGACAGTCGTGTGTGTGTGTGTGTGTGTGTGTGTGTGTATTTCTCACATGGTGACAGGTATAGCTAAGCACCGCAGCCTCCAGCCTGGCCTTGTTATCTGAACGACACACTGTCTCCACTCCAGTCCATCACTCAACACCCATTCAAGTGCACACTGCATCTATGCAACCACACACACCCTCTCACACACTCACCCCTACCACCCTTGTCAGGGCCTTCCACTGAAATAATTATTAATACCTGTACCCAAATCTAACTCCAACTTTCAGATAATGTAAACAGATGGAAAACATTTTCTAAAAAAATGATATATATAAATATTATATGATAATATGATATATGACATATATAAATATTTTTGGGGACTAGCTCAATGTCCACAGAAGCTCAAAACTGACAGATATTACTACTCAAATGGGAACACAGCAAAGCACTGACCCAAATATAAAATCTTACCCCCCAAACACACACACACACACCCCTATAGCCAATTAAAGTAGTCTATATGTACATCTCATGAACAGAATTATCCATGGAATCATGAGCTACCCTTTCAAATCTGTCCATAGTCAACAGCTGCCTTTCTTCACCAAATGTTTTCTCTTGCTCAGGTTCACACCAGAGCCAAAGCCTGTCCCCCAGAGACAGAGGGCATGTGGAGAGAATGCACCCAGGAAGAGACACCTGTCCATCACATGGCTCTATACATACATGTTTCGATTGATGGAAAGAAACCGGAGAACCTTGAGGAACCCCACATGTACACGTGTAGATGTGAAACGTGAATCATTAGTATCCCAAAAACTTGTTAGGCGGCAACGCTACCCTTTCCACCACCATGCCATATAAGGTGCATGGTAATCACAATAATAAACAAAATAATGACAAGAACTTCACTCTGTCGGGTGGATAATAAAGGATTCTAAGTGGAAGCTTTTGTGGTAGAAAAGTGTTTAATTTTGGGCCTCTACACACACAACAAAGTATGAAGTGAAGAAAACCAACATTTTCTTGGAAGCCTTCCAATGCTGTAGTAACAATTAGCATTTAAAGTCTTATTGTGAGGATTTCTGCAATGGAGCAGATCTGTCTAAAAAAAATGCCACAAACACCCCCCCACACACACACACACACACACACACACACACAAAAAAAACCTTAATCAGTTCTACCACTGATTTTTTTTGTTTGCTGCAGGCAAAAATGCTTTAATTTGAAATGCTGAAGCTTTTTCCAAATTTTGCAATGCAACTTGCTGCATTTTTTTTATTATGTACCCATGTTCAGCAGTGAATTTCTTCGTCATGTGACTCTCCACAGTTGTAGTTAATAGCTCTTATGAAAGGAGACACTCAGGGCTTTAAGAAATTTAAGAATTTAAGAAGTGTAGTTTTATAGTGTAGTTCGTAAGTTTTTTTTTTTTTTTATTCTGAGCCCAACAGGTCTCACACTGGAAGCCTCACAAATTTTATATCAGACTTGCGACCATAAAATAATTTGTTTATACTGATTGAAAATGTTCCATAAGTCAATTTCTTTTCATCTGTCAGACTGGAACATCAGTGTACTGGTAAAAAGGATTAAACTACTAACTGTGATTTTAAGAGATAGCTGTACTCATGTTCAATTAACATGAATAGAAGATTTTGCTTAATGTGTGTTGAGGTGATCACATGCATACATGATGCATCTTGGCCCAAATCTTGCAAAATTGCAAGTTCCTCTGAAAAATCGTAGTGATTGCAAAATCCTGGAGGCAATGTTTAACGTGTTGTTGATTTGGACCTGCAGTTTGCATAATGCTAATCTGGTAGCTATAGTCGTTCTCATTTGCTAGCTACATTAGCTCCAGAGCAACGACACTTCAAGTTTAATTACGCTACAGCTCAACGTCCTGGCTGAGCAAGTGGAACATTGTGTACAATGAGATTACAGCCAGGCTGCTCCTTTACTGCTTTAAGACCTGGTTGCAAGATGGATCTGATGAAGGCAAAGTCATCGGTATAAACACACACTCACAGGGCATTCCATTTTCCAATCACTCTCAGAAGGTTACCTGTTGCTAATACTAGACAGAGAGAGAGAGAGAGAGAGAGAGAGAGAGAAATAAATAAAGAGAGACTGAGAAAGAAAAAGAAATAGGAGAGAGGTAGAGATGGAAAGAGAAAGAGATGGAAAAGAGGAAAATTAGGAAAAAATTTTGGAAAAAATAAAAAAAAAATTAAAGGAGACAGAGATGATAAACAAAGTTATGTCATTCGTCTCCTGAGACAGAAACATGTGGGGGGACAAAAAAAAACACACACAGGTCTCTGATAGGTTACTGAAATGTGATCCAGTGACACTCCCTCAATTTTCTTTACTTGAATTAAGTAAGGAAGTAGGTCACATAAAAAAGTCTCTTAAAAACACACACACACACAGTCTGTTCCTCAAGGCTCTTATACAGAGAGAAAAGATAGGCCACATTCCTTCTGCTTGATTAACTGAAAACAACAGAGCCACCAGATTCCCTCTTCTTCCTCTCCTCCTCCTCCTCTTGCATGTCTTTCCACCGTCTCTCACTGTTCTCTGTTCCCACTATTCTGTTCTATTGAGTTGTTTCTGAGCTTTCTCTGTTCTGTCTTCCCAATATCACTTCTCACTTTTGAAGTCATGCTCCACCACTCCACTCTCTCTCTCTCTCTCTCTCTCTCTCTCTCTGATATCACACTCCAATCTTGCTGCAGAAAAAAAAACAAGGGGATGACCTCACCTCTCTACTATGCATTACCTCCTTCACTGGCTTTAAAGAGGAAGGAGAAAAACAGAGGTGTGGAGAATGTGTGACAGAAAACGGCAGAGGGAAAATTTCCGGGTCAGGATTAGGGTCAGGGTCAAGGCAAAACAAGCAAAGGTCGGAGGTCATACCTTAACACATTACCACATGTTGAATAACCACTGCTAATCACCAGCTACTGTAAGATGAGTGTTAATGCTACAAACCTAAAACAGATTCCATGAATATACATCCTGAAGTTTTCTATAATATACACTGGGCACTACAGCTTTGTTTCCTACAGCTAGCAATGATTCTAAAACTGATGTCACACAGGCTGTACGTCTAGGATTAATTTAATCTGGTATGATGGCATTCATCATTTAAAATCTGTAAGGTCTTCAGGTAAATACTGTGCTGATGAGTGATCAGTTAAATATTACTGAAAGGTTACTGAGCTGTTCAAGTCTGCTTGTGCTCCAAGACACCCGCTTCAAGCTGAGCAGGAAGGGATAATGAAAGAATGGGTGTGAGATCAGCAGTGAGCACTTTGTTGCTTCAGGCCTGGAAGTCTCGAGCAGCATTCTCCCAGCATCCTTCCCTGCAACTCGTCAAGTCCATCAGTAACCACAACAACTTCCTGTTTCTGTTCCCCAGCTTCCTGTCTGCAAAGGATCACTCCACACCACTGCTGTCAGAGGAGCAGGCCAAGGGTCCAGAAATACACTCATACAATTACACACACACACACATACCCACACGTGTATTTACCAGATCGAAGAAAATTTCTTCTAGATATTGAAGTTAATTTGCTGTCCATAGTAGACAGCTTATTGTTTAGAACTAAAAAAATCAAGTATGCATACACACACACACAAACAATCAACAGCACAATGAGCAATACATAGGTATTAACTCGTCATCTCTCCTTTCTCTTCCGCACACCACACCCTTTCATTCTTCACTTCTATCTCTATGCTCCATCCTCCCTCCTTTCTCCATCCTCTCCAATTTCAGGGATCAAGTGAGGTATGGTGCTCATGGCATAAAAAAAAACCTCCTTCACCGATTTCTACTCCTCCAACGGGTGAGCACAAGGCACACGTCCCTCCGTCTAGTCAACCACAAGTATGTTTGGGTGTTCAGACCATCTGCTCGCGTCACACACTCCTTAAAGAAATGCTTTAACCAGCAGGTTTTTTGTCCCCATTTATTTCTCCCTCTTTCTCTCTTACACACACACAGCAGTAATGATAAAAACAGGGTGCTCTACTCCAACACACCCAAACCATTAAACCCAGTGGTTCTGCTAGTGATAATAATCTTCACCTAACACAATAAACATTACATCACTAATGCGTTCAAGAGAATCCAGAAAATGATCGCACATATTCAGCTGTTTTGGCAGAAACTGCATAGTATTGTTGTTATTCTTCTGGCACCAAGAAGTGTAAACTTTTTAACATATAACCAGACAGTGCAAGACCATGTCCAAAGTCTAATGCTTCCCAGTGTGGTGATGTCATTCTTATAAACGAACCTGTGAGGACCCCATCAGTGCTAAACCTCCCTGTGTCTTTAATAGCTTACTGCAACGTGATAGTAGTTAACTACTCTGCATTGATATGTCTTAAAAAATAACGGCTAGTGTAATGTTAGTCAGCTACTAACATTTAATATCTTAAATTAGCTAGTGTCTTTACAATGCTAGTCTATCAATTTTAGTTGGCTTTACTGAATTCATGGGTGTGCTTCTTGTACAACAGAGAGTCCTCTGTTACAGAAAGGTTATATGTGCAAATGTGGTCTGTGGTGCAGACAAACCAATTTCAAGATCCAAGTGGGAAAATTTGAATGCAAACCATCAAGCAAACATTGAACCTAATTATATTAAAGGTCATGAAGCAGGATTACTGAGGCTAGTATTCAGATACACAGACAGTGTGTTTATTTTCACTTACCTTTATTCATTTGCCAGACACAAGCTTAGACGATCAGGTGCTAATACTAATGCTTCATTTTGCTTCATCAGTGTTTCTTTTGCAACAAGTGTGCCATCGAGTTTACTCTAGTCTTTGTCTCAAACCAATTGTGTATGCGCGCAAGAGACAGAGAGACGACTGTGAATGATGACTCAGATTGGACCAAATTATCCGAGCTGAAAGTCAAGGCCAGTGAGGCATTTTAACTCTTATCTAGGTCATAATGACACTTCATTAAACAGGGGGAAAAAAGCATTTCAATTTCAGGACGCAGGAATGTTGGCTAACCAGCACAGTATCAATCAAGGTAATTCATTTGTGCCCGTCACAGTCAGCAGTCGAAATTTCAACAGAGCACAAAGAATCAAGAACAGCCAGGCACCAACAAAATCTAGAGAAAGTACGCAACCATAAAAGGTGCTAAAAGAGAATACGACCTAGCCTTGCCCTACAAAAGGGTAGATTCATTATACACATCCAGAGAAGAAACTAATCTCTGAAAATGTGTAACAATTTGTAATAAATCTCAATCTATATACAGTATATACCCCCCAAATCCAGGGCACTCTTAAATTGAAAATATATAGAGGCCATTTCACAGGAACAACCGCTAGGCAGCCATTAGAAATCTTATAACAAACTGTTCCCTGAGCTAAATTGTTATCTAAATACACAAGGAGGTAAAATGATCTGTTCAAAACATGCCAGGAAAGAATGAGCATGACTTTTCAAACAGCTAGAGGAAAAAAAATGCATGCACTTGCACTGAAGAAAGTGAGGCATATGGGGCATATCAGAAACGCACAATACGCATACACAATAAGGTGTACGTTCATACTAAGCGAATGTTTGAGGAATAGAAGAAATAAAACTCCTGAGAAGACTTAAGATCCCTATTTGGCCCATTGCTTGCATCTAATCTTTTACGATCACAGACAAAAGCAGATCTCGTGCCATAAAAGCACTTCACTGGAATCTGAGTCAATATGTCTCACAAAAGGAGACCATGAGGCATAGATACTACTACTGATACAGGTACACATGCACACATGCTTCTCTGAGATCTAGCTCTAACTACTTTACAGGATGATTGATCCATCTTATATTTGGGATTACAGGTACAAAAACTAAAAAACTCTAGTCTTCAGTGCATACATCAGTGGTTTCAGCTTAAAGCAACACAAAAAGAGATTTCCGTTTTCCAAGGATTGCACGTGCAAACACCAACAAATCACCAACATTTCATATTTACATACTAGCATCACACAGACATAAAACTTTAAAAAAAATAAATAAATACAAGTGACCTACCACACGTGGTTTGGTTTTAAGTGGGACCTGAGTCAGCTCATCACTGGACTTCCTTTGCAGTTTGGGGTCAATACTGGCTGTTGCAGGAGCAGAGCTGGTACCTTCCATAACAGCCCCTTCACCAGGGGCATCTGAAGACCCCTCGGGTGGATTCAAGGCCAGAATGTACTGTTCCGTCACATCCTCTAATGATGGGGTTCCTTCTCCTTGTCTGCATCTTGAGAGCTGTTGGGGTTCAGGGCTTTTAAAAGAGCTACGCTGTTGGTTAGATGTTGAAATGGGCACAAACGTTGCAGGCTCACTGGCATGGCGGACATGTTTAGGCCTTATTTTAGGTACAGGAAGCTGAGGCAGGATGGACTTGGAAGGATCCAGATGATCTTCATAAGTCTGATCTTCGTGCTGTTCCTCTAACTGGTCCCCATCATCGCAAGACTGTTGATGTGCGACACGGTGTGTGCGTTTCTTGTAACCGCGACGACTTATGCAAGGAGACAACACCTGTGCCAGCTTTGGGTCAAAGGGCAACTTTGGCTCCTCATTGCCCATTTTATTAACTCCATTGCGGTCAAGATGGCAGGGCAAAAGCTCTGATTGGGATGGAGAGCTCCTGTTGGAATACTGCTGACACTGCTCATTGTTTCGCTCCCACAGCTCATCTCTTTGCTCTGACAAGATCGGCTCACTGCTTGAAGGAGGAATGGGCTGCTCTAACTCATTAATAGGTTCATTAGAATGTTTCTGGACTTCAAGGGCTGGAGAAGCCAGTTCACCCCGTCTGCTGGGGTCACTAAAACTCTTCTTTTTCACTGCTTTTCCATTTGCCTTCTCATCAATGAGCTTGTCCATTGCACCAGGTTCATGCACTATGCTCTGTATCACAGTGCTGTAATCCCGCAGCGAGTCATTATACACAGACAGATCACTAGCTGCACTGCCGGTACACTCTGACAGATCAGCTGCAGAGGAATCTGCACTTACACCAACCTTTGAGTTTAGAGAGAGTGAGCCAAGTAGGTTGCTATCCATGGAAAAACTGTTACTGCCATCCTCTGCTACTGAGCGACTCCGGTGCGGCATGGGATCACTGAGAGATCGGTAAGCAGACTCACCATTTGACTCCCCGTTACTGCCATTGCTGGAGTCTGAGCCATTGTTGGCAGCTGAGGAGAATTTCCTCCGTCTTCGAAGAGCACTGGGAGTAGGCGGAGCCTCTAAAGAAGCCTGGTTTACATTTTTACTGATGCTTACATCCCCTATAGCTACTGCCTCATATTCTGTCCTCACAGATGGAGCAGGAGCAGAAAGAGACTTCTCCAGCGTCATGTTGGGTGACTGGTCCTCATACAGTCCAGACTTAGTCCAAACAGTGAGCGTCTGGCCTAGCAAGTCTGTGCCAGAGGACAGCCCTCCATATAAGCCTGCCTCTGGCTCTGTGACAATTCCTTCATCTGTGAGACTTGATTCATGTCCCGAAAGTTCATCCAATGACTTATCACCAAACATGTTCTCCTCTGAATTTCCTCTTGGTAAACATTTCCCACTTTCTCTTTCAGCCTGCTTTTTGTTTACAGTCTCTACAATCTGTCCATCCATCCTCTCCACTTGCTTCATGCTTGTTTCTTTATTAGCTGCCACTATGTCAAAATTCCCATTTCTTTTAAACCCTGCAATGTCATCATTATCATTATCATTATCATAATCATCATCATAATCCTTGTTAGCACTCATTTGACAAATATCTCTTATTACTTGTCTTGCTTCTTGAATGTAGCGATCTTGTACAGGGGTTGGCATCGGCTCTTCATAATCATAACAACCTCTGCAATCATCACTCTCCACCTCTCTATCAGAGATGACTACTCGATCTCCATCACTTTCACAGTCCAGTCTTTGCTCAGAAAAACTCCTCATAGCTGACCCTAATGGTTTCTCCGAGTAAGTGAAAGACTTGGTCCTCCTCAAAGTAGCAGTGAGGTCCTTTAGTGAGGGCCTTCTAGAGTTCAACCCTGCAGTTCTTGAGCCCATTCGGTACATAGCTGATGTGCTTTGAACACCCTGGTTGCTGGATTTCAGACTTTCTTCACCTTCTTGGCCTCTCTTCTTCATTCTTAGCTCTGATAAATCAGTTTTCAGGTAACTCAGCAGTGACAGAGTTTCTGAAGCAATATCAGGATTTGACATTGATATTCTGTCTTCATCTTTTTCATGACTGACAGGACGGCAACCTAATCTGTTTTCTGAAGCTTTAGGAGCGCCTTCTCCTTTATTCATGCTAGGCACCAGCCGAGGACGAACACGGACAGGAGCACGAGAAAAATTGTCCCCATGCCCAAAACTAGGTGAGCGGTACATAGTGGCATTGCCATGATATGTTTTGCTAAGGACAGAAGATGACGCTCTGTTGGATGTTGAACTCACAAGATCTTCAGCCTTCAGAGTCTCAGTGCTGGAATATCTGCTACTGCAGCGTGACCCCAAGGGGGTGGAGAGAAACGAGGGAATGGTTACTTTTGACACACGTGATACAAATGGGACATTACTGGTGCCAGCTTGTCCTTCAGATGCTTTACATAAACGTCTATAACTGTCCTGAACAACAGAGGAACCCCGAGCTCTCTCCCACATCTGCCCAGTAACGTAGGGCTTAGACCGGAAGCTGTCAAGCCTACGTCCCTCCATTTGAGAATCACATGAACGCTGGTGGCGCTCCAGGTGCTCCATCATCACGGGCTGGTTGTCACTGTCATCAGATTCCTCATTCTCTCTATTGCAATTGCTTTTCTTCTTTTTCCTCAAGGAACGACGTCGAACTTGATGAGCTAATCCTGCTGGGCTGTCTTCCTCACTACCTGAAGACCTATGAGAGAGTTTGGCCCAGGCATCATGCTTGTTTCTTGAAATATATGTGCCAGTTCCTTCACTGCTGTGCACAAACGAAAGTGTTTTTCTATCTGACTCGTCCTCCTCTTCTCCAGAGCTCAATCTCTCACGAGTGCTGACCGGTTCCACGGAGGAGCCCGTCTGTGGTTTTGAGGAACTATGTGAGGAATGCAAACTATCTGATGGCTGCGGCTGCTTCGCCCTCTGTCTCTGCTCCTGCCGCTGCTCACTGTAAGCACCCGAATGGGACCTGAGAGGCAGTGCAATAGAACTAGTGCGAGGTGGAGGGGTGGGTGGAGTGGGTCTGGGGTCACTGTCTGTCCATCCCTTTCTTCTAATTTTTTGAGTCTCGACTCTACTTATATCCGTTGACGGTTTTCTTGTCACAGAGCTAAGATCACCATCATGAGAATGCTTTTCTGTGCTAAAACCAGAGTCCATACCCTGATGTCGGTTAGCATCATGATCTGAGCTGTTTGTGTCCCGCCAGTGTCCTCTTGGCTGCAGTGGCGACTGCCTGTCGCTCTTGTCTGAAGACGTGTTGTCGTCTTTTGTGTTGTAGGAATGGTGAAGGTGATAGTCATCAGATTTCAAGTCCTCTCCATCTGACATTGACTTGTGCTTCTTTCTGTGACCATCCCCGAAAAGCTCTCTAATTTTTGTAACGCTCGGCCAGCTCGAATCTATGTGAATAGTTTCACCTTGGGAAGAGCGATGGCGGCGATAAGACTTGCATGTTGAAAATCCTAGGACAAAAATATCATCTTCTGAATTTACAGTGTTACCACTAAAGCTGTCAGAGCCATCACTGATTTCAGAATAATCAGTCTTACCTGCTCTCGTGCCACCTCCGATCTTTCGAACCCTCCTTTTATGACCTCTATCCGAATCCGAGCCAGAGACGGACTCTTGACACTTATGATCCGAAAGTTTGTCGCTCAGGTTTCCAGAAAGATCTTTGTTCTGATCAGGGAAACATCCTGAAATGTCCTGGGAAGATGATTCATCTGGAGATCTAATCCTGTGTGAAACTGTAGACTGAAGGACTGAAGTGCTGCCTGAATTTGTGTTTGTTCCAAACTTTTCAGAGAGCTGGCGGATTGAGGGTGAAATGGTATGAGTGGATCCCTTCTTCAGCTCTGCCCTCGAGAGGCTGGCTGCTGAGATTTTGGAAACTTTTCTAGCCACAGCAGCACTGCGCATATCCGAGGGCTGTGCAGCCGGAGGGGGAAGGGCTCCTCCAGTCTCCAAATCCTCCGAGCCGTGGCGCTGATCCTCGGCACCCGAACCGCTTTTATTGGCCTTCCAATTGTGCAGCTTTTTAAAAGAGACACTCCGGTAAACCGCAGCTTTGCTTTGCGTCTCCTTCTCTGCCATCCTGTCTCTCTTTCCTCTCGAATATTTGGCGTTTATATTCCCTCGGTTTTTTTGTTTGTTTGTTTGTTTTTTTTTAGTTCATCGATAGATCCACAGCCTTTCTCGTGTGTTTGCTTTTACAACCTGTAAACTAACGCCGCGTCCCCATTGACCCGGCTCTGTTTTTACGCAACAAATCAAACTTTACAAAACAAAACTTTCCACCTCATGGAAACTGATGCAAGCGCGAGTTTCCCAGCATTGCTTTCCTTCCGCTTAATTTCCATCCATGAAGGAGGAAAAGAGGCTCAAAGTCTGACCAGCAAGTTCCTGACTTGTTGAACTCCACCGAAAGTTTCCTCAAAGTAAATCCCATATCGGAAGCTGAGCGCGTCTCTGCATGAACGCATCTTTCTTTCAGACACCAGCGTGCTCACAGTGATTCAGACATCATTAAGGTTGACTTATGTGCTGTGTTTTTTGTGTGTTTTGCATGCCTAAGTGGTTGGTGGGAGTGAGGGAGGGCGGGACTGAGGCATGGGGAAGGGGGAGAGTAAGCCCCTGGGGTAATGGGGGAAGAAGAACTGCGCTTCCTCTCTGATGGGAAAATACACAGACACACACATACCCGCACACACAAAACCATGCTGCTAAATAAACATCAAGAGCGTGCTATTTACATCCTGGATGTAGATCAAGAGCTACTGGATGTGAGAAAAACAAAAACACCTAGAATTCAAATTCTAGTGATTCCCTCGAGATTTGTGTTTACACTCTGTGTCTTAACAGAAAAACTGAAAGGAAAAAAAAATGGCCTGCATCCCCCCCTCCTCCCAACCAGGTCATTGAATCCGGGTTTATTGCCCTCCTGAGTTTTTTGGCATTTTTGTCATTTCTCAGATTTGTTCTATTCCTGGCTTCAATCCTGTTCTCCCCTGTGTCCTTATGGGTTTCCTCAGGCATCTCTGTTTTCCTCCCATCTCCATGCCACGTGATAGACGAGCACCCCATGTACAGCAGATTGTGTTCCCACTATCCTGGCCAGGATAAAGTGGTTCCTTAAGACAAACAAATGGATTTGTATATTTACGCATGGTAAAAACAGGCAGTTTCACTGTACAATGAGATTCCTATTCTGAATTCCTACTGCTTACCATCACTGCTGTACAGTATACAGATACTACAAAATAATATATATGAAACAAATGTGAGCGTGAATTATGTATGCTGTAGTGCAATAAACCTATAAATATCAATTTTTGAAAGAAATTGAGCTTTAGTTTATATAAATATAGTGAAATATAATAAAAATATAATATATAAAAATATAAAGTAGTTGTATTTATACAATCTGGTGCTCAGCCCATACAACCGTATAGACTGGTGCCGAAACTGCTATCAGTGGGAGGCATGCTTGGTGAAAATCACTGATAAGTTTGATGGACTGACTTTGTAGCATCTACCTGATGATGGGTGTGTAAAGAGAGTTTTGGTGGGTTCGGTCTTAATATACTATATTAATAATAATAATAATAATAATAATAATAATAATACTGTGGCTCTCCTGATGACCCTGGTCTGAAAAATGACCAAATATGGCACTTAATCCACTCCTTGCTGCTCTTGCTTCATGTGTATGTTGTGTTAGGTTATTTGTGGAAAGGTCACATGATTCAAAGTTGTTTATAGAAGTGCACTTTTATTTTCATTTGTATACAATTATACATCCATTCATCATTCAGTCATTCATTTATCAGTAATGGCTTTATTCTGTTTAAGACTCACAGAAAATAAGAGGCCTATCCAGGGAACACAGGATAGACCATGTCAGAAGCAGGAATATACCCTTGATGGGATGCCAGTCCATTACAGTGTTCCGCGCACACACACACACACACACACTTTTGCATAGCTACCTACTACCATGTTTATATTAAAGGAAGAGAGAGGAAACTGAAAAACCCTGAAAAAGGACATGCAGACACAAAGAATATTCACAGAACTGCACACAGAGATCTGGAGCTCTGAGGTGCTACCATGCTGGCCTGCATTTTTACAATTTTATTGTATTTGATAACAATGAACCTGAAGACAAAACACAACTTCTGGTGGTTTTTACTGATTTCTGATACTGTATATTAGTGCAAAGTTTAGATCTAAGGACATGAGCAAAGCAGGCAACAGCAAACATTGTGGCATGACAAAAGCATAATTTACTAATTGTCACAGTGATGACTATTTTTTAAAGTTCTATATTTCTAAAATTCACATTTAATGGTTTACCCATACAGCACAAACACACGAGTTTTATAGCTTCACAAAACTACAAGACACTGAACAGCTTCACAAATTAGTCATATTCTCACAAGGCCAAAAACAAATCACAAATGTTTAAGTGGCACAGCATTTTCACTACATATGTCTTTTCAACAGCTACACACATTTATATTCATAAGGTTTGCTGGTGTAGTCTTAAGATGCAAGTGTGAGATGCATCACCACATGCAGGAGTGCAGATTATTAAGTCTTCATATATTTATTAAGGGAATTATACAGTGTGAAGCTTGCATACTTGTATTATAGATTCAGTCATGTTTTTATATCAGTACTTGCTTAAGAAAAACTAGGGTGTTATATTTTGTTCAGAACAGAAATACTTTCCCTTTAAATAGAGACAAGTCAGAGCAGCTAAATGCAGAAAGACTAGACGCATTGCTGCTAGCTCTTCTTGGTAAATCACACCACCTATTGGCTGAAGTCTTACATGGTGCCCTTCACATTTATTTACATTTACACGTAGCAGGAATTATCGTTACGGCATACATGTGTACAAGAAGACAAACAGTACTGTGTGTTGAAAGGATGTTCAGAATGAGTATATTGTTTTTAGAAGATTATGGTGAGATTATGTTCTTAAGTAAGCGTAAGACCTGAGACTTGTTATTAGGAAGTGCAGAAGGCCATTTGTAAAGTTTTATGACTTGACAGTGAATTTCACCCATGTCCACATAAGGGCTTTTGGCCCAGTTACCCCTGGGTATTTGTAAATTCTGGATTCTTTTTCAAGTTTGACACTGATCATACTTTACCTGGGATTAACAATTAATCCTGGCTATTCATAACCTGATATTTCACACTGTATATTCTTAAACCCTCGGTTTACCTTCTTATTTGCATATTTGGGGTGTTAACAATCATGATTGGATAAATACAGCGTGCAATTCTGTGATCTTCAGTGTTTTGCCGCCTGTGCCACCAAGCTGTTTTTGTTAGGTGACGCACCGTCCTGGTTTTGACATGATATGAGGCACGTGCTGTTCAATTTCTGATGTCTGGTCTGTTGCTAATCATTAAGCCATTATGTTTTAAACACCGCATCGTTTCCCCCTTTGTAAACATTTGGTGCCAAAATGCGTAAGTAACTCCACAGAAGTGCTGCTACTCCATTTCTAAATTGAAACGTTCCTCTACAATGCGTTAAAAGTGATGTTTAGAACAACGGAAAACTGGATTAGGCAGAGTGAAAAGCCCTGTGTATATACATATATATATATATATATTTCCCTACAGCCTCCAAAACACTATCCTTACACAGCCAATAAAGGACTTTTGGCCAAGTTTCACTGGAAACTTTGTGCTGTTTTTGCTAGTGTTTCACACTCTCACACTCTTTCATATTGTTTCACACTAACCACCCTTTCTAACACATCCTTCCATTTTATCCTGGCTTGGGACTGGTAGTGAGAATGCACAGGAGAGTGGCTGGGTCAGTTACTGCCTGGGAATCGAACCCAGCTGTAGCAGTGAAACTGCAATATTTGTGTACCACACACATTAACTCATGAGTATACATTTTGTTTTATCATAAATGAATAAAAAAAAATCGTATGACTATCTGTGGACTTTCTAGTACAAAGTCAGCACATTTTGATTAACTGAGATTCAGTTTTTATATTAACCCTCTGTACAAAAAAAACTAGAACTAAAGTCTTGAAACATGTATTGACCTATTAATATTGATCATTAATATGATCATGTATTGATCATATTTGTTGGTTTAAAAAATGACTACAATTAACCTTTGATGGGCTGATTCAGGCTCAGGTTCATTTATAGAAGATGTGATTAATTAGGGTAATAATTATTAATTATTAATACACGTGGCAGAAAAGTGATGTCAAATTCTGCAGACACCTGCAGAGGTTTTATGTAGATTTTAGTGTTTTAGGCTAAAGAAAGAACATGTATGAAAATGTTTTTTCCATTCTACAGTCTTACTGTTAATTTGCTACGTGATTTGATAAAATGTCATTATACTGTTTGCATCATTTATTGAATTAGAGCAGGGGAATCAGAGAGTAAGAATTGAACCTAGGTGCGAGCCTATTATGTGCATGCATGCTTTTAGATTTCATGCCCTTAATGATTTTTGGTTTATTAGTTTTTTTGGTGGTCTTTCTCCTTGTTTGCTGTTTTCTCTGTATGTAGTGACCCTGAGCAGCAGGCTACGTGTGCTGCGTCTAAATTTGGGCTGTGTGAAGTAGAACAGGATAGGATCGAGCACACTGTTCATGCTGGCAAAGGGCCTCGTACTCTTATAGACCACAGAAAAAAAGTTTCGAAGTTGGCATGGAGCATCAGGCAAGGTCCTCACTGACAGGTACATTGTTTTGGTCACATGAAAAGGTAGGAAGCTGACAGCAAACACCAGCACCACAATAGCAATCATCCTCACAGCCTTGCACTTCTTCTCCTTTGCTGCTTCACCACTGGCATCACCCGGTTGGCACAGAACCCGTGCCATCTTGCAGTATAATAGCACAATGACCATAAAAGGCAACATGAAGCCCAGACAGGTGAGGGCCATGCCGTATGGGTAGTATTGCTGCGAGCGTTCAGGCACACTCAGATCGTAGCACACGGTACGATTTCTCTGGATGCCAGTCGCTGCAAATTCAAATGTAGGTGCACATAAAAGTGCCACAATGACCCAGACACTGGCACACACAGCCCATGCCAGCTTGCGTCCTGCTCTTCTGAGCCATGGGGACAGCGGATGGCAGATTCCCATGTAGCGCTGAACGCTGATGCAGGTAAGAAAAAGGATGCTGCTGTGCAGGTTACTGTAGAACTGGAAGCGTACCCATCTGCATGTGAGCTCTCCAAAGGGCCAGTAGTCTCGACTGCCATAGTTGTAGATGAGCAGAGGGAGAGAGCACACGTACAGGAAGTCAGCTGCCGCCAGGTTCAGCGTGTAGATGTTCGTCCGAGTCAGGGAACGTCTGCTTCCCCACAGCTGCAGGATGACGGCAAAATTGAGTGGCAAGCCGAGGACGAAGACCACGCTGTACACCACAGGGAGGAGAATGCGCTTAAAATCCTCATTGTAGGTGCAAGAAGGCAGAACAGACGATGAGGAGGAAGTATTCTCCATCCGAGAAATGATCGATTTACATTCTAAAACAGAGACAGGAAAGAGACAGAGAATTAAAACACATAGTAGGAGTGATAAAGAGTCATCAGCTGGTCAAAAGTAGAGTCTTCATTTTATTTCATTTCATTTCTCTTCTGGTTAGTCAAGTGATTGTTTAAAAAAGACAAATGTATGTCATTTTATGAGCCTCTGGCTTCACCAGTTCCTCCTACATCCCAAAAACATAGCAGTAGGCAAACTGGTTACTCTGAATTGCCCCTAGTTGTGAACAAATGTGTGAATGTGTACAGACCAATGCCCTATACAGGGTGCATTCCCACCTCAAGCCCAGTGTTTCTGAAATAGGCCACAGATCCACTGATCCTGACTAGAATAAAGTTGTTACTGAAAATTAATAAATAAACCACAGGAAATACTTTAACCACTGATATAGTGCTATATGTACAGATATGTACAAGCAGGAGACAAAAAAAAGGAAGACCCACTGGCCCTGTTATTATCTGTGGGAATAATTCCTGATGGGAGTGGTCTCTTCCAGGATGACCCTGCCCCCATTCACAGTACATGAAGTCGCACTGAATGGTTTAGAAGCTGAAAATGTAAATCATATGGTTACGGCTTTCACAGTCATCAGATCTCAACCCAATCGTTCAGCTACATGGAAGCAACATGTTAGACAGTGCTTTCTACTATCATCATAAAACCAAACCTCTCTTCAGTACTTAAGAGTTAGTTGACACATATGTATGAAATACACATACAGTATTCATTACCAAAACAAATAAAGATGAAGTAAGAACTTTATGATTCATGTCCCAAGACTTAAATATTAATACTTTTGAACTATAAATGAGCTCATAAAATAAAAGGAACTGGTCCACATAGCTCTTAATTCAATCCCAGGATCTGGATGTAATTTATCTAGGAAGTCAGTGTGTTATGCTACTTGGCATTCACACCAAGGGCTTTGGCATCAATCACACTAATCTGACTCAGAAGCAGCCAAGCTAATTCCTTTCAAGTATTTCAATTCGTTAATCCTTGGCACCACAACTTGAATATGTGTGTTTGCATTTTGGAAGTTACAAGACACACAAGTGTGCATCATTAGATAGATATTCAGTTTGAAATCTATATGCAGATAAAAACAAGGCTAAAATGAATTGCCCTAGAAGGACTGTACATTGAAAGTTGAATATTATACAGACTTTAATAGAAATACTATGAATAGTGTGTACTAGGTATAGTAGGCATAGTGTGTAATATAAAGGTCAATCATTCTTCTTGAGGAACTGCTTTATCCTAGTCAGGGTCCAGCTTGGAAACCTATCATGGGAACACTAAGCATGAGGCTGGAATGCACCATAAATATGACGGCAGTGCAGGACATTACCACAAATTCTACATACTTCGAGCAAGTTCAAATTGCCAATCCAGATACTACATCACATATTATTTGCAGGAAACTAGAGACCTAGGAGGAAACCCATACAGACCCTTGAAGCACATGCATGGAAACTCCACACAGACTGCACCCGGAGCTCAGAACTGAACCCATGACCTTTAAGCTGTGAGGCAGCAATGCACTGCACCATTGTGACCTAGTATACAGCCTGAATATTAGCAATTATGAATATTATGAATACTGTGTAGTAGGTATTGTATACATGTGTAGTGGTTTGGAAAAAACGTTATAGGACCAGGAGCTGAGATGCACTCCATCATTCCAGGAAAATTACACAAGCATTGATAAAGAGCTTCAACTGAAAGTACCCTACATTCTCAAACACAGCTTTGAAGCGAAGGTACCCAGCATAGCATTTTTAGTTTCAGGAAGAGAATTTTAAACTGAGATCTCGAGATGAGTCAGGACTGTGCATGTTTAAGGCATACTTCAAAACCTATCATTAGTTGGGCTCTGAAAAGGTAATCCATTATAAAGCTTGCATTACTAGTACTGCCTTGCCGAGTTAAATCTGTCTGCTGAAAACCCTGCACTTGTGTCAAAACCCTGTCCTGTGCCTGATGCATGAGAAGAAAAAATACAGCTGGTCCCAGATTTAAATATAGTATATATATATAGTATAAGAATAGGAGTAAATACAGTGAGCAATGTAAATAAAGAATGGTATACAAAAGAGTGTACAGAAAAAACTATGAATATAACATACAAAAAATATGACAAAGTACAAACAAATCCTGACTTAATAATTGAATGTAATGACCTATACTGTAAATGATACTTTTAACATTTTAAATACACTTTACACTTCAAGGATGAATTATTATTTACAAAAAAACAAGTAATGTATAATAAGATGCCTCTGCAGTTAAGGAATGAGAGAAGACTCAGAGATTTGTACAGTGTGTGTGTGTGTGTGTGTAAGGAAATCGGAAATCTGTACAGTGTGCCAGGAAGCTTCAGCAGACTCGATTGTTTCCTGTGAGTATAATTATAGTTATGACTGAGATTGAATGTGTTCCAAACCGGATGTTAAACCTTCCAGCAATAAACTGAGGAGAATAATAGAGGACTAAGACTATCACATCCTGAAATTAATAGTGTGAAACATCTATTATGAATACAGTGTAATAATATATTGTAATGTCCCCATACTGTGAATGGTGTATGGTAGAGATAGGGATGTTTAGGGACCTTACGATTTTTCCAGAATCACTTTCACTATTTGTGTCAATTGGTGTATAAGAATAAATGCATGTATATATTTATATAATTCACATATTTTAAATGTCCTATTAATTCTCAAAACACATTTTTACTGCACTATGCACCTGTCTCTCTCATATATACATTTTGTATGGACTATTTATACACATAACAGACCAAATTTTCAGGGCACTATGCACACACACATTCATACTCATTCTCACCCATTCAGTTTTACTTATCCAGTCCACCTATCAGCATTTTTCTGGGAAAACATGAGAAAAGAAAACTCACACAAACTTGGAGAATATCACATATGAAACTCCACACAGGCAGTAATCTGAGCTCAGGGTTGAACTGGGGATCATGGAGCTGTGAGCTGGCAACATCCCTCTGACGTAATGTGTTAATCTGAAAGCAGAGTAAGAATTAATTGAACAATTTAATGTGGAATGGTAATAACTCATGGGAGGGGCATTATGTTGCTTGTTTACCTCTGGTTTAGGCCATACCCCCTTCAGGTTTAAATCTGAATACATATAGCAGCATTGTGTTACAGCCCTAATATTTACATTAACCAGTGTCAGTATTAGAAATAGCACGAATACTGTTAATGTAAATGTGTACAGTGATTGTTGTAGTGTGTGCATATAGGAATAGTGTGACTAGAAATAGCATTTATAAAATGATCAAGTTAATAGTGTAGGCTATAGCATAATCTATTGTTTAATAAACTGTACATTATTATGCTACGTTCACACATACAGTGATTTTATTGCGGCAAGTCACCAGCCGCTGTACTATGAACTCACTGCCAGATGCCATAGTAATAATGTTTATCAGTGGGTGGTGCAACTAGCATTGAAAAAAATCAGTTTACTTGCCACTAAAATGAAACATTGTGGAGGGAGTTTTGGCGTTTATGTAGAAAATTTAGCAGTATATATATATATATATATATATATATATATATATATATATATATATATATATATACACACATGCATCATATAATACATAATGAAAGAGATTCAGTGTGTGCTCTTTCCCATGGATCATATGCGCCCTACTGTCTTCACTCCCATTGATTGTCACTGCAGAAAGTTCATATTTGCATAAAGTTCAACATTTCTCAACATTGTTGCGTCACTGGACACAAACACATCTAGTCAGCAACGTTGCTGTCGCTCATGTCATGCCATAAGTTGCCAGCTCTCACCGAAAATGACTCTTTGTTGCTGTGAGTCACTGTATGTGTAAACATTTAGTAAACCCATCTGTATTGTTTAATAACTGCAACACCTTCCTACACCAGCAGGCTGCGCACTCTCACAGGAAGCCACCAGGTTCAAGGAAGCCTGTGCTGTGCATGTGATGCTTTCACAAGCTATTAGGACTGACAGAGTTCATCTCATTAGAGTTGAATTTTTAAAGTGCTGCAGTGCTTCCAAAAACGAACTGACGCATCTTTAATTTCTTAATCCTGCCTCCTTCAGCCTGTGATCCAATAATCGATCATCTGCCATGTTTAAGGTAGTTCTTGAAATTCAGACAGAGGATTCTAGGAATGTAGAGATAGGAGTCTATAGAGGGAGTATACACATTTGTTTCCTAGTCAGAAGTATTGTTTTTTAGCCTGTGTGGTAAGGCTATGATATAAATTCTTAAAATTCTTCCCACCGAGTTATGGTACCTAACAATAATAAGGACCACAAATACAAACTGATCGTCAGTAGACTGCAAGTTCGAATCCCTGTGATGCCTGTGGGTGGAGGGATGTCATACAGTCCTCTTGTCAATCAGGGACACATGCCGATACATGGGTGCTGTTAGCATATTTAAGTAGAAAAAAGTGTAGAGTGCATTGTGTCGACTGCTACATAGATTACACTGCCTTATACCATGTTAAACAGTTACTTCCAGACCTCAAAATTGATTGGTCGAACAGCATTCCAAGAGTGCATATTTTTTCTATAACCGCACAGTGGATCATTCCACTTGTCTATGCTTGATTAGTAAAATTCAACTCCACAGTGGTAACTACAGTAGAGTTAGCAACATCCTCAGCAGACATGAAATGTGCTTCTTTCAGGAATAATTTTTTACTTAAAATATGAAAACAAGTCAGCTGAAAATGAAAAGGAACAAGGGATGCCAATTTTACTAGAAGCATCTTTAACAGCAGAGTATCAATTAACATGAGCTAGCTAGTGAGTTAGCTGGCATGCTGTGCAATGTTTGAGCTCAAATCACAACCGATATTCAGTACAAATTCTCTCCAAAACTAAGCATAGATTAAATGTGAGACAGAAGAAACAAATGATTTGACTATTTCTCAAAGTAAATACTCAATATCTCTTACATCTCTGATCTGAGCTGTTGATGGCACCAAAATTTTATCTAGTAGAGATAAGGCCCATATACTTCTGCTTATCCCCCCATCCTGATTGTGTTCTACAGAGGGACCATCGAGAACATCCTGAGCAGCTGCATCACTGCCTGGTTTGGGAATTGCACCGTCTCGGATCGCAAGACCCTTCAGCGGATAGTGAGGACAGCTGAAAAGATCGGAGTCTCTCTTCCCTCTATCACGGACATTTACACTGCGTGCTGCATCCGCAAAGCTAACAGCATTGGGGATGACCCCACACACCCCTCACACACATTCTTCACCCTCCTGCCATCTGGAAAGAGGTACCGGAGCATTCGGGCCCTCACAACCAGACTGTGTAACAGTTTCTTTCCTCAAGCCACTCAACACCCAGGACTTACACAAAATAACTCTCTCTCTCTCTCTCTCTCTCTCTCTCTCTCTCTCACATACACACACACATACACCCAGAACTATACAAGACTAAAGAGAACTGAAGAGAAACTCTCTGTCTCTCTCTCTCACACACACACACACTCTTTCACCTGTGTGGACACACACACACAACTTATATTGTTCACTATTTATTGCACTACCTCAAACCCTGTTACTATTTTCATTACTCTGCTATGTTTATATTTATGTTTATGCCTATTTCTATTTCATTTCATTTTTATTCCATTTCATTTTTTACATTTCACTACACGTTCTTTTTCTTTCGGTGCCAAGTGTCTTGTTTTTGTGTTGTCTTTTTCTTTTGTAACTACTGGTTTTGCACTGTATTGTCTCTGCTCTGTTTGCACCTAGTTGCACACTTTGCACTTTATGTGGCTAGGTCCTAGCTGTGTTGTTTTTTTCGTATTTGATCTTTATGTTGTATGTTTATGTAGCACCAGGTCCTGGAGAAACGTTGTTTCATTTCACTATGTACTGCGTCAGCTATATGTGGTTGAAATCAATAAAGCTTCTTGAAACTTGGAGGGTTTTAAGTTAGTGTTAACTCTGAATCACACTTTTCTAAATAAGCAATCAATCCACCAATTCAGCTCCTTGCCCTGACGTAAACCTCACCACATCCGCAACACAGCTTCATATCTGGCAGTAACTTCGTGCTTTGTCATCAGTCTCTGTTTTTCTTTCTCTTACTAGTTGTCTGTCGAACCGTAAAACAACACACCTCAATTTCCCAACAACTGCCCACTGCCTGGACATGTCTCTGCCCATATTTCATGGTGATGACAATTCTTACACAGCTCTCCTCCCTTCCACAAACAGCTCATGAATCATTTAGCACAAGCTGTTTACTTTGTCTATCCAGGATAGCAGACAGGAAGTTGACTATGCAGATGCCTGATGTCTGGAATGTTTGAGAAATCCTGGAAGCAAGCAGAGCCAATTCTGAGACATATTTCTACAGAATAATACAGAAATGTGTTTGGGTATTTGTCTGTGAAAAATGATTAGCTGGTTTTGGCTGGTTCATTTATGGGAGAACATAAAAATGTTTTAAAGTAATCATGCCTATTTTTAGAATAGCTTTTTATGGTAATATTTAGCACTTGGATGTTTGAAGCTTCCCTTTGAGATTCCCAGGAATAAATTATTTTGTAACCTCGGTAGCATTAACAGTAAGGTAGGTTTTATTTGCTTATATCTGCTTTTCATTTGATCATGGCATCAAGCTTAGTATCAGACAACCAATCAGAAATTGCACACTGCATGCCACAGATCACGTGAAAACCAGTATGTAGGCACTTAACAAAAATGGCTTGGTAGCTTTAGCCGTGGGGGAAATTCATGACACTGAAAAATTAGCAGAAGTTGGATATCAATAAACATTTGGCCAACTATGTGACAAACGTAAAGACCGAAAATATGAAAGCCCATTTCCGCCACTTAATAAAAAATAAAAAAGGTTCTTGCGACTTTTTATCTCACGATTCTAATTTTTTTTCCTCAGAATTGCTTGTGCTAAAGTGTCAATATGCTTACTGTAATTATGAAAAATATAAATAACATTAAGATTCCTCAATTTCTACTTTTGAGTTTATTGACAGGTTGGAAGTGACCCTATTAAGCCAAAATATGCTTTCTGTGTTGTCTTACAGATGTCTGAATAACTTCTTAGTACACTGCATATTAAAGGGGTCATTAAATGCATTTTATATCTTTACATTATGGCCCCCAATCAAAAAAAGTGTCCCCTTTGTTTTTACACCGATTAAATGTTTTACCTGGAGTACATTAACAGTTGCAAACATAAAAAGAGCTGCTTCATCGCAGACAAATAATAGCAGACATTTGAAAGTGTTCCTCCCTACAAAGTAGAATTGTATATTAACTGATTAGATCAATATTTTATTCACAAATCTGGCATCGCATTATTATTCCGAAAGGTAGCAGTGAAAAAAAAGAAGAAAATATGACATGACTGATGAAATATTATCAGGGGAAAATTATTCTCAAGTCAGTATACTGTAATATCTATCATCAGACAATGATTTATCATTATTTTTTTTACTGGACCACAGCGGTACTTCACTGGGGCTTGGCAGTACATCAACAGAATGCTCCCTTGATTTGCATGTTAAGGGGCATGCAGAGGGAAATTGTTATATCGTGAACGGGGTTATATCAAATTCTGGCATTACAAAAAGGTGGCTAACACAAAATTCATATTTCAAACTGAGATGTGAACTGTGCAACTCGCAATTCTGAAAAAAAGTCAGAATTGTGAGTTTATATTATGCAATTCTGAGAAAAAAGTCAGAATTGCGAGTTTATATCACGCAATTCTGAAAAAAAAAGGCAGAATTGCGAGATTATATCTCAATTCTGAGATAAAAAGTCAGAATTGTGAGTTTATATCACGCAATTCTGAGATAAAAAGTCGCAAGAACCTTTTTTTATTTTTTATTAAGTGGTGGAAACAGGCTTCCATACGAAAAAGATTAGAAAGCTGGGAAAACAAAAACAATACATGCTCAGGTGCAGAACGGCAGGGCTGTCCTTACTGATGTATTTGTCATGGCTGTTGACGCCACAAATATACAAATAATTCTCATTTGTTAACCCAGGGTTTAGGAAAGTACAGTGAGAAAAGTAATAGTCTCATTATTTCTAATCACACTATCCGGGGTTTCCTAGATTGGTTCTCTTTTGAGTCTGGTTCCTCTCTAGGTTTCTTCATCATATCATCTCAGGGAGTTTTTTCTTGCCACTGTTGCATCTTGTTCCTATATTCCTGTAAACCTTTTATATTCGTGTAACACTGCTTTATGTCCATTGTTAAAAGCACTGTACAAATAAAATTAAACTGAATTGAAGCATCAGATTAGGAATATCCAGGATTAACTGTTAGCCCCAAGTGAAGTATGAGCAGTATGAAACATGAAACAAAATTACCCAGGATTCTATTTGACCCAGGGTCAACTACTTCAAGTGTGAAAAGCCCTTCAAAGACTTTTATTAACAGTAAATAATCTGACGAGGATGCCAAACATGAAACCTTATATTGAAATCTAATATAAACCTGATGTTTTTTTTAATTGTTTAAAGATAGTGAGACTGGCTTGTACATTTATACCAGCTTCCACTGTGTCTGTTGCTATGAAACGATTGAAATAGAAACTGAGTTTAAGCTAAACCTAAAATAAGACTCCTCTACAGCATGACTAAATACAGCAAGTAAAGCAATATGATTGTTTATCCTCCTGGTGAACCAGTGCAGTCTCTGATTCAGAATATTCTTATGTGCTCACAGCATTCTTATCTATAATAAGGCTGACCATTATAAAAATCTGTCATATGACACTCTATTATTCTATAAAGATCTGAATTTCCATCATAATGTATACTGAAAGTCAAGCTGCACCTGCAAGACCACATTTTCTAGTCAACAAGAGAAGCCCCTGCTGCTAAACCTAATATGTGGGGTCTTTTTTTCTCAGCAGGGTGTTTAACAGCTGTGCATCAAGAACAGAATATAAACAAGGACCTCTGAGCTCATGACCTATTCTTTTATTAGAATTTCCATGCACAAAACATCTGGTATCATTAAAAAAAATAAAAACCCTCACATTACTAGTATTAGCATAGCATCCTGCCATTATTAGCATTTGTATCATATCACAAAGCACAGGATTTTGTATTTATTAGCGCTGTTTTTTTTTTTGGATAAATGGTTTAAATGAAAGTTAACGCAAGTCATGATGAAAGACAAACTGACTCCTATGAGAGTGAAAGGAAAAGAACATAGATGTCACTCGTGTCTCAGAAACAGGAACAGAGGCCAGAAATCTTACTCAATAAAAAGCTAGCATATGAGCTGGTGTTATTGCCCCATCATCTAATCCCTTTTTCCATCAAAACAGGAAATGAGGACAAAAATAATCTGTAATTATTGACTTTATGACAAAGGAAGGCCAAGAGCATTCACTTGTGTATTTATTAGCATTTCTGCTCATTATTTGTTTTAACTTCACTGCTCCTATTACAATGTGAGAAAAGAGTATTGGCTTCTGTATTTATTAGCATTTACATCAGCCACTAAGTTACAGCCTTCATTACAAAGACAAGAAAACTTTACCATATGGCAGAGGAACATTGACTTCTGTCAATACTAGCGGTTCAATATCAAGCAAGTTCACACTTTATCGTTAAGAAATGAGCATGGACCTCTACATTTATCAGGTGTAAAGAGGTGTTAGTCAGAGGCCAGGGGGAACTGAAGGAGCTGGAGAGATCCACAGCTCTGACAGGAGCAGCTGCTCCCAGGAGAACATGGCACTGGGTTTTATAGAAGAGCGGTGAGCCAAATGAAACCCATTTTGGTGACTCAGCAAAAGTGGAAAAGGTCCTGTAGATTGATGAGAGCTAAACTTAATGTTTTGGTCATGGCACAGAGCTCTGCACTTGATAGAAACTCAATATGCTGTGCGCCAATTAAGAAGACTATCCTCACAGTGAAGAATGGTGGCTGTAGAATGATGCTGAGAGGTACTACTAAACTCTTGGATGCTTCACTGACTTTTCAAAGGTTTCAAAGCAAAAAAGATGAATACTTTTGATATTTTATTACTTGGAAATACTTTTACAAACTATACTGACCCCACAGCCCATCATCCATTTGGGTTAAAGGTCCAATTGAGGTGGAAATGGAAATGTTAATGAACGTTTGTTTTGTGTCATTGACTTATTTATGTATTAATACCCCTAGTCACTGACTTCATATAAATCATAAGCATGAGGAACAAAAACACGGGTCGGTTAAAGATCTGGTTTAAAAAGCTCATTTAACCTACAGTCATTGATTCGATAACTCCAGTTATAAAAATTCCTTCCACTGTGTGCATGAGCAGGAACCATGCAGCTGCACACTGAGGTGTTTATGCAAACACTTATCATCCCTGACTGCTTACCAAGTGGGCCTTCGCCCTGTGTCAACCTTTTTGGGATCAATAAAATACAATTGGACTATAATAATATGTATGGGTTTTTATTAAAGCAGAGTACTGGTGCACACTAATATGTGTGTGTGTTTGTAGCTCTCCACACTCCACACTAGCAGGTGGGAAATGAAACTCCACAGCAGATGACAGGTTATTAGATGGAGCACATGAGCTTCCATAAGCTTTTTATAGACATAACACACACACACACACACCTGACAATATACATTACACAACTAGGGCTGTAACGTTAGTATTTTTGAATGTGATATTGGAAAACTGGAATATTCCATAAGGATAAGAAAATCTCATAGCATAGCCTGAATTTCACTAATAATGCAATAAATAATGAGCAAACTACAATCACATACAAAGCTCTTCAGTGCAACGTAACCACTTCACCACTAAACAAACGAACTGTAATTAATTAGCACAAATTTGAGCCAATTAATGTTTTTAATCACATCAATGATGATATAATGAACTTATTATGAAAAATAAATTAATCCAGTTTTAAAAAATAATTTAAAAGATTAGATAAGATAAAGCAATTCATTCATGCATTTCTGATTCAAAATGTTTGCAATTATGTTTCCCAGAGCACAGGTTAGGTTAGCTAGCAACATTCATATTTTTAAATGAATCTAAGTAGACCACTGAAGGTGCTGATTAATTTTCTAAAATAGGGTCATAGGAAGCCTGGAGTCTCTCCCAGGGGACTCAGGGCACATGCCAGGGGACATTCTGGACTGGTTGCGAACACACACACACACACACACACACCAATTCACACAATCCGGAGATGTCAAATCAACCTATGCCTGTCAGTGGACTGAACTTTGGACTATGGCGGGAAACAAACCACAAAAACTCAAACATAATTAATATGATTTTTTATGTTAATGAGCTTATTTGAATGTTATCATTTCAGCTTATTCAAATGAATGTATAGCAGACATTCTACATAGTATAATAAATGAATTACATTTTTTATTTAAAAAATGATATGGTAAAAGATGGGAAAAATTTAACATTTGTAGAAGGAGATACAGGAATGACTGTTTAGAGCTGCTACAACACAAGCAAAATCAGGAAGTAATTTGCTTCTTGTGGATGTCCCAAGACATCAGCCATTAGGCGACTATAAATGGTTTAAATGTATGATGTCATTCATTCATTCATTAATAAACTAAAAATTGACCACAGTAGTTTACCAAATTTAAAGATGAATAAAACACTTTACACTAAGACGTGCTGTTCTAGGAAAACCTTTTCCCCCAAATCACTTCTGCTTAAATCCTGTATAATAAAATAAATCAGTCTCCCGGTATAATAAATCTCTCAGTGGAGTCACTGCAGTAAAATAATTGTCTGAGTTAAAAAGCCTCTGTGGCTCTGTCCCAAATGTATGAAATCATGTCTACTAGAATTCTGGACTTAAGAGGAAGTTCCAAACGCTAAAACTTCTCAAATGCTAAAAAATGTCATGGGTGGTTGTTACAGTAGTTTACGATGGTGCGTCACAAGATTCAAATGACTGTGTAATGAAATAATGCATAAAGCTAGCTGTTTTTACTGGAAACATAAAGCTAAAGATCATATGTGTATACACTAGTGTCCCTTTTATGCGAGCGTCTCCATCATCAGTCCATTAGGCAGCAGATTAGAACACTTTTAAACAGGCAACGTGCAAGGCTATCTGCATGCACTGGCTCAAGGCATAACATTCTGAAGTAAGGAATAAAATGCTTCATAGGTCATGCTGTTATTAAAAAAAAAAAAAAAAAAAAAAAAAAAATCAGTAACAGAGTGGTGTCTATGTCCATTTCTAGTTTGCAGTTATTTAATTATTTTTCTGTAACAGCAAACCACAAAGTGTTTTATTCGTCTTCTACCACAGCAATTTCCCAACGTTTAGAAGTGGTTTTCATTAAATAATGAAACATCGTACTATTTATCCAATTTGAGCGACATTGAATGTCCTTGAAACAAGTTCACACACTTCCTGTTATCACTAATATAGCAGCTATAAATACTAATTCCCTCACTATCATTCCCTATCACTCTCCCTCTTTTGATAAAGCAAGAAGAATCTCATGGTACTGAGAAGTGCAAAGTCCTCTGACTTGAACACTGTAACCATAAAAAGTAAACCCCTGATGGAAAAAGTCCTGACAGTAAAGAGCCTTACTGTAAATGCTGAGCAATATTTCCTCCTGTTCCAGAAAGTTTCATTTTTAGATCACATTAACTATAGATGTCCCTGTGAATGGACATTAATTCAACCCTCTATGGAGCCAGGTTATTTACAAATGATAAAAATAAAGTGGTTTCGGAATTTGAAAAACATCACACCGAATGCTTTACATTTTTTTTGCATATCACATGACTCTCATCCAATCCAAGTTATTTGGAACATCTTTATCGCATCTCTCAGTTTGTGAGCTTATTTATGTGGAAGATGTGGACAGCCTTTTCCTCTGAGAGTGTTACGCTGCCTCCTGAACTGGCTTCACCCTCCCTGTTTTGTATCTGCTGTGTGACAGGGGAGAGATGCCTGGTAGGTTTGAATTGCCCACTATTAAATCACAGAGAAAATCTGGAATAAACAACTCTGAATAAAAAGGTCTATATTTCTACATGTCCATTTACTTATATCCAGCCACCCACTATACTGGAATTAGGAAATACGTTGGAAGCATCATGTCCATGCATATTGTTTGTTTAGTAATTTTTCAATATTACAATAAAATTAAAATGATCAATTAAAAGACAATTATCTCTGATAATTGATTTCAAGAAGGATTACAGTAGTTGTTTTGACATTTTTATACAAGAAAACCATCTTATAGGGGGAAAATGTTTTATATATATATATATATATATATATATATATATTAATGCTACCATTTGTCAAAAAGCCTTTAAACCACATCTTCAAATAAAACCTCAACTATAAACCACATCTGGTCATTTTTGTTGAGCTTATTTCACAATGCCTTTACATGCACATGAACTTTAATGACAACCCATTCTTAATCCGTAGGGTTTAATATGTAGTTGACCCGCCCTTTGCAGCTATAACATCTTCAACTCTTCTGGGAAGGCTTTCCACAAGGTTTAGGGGAATTTCTGGCCATTCCTCTAGAATTGCATTTGTGAGGTCAGGCACTGATGTTTCACAAGAAGGCCTGGTTTGCAGACTCTACTCTAATTTATCCCAAAGGTGTTCTATCGGGTTGAGGTCAGGACTCATCCATGTCTTTATGGATCTTGCTTTGTGCACTGGTGTGCAGTCATGTTGGATCTATTTCACATTTTCTGTATATTTTTTCTATATGTTTGTTCTAGATATGTTTTTACTGTAATCATTTTTATTCTATTTTTATTCAACTTGAATGTCACAAACAATCAAAGAGCATGTCTCTACATGTCACACTGTGTATGGCCGTGTATGTGACAAATAACAGTGTCAATATTATTATAGGATCACTCTGACAGGAGTGTGTGTTTTGGCACAGTGTCACAAAGAGCTAATGTTAGCTCAGTATTTCAGATGAGTGTTCAATTTCTTTGCTTATGTTTTTACCTTAAACAATATCTTTTTTCACCTTTACATGCAAATAAATTTAATCCCAAACTACTGTAACATGTCAAATGTGTAGTTGAAAAAAAATGTAACTAGTGTTTAAACTTAATAATTTGGGAGATCTCTTCACCATAATAATATTTGCTTAGGAGATCAAGACATCCAAAGGAAGTCACATCTTGTTTCATTTAAAGATCTTATACCATATATGGGCTGTAGAAGATCTTTGTTTTATTAGTTTTCCCCCAAAACAGAAAACAGGATACAAAATGTCACTGCATCAGGAACTTCAAACTCATTCCCAAAGGCAATGGACAAAGAACAGACACAGAACAAAAAGGGGGGAAAAAATCACAAATTATATAGGAGTTTAAAATTAGTTTTTATCCTGAACTAAAAAAATGTTATTGAGAAGGTCTTATCTCTAGCCAGAGTTACAGAATACAGAGTCTATTAACTATTAAATGGCAGTTTACATTATTTTATAATGAAAAATGTGTTTATAGAGTGAGTTTAAGTAATTACCTTTTTATTATTACATTTTTAACAGGCTTAAAATTCCTCTTAAAGTTTAAAAGTATATTGTGATAGGTTTGCTATGTGCCCATCCATCCATACAGCCATACAGGGTGAGGAGACCAAAGTACCCAGAGGAAACCCCCCGCAATTCCACAATTCACGCACAAAAGACTTCCAGGTTACAAGGCAATACTCCCTCAGGGCTAATGCCAAAAAGACAAAATCTATGCAAACAATCTTCCGGTATTTATTTGTTTGAAGTACTGGGTGTACCGAACAGTGTCTGGGGTTTTGGGCTGATAATCTACAATACAATAAATACAGATATGTGTGAGTCAAGTGACTGGAATGGGAGCTTCAAACCAGTGCTTTGGTCTTTCAGGTCTATGCATGACAGTGACACCTTGGCTGTCCTTTTCGTCAGTGGTTGTTAACGTTTCTGCAACACTTCCAGTCTTTTTGAATGTGTTTCATTTGGTGCTGTATATAATGTGCTTGCCATGTTTCCTGTTAAAGTCCATCGCAACCTCTCATCTAGCCATGAGAATGACTTCAGTACTTTCTTTCATATAAGTCCATAAAGTATAAAATATTTGGAAAAATGTGTAATTTTACAAAAATGTGCTAATTTACACTATCTATATAGACACCATGCATAACAGGAGAGTATGCAAATGGGCTAGAAGTGCCATCCATACCATCCTTCTTATCCTGCCGACATTCTTGCTGTCTGGGAAACCATACACAATAACAGTTTGTGAGAGCCAGTTTTAAACAAACAGATCTATGTTACTAATAAGAAGCTTGCACTGTTGGGCACTTGAGCATGGCCCTGAACCCTCTCTGTTCTACAGGTTCTACTGAGGTCAGTATCTGAGACAAAATGTATTTATACATTGTGCTTCATAACACCTCTAATCATCAATAATTCAATTTTGTTCCCATGAAGGTGCTGTATAAAGTTGCCTTCAAAGACTAGCTAGTTAATATTAACCAGGTAGCTTCAAATGACAGAAGGGACCGTTTACTAGACACACGTTTAGCTCATCATGAAATAAAAGTTTGAGGGAACATTTATGAGCAGTAGTTTAAAGAACATGCAGTGGGTCATGTCTCAAACTCAAACACGGGGTGCGGTATGATTATCTGTGAAAAAGCTGGGGTACATAAAGAGATGAATTTCACTCTGCTTCAATGTACACATGACACACAATGTTCTTTTATTCTTCTCTAGTGTGTCTGTTTTATACACTTTACAAGCAATGACGCACTGAGTGTCATACTTTTTCACACCTTGGGGCAGGGTAGTATAATCAGTCTATCAACCTGCATGTTTTTCATAGTTGAGAAGAAACCCAGAGGAAACCTATGACAAATCACAGCAAGTTACACACAAATAAAGATAAAGATAACTGTGCCATATCCTTGGAAACATTATAAAACATGAAAAAATAGGTTCTACTGAGGTCAGTATCTGAGACAAAATGTATTTATACATTGTTCTGATGATATACAGAAGTTTAAAGCTCAGTACACTTTTGACAATCACTGATTTTAAGTTTTTAGAGTGCTCTGCCGGCTATGAAGGAAGTCACGCTAAAAGAAATCAAAGAAACAGAGTTTTTTCACAATTAAAATTAGAGGTGATATGTTAAGTTCTTGTCCTGGTGTAAACAACTAGCTACAAAGAAACTAAACCTGAATGAATCGCCAGGAATCTCCCCATGTCCTGAATGCTTTAGGTCACACTCCCAGTAACCATGACTGTCTTTCTTTGTAAAACCATAGAAACCACAAAGACAGCTTTTCTTGTCCAATTTCTTTTTATACTAGTACAGAAATGATGACTGAAACAGTGATGAAAGTGAGAGAAAGAGAGGAAGGGAAAAAGAAACAAAGAGAATTAAGGAAATGACAGGCAGATAGAGAGATGAAGAGTAATGAAGTAAAACTTAAGGAGATCAAGATATACAACAGGAATGGGGCAAGGGGAAACAGGAAAACAACAAAACCTTAATTTTTGGAAGTTCTCAGGTGAAAAGATTTTTGCAAGACCAAATATATTTATTTTCATTTGATCTGGCATCAAGTTGGATTGGATTACAAATATACAGTACATAATTATACACAAACGATTACAAGGCTATAATTCACCTATTTGAATGATCCCAAAGGTTGTTTTTTTTTTTTTATTATTATAATTTAGCTATCAGTCTGAGTATTACTAATAATTAGGCAGCTAAACCTGTCGCCTAGACAACTGAAAAACCTTTAAATTTTTCTCAGAAAATTGCGAGTCCTGAGTCCAAGAGATCGGTAAAAGCGATGGCATTACTGTTTCCACTGTTACTTAAACAGACAGGCCATTGTTGGAGTCTGTGAACCCATGTATACACTGAAAAAAATAGCTCATTGAATTTACTGAATTCAATTTGGTTGCATGTGATTAAATAGAGTTACATTAACAGAATTTGTTTTATATATCCAACATAATCTGATCATGTCATTTCAAAACCCTGAATAAAACCAAACCCTGATGCATACTTCTCATGATGCTACCATGCAGAAACAGAAGTAAAACTGTCTATAAAAATATGTCTGTGAATCTTTATCATGATTCCATGTTACAAGTGTGCAAGTAGTAATGTTTTAAATGTCAAGTGAACACTGGCACCACATACAGCTCCAAATTCTCAAGTAATTGAGAAAAACCTGCGCACTTGAGCTTTCATACATTTCACACAGAGAGAACTAAATGGCTTTATGCTAGTCATCAGAATGACAGTCAGCATTTACCACTATACTCAAAAACCACTGGCTGTAACTAGCTACATTAACTTCATAACACCTCTAATCATCAATAATTCAATTTTGTTCCCATGAAGGTGCTGTATAAAGTTGCCTTCAAAGACTAGCTAGTTAATATTAACCAGGTAGCTTCAAATGACAGAAGGGACCGTTTACTAGAAACAGGTTTAGCTCATCATGAAATAAAAGTTTGAGGGAACATTTATGAGCAGTAGTTTAAAGAACATGCAGTGGGTCCATGTGTCAAACTCACTCTGCTATTTGTTTGTTACTACCTCTGATTTTGATCCAAAAAAAAAAAAGGCTCCATACAGGCAGCTAGCATTTCTTCTGAACTCAAACCCAGAACCCAGTTTGAAAGTAGCTTCATGAATAATTCTAACTGTTATCTGAAAATAAATACAATATCATAAAATAAACAGAAAAGGTTTAGACATATGACGTGACTGCAAATTGGCACCGCCTGTATGTAGCAGCATCATTAAGCCAAAAAAGTCTTTAAAGCAAACACACAGACTATCACTGGAGTGTGTTATCAGAACGATATACAAGCAAACAGCTGCTCCAGATATCAACACTGTCACTATGTTCATGAACCTGCGAGATATGCCAAATCAACCAGACATCTGCATGCAGCTGCAGCAGAACAACTACAGCCTACGCAACATTTATCACTGTCAATCTAATGGAACACGTGACTGAGCTGAGCTGTAAACACAGACGTCAAATAGAGCTGCTTTGGGCTGAGCACAGTATGTGACAAAACTGCTACCTAGACACTCTGTTAATTCTTACAGTAGTGTATGAAGTAAATATCTGAATAAATGGCCAGTAAATTTCTATAATATAATGATACAGTATTTAATTGTAATATGCATTGCATCATGGGTTTTCAGTGGCTGCCACTTATTAATAACAGTAACTTACTACTTTTTCTGAATTGATCACAGTAACTAATTGTAATTAAAAGGAATAAGTTACCATAATTGTAAAAAAGACACAAAACTCTTCTCAGTGAGGTGTGCGATGCTTAAGGCATTTTAGTTATAATCCAAGAATTTGATACACTAACACATATACAAGCTGATTCTATTTGTTCTGTATTTACGCCTTTGGAAGTGTTCCTTTGTTTGATGTCTGTCTTTGCCTTAGTGTTAGTCCATGTCTCTGCCTTCATTGCAGTTGTTTCCTGCTTTCTGATCAACCCACCTTGGACTATCTTATAAATAAGCAAGCAAATCATTAAAATATTAGTGAGGGCATAAAGGTTTAATATAACAAACACAGCTGTGTTTTAATTTTGTCCCCATTAGTTAACATGAGCTAATTAGGTTTCCGCAACCTGGCATCACTATGGTAACATACATGATCATATGGAGTTAATTTCTCCCCAATGTAATTAAGTTTAGCTCTGTTTCATAATTTTTAAACAAAATATATATATATATATATATATATATATATATATATATATATATATATATATATATATATATATATATATATATATATATATATTTTACAATATACAATTTATTTGAATGAACTTTTTTCATTAAAAAAACAATTTAACAGCAATAATATGGTTTTATATTACAGTAACCCATTTTCAATGTAATTCTTATGAATTACAGCTTATTACTGTACAATTTAATATGTTTTGCAATAACATAGTTCAGCTACCAATTACAGTAATTATTAAAAAAAAAAAAAAAAAAAACTGTAAACAGCCATTGCAGTAGATTATTTTTCACACCCTGGCAACAGTGTTACAAGCAGTTTACTGTAATAAAGGTGAAACTGGTAAGGTGAAACTGTGTAGTGCAGACACTATACACCAGTATGGTGGTATACAATTTATAAAAAATCTAATTTAGCTAAATCAGTATTTTTATACCATTTTATACAAGAAATAGAATTTTTTGCTTTTCACAAAAGTAGTCAATCAGCTAGAAAACATTTGTGCCTTTAGCTTTGCTATAACTACAAGGCTAATTAAGCTCACAAAGATGGGAAGCTTAAACTGTAGTTATTACTACTAATAGTTTAGAATGCTTCAAACTACATGTCCCACATGACCCAAAACTTGAGCTGCTTATGTACTTTCTGACAATGTAAACAACAGTGCAGGTGGGGGGGGGCAGTTTAAAGCTGGCTGTTTTACATGTAACCCCAAAATGTTCAATTAATTAATCAAGTTAATCGTTTTGTGGTAAATCTGCAGAAAGCTACAAAAAAGATGGATAAGTTTCGGAAAGAGGAGGTGGAAATTGCCAGTCTGACTGACAGAGACTTGAAGGATTAGCTACTGAAGTGTGGCACTTGGCACATGGAAAAGCTTAGTGGTTAAGGTGTTGGACTACTGATTGGAAGGTTGTGGGTTCCAATCCCAGGTCCACCAGTCTGCCACTGAGCAAGGCCCAAAATGGCCCAAAATGCTCAGTTGTATAAAATGAGATAAAATGTTTGTCACATTAGGGTGTCTGCCAAATGCCATAAATGTTTAGCACAGTTTTCTGCACAAGAAAACCTACAGTGAGGGAAAAAAATTCTTTGATCCCCTGCTGATTTTGTACGTTTGCCCACTGAAAAATAAGTGATAAGTCTGTAATTTTAATGGTAGGTTTATCTGAACAGTGAGAGGCAGAATAACAACAAAAAATCCAGAAAAACGCATTTCAGAAAAGTTATACATTGATTTGCATTTTATTGAGTGAAATAAGTATTTGACCCCTTTGCAAAACATGACTTAGTACTTGGTGGCAAACCCTTGTTGGCAATCACAGACGTCAGACATTTCTTGTAGTTGGCCACCAGGTTTGCACACATCTCACATCTCAAGGAATTTGGGCCCACTCCTCTTTGCAGATCATCTCCAAGTCATTAAGGTTTTGTGGCTGACCCTTCAGCTCCCTCCACAGATTTTCTATGGGATTAAGGTCTGGAGACTGGCTAGGCCACTACAGGACCTTAATGTGCTTCTTTTTGAACCACTCCTTTGTTGCCTTGGCCGTGTGTTTTGGGTCATTGTCAGGCTGGAATATCCATCCATGACCCATTTTCAATGCCCTGGCTGAGGAAAGGTTCATCCAAGATTTAACGGTACATGACCCCGTCCATCGTCCCTTTGATGCGGTGCAGTTGCCCTGTCACCTGGGGATGGTGTACTTGGGGTCATAGGCAGCATTCCTCCTCCTCCAAACACAGTGAGTTGAGTTGATGCCAAAGAGCTGGATTTTGGTCTCATTTGACCACAACACTTCACCCAGTTCTCCTCTGAATCATTCAGATGTTCACTGGCAAACTTCAGATGAACCTGTACATGTGCTTTCTTTAGCAGGGGGACCTTGCGGACACTACTGGATTTCAGTCTTTCACAGCGTAGTGTGTTACCAATTGTTTTCTTGGTGACTATGGTCCCAGCTGCCTTGAGATCATTGACAAAATCCTCCAGTCTAATTCTGGGCTGATTCCTTGCCGTTCTCATGATCATTGAAACTCCATGAGGTGAGATCTTGCATGGAGCCCCAGACCGAGGAAGATTGACAGTCCTTTTGTGTTTCTTCCATTTGGGAATCATCGCACCAACTGTTGTCACCTTCTCACCAAGCTGCTTGGCGATGGTCTTGTAGCTCATTCCAGCCTTGTGTAGGTCTACAGTCTTGTTCCTGACATCCATGGACAGCTCTTTGGTCTTGGCCATGATGGAGAGTTTGCAATCTGATTGCTTCCTTCTGTGGACAGGTGTCTTTCATACAGTTAACAAGCTGAGATTAAGAGCACTCCCCGAGAGTGCTCCTACTGTAATCTCAGCTCCTTACCTGTATAAAAGACACCTGGGAGCCAGAAATCTTTCTGACTGATAGGGGATCAAATACTTATTTCACTCATTAAAATGCAAATCAATGTAGAACTTTTCTGAAATGTGTTTTTCTGGATTTTTTCTTGTTATTCTGCCTCTCACTGTTCACTGCCTCTCGCAGTTGGGACCTTCCATTAAAATTACAGACTGATCATTTCTTTCTCAGTGGGCAAACGTACAAAATCAGCAGGGGATCAAATAATTTTTTCCCTCACTGTACATTACTCTTTTCTGCATTTTTTGAAATTTATTTTTCTAGGAAAAACATTTAAAATAACATGTCATTATACAATTGGGACCTACACTGGAATAAACATTTCTATAAACACATTGAATCATACTTGAACAAAAGAAGATTTAATTATCACGCCAACTTGACATGCCAGATTAAAAAAAATTTAAAAAAAAAACATTAAAATGACTTTTTAGTCCATCAAATGTGGTAAACTTTCAATTTCTCAATAGCAGCCAAATGAAAAAAAGAAACTGGATATAGTTTTAAGTTTACCAACTATATTTTGGCTTCTAGAGAAGATACTCTGCTTTGGTCATCCAATCACTACATCATCTACAGCAGCTCAGAATGTTTCACCAACTTGGATACGGAAGTCAAACTCGTATTCAAATTCATTTTGTATTTATTATGTATAGCACACTATATGTACAAATGTCTGCAGAAATCTGACCATCAAACCCATATGTGGATCTTTGCAAAACTGTTGTCATAAAGTTAAAATCACACAACTGGATCGACTGCTGCAGAATTGTAATTTTCACTGGAGCTAAGAGGCCCAAATCTGTTCTAGCATGGCAATGCCCCTTTACACAAAGTGAGCTCCATGTAGACATGGTTAGCCAAGAACAAGTTGAATAACTCGAGTAGCCTGCAGAGAGCCCTGATCTCAGCGCCACTGAACTCCTCTGGGATGAACTGGAACACTGATTCTGCCCCAGGCCTTTTCATCTGACATCTGTGCCTGACCTCAGTAATGTTCTTGCGGCTGAATGGTTGAATCCCCACAGACACATGCCAAAATGTAGTGGAAAGTCATCCTAGAAGACAGCAAAACGGACGAACACTGGAACGCCATGTTTAAAAGGCATATATGAGTGCTATGGTATGGTATATATACATATAATATATGTATATTTTAGTATTCATTCAAAAAATATACTTCAGCACTATTATTTTTAACAAACTTAAATAATAATATACATGATTGTCATGTGGCTTGCTATTGCAATAACAGAAAGGTATTGTCTGAGTGCAGGAAGCACAAAAGAACCGTAAACAGCAGGGAAACAAATAAATCCCAAGGAGAAGACTCAAATTGCAGCTAGAACAAATAGAACAAAACAATGACAACTAGCTAATTAACCAAATAGCAGGCAATCTAAACAATTACCAAACAGCTTCATAAACAATGCAGAACAAGAATGAACTCTTTCTTTGAGAATAAAAAACGTGCAAACATCTGGAGTCTTCATGGTGTTTCTGAATGAAGACTGATTTACAGGTGAACTAGGCAAACAAAATTGGGCGAATATACTGTAATCAAGTCTGGTGGTATAGTCTGTGAGCTATTACTAATAAAATGTTTTTTTGGCTTCAATAAATGTATCCCTTTGTTTTATTGAGGCTTTCCTGATTCTGGCAAAAAAAATACTTATATTGACTTCATTTAAATAAACAGGTTTGTTCATCTGGATATTCATAAAGTATTCAGAATTCTAATTTATATACCAGATACAGCTGAAATGTGTATAATGTATCAAATGTGTATCAGTACTAACATATTTCACTACTGAGTAGAAACTTCCTGTCAGCTTGGAACAGTCTGATCATTCTCCTCTGATTTCCGTCATTAAAAAGTACAGTATGTATCAACCAGCAGTCTGTCCACACCCAGGAGTTTTTTTTGTTTTTCACACCATTCTGTGTCAACACTAGAGACTGTTCTGTGTGAAAATCCCAGGAGATCAGCGGTATCTGAAATTCTCAAACTAAATCATCTCTTACAAAAAACATGACATGGTTAAAGTCATCTCATAGAGATCACATTTTTCCCCATTCTGAATTTCGATGTAAACATTAACTGACGGTCTTGACCTGTATGATTATATGCACTGTGCTGCTGCTACATGATTGGCTGACTGGATAAGTGCATTTATGAGGAAGTGGATGCCGAGTGTATATGTAGTGTATTTACACACACACACACACACACACAGTGCTACAAAATAATAGATTCAGAATGTATAAGTTGCAACAATAGCAGCATGTTCTTTACATATTAGGTATGTTTTTAAATAGTACACTTCAATACACTTTTCTTTTACAAAGGTCCATTTTGTTATATACACTATATTGCCAAAAGTATTCGCTCACCTGCCTTGACTCACATATGAACTTAAGTGACATCCTATTCCTAATCCATAGGGTTCAATATGGCGTCGGTCCACCCTTTACAGCTATAACAGCTTCAACTCTTCTGGGAAGGCTGTCCACAAGGTTTAGGAGTGTGTTTATGGGAATTTTTGACCATTCTTCCAGAAGCGCATTTGTGAGTTCACACACTGATGTTGGACGAGAAGGCCTGGCTCTCAGTCTCCGCTCTAATTCATCCCAAAGGTGTTCTATCGGGTTGAGGTCAGGACTCTGTGCAGGCCAGTCAAGTTCATCCACACCAGACTCTGTCATCCATGTCTTTATGGACCTTGCTTTGTGCACTGGTGCACAGTCATGTTGGAAGAGGAAGGGGCCAGCTCCAAACTGTTCCCACAAAGTTGGGAGCATGGAATTGTCCAAAATGTCTTGGTATGCTGAAGCATTCAGAGTTCCTTTCACTGGAACTAAGGGGCCAAGCCCAGCTCCTGAAAAACAACCCCACACCATAATCCCCCCTCCACCAAACTTTACACTTGGCACAATGCAGTCAGACAAGTACCGTTCTCCTGGCAACCGCCAAACCCAGACTCGTCCATCAGATTGTCAGATGGAGAAACGCGATTCGTCACTCCAGAGAACGCGTCTCCACTGCTCTAGAGTCCAGTGGCGGCGTGCTTTACACCACTGCATCCGACGCTTTGCATTGCACTTGGTGATGTATGGCTTGGATGCAGCTGCTCGGCCATGGAAACCCATTCCATGAAGCTCTCTGCGCACTGTTCTTGAGCTAATCTGAAGGCCACATGAAGTTTGGAGGTCTGTAGCGATTGACTCTGCAGAAAGTTGGCGACCTCTTCGCACTATGTGCCTCAGCATCCGCTGACCCCGCTCCGTCAGTTTACGTGGCCTACCACTTCGTGGCTGAGTTGCTGTCATTCCCAAACACTTCCACGTTCTTATAATACAGCTGACAGTTGACTGTGGAATATTTAGGAGCGAGGAAATTTCACGACTGGATTTGTTGCACAGGTGGCATCCTATCACAGTTCCACGCTGGAATTCACTGAGCTCCTGAGAGCGACCCATTCTTTCACAAATGTTTGTAAAAACAGTCTGCATGCCTAGGTGCTTGATTTTATACACCTGTGGCCATGGAAGTGATTGGAACACCTGATTCTGATTATTTGGATGGGTGAGCGAATACTTTTGGCAATATAGTGTATGTCCTTTTTTACTGATGTTTTATCAAATATTTATGTACAAAATCTTTACTGAGTATGTCTCCTGGCAATATGTGTGTGATGATGTGATAATGTAGGCATACAGCTCGCACAATGACAAGCTTCTCTTACTTGTTAGATGCATTAGACTTGCAGCTAAAGCACCAAGCTAAAAAAAAACAAACTTCAGACACTAAGCATGTCTAGACTGATCAAGTACATCTGGGTTAAGAGGGAAAAAAATGTTTCCCCTTTTTTTTTTTTTTTTTTTACTACAACAAGAGCACTTTCCACAGTCATTATATTGGATTAGATGTTTATCCTGTTGCAACGTTTCTCATATCATTCCATGTGACTGTACAGGAGCATAGCATGCAAGGACCGAGTAACAGCTTGCAAAAAATAGATCAGGACTAAACAGTGCAAGAACTGTAGAGGAGAACTTACATCACACAACTGAACACATGGTCTTCATGAGCAACAAAATGCCTTAGGTTAACTCTTACATTGCTGAATTAGCACAAAAATATGTGCTATAATACTGCTGCTCATTAGCTGGACTTAACAAATGATATTTGTGGTGATTTGTAGGTGTTGATTCAACAATGTCCACAGTATATAGGATTAACTTTTTTTTATTTTAATTCACAATCTGAGCTGCTAGCTTCAAACTGGCAGGAATCATATTTCAGCTCAGTTACATGATTGCACTTGAGAGAAGGTACAGTAAAGACCCATCCCCCAAGTACGTAGTAACTGTCGCAGTCACACTGACATGTACAATATAATTTTTATTCTCATAAAACCTTTTTAAGATGTATCTACCAGTTTGGACAATGTCTCAAATCACTTACAACTGCTTAATATTTAAGTAGTGTGGATCTTATTTAGGTTTCCTATTTACACTGCAGAATGCTGACTGGGACAGAGCCCTGAATTCTTTGTAAATGTTTATTATTTGTTATCTTATATTATCACAGCATCGAAGGACACAGCATAACCCATGTATAAATAGAATTGTTTTATTCTCATAAAACTTTATCTACCAGTTTACAAAGCATTCCAAACCACTTACAGCTGCTTACTAAGTAGTATCTAAGTACACCAATAGTGTGGAGCAGAGAAGCATAACCCATGTTATGAAATATTCTCCCAAAAGTAGCTTGCAAAAGCAATTTACTAATAATATGTGTAGAATTTCAAGACCTTCAAAATCCTGTAGTTCTTATAGTGAGTCGAATCTCATCTTGCTATAAGAAGGTACACTCATGCTGCACAGGTGGTTAAACATAACATGCTTATTAGTGCAGTTATTTCTAGTCTCTTGATGGTATCAGATGTAAATCCTGAGGTTATGCACCAAAAATGAAGCAGTTGCATGCTGGTTTCAATTTCCTCAAAGCAGCTGTGAACCATGTGAATTCATATGGTTCATTTAATGCATTATGAAGAATTTTTGGTTGTCATTTTTGACATTTCACATTGCTAATACGGATATAATCCTGATAAGTGTGGCACCTCTCTGGGTGAACCCAATAAATTAAAATTCAGCTGCTTAGTTTCTTCAAACACTCAATCTAACCTAAATAGCAATTTCACTCCTCAAACTTTATTGCCTTCCGTTTTAGAAGCATACATTCCTGTCAAATATATATTCTTACTTAGATTTCCAACTCTTTTCTATCCATGTCCTCGCATAACCTATCGTCATCCATGAGTTGGCTTACTTAGTATCATTCCACTGAAATTGTGCAGCTTCTGTGAAAGCCCTGGGTCTAGAGAGGCGCACTATCTCTGGACCTCATGTCTTCTTGCAGTCAATTTCTGACACCTGCTGTCTTTAAATCTTGCCAAACGCAGCTGTTTTCTCAGGCCTTTTCACTATTCTGACTGAAATCTTGTGACAAATATGTTGCCTGCTTGTTGGATGCCGTCACTATTTTTTGTCCCATTATTATTAAGGGATTTAACAAGAAGAAGAAGAAGAAGAAGAAGAAGAAGAAGAAGAAACAGAAGATGAAGAACATATGACAATAAAATGTTAATAATAATAATAATAATAATAATAATAATATATGAATAGCCTATTATAATCAAATTAAATTAGCTTATTTATATTTATAGCTTATATAAAGGCTTTATGTCCAGTTCCTTTCATAAATACCTTGTTTTTATTCCAAAGTCTCGTCCTCTAATGAACAAACAGTGTACCACAGGGTGTAGCAGCTCCTACGTTATACTCGGTGCGCTTACAATCCTTTGCTGTTCCTAGTTAACTGAAGTTTGCGATCTAACTACCACTCATGAACACGTTAGTCTTTCGTTTTCGTCATATTTGCATAAACATCAGTAAGCACTTCTCGCGTCGTTACTTCATGCTGCTTCACAGGTTAGAGCTTACCTCGTCATTAAATCCAGAGAAATTGCGTAAAAGCGCGTCGGCACGTGCCAATATTCCTTCAGTGATCCATCGACTTGGTGTGGAAAAAGTTTACTATTTGATTGTTTCCGTGATTGTATCCAGAGTCCAGCTTGTTCGCTTATACGCTCCGTTTTAATCTCCTCTCACTCACACACGTGCCGTGAACGAGTCGAGAGAGAGAGAGAGAGAGAGAGAGAGAGAGAGAGAGAGCGCGAGCGTGCGTATATTTCAGCGTTAGATGGACAATGTCTGGCTTCACTGTGTGGGGAAAAAAAAGACAAAAAGACAAACACCATGTTGAGAAATTAGAATTATTTAAAAGATGTTACACATATAACTCCTACTTCTCTGTGGATACATGGATTTTTTTTTAATAAATGTCCTTTGAGAAATTAAAATGCTTCTTCTATTTGAAAAAATACAAATCTTAGTGTACAAAAACGTATATTAAGTGTGACTTTCATCCATGCATGCATCCATCCATCCATCCATCCAGCCATGTTCAGTACCACTTATCGAATGCAGGGTCAGAGAAAGCCTGGAGTCTATCTTGGTGGACCCAGGGCACAAAGCAGAGGACACCCTGGATGGGGTGTTTGTTGGATGAAAACCTTCAGCTACACCTAAATCCAGAAATATCTGTCAGTAATCACGTAATTTAATTAGTAAATAAGGAGTCAAACAAGAGCTCAGAGACAACCTAACTGGGGACATGTACAGTAGCTATATCAAGAATTCAAGGGGCCATTTTTACCCTTCTGGATTTTTTGCTCGAGTTACAGAGTACCCTTACTTCTACAGCAAAAACAATATTGAAAAATAAATATTAATATATACTAAATACTATAAATAGAAATATATATTTGAGTGGAATCATTTATAACAGCTGGAAATACCAGTGCTAGGGGACAAGTTAAAGGCAACTGCTGTAAATGTACACTATATGGCCAAGAGCTTTGGATATTTAAGTCAAGTCAAGTCAAGAAGCCTTTACTGTCATTTAAACCATATATAGCTGACGCAGTACACAGTAAAATGACACCTTGGTGCTACATAAAACAAAATAGAGCTACAAAGTAAGTTGTCCTACCATCACACATACAATATATGCGCTTGTTGAACATCCTATTCAAGATTTATTCTGGATAGTTCTGAAAACTGAAATTTCATTTTAAAATTCTCTCCAGCTACACTGGTGTTTTTGGAAGTTTTAGAAACATTGTTCATCTACACAGAATCACTCAATCACAGAAAACTCTTACATACCTTTGGTCTGCATTGTCTCCATCAGATGCTTGCTTACTTTCCATCTCTTTGGACTGATGAGGCAATTTCGAGGAAATGCACCAGTTTTTTTTTTTCTTTTTTCAAACGGATAGACAAATATGTGGACTTGTTGCCTGGGGTGCAGTCAGTCTTCCAGGTCATCCCAAAGGTGTTCAGGGGGGTTGAGGTCAGAGCTCTGTGAATGCCATTCTAGTTCATCTGCTCCAAAATTGTAAAATGTAAACATATAATTATTTAGATATTTTATTGCATGTTATAACATCATGATACATGTTTAGATCCTTTTTTTTTTTTTTTTTGGATCTTTCACTGTTTGTAGAAGTGATTATGACAGAAATTTGACCTTTAACCTTCCTAAAGAGGTACTCATGCATGTTTCAGCTTGCTGCTTGCTTACTGATGCAGATAAAAGTCTTTAAAGAAAACAGAACATTTAACAGTCACAAATACAGTGCTTGTTGAACATCCTATTCCAGACTTAGGCTACATCTGGATAGATCTGAACGCCGAAATTTCATTTTAAAATTCTCTCCATCTACACTGGTGTTTTTGGAAGTTTTAGAAATATTGCTCATCCACAGAATCATCTAAAAACTCTTACATACCTACACTGTGTGTGTGTAAAAATATAATATCTGTCTCCATCAGATGCTTGCTTACTTTCCATCTCCTTGGATTAATGAGGCAATTTCGAGGAAAAGCACAATTTTTTTTTTTTTAAACAGATTTTTAGACAAATATGTGGACTTGTTACCTGGGGTGTAGTCAGTCTTCCAGTCCATCCCAAAGCTGTTCAATGGGGTTGAGGTCAGGGCTATGTGAAGGCCATTTGAGCTACACTTCATGGAGCTCGATTTGTGCTCAGAGGCATTGTCATGCTGGAACAGGTCTGCGCCTCTTAGTTGCACTGAAGGGAAATTAAATGTAATGCTACAACATACATACATACTGATGGTCAGGTGTCCACAAACATGTGCCTGTGCCTGTATCAAAGGTAATGATAATTCCGGTGTATCTGCAGTAAGTAGCACACTGTAAGGATCACCAGAAATCATTTTGCCTATCTGTACCTTTTTACCGTGTGAAAATATGAAAAAAGATGTAAATTAAAGCAGCATTTGAAACTCAATCAAAATGCATCTACAAAGATAAAAAAAAATATTAGAAATGCTAATTATTTTGACTTTGGTATATGTGTCAATTTTGCATATCACTGACAACCACATTTTTCTTTGGCTCTGGTTAAAGAAATAAAAATGAGTGAATATTGAGCTGTGGGACAGCCCGAAGTCTTTTCAATTTGCAAGCAGTTTAACCCCAGGCAAAAATGCTGAACGTGTTCTAACAAACCCTGAAGTATAATGACTGATTCTGTTTATTTAACAGAACACGTCCCCCTCTTCCACATTACCATGTCAAAGACCATGTAATCTCTCAATAAGACAAAAGACTAGAAGAAAATAAAAACAATTGCTCCTGCAAGAAAAACCATGGCTAAAACACTAATAATAACAATACAAACTGCTAGTTCAGACTCACTTGAATGTTTCGATGAAATAAATATACTTTTCATATGTTTCTTGGATTGCAGTTGTAAGTAGCATTTGCTCAGTACAAACGTTAACCCGGTGGAAATCCCAGTACATAATTTGACAGTTGATCATGGTCTTGCCCAAGGCCCTTCTTAAATGGTGAGATTTGTGGGACTAATTAATCTTTGACACATTTATTAGAAAATTTTATGTTCCATTTATAGAACCAGTAAATCAGTTATAAATACATTTGGCAGGATGAATTTTCTTACTGCTACATTGTCAGTGTGAAAATATAATCATTTAGATATTTTATTACATGTTAGAGCTTCATGTTACATGTTTAGATCCTTTATTTTCTTTCACTGTTTGTAGAACTGATTATGTCAGAAATTTGACCTTTAACCTTCCAGAGAGATACTCATGCATGTTTCAGCTTGCTGTTTGCTTACTGATGCAGCTAATTTGTGCCACAATTGACTGACCCAGCTATGGTACACTGAAGTTAAGGAGGATAAGAACTTAAATATTCAATGAACCCTCAAATAATTATCCTTTCTATGAGTTTGCCCTGCTACATCTGGGCTCATGGCTAATGAAATAGTCATGAGTGTGTTACACTTGCATAAGTGCAAATTTTGGTTAGTTAGTAGCTTTCCTCATCCAGGAAGCCTGAGACTGTGAGAGAGAAGTGAAACACACTCTCCATGCAGACATGCCTAACATTGTTGCTTCACTACTGCGACCAAAGTTATTGGTCAAGACTGTGATTTGAAAATGTTTTAATGAGTTCTTACATATCTTTTTATATTTTTTCTCGGTCACCGTTTGTAAACATTGAATCACTGATTCTTTTCAACCATAGCACTGTTGAATTCCTGAATCTGATTGGTCAGAAGTTGTTGATATTTTTTTTCTATTATAGCTGTAGTGCCATCTGAAGCAGATTGTAGAGTCCTTACTGAGAGCATGTTTCCATCCTCCATCCTCCTCCTACATTTAATGCTGAGAAGATCATCAAATGCACGCTCACTGCCAGAAATGCACTGTTCACCATTGAACCAAAATTTGTTAGTACCCCATAAATCTATGCAACCACCTGTTTCAGGGGCTAGCATAAGGCAAGAACTACCAAACCATATGCAGCAAGAGAGTTCATCATCACAACAACTTCTTCCTGTATACTCTACCTCATAAAAAACAACATAAAACAACATAGAGCTACAAAAAAACACAGAGCTAAGTATATGTACAGTATATGTGCTTGTTGAACATCCTATTCCAGATTTAGGCTACATCTTCATTATTCTGGATAGATCTGAAAACTGAAATTTCATTTTAAAATTCTCTCCAGCTACACTGGTGTTTGTGGAGGTTTTAGAAATATTGCTCATCCACACAGAATCACATGAAAACTCCTACATACTGTTGGATTACAAATTTATAGAATGTTAAATCTAGGTTCCAACGTAATAGTATATAAACTAAAAAGTTATGTACATTGGGTTTTACATCTTAAGGTAAAGATGATGACATTCTAAGAAGATCAAGTCTGGCAGCCCAGGTGTCTGAGACATTAACCTTTTGTCTGTATGTACTTCCTGACCACCGGGCAGGGTCCCAGGTTGAACGTGAATGCTAATCTCAAGGCCAGGCTGTGCCTTTGTCTCTATAATAATGTGAAGGTCTGGGTGATACTGTCAGGCTGATTGGATTAGCACCTATGCATTTGAACAACACTGTTATGCTGATGAGATCAGGGCTGGGGAAATTCCATTACCGGGCTGATTCCTGTACTGCAGTTGCATGCTTTGTTTAGATTGTCTCCACCTCTGTGTATCCCTCCCCCTGGAAAAGTATAAATTCTACAGTGCTGAAACTATAGTCAGACTTGGATGACTACAGCGACGCACAGTGAGTTCTCAATAAAGAGTAACTTCTGCTTGAAAGACATCCCAACTTCTCCTAGTCTCTGCTTCGACAAGGAAAAAGTTTCCAACAATACCTAGCTTTGGTCTGCATTGTCATCTCTTTGGATTGATGAGGCAATTTCGAGGAAAAGCACCGTTTTTTTTTTCAAACAGATAGACAAATATGTGGTATTGTTGCCTGGGGTGCAGTCAGACTTCCAGTTCATCCTAAAGGTGTTCAGTGGGGTTGAGGTCAGGGCTATGTTATGTTATATCTAAATATAATTATCTAGATATTTTATTGCATGTTATAACTTCACGATACATGTTTAGATACTTCTTTTTTTGGATCTTTCACTGTTTGTAGAACTGATTATGTCAGAAATTTGAATTTTAACCTTCCTCAAGAGGCACTTATTCAGGTTTCAGCTTGCTGCTTGCTTACTGATGCAGCTAATGTGAACTATTAGACAGAGAAGATCATCAGATGCATGCTCACTGCCAGGAATGCACTGTTCACCGCTGAACATAAGGGAAGAACTACCAAACCATATGCAGCAAGAGAGTTCATCACCACAACAGCTTCTTCCTGTATACTCAACCTCATTAGCCAAGATCAATAATGTTTGTTTTTTTTTTGTTCCACATTATCTAAGAATAATAATAAATGAATAAAAATGTTGCTATTTAAGAAAGATCCTTTGAATAGAGGAAAAAGAAAGGCTGGTGAGGGAATGACTGTTTATACTGTAGCTACTATGAAATAAGTGATAACTAACTAACTTGTCTCAGATACATTCCATAATATTAAATGTAAGCATAAATGAATTAAAAGTATGATGTTTCATTCCATAAAAATGCTTACTTTGGTTATGTGGGGAATAAATAATCAACTTTGAAGACAGGTAATCATCCTGCCATGTTTTATTTATATTCTTATTTGCCAAATACCTTTACCCGAACAAGCTGTCCAAGGAAGCAGAATCCTGTCCAAGCACAGAGCTGGTAGAACAGACTGCAAGCCCAGGCTGATTGTTTGTCTTCCAATTTTTGCTGAATATCTGTAAATAGTAGCTTTCAGAATTGATGAAAGTTTGATGTCTTTTAACCAAGGCAGCATGTTCTGTGGTTATGGGTCTTGCTTAAGTGCCCAATAATGGCTCACTGATATACATGTCATTAGAACTTACAACTTTTGATCCTAAATGATAGACCTTCTGCTCTGCTAAAGACTAAAATAATTTGGTCTGGTGGCAGCTGAAGATGCACATGCTACAAAAGACTAACCAAGAAATAAAAAGCTGGCAGGATAGTCAGTGGTTCGGTTTGAGATTCGTAAATTAACAGAAGGAAAAATAACACTGAGAAATATAACAAAATGGGTGTGTTAAAAACCACAAAGGTCCAGGGCTTAATTATGGTGTTAATTATGTTTGAAGCTGGCTTTCATTATTCTTTAAATGAAGACATGGTTTAACTTTAATATTAGTGTTATTTATTTATTTATTTATTAACTAACTAACTAACTAACTAACTAACTAACTAACTAAATAAATAAATTTATTTATTTAACAAAATACCACAGGTAAAAGAATAAAAAATTGTTCAGAAAAATATTCATCATATATTCCACCATAGACCATAATCTTTGTAATTTTCGACTGAGTGCTCTCATGATCCTAATGTAATTTTACGTAATAAAAGTGAGTGTTTAATTAAAAGGAGGTTCACTCAGAGGGCAATCAGGTTAAGCCTGTAGATAAAAGACTCAGAGACTCTCTTTGTCTCCATTATAAGACAAATATACACTATATTGCCAAAAGTATTCGCTCACCCATCCAAATAATCAGAATCAGGTGTTCCAATCACTTCCATGGCCACAGGTGTATAAAATCAAGCACCTAGGCATGCAGACTGTTTTTACAAACATTTGTGAAAGAATGGGTCGCTCTCAGGAGCTCAGTGAATTCCAGCGTGGAACTGTGATAGGATGCCACCTGTGCAACAAATCCAGTCGTGAAATTTCCTCGCTCCTAAATATTCCACAGTCAACTGTCAGCTGTATTATAAGAATGTGGAAGTGTTTGGGAACGACAGCAACTCAGCCACGAAGTGGTAGGCCACGTAAACTGACGGAGCGGGGTCAGCGGATGCTGAGGCGCATAGTGCGAAGAGGTCTCCAACTTTCTGCAGAGTCAATCGCTACAGACCTCCAAACTTCATGTGACCTTCAGATTAGCTCAAGAACAGTGCGCAGAGAGCTTCATGGAATGGGTTTCCATGGCCGAGCAGCTGCATCCAAGCCATACATCACCAAGTGCAATGCAAAGCGTCGGATGCAGTGGTGTAAAGCACGCTGCCACTGGACTCTAGAGCAGTGGAGACACGTTCTCTGGAGTGATGAATCGCGCTTCTCCATCTGGCAATCTGATGGACGAGTCTGGGTTTGGCGGTTGCCAGGAGAACGGTACTTGTCTGACTGCATTGTGCCAAGTGTAAAGTTTGGTGGAGGGGGGATTATGGTGTGGGGTTGTTTTTCAGGAGCTGGGCTTGGCCCCTTAGTTCCAGTGAAAGGAACTCTGAATGCTTCAGCATACCAAGACATTTTGGACAATTCCATGCTCCCAACTTTGTGGGAACAGTTTGGAGCTGGCCCCTTCCTCTTCCAACATGACTGTGCACCAGTGCACAAAGCAAGGTCCATAAAGACATGGATGACAGAGTCTGGTGTGGATGAACTTGACTGGCCTGCACAGAGTCCTGACCTCAACCCGATAGAACACCTTTGGGATGAATTAGAGCGGAGACTGAGAGCCAGGCCTTCTCGTCCAACATCAGTGTGTGACCTCACAAATGCGCTTCTGGAAGAATGGTCAAAAATTCCCATAAACACACTCCTAAACCTTGTGGACAGCCTTCCCAGAAGAGTTGAAGCTGTTATAGCTGCAAAGGGTGGACCGACGTCATATTGAACCCTATGGATTAGGAATGGGATGTCACTTAAGTTCATATACGAGTCAAGGCAGGTGAGCGAATACTTTTGGCAATATAGTGTATATTGTGCTCAATTAGAGGAAATGGCAAATTTGAGTAATCAATATTTATAGAATTTTCCCATTTAGATCTAGACCATGCTTAATGAAGTTATTGGTCACCCACATTTCTCAGTTTACATAGTCCTGTTCCCTACTTTCAATTGCTATTTTCAAAGTAGTAGAAATGGGCCTAAGGGCTTGACAAGCAAAATGTTGTTATTTTCATATCAACCTTGTTTTAAAAAATGTAACCAAAAAACAATGTAGTTCAAGGACCACTGCATGAGATTCTGTTTATTTAGCCAATACATTCTCCTTCATCTCATGTGCATATACATCATGCATATACTGTATACACTAGTGATTTTTATATACAAATGCTTTCTATCCAGAATCTTTCATTAATCAACATTTCATTGTTATCAAGTAGAATGCTAGTTGCATCATCCACTGATAAATATTATTACTATAGCAAGCAGTAGTAGGAATTCTTGGTGGCTCCATAGTACAGCAACTGGGGACTAGCAGTGATAAAATTACTCTGTGAACATAATCCTAACCCTTGCATTACACTTTTACATGGGTCAGGCCTGCAATTCACAACATATTAAACAGTGAATCCAAAAATCAGGAAATAAAAAGGACATTGTGGAATGACCAAAATGTCACTGAGATAGATAGATAGATAGATAGATAGATAGATAGATAGATAGATAGATAGATAGATAGATAGAGATTATTTTTTGTTTAACCTTTCCAAATGTATTGTGTTAAGATGAATATATTTTATATATCTTTATAAAAAGTAAACAGTGTACTAGATTGTGATTTGTGCTGTGATTCCTATAGTCACTATATAGGCCTGTAAAAGTGTCTTAAACATTTTGTAAGTTTTATAAAAAATATAATATTATGTACTGCATCTGTGAAACAACATTTCAGTAAGAACGCTTACATTAATTACAGTAACAACTCATTTGCTAGTCATTGTACGTTACTGTAAATTAAAAAAATAATTATTTATTTCAGAAAATATAAAGTGTTAAATATTTCTAGGACTCAACACACAACAAAACATTATTTAATAAATTAATAAATTAATACAATCATCACATCCCATTTGGCTAGTCATGTTATTGCAGCCTGTGAATTGTTGCTACAAACTATAGCACATGCTAAAGCACTCTCAGAATTAAACGTATCACTTTTGCTTGTGCTGCGCTGGTACTACACTGCATACCATGGATCTTTCATTCCTTTAGTGTCTATCCTCTCCCTGAAAATCTGAATATATTTTCTATTTAAAAATAATTTAAGGTACATTACTGGACCTTAAGGATCACTGATTTTCCTAAGAAGGTACATATGATGTACTTTTAAAAAGCAAGATACACTATAAAGATCTTATAGACTCTACAACATAGGGGACATGATGGCTTAGTTAGCCTCCAGGGTTGGAGGTTTAAGTCCCGTGTCTGCCCTGTCTATCTGCTTTGAGCATTTCCTCTGGTTACTCTGGTTTCCTCCCCCATTCTGAAGACATGAGATGCTGATTGTCGTCTCTAAATTGTACATCGTGTGTGTATGTGATGTTGGCCATGTCCACTAGGACAGGCTGCAGGTTCGCTGCATCCCTGTGTAAGATAAAATTACAGAAAATGTATGAAAGGCCCTGGATCGAGGAAAAGAACAGTTTGTTACTTTCACTTCTTCTGTCTTTAGACTTGTCTCATTTTCTTTATTCAGGAAGTTTGGGATTATGAGAGAGAAGTGAAACATGCTGATATGTGGTCATTTTGACACATTTCTCTTATGCAGTGCAATCAACGCACACAGAATTACAGTACAAATCCACTTATGCAACAATGTGATTTATATGCAACATCATTGTGTGCCACACATTCCAGTTTATTTATTTATTTATTTGACTACAGATTTCATTTATTTGCTTCTCAGACCTATGAGTGAGATAGAATCCTATCTAAGCATACAGCTGTGCGGTGTTAAGGGTTTTACTCAAGGTCCCACTGATGGCCTGGGGGTCATGTGATTTGAACTAACCTAACCAATGACTGCCAATCAGAGCCCAAAAAAAGTTTCATAAATGTGTATGTTTGTAATAAGGCTCTCTACCACAGTATATCGGGATTTAAATGAAAGAATGTACATGATCTGAAAGTGCTGAATATGCTGTATATCAAAGTGCTGACTTTCACCCATAAATCCAAATAATCCAAATAAATGGTGTAGGAACTACAGCACAGTTTTCCCAGAATTGTATGGAATTTTTTAGTTTATTTTATTCCTCAAAAATCTCATCTGGACTTTTTGATGGACAAATGATTTCCATCTTGTGGTAAAACCTTTGTATTTACTCTGGTGAAATCTTCTCTTGACTTTTTACACAGAGATGCCTACCTCTGAAGCTCTGAAGAACCAATTTACATTTTTCAGCCTAATGATAGCTAGCTTCACTGCCTGTGACATCTCTTTGGATTTCATTTTGAGAATTAACAGCAATAGAATCCAAATGCAGAGCAATGCCACAGTTCTAGAACTTTTATCTGCTGATTTATAAGTGCAGACTCGCACATCTGGCCAGGGAACAGATGAGTACCCAATTGTCCTAACACTTAGTTCTATTAAAAGTTTGATATTAAAAATATTCTAATTTTTACACCATTTATTCTTCAGTAAAATAATACTTTAGTATTGAATGAAAATGTCTAGGTAAATACTTTATTGTTTGACAGCAGCCATATTTGACACCGAGAATTTGGTATCATTCTCTATGAAGCAGGAATGCACATGTCCATCGTAGGTCACCACATACATTCACACACTTAATCACACCTAAAGACAAATTGCAGTCACCAGTCCACCTCCTGGCATATTTGTAAGAGATACAAACCTTTCCTGCAACCAGAAAACCTGGTGCTGTGTCCCTGAATGAAGCACACCTATAACTAAGAATGGTCACTCATATATAAATGCAGGGGGAAAAAAAGAAGCAAAAACAAGCTTTTTTTTTTGGGAAAATTTTTAATAGTTATTGAACGTTCTACATCTTACAGTAAATATTATACAATTACAAACTTGGCATAATTCTGTCACTGAGATCACTAATTGATCTTCCAAAAAAATGATAAAAACCCATAAAAATAATAAAAACATATTTACACTTCATATCACAGGCCTGAAACGGGTCTCGTCGCCTTGTAAGAGCATTCAGTTCAGTTTTATTGATAGGTATGCAACAACTGCTACAAAACAGATGTACAGATTACTGTGTAATGTTTTACCAACAAGAATGATCAAAATGTTCTTATCCTTGGTGTGTATTTGGAAGACGATGAGTTTCCCCTTCAGAATTTAGCTTAAACAGCAAAAAAAAAAACCCAATAAAAAATAAAAAAAACACAGCTGACGAGGCATATGCTGAAATGTTAGATGATGGCTCAATAAAATTAAAGCATGTGACACATTGTGGACACATTCAAATTTTGTCATTAATTAGGAGGAATCTGCCTAGGCAGTTAGTATTTTTGGGCAGTGTTTTTCGCCTAAGATATGATTTTTCTTCTTGCTTTGTAAAAAAAAAAAAAAAAAAAAAAAAAAAAAAAAAAGATGCATTATGTGAGTCTTTTTTTTAGTGAATCCTATGATTCTATTCTATTCTAGTAAGAGAAAGCATGAAACAATTGATGTACTTTAATTTTACACATGCTATAATGTCCAAGCCATAACTATAAGATTTGGACATTTTAGTATAGTATGAAGAAAGCAATTTTTTTTTTTTACTTACAAACTATGTTTAATTAGAAACAGACCCTTTTATGTTCTGGTATCTGATAATTTAAGAGTAGCACAATTTTTCTTGAAGCCAGCAAATATAAAGACAGCAAAGCAACAGAATAAATGAGAGGATGAGACTGTTTACAGGCCTGTGCTCTGAAATGTCCCTCACACGGTTAGGCACCACACTCCTGATCATCTACTTAAGAATAAAAGGAACATCAATCATTAATAAAAACTTAAATAACACTTATGGTAAAAAGCGCAATAATTACAGGTAAGTGTGGACTCATTTACTTTCAAATCTAACCAACTTTCATTAGTGTAAAAATATCAACAAAAACACTTCTAAATCCTACATTTTCGATGCAAGAGGTTCGACTTCCATCTCAGGAGCGACCTCAACCAGTGAACTGATTAATAACTTTAAATTGCATTGATTGCATTAAGTCTTGCATTACAAATCTGATTTGTTCTGATATCAATATTTCACTGCCTGCCATAATACTGTTATTAAGACTAGAAGGGTTAACAGACTTTAATATTGAAAAGGAGAAAGTGACAGAAGGAAAGACCAAGGTCTTTTTGAAATATTTACAATGCCCTCCAGACATACTAGCTTTAAAAAATAAGACCAAAATATTACACACAAAATGTAAAAAATTTCCACTCAAACAGTAGGAGAAACTTTGTATCTTGGTTCTAGCAAAATCATTCATTAAAACTAAAATAATAGCATTTTCTCTGAAGAATATTTGTACCAAAATTAGTGACACCCCTGAGAAATATTCGAAATAAATGAAAATGAAAAAACAACAACAACTTTATTATGCCTCTATTACTAAGCGTCTCCAACCTTTTTAAGATATTACAGGAAGAGGCTCAGTGCGAAATCACGAAGAATGAATTAGAAAGGTGCCAATATTTTTGAAAACATTTTGCAGAAGAAATTACACCAATGAATAAAATGTGTTAAATAGGTTTAAATAAATGCATGCCAATTTTGTGTTGTGTAAGTCTGGGGTGCCAATAATTCTGGAGGGCACTGTACATATAAAGTACTTAATACTAGGATTACATATGTTATAAGAAAACTTGTTCAATGACAAACAGCCAAACAATGACAAAAAAAGTTTTTTTTCTATACCTTACCAAACACTTTGCTTAAATTATATGCAAATATTCCTTACCAAATGCCTTTTGCTTAGTTACCATCTAAACTTAAGTCAGTTCGTGTTAGTAGCATTAGCATCTGCCTGTAGTTTATCTGCCTGTAGCTTAGCGAGGCTCATTCAGCAACTGTTTGTACAATCACACTAGTATAAACAGACAATCTGACAACCTAAGATACCAGAAAAAATGGATAGCTGGATAAAATCCTGCTAGCTGGATCGAGTATCAGTTGCCACTACAATTAATCGTTTTTCCTGTCTGTAGTGACACATGGGTTTGTGTGATTGACAGATGTAATACAGAGGAAGTAATGATCTGAAAGCTACAACCACTCTGGTGTTTATGGGTAGAATGATTGGAAATCTCATTGGATGAATTAATTTTTATACAAACACAGTGGTTATGCATGTAATACATTACCTTGCATAAGAATTTATTAGGATTAAATGCCATCTACACAAAACAGCCCATGAAACCAAAGAAGGGAAAACTGGGTCAGGGTTGACGGCAACATGGATGAAGCCAACTTCAATCTGATAAAACGATGTGTTTAGTCTGCAAGAGACTTGAGACTAGGGCAGTGGCAGTCCAAACAGGACAATGAACTAAAATCTATTGAGCAATAGAATACTAAGAACTTTTGTGAGAATTTGTTAGAATGGCCTAGTCAAAGCCCAGACCTCAAACTGATCACAAGACATAAAACTTACTTTTCGTTAACATCAATCTCCCATCCAATCTGACAGAGGTTACACAATTTTACCTAAAAGAACAGGACAGGGATATCAGAATCCAGATGGGAAAAGCCGAGCTCCAATCCCAGAGAACTTTATTTGAAACCAAAGGTGGTTCTGCCAAGTTCTGACCCAAGGAAGAATACTTATACAAGCAACTAGTAGCTGCATTTTTGTTTAACTAACTTTTTAAACACAATTAAAACAGATTTTCTATCTTCAAAATTTAGACATATTGTGTAAATCCTCAATTTGGTCCATTTGGTCCGATTGCACTGCAAAAGGTGGTAAAATTCTAGGGGGTTAAATACTTATGCAAGGCACGATGTACTTCATCAATGAATGAAAACACATAAATGCTTAATACTTGGGCATTTGGATACTCCACATACATCCCTATACATGACATTTATATCCTGAATTTGCTTCCTTGTAACCTCAGTCTGAACCAGATGCTTAACACCGACAACTGTTAACATGCACTGCATATCCTCTATTATGGAATGTTTATATGCTTTAATTCACAACTATTTTTTTTTTTACTTTTACATTTTTGCAAGTGTATAGATTTGACATGGCAGATGGTAGGCTGTGATTGGGATACAGTCAAAAGAACAACAAAACTGTATTCCGAAAAAATTTTGAAGAATTTTTGTCCTATGCTGCCACAAACGTATATAAAAAAAGTGGAAAGTAGTTTGGTTGTAATCTTGTGCAAGTTTTCTTCCTCTCACTCTCTCCTTTTGGATAAAGGAATGTTTCTCAAAAGCTTTGCTAAAAACTGACCTTGATATCTGAGTGTCTTTACGTTTCATAAAATCTCTGTGAGTCTTCTATTCAGATTAAAATATTTCAAGTAGTGGTAGAGTAGCCTAAATGATAAATGTGTTTATTGAGAATAATATTACTTTCATGACTAGGGATGTGCCGATAGTCAATAATATGATAAGCATTTGCATACTCCCAACAAGAAGCCGGTCTTATTCTTGGAATTTTTGAGGGCAACACTGCATATACCTTTCTTGGTGTGGGCAATCCCATAATTCCATACACTGGAACAGATTTCCATGAGAGTTGCAGCTTGCTGTCTTTTCTGCGGAGTAAGTTTACAAATTTTCATTTCTGTGCTTGTATATCTGTTTGTTGATGGTCAGAAATCCTTCTGTTCAAAATCAGTTCACTAATCTACTGTGATCTCATGACTTATGCAGTTACCATGTGCAGTTTAATTGACATGCAATTTAGCCTTAGTTACAAGAAAGATTTTATTTGCTGCTGCTGTTTGAGGTTGTTTGTCCTTAAAGTGCAACCAGACAAGACAGATCCTTTAAAAAAAATTGTGGCTCCTGTGGGAGATGCCTTTAGAACAGACTGCAGCAGAATTCTTTAAAATGTATTTCAGGATAGCATCAGTAACCCTGTTTTTTCCATTTAAGAGCATGTGTGCTCCCCATATCAGCCATCAGTTTCCTTCAATTACACTCCTTCTGTGCTACAAAAATAAAAAATTCATGCTAGCCAAAGTGAAAGATTGTTTTTTTAATACACAATTTCATGGTAATATTTATAAAGGCTGCCCTAAATGATCGTCATTGAAAAACTGAATATCGGCACATTCCTAATCAAACCTAATGGGTACTGTAATATATACTTGTCTTCTTTTAGTAGATCATTAAATAGAGTGTACCGTATATTTGATTATTATGTATCTATGTGTCAATATGCTGATATTATTTTATAAAGTAATTGATATGTACTGAAGTGCGTTCATAGATTACAAGGGATTAGGATTCACAACATTCTCTCTTTCAATGTTGTTATATGCCAAGGCAGTTTTTAATTATTGCATTTAACAAGTACTTCTCAAATCCGTGCAGCGAGGCCTCAGGGCCCAAATGTTCACAGAGGACGAGAGGGATTTCTCAACTGGTCACCTTTATGCCTTTTTCTGCTCTACTTGTTCTTATCCTACATTAACACTAGGAAGGGACAACGTGACTTCCTGTGGCAGCACACAACCTCAGTGTCAACACGGAATGTCTGCACGACGGAAGGTGCACCTTTGAGTCCACATATGGACATGTGGTGGGCTTATATAGGGAAATGTACACTGAATATACACTGAGTGGGCATGACCTGAAAGCCATATATGAAAACATGGACATGTCCTTGAGACCAGATATGAAAATAGAATTGACTTTGAATGCTGCTGCATTTCTGTTAACTCTGAAGTAGGAATTATGTCATTTTTGACCTTTGCACAGTCGAGCTACAAGGTAGAGGAAAAATCATATTTTGTTTGCTCTGTCCAAGCCAGTTATTAACTTCAATGTTCATGATGTATTTACCTTCTCAAAACAGCATACAGAGTTATGTCTGTATGTCGACTCATCTAAAGCAAATACTACTTAAATTATATTTAAAAGCAGTACATTGGAGAGTATGCAGAGCCATGCGGATGAGTAATATTGTTTGTTTTTTCCTAGTCAGAGGTCGGAATGTCTGAATTATTAGCTCTAGTTTAACTTTGCTTGAAAGCTGTAAATAAAGTGTGTGTGTTATTGAGTCTATATAAGATCTTCCAACTTTCATTGGCAGTCATATATGCTCATACATTATCAAAGGCTTTGTTATCCAGCTAGCCATCATCAAATCCTCTCAGATAACATCTGATAAATTAGACTGAGTCAGATTTATAAAGGTTCATACTCTTGAAACATGAGCTAACCTGACAGGATTTAAAAGGTTATATTTATAAATATTAATATCATTCAATGCAAATGCTAGTTAGCAACAACGTCTGAGATTTATGATTATACATTTGAGTTTCTCAAAAACACAGAAACAAGTATTTGTATGAGCTAAAAGACATACCCATCTCTCAGACCTAAAGATCTGCCCATTGGTCTACATCCCGTATACAAAGCATCTGATTATGGCACAGTTACAATCACATCAAGATTTCCCTAAACTGTCTGCAATGTTGGATAGTCAATGCTTGATATGAACAATTTGTTAAATGAGTACAATTTAAACCAAAAGAAATAACATATCAATGCATTTTTAAAGGTAACTGGGTATCAGGTTTGCAGTAACCTATAAAAACCACTTTCTACTGGAACACTGAAAAAAACGTAGCGTGCATGCCAGCAAGCGAAAAACTGGAGCAATAATTTGTCACTTTTTAAAGTGAACACAGAGTTGTTCTTCTACTTTGTGCCATCATTACTGTTTTGTTCTAAATGCAGAATAATGCATGATAAAATCCCTTTAAATCCCTTTGCTAAATGCGAAACACACCGACAAACCAAAAACGCAACAACAAATTCAGAAACACAAACACCAGATAAAACCAGGAGGGGGAGATAATTACTGCAAGTATGACTATGGGAAGGAAAAAAAATCATTTATTCTGTTATCTTAGTTATGATATTTAATGCAAAATTATGCAAGTTACTGTAGCAAGAAGTAATTCTTTTGATTGAACAACTAAGGTTTCTTTAATATTTAATTTTTTTTGCAAAATACTCATTTTAACATTTCATATGAGTATGAGTACATTCGGAAAAAATATATATAAATTAAAGCATCAGTAAAATGTTTAGTCTGATGTTTCTTCTTACTGGAAAAAATCTTACGATATTAATCTTATCCATAATGATGTGTCCTATAGCCGACCAGCAATGTGCATGTGTGTGTGTACAATAAATACCTTTCTTAAAATTGATGCTAATGTTTGCTGATTTGCTGTTCCATATTTGGTTTGTCAGTGTGTTTCATACTTATGCTTCACTATAATTTAGAGCTCCTAAATTGAATGAAATCAGGACCCTGTCGATCCCGAACGTCCTCTGTCACGTATTTAACATTACGATGAAAACTGACCCTGATCCTTCAGCCTAAGTGCCATTTAAACATTACTTGCCTCCACTGAGACTGTGTGTTGGCAGGTGTTTCAGCGTGTATGTGCAACTGCAAACCTTTGCAATAGCACATATCTGCACATCACATGCATCTATAGAATTATAATATGCATGTCATGATTTAGAAGCTTACTCTATCCAGATGATTCAATAAATAAAGTAACCGGAGTCCTCTACTAAGTGAATAACTGAGATTAGTGTAAGCGCTCGACATCCTAATGAAGTTTGAACCATGTCGAGCTGCCCTATGCACTGCTAAACTTATTACAAATGTACCTAATAAACTGCTACAAGCTGGAAGACACCCTTGTTGTCAACGCTAGAAGATGAACAGAAGGAATTGGTGCGAAATCAAAACCGAAATGCAGAAACCCGTCTCAGCCCTTCTGATAAGGGAATCTGAAAATGACAAATCTACACAAATGTAAAGGAAAAACCCTGCACTACTGTTACTAAATTGTATAATATTTGGCATGACAGACATGATGATGAGCATGGTGCAATGTACATTCCCACTTAACAGGGGAAAAATAGAACAATATGAACAAGAACAACAACAATATTAAAAAAAGCAAACAAACAAAAACAAAAAAAAAAACAAAACAAAAAGAAAACACACATTGTTTCAAAGTCGTAATTGGTCAAAATCATTCTGGAGTTTCTGCAGGAGTTGATTGTTAATAATTATGATAAAAAATAAAAAAATAATAATAAAAAAAAAAAAAAACTTATGCAACAACATAGGTCAGGAATAGTAAGACTAAAACAAGAGGAAATTAAATTAGAACAATATGGAGGGAAAAAAATTAAATAAAAAAAAATAAAAAGCAGCTTTTACAAAAAGACGTAAGAATGCATAAAGTGACCTTTTTATTTTCTTCTGTTTCGGCAGACGCGACTGCTGATCACAGAGAGCCCGTGTAACACTTGAGGATTTTGCATACGACGTTTAACTCCAGATCTGTTTAAGAGAAAATTAAGGTATAAGTGGGAATATCCCTTGTTGACATCCCAGAGCAACATAACAAAAAAGTTGCTAATCAACTGTTTCAACTGAGTGTCTACTTACAGCACAAGAGAAGGTATTTTTGGAGCAGAACAACCTCAGCGGAAATATAATTATGAAAAAATATGTAAATATACCCTATATACCTATCTTCTAGCTACAGTGGTGTCCAACAGTTTGCTACCTCTAGTAGAATGCTCATATTATGTGTCATTTTCTAATTGAATACAAATCTTTTCATTGCAATTCATATCATGAGCAGTACATTCAGTGGAATACATTATTTACAATGTTTATTTGAATTTTTTGTTATTTGTCATGGACTTCACAAGTTTGCGTGTCCCATTTTGAAAATCTGCAGATTTTTGGTAACAAACTGGACATTATTTTATGATGTTCACATTCATATACAAAATTGTTGGTACCCTTTCATTAAAGAAAGACAAACCCACAATGGTTACTGAAATAACTTGAAACTGACACAAGTAATAATAATTAAAAAATGTAAATAAAATAAATGAAAAATCGCTTGATTACAGTGATTGCCTCAAAAGGTTAAATATTAATTTAAGGGTGCCATCATTTTTGTCCAGGCCAGTTTCATTAGTTTGTTTTTTTAAATGCTTCTGTTGAACCACAATTCAAAAGCAATGTCTGATTTTCATTAGTCAACTTTTAGTAAATTTTTGTTTATTATTACATTTGTCAGTTTCAAGTTATGAGTGAGCATTGTGGTTTTGCTTTCTTTAATGGAAGGGGACCAACAATTTTGTACACATGTGTACAAACCATACAGGGGTACTTAGTAGGATTACAATAACTGGGTGCCGTCCATCTGCTGCTCTGCCTTGTGTATTGGTGGAAAGGATGGATATTAACATGGTGTAATATATATATATATATATATAGATAGATAGATAGATAGATAGATAGATAGATAGATAGATAGATAGATAGATAGATAGATAGATAGATAGATAGATAGATAGATAGATAGATAGATAGATAGATAGATACACAGTATAGACAATATGTGGCTGAAAGTGCATGGACAATTGACCATCACACCCATAAGAACCCACTTCAGAACCATGGGCATTAACACAAAGTTGGCTGCAGAGATTTGCTCAATCAGTCACAAGACTGTGAGTAACAAAATCTGGCATTTCATTTTATCCCAAAGGTGTTCAGGAGAGTTGACATCAGGGCTTGGACCACTCGTTTTTCCACATCAGCTTTTGGTAAACCAAGTCTTCATGGGCCTTGCTTTGGCATTGTCATTCTGGAACAGGTTCTGGGCCCCTTAGTTCAAGTGAAGTGAAATTGTTATGCTACAATATCCAAAGACATGGCAACTTTGTGGCAAAGGTTTGGGGAAGGCCTACATATGGATGCAATGGTCAGGTGTTGACAAACGTTCCCCTGTATAATGTATATGTAGTATGTGTAAACACTTAAACCGCATTCAAAATGTGTGCATGTAATTCAAGTCATGCTGGCTTGTTAACTTGCTTCTTTTACAAATACAGATAGCACAGTAATATAATAGCTCAAATCAACCAGCTGCCATATACACATGGAGTAGTTTGGTATAAACAACCTTTCAGATTTTTTCCGGATAAAATTTATTCATCTGTCAACTGGAGTAACTGATTTACCCTGGTTTGTGGAAGATCCAGAGCAAATACTGGGAATACTAGGTGGAAGGAAGGGATAAAACTAGATCTAGGCAAACTAATAAAAAGGAAACAAATAAACTATAAGGAAACCATCAGGGAGGCTGACGAAGATTAAATAAAGCTGTATTTGAAAACAGGTATGGCAAGTGGATAAATGAACTTACATGATTGACAGGTGGGCTCTACCAATGAGGTGGCACATAGCTGTAACCAGGTGTTCCTTGCGGACGATACGTTGGCACCGTAACAGGGTGTGGTCCGATGGGAGTGTGCTGGGGTGTGGTCAACAGCGTTCCTGATTTGAGAAACACAATGCCCTATCGTTAAGTCTCTTTACATCTTAAAGTCTTAGCAGAACCATTTATCAAAGTATCAGCATGCTAAGGGTTCAGAGAAGGAAGCACTGGTCCCAATACAGATATCATTAAAAATAAATTGAGACTGAAGGCGACAAATGCTGCTTAGCAGCAATAAACTAGCTATAGTTTAAAACTTGAGTAACGAACTTAAACATATTTTAGGTAATGTACTAGAATCAGAGAGGGAATTATGAAAATTTTATTTAGGAATAATTTATCATGTTAATATCTCTTAATTTGATTTTCTCTTTTAAATAGAGCATTGAATTGTAAATATAAAAAAAACTCTGCCTACAATGAATATATCAAAATGAATCATTAACATAGACTGAGTATAAACCTCATTAATTCATATGTAAATGATCATACAGAAACTGATACCAATATGACTAAACTACTCAGTATTAAGCTGTTAAGGCTTTAAAATCGTTAACAGACAGTGTGAGAGCGACTGACCTGAGCATGTAGACCAGTAGAGCATGGTAAAATTTACAGTGACATGAATTGCTCCTTGATTAAGCAAAGTAGAGCGAGCAGAAAGGAAGAGTCTTGGTGTGCAATGTGCCTAAGTACTCAGTGCTCGCAGAACTGAAGTGCTCCCACATGATACAATTTCTCTGCACATTCGCATTCTTCACAGCGACTTGCACTCATGTTTAATGACCACGCATACCGATACTGCTCTGCAAGCTCAGAAAAAGCCATCCTGATCAAACTGTTCAAACACCATAAAGATGTTTTATCATGTTTTTATCGCTGGAAGACTTTGTAGTAGCTCTTCTTGATATTTTCACAGCACAGTTTACAGTCTGCTTTGCTGTGACTGCTTTCAGTAATCATGAAATACCTCCAGATCGCTGTTGTTGGGTTTTCTCTGTTCATCAGTGTTGTAGTGTCTCATAGCTTATGTAATTTCTTCTTATTTATTATTACCTACTAGCCCTGCATATATATGATGTAAGACATTTATATTATACAGGGCGACTTGCAGAAGTCAAAATTTTATCTCATTTATGCAGCTGAGCGTTTAAGAGTTAAGGCCTTGTCCAAGATTGCTGAGATTTAAACTCACAACCTTCAGTTGTCCAATAACTTAACTATGGGACTACCACTACCCAAAAATTAGTGTGTGTGTTTGTTTGACCTGCAGACATGGCCATCGTGGTTCCTGCCACCATGCCCATGGTAAGTGCACTGGGCCGGGGGGTCACAGGGGGCACTGGGGCAGGGTACAGGGCAGAAGGAATGCTGTTGGGCTGCACCACCGTGGTGTGATGGATAACATGGGGCTGTGCAGCATACACAGGCTGGGTGTAGTAGGCTCCCTAAAGAGACAGCAGCAAAGGAATGTAACAAATCCATGCCATTACCACAAAACATCTCATTTCCACAAAAGTATATTTTGTTGTATATAATTTTAATATTAAAATGAAAAACCCTGCTTTACCAAAATTTCACTTAAAGAAACTATTCAGCGTGCACTAAATGTTAACAATCTCAAAGAGACCCCTGAAAGTATAAACCAAAAGGCATATGTGCAATTGTGAGTCAACTGTGTCTTGAACTGTTCGGAATATGAAATGGAGGCAAAATATAAAAAAACAAATATGAATATGTTGTGATCCTATGGAATGCATGAATTACAGCCTCTCAATGCTCTAGGCATTTGAGGTGCAAATGTGCAGTAAATATCTAATAAACCAAAAGTACTGCACTCACATTAATCATAAATTCAAAAGACATTCTCTATATTTTTACATATTTCGGCATAATTACAGGAAAAAAAGGTTTTCTATTATCTGCAAATGGCGGAAACGACCTCCTGTAGGTTAAATACCAGCTCTTAGTATTCATTTATGCATTCAATCAACAATCCTTGAAGTAAATATCAGGCTTATTAAAATCGCACCGTGGGTGATAGATTAATGCATTTGCAGAGACGCCGGTTTATATGTGCCTTCATGTAGAAATGGCTTATAGTGAACAAATAAATACATAGATGCCCAAAAAGACATGTCATTTTGTCTATTTGAATAATGCAATTCACTGTAGATCCACTTGCTAAACCAGCTTGCACATATTTTTGTCTGTTATTAATTTATATATCTGAACACATTAGAAATCTAGATGAATCCATGAGAAGTCCCTACAGGATGCTTCTTAGGCCTTTTTTTAATGTCAAGTACGTGTCTAGACTGAGTTGCTGAAAAAAAGAAAACCAATCCACACCCTTTCAACTCAATCATCAGTATATAGTGCAGAATAATCTTGACCCTAGTTTCATAAATGTTGCTGCTAGTCCTCAATACTAGATATTGCACCACTTCCTACACACCCTCAGTTCTGCTTCTACCCGAGGGCACAATTTTTTTTCATCCAGTGCAATGTGATTAATCATCTTTCAATCTGGTGAAATGTTGCACAGTCTTACAGAGAAATCAGACTCTAATGTGGCTCTCTTACCTGAGTGTAGAGGTTCTGTTGGGGGTAGGCACTGCGGATGGGGTACATGGCTGAGGGGTACGTGTTCGGAGAGGGGGAATATGGTGGAGGAGCACCATTGGACTGAGACGGGGGAACTTTATACGGAGTCCCTGCGGTATAGCCTGATCCAGAAAAAAAAGGAGATAAAATTAGTTAATATCTGTGGAATAGATGACATAGAATTGTGCATGTGCACAACCTCAAATTTATTCCCCAGGGAAACAGGACATGGATAAATAAAGGTTCTGGGGATCCTGGGAAATGACGGCACATGAAAAACAATAACAAAATATTTGCATTCATTTACAAATATTCCTTAGGTGCCTCATGGATTTTTGGCTTTGCATTCAATTTAATAAATGATACACAAAAAACTGTTCGGTTTTTATATCTTTCGGTATATAACTGTTCGGCATATATATTTTCAGCATAACGCCTCCAAATTGTTGAACTGCTTGGCTTTAATAATGCTTTTTATATCTGCATACTGGTATGACTAATCTTAATGCACATAGTAATCCCACATGACAATAGAATACACTTTTATTGCTTTTACAAAAGGAAACGTTTTGAACTAGTCATCTAATTTATCTTTAAAAAACCTAAATTGAACAAATTTGAAAAATGAAAGAAATGACATTTCTGTGTCTTCCTCTTTATGTCCTAAGGTTATGCATACTTTTGCATTCAACTGACCAAGGTTAAGCATGATAAATCATAAAAGTCATAATAAAAGTCAGGCTAATAGACCATTATAAATGAAAATGAATAAAAGTCAAGAGAACTTTATTCGAAGTGTTATAATTGCTCTTATTGTTGCTGTTTAATTTCAAATGATGTCAGTACATCTACAGTGAACTACACTTAGCTGAAATGAGAGCGAGAGAGAGAGAGAATGAAAAAAAAAGAAGAAAAAAAACCCCAGACATGTATCACATGGAGGTCTACACTATTTATATGCTCAAAGAGTAAGTTTCCAAACTTTTAAGTGTCAGTCCAAACAAAGCTCCTCACAGACCACAGCTTTAATCTATATTAAGCCTCTTGCTATTGAATATATACGTGTTTCATTCCTTCTCATTTCCATCTGTTCTGCTTAGACTCACTAATGCACTCAGTTTAGACTAGGGGTGGGTTTGATTCCTAAGTTTACGACAAAGCAAATCTTACTGAACACAGCGAACCGTTGGCCATCACAGAAGGGAAAACACAGCTGAGAAAACACAGGAGTAGACAAGAACACACATTTTTGTTGGTAATGAGGAGATCGAAGTAGTTCTAATAATCCAGAATATATTCTAATCAATTCAATCCAGTGATCCATTATTGACACATAGATAGGCCACGCCTTCTTTACTGAAACTGACAGACAGAAAAGCCACACCTCCTTATATAATGAAAAATACCTTAATAGGACACCACACGTACAGGATTTGCAATTATTCTGGAAACAATTACATGTTAGAAATTTGTGCATAATTGAGCATAACAGTTCAACAATCCCATGCTAATATATAGGATACAGTTCACACAGTATTCTAAGTGCTGCCATTTCCCCCAGTGTTTTCAAAGGCATATGGGCTGAGTTTAAAAAAAAGAAGAAAAAAAAAAACACCCCAAAAAATGAAAATAAATACATATACATATATATATACACATTATCTGTATCTGTTTAGTATTACCATATTGTGATTTAAATCCAAAGTAGGTGTAACCTAACCCAGAAGGGGTGTTTTTTATTTTTGAATTTAATTTAATTTTATATATATATATATATATATATATATATATATATATATATATATATATATATATATATATATATATAAAAACACCCCTTCTGGGTTAGGTTACACCTACTTTGGATTTAAATCACAATATGGTAATACTAAACAGATACAGATAATGTCATATAGATACACTATATGGCCAGAATTTTGTAGACACCTGAACTGTACCACAAAGTTGGAAGCACAAAACTGAACAGGATAACTTGTATGCTGTAACATTGCCATTCTAGAACAGTTTTGGCAATGTCCCTGTCCACAAGGCAAGGTCTGTGAATTGTCTAGGTTGGTGTGGAAGAACTCGAGTGTCCGGCACAAAAGCCTGACCTCAAGTCAACTAAAAATCTTTGGAATGAATTGGAACACCAACTCCAGGCCTCCCCACTTCACTTGACATGTCTCTTGCTGTTTTTATTTAATAAACCAAGAGGACTTTATTTAAAAAAAAAAAAAAATAAAAGTGGCAAAATATTTCCACTTCATATGGTGTGGCATTGCATTAATTAGATGCACAATACTTATTTCAGTGAAAGGACTGCCATAAGGATAGTAAGACAAATGTGTGTGTGTATGTGTGTGTATATAAGAAGAAAAATGGAGTACCTTTGTTTCAATATAGAGTAATCAGTATAAGCATTGAATGTGAGGAACAGTTCTTTCACAGTTAGACTGTAGTAATTATCCACATGAACCACTTCACAAGAAAAACACAATCCCTGTACAACCACAAGGGGGCAGTGTTGTTGTGTCGTGATAACTCGTGCAAGGTTTTTCAAAAATTAGGAGACCCATCCAGGCAGTTATGAGGGCAGTAAGATCATTGTATTTAGCCAGTATAAATTTCATTTAAAATGAACTGTACAAATATGATGCATGGTACACAATTTGAGATGAAGCCTTATGTCATTGACATCAGCATGATTGACAGTTCTTACAAGATTAACATTTTGCCACTCTTGACACAGAAATGACCAAAGGAATTCTGTAAAAAAAAAAAGAAAGAAAAGAAAACCTCCTATCCCTCAATTATAATGTATATTTTAAGGAAAACCACAAAGAGCTAGGTGGCATAATGGTATAGCAGGACGCGCTGCTGCCTCACAACTCTGAATTGGATTGAACCCTGAATTGATTAGTCCCTACTGAAAGTAATTCATGTTCATATTGTCCTGTTTCCTCCCACAAGATGTTCACACCATACACCTTAAGAATATGGTTAAGAACAGTTCTGTAAGGAGGAGTGGTCCGAAATTCCTGATTTGACAAAAACACACACAAAGACAACTGCAGATTCTGTCAGAACAAAAAAAATCTTAGGTCTTCAAGGGGTTAATATTGACTAGACAGGGAAATGGCTATATTTATCACACTGATATGTATTCCAGAGCAGTACACTGAGTCACCAGCAGAGCAGTAGTTTAGATTGACTACTGAAACCCCGCAGGGGAACAAAAGAAAGGAGCTGCATTGTCGAGAATGCGGTGGCCTTCACGAGCATGTGTGTTTGTGTGTGTTAATGGCATGACCAAACAGCTCTAATAGTGTTTTAATAAATGCGAGCAATTGTGTGTTTTCCATTAACTGCTGTTTTATTGAATATCTTGGAGAGGTGCAATAAAGATCATCATAATAATGCCAACGAAACATACAGATTCTGTGCCAGATTCCAGAAATTATGTTGTTTGATTACAACAGGATGTTTTGATTGACATCTTCATATGGTTGAGTGACAAAGGGATTCCCATGATGCACTGTGATCACCTTTTAGACATAGTGGACCTGTACTACACATTTGTAAATAAAATCAACTATTGTTTGTGTTTTATGAAAGTATAAAAATAAATAATAAATATATAAATAAATATAGGATAAACAAAGAAATGAATAAATATAAGTATATACATTCATTAAATGAGTAAAAGTAAATAAACTGAAGTAAATAAATATAAAAATAAAACAAAAAAATGAACTAACTAGACAAATGAATAAAAAATACACAATATCAATACATATAATATTGTATCCAATTAAACAAAAGCAAAATAAATAATATACATATTTAATTTTGTAATGTAAACCTTCATGTTATTCCTTTTTCATTTTATCAGGTCTTGTCTAATATAACACACATGTCCATTTACATCTAATAATCCCTGACAAAGAGCACCTGATCACACAATATTTTATAAAAATAAATGTTAGAATTGTTTTAGAAATATGCTAAACCAGATTCCAATCTGCTAGCTAAATTTTAACTACTAACTTGGGAGGAAATAGGCTGCCACATGTGTCCTCCAACATTTGTGGAGGTGCTATATCTTTTTGTGCAAGATACTGGGTAGAGTTGCTAATGATCTTCTGTGATCAGGGCTAACCTGATAAAGTGTTCACTGATGCTGTAATTCACAAAATACACAACAGGTGAAAAGAAACCTAACCGAAGGTAGGCAACTCTAAGAGACAGAGTGATGAAAAAAGATGGATGTTACAGAGTACAGTGCCAGCTCGACTCTCCATAGGTGTTAATACGCACCCAGCAGTTCACACACATGCCCAGACAGGGCAAGATGCCCAGTGTGTGTTTCTGCCCTGAACTCTGCCTAAACCTCTTCACACCCATCTGTTAGGATGAACAGAACAGGACGTCTCATCCACTGGAGGCTGTCGGAGACTAAAGTTTAATTCGTTGCCATTTACATCCAACAGCTCACTGTCTACACACGCACATGTCTGTGTCTGAATTTATTAGCTTCTGCTTCATCAGTAAACAGTGTTAAGCAGTACAAACTTGCAGCTAGTAATCAGAAAGTTTAAAACCAACTGCAACCCTCTGGGCAGTACTCAATGGATGAGCTCATCAGCCAAAAGAATAAATGTAATATATATGTTGCCTAACGCTAATGTAATATGTAACCAAATCTTTTTCTAAAACAAAAAGTGAACAGAATTCTAGTATAGTGTCTGTGTTACATAACAAGAACACAAAAAAGCAAGCAATGTACTTATATATAATCATCCATCCATCCATCCAATCAATATACAGCTCTGGAAAAATCTCCAGATTTGAACCTCACTGAAAACCACTGGAATGTCATTAAGAGGAAGATGGATGGTCACAAACCATCAAGCGAAGCTGAGCTGTTTGCTTTTTTGCAAAGAGAGTGGTATAAAGTTACCCAACAGCAATGTGAAAAACTGGTGGAGAGCATGGAGCCAAAACGCATGCAAATCGGGGTTATTCCACCAAATACTGATTTCTTAATATTATTTAGCCAAAGCATTAACACAAACGGTTTACAAATTACTTGCATTTTGTTTTATTTGGAGTTATTAAAGCTCTGCAAATACTGCATGATCTCGGGTTATTTTGATGTGTTGTCATTTCCTTTAAATATACACTCTAAACAACTATAGTTATATTTTGAATTTAGGAGAAATATTGTCAGCAGTTCACAAAAAATGAAATGAGAAAACTGTTCATCTCACCAATACATGCTGTAAGAAAAAAACCTAAGAAATTACACTGATATAACTGATTATTTTGTAGTGGTCTCTTATTTTTTTTCCAGAGCTGTATTTACCTGATCAGTCAATCCATCCATCTGTCGAACTAATCCATCCATCCATTTAATCATCCAATCAATTCATCCCTCTGATCAAAAAATCCATTCATCTATCAAACCAATCCATGCATCCTTCCATGCATCCATCCTCTGGCTGAAAACTGCTTCCAATATTCAAAATGTTATATTTTTATCTGGCAAAGGACCTCACAGTTTTATAGAATTAGCTGCAATATATATCACGTGCTGAGTAAAGCTAAACACAGCAGAATGCTAAGAACATGCTGAAGCTGAATTGTGCAGTTATTAGTTGGCCAAAACACACATTAACAAATACTTAATAATAACTTCACTCATTTTGATTTATTCAAAATTTACTGGAATTGAGTTATTTTGCCAAAAGCTGTCAAACACTTGTTTGACATAAGTAAGAACTGTTGAGTGGTTGACTGAATATTATAATTATTATTGTAACAAGCAGACAAAGTGATCAGATTATGGGATTAATCCAAAAAGGACACAGCAAGGTCAAATAACTCTTATGTTCAAGCCCCATTTTCTGGCGATCTAAGATATTTCCCATCTGTACTTCAATGAATTAATAAGAAATTTTTAGTGCAATATCAAATATTAGATCAATTTAATACCCATCTTATTTAGACAGGATATTAAGGTCACCTCAGAAGGTGCAACATTCTGGCTTTTCATTATGTAGTAGACCTACTAACTGGGACACACGTTACACTAAAATATTTGAAACTTGACGTGACTGACCTCTCACCTCATCATTTTTTTGTGTGAAAGGTCCAGGTAACCGATATAAAATCTACTTTAAAAATGTCCATCTTTCTCTGAACAGCATTTTTTTTTGCATGTTTCCCAAATGAGAGAGAAAATCCATTAAAAAAAAGTAAGAAGGGTATGCTTTTGGTCTTGAATTGTACTTTAAATTTATAAATTCTGGCCTTGAATTGTTTTGGGATATTGTTGCACCCCAAATAAAGGATTTATAGGGACTTATCCTTGCTGCCACCAGAGGAACGGATTACATTCTGGTATGTTACAAACATGGTCTTACTATATTTTAAGGGTACTGGAGGCATAAAAAGTAGTAACACAGACTAGAGCCTTTAGCAGTAAAGGAGTGAAATTCTACTTGTTGTACAAGTGAGCATGCAGCATACTGTGTGTGTGTGTGTGCGTGTGTGTTTTCTCACCTGGAGGGTACCCTGGACTGCCTGTCTGATAGAGACTTGGTGTGTAGGCAGGCGCTGCAGTAGGATAGCCTGCTGGGTAACCTAATAAACAAACACAAGAGAAAAGATATCAGCAACACAATCAGAACAAAGAAACACAGCACTGCAAAAACGTCAGTCTATCTCTCAAAAGGATAATGACTAAAAGCCTAATTTAGTCATTAGCTGTGATATACTAATACAAATCCTCCATGGCAACGTCAGCATTTTTGGAGAATAAAAAGAGAAAGAGAGAGCGAGAGAGAGAGAGAGAGAGAGAGAGAGCGAGCGAGAGAGAGAGAGGGGGCTTGGTGATTGAACAGAATGGGTCCAGATGGTGTTCATTACCACTCGTCTGTCTTAATAAGATACAGTCGAGCGAATGTGAAACACATAGCACCCACTACCATACTGTCAGACACACACACACAACACACACAGGGCATAACTCTCCAGGAACAGTAAGTTGAAACTGCCACGTCTGGAGTACAGACTGAGCTGGCCCCGCTGTTTCTGACGTAATAGATACTTTTCCACTGTCGGAAATCACCTACCCTGCTTATTTATGCATGATATCGTATAACCATCATGCTTATGCAACAAACGGAAATGTGTTTGTAATCAGTAAAAACAATTTGTTTGCTAAACAGTTATATTAAATAAGGTCACTAGTGTAATAATGAAGGCTGTTACCACTGAATATTTGCAAAACATAACTACCTAGCTGGTTATGGGGACCCTAAAGTAAAGTATTAAATAATCAGACAAGATGTTAAGAAAGCACATAGAAATGTGATGGTCGGGTGAACTCAACATTTTAGCTAGATATTGTATAATATACTCTACAAGTTTACAATAAGTAAAATAATAATATACAATATCATAATATAAGATCTGGTGTCTAGGAATGCTTTGTTATGACGTGCTGAAGTGCTTAATCATGACATTAAGGTGTGACAATTCAGACACTCATTAGGGCACTTTAAATAGTCATTTTAAACTCTGGGTTAATGGAGTCCTGGGTTATATTGTTTCATATTTCACTCTGCTTATACTGTACCTGGGGTTAACAATTAATCCTGGCTATTCCTAGTCTGACGGTTCACACTGTACATTCCTAAACCCTGGATTAATGTTGTTATTTGCATATTTGCAGAGTTAACAACCATGACTGGATAAATACACAGTACAGCTGCTTTAAATAATAGCTTGCCATCAAGCAAATGCTGTATAATTTTGGTGATTTCCAGCTTCCGCTAATTTTTAAGTTTCTGAAAAATGTGATTATTGCTGAAATATCCAGTTTATCCCAAGTAGACTTTTCTGACCATAACTGTAAATACAAAACTGTTTGATGTGTTTTAATACAAAACTGATGTGTTTTCTGTCATTATTTGAGATTTGTTTTTTTAATTATTCCCCCAAACACTGCAAGTACTGTTTAAACAACTTGCAGGGTTTCTGCGACTGTACAAAGCACAAGATATGAGGCATAGGTTGTTCAATTTCTGATTGGGTTTCTGTTTGCTAAGCATCTAGCCTTTACGTTCTAACAGCATGTTGTCTCACACTGTACACATCTGAAACTACAATCAATGTGGGGTTAATACCACAAAAACACTGCTAACCCGGCTTCTGAGCATGGTTTTATAACCCAGCACAAAAACTGGTGCTAACTCCAATTTTTCTAAATTATAAGTGTGAAACGTTTTTCTACCCGGGGTTAAATGAGGGGTTTAGATTGACTGTAAAACAAGGTTAAGGACAGCATTACAAACCCTATTCTGACTTTTTTTTCAATACAAAATAATGATGACATTGATCCAAAAGGAAATCAAGTTCTCATATTAATGCACAATGACCCAATCTCAGCAGGTCACAATGACTCTTCTCTCACCCTCTGATTCTTTTTGCTTCTTCGAAACTCTCTTTCCATCATTTTTTTTCTCTTACCCTTTCTCTCTCTTTCTATTACTCCTAACATTCCCCTCTCTGATATTTTTTTTGCATCTATCTGAGGAAGTACTGACACATTTTCCTTCTATCACCTCCACAAAAAACTGCAAGTATCATAATCGCAGTGTGACAGCTCTACACCTCTCTCTCTCTCTTCCTCTCTGTAATTGAGTCTTAGATATTCTCAGCAATGCAGTCGACACTACAGTGCTACACTTTGAATACACACGCATGCCGCTGGCATAGCCAGGTAGAAAGTATGAGGAAATATGCTAAATAAATTATGTGCTCTACTGTATTGCTCTCTACAAGTGCGATAAGTACAGCATGCTCATGAATTATGGGTGGATGCCTGACAGTAGTAGAAGGAAAATTTACCATCAACTAATCTAATCGTACTAATCACGTTAATGGACAAAGAAAATAAAATACAATTATGATAGTTCTGCTCACTATGCTTAAAATAAACATAAAAGTAATTTGGCAGAAAATACATCTTATCTTATAAAAGTTAAACTAATCCGATTAGTCAATCCTGTTTCTAATCATAGCAAATTGGTATTTAATAAAATGTGATCAAACACAACAAACAATTCTAAGTTCAAACAATGCTGACCTTTTGCAAACATTATTATAAACTATAAATTAGAAAATGTTATTTCACATGTATATAATCAGCTGTGCTGTATGTATATCATGTCAACCACCCACAAAAAAGCATTTGGAACACTACTAAAATATTTCAGGAGGGTTCAAACTAGAAATCCACCTTCCTACAGTGGACACATGCACTCTCACATTCTTTAATACACAACCACACTACTAACTGTCTCTTGCACGAAAAATGTTTATTTACACTGACTCTCATTCCAGCAGACAAACCAAGTGTTGCCATGGAGGCAGACAAACACTTGAGTTCATATAGACATTGACAAATACACACATCCAGACCCACACTCACTCACTCTCATCTACACACACATGCAGACACACAGAAGCACACATGCATAACCACACACACAAACACAAGCTTGTAAACACCCATTTGTACACACACACAAATATATGAGCACATGCTCACACACACACGTATATGTACACATACATACACACATACAGATACATACATGCACATTTATTTTACTATAATCAGGAGGTGACTAAAGGTTACCAAATCACTAGTGACTAGTTTGCACACTGATGGAGTAAGTATAATTATAGATGGCAAAGATCAACAATGAGAATTGAGAATGCATGCCTACTGCCAATACACACTATCCATATTTGCTATGCAATGTGAGTAGTGGTGGGGAGTATAGATGGCGAGTATGGACTTTGAGTACTGGCAAGGAGTATGGAGGGTAAGTATGGACAAAGTATGGATCAGTATGGATAACAAAAATCATGGGCTGTATCACGGCTTATGTGAAACATTTCACTGTGCTGTAATGGATATGTGACTTCTCAAAGCTTATTCTTTTAAATATCACATTGCTTTGCATATCAAAAAAGGATATTACATCTCAGCACGCCCGTCACAATCTGATTCAGCATTTCTCACCTGTGTAGGCCATGGTTTTGGGGTTTCCGTACGGAGTCCCTGGCTGCACTGGACTGTACACAGGGTTCATACTGGATACTCTGCTCTTACTGAAAATGAGAGAAATAGGAACATATTAATGCTGTACAAATATATGCTATAAAACTGACCCAAAACTCTTACAAAGACAAAATATTCGGAAAAACAGATGACGTGGAATTCGGATGTCCAAGCCAAGAAAATTTTGAGGCAGATTTACACACAGCAAGAGACAGATGCGCACACACAAACACACACACACACACACACACACACACAGAGAGAGAGAGAGAGAGAGAGAGAGAGATAGAGAGAGAGAATCAAATAAACCAACTGTTAAAGAAGATAAATACACACTCTCAGCTCCACAGCTATCAGCTGACATGACTATCATTTGTACAGTATTTTCTATGTGTGTATAATGTTTAAAAAATAAAATACCAACAAAAGTATTAGTATTTTGCCTCAGTTGCATTAGCTAACTAGCAAAACTGTGACGATTTTGCCGACATTCTGTAAAACTTCTGCTGCAAGAAAAAAAAAAACTAAACTACAAGAAACTACACAAACTCCAACATTTGTAAGCAAACACCATTTGAGCATAAATGGAGCAATTTATCTTTGTTACCAGAACACTCGAGCAAATGCATGCTAGTTTCTTTAGCAGGCTAACTATAATGTGACAAAGTGAAATAAAGATGTCCCTAAACAATTCTTTGAGAATTGAATACTAAGCTTTTTTTTTTTTTTTTTTTTAAATGTAACTATTTTTGTTACACAGTCAGAAATAACATATTTATTAATAAATTTAATAAATAATTTTTTTTTTTTAGATGTTATTACAAAATTATATGATTTTTATTTCAGGAAATTGTAGTTTTATTTCTATTTGTTTTCCCATTCCTGTGTACACGTGTATACCTCTATGCTACAGCTGTCTTGCTTTTTAAAGCAGCACATTTCAACATAGTTGCTTGATAAGTGATAGATAATGAGGAAATTATTAGCATCAACTCTAGCATATTAGTCTACTGCTAATACATCTAGCAAAGCTAACCAGGCTAGCTAATGATAGAGATTTACACAGAAATTTCATGAATACAAGCATTCTCTTAGACACAGGATTGGCGAGACTGTTACCTAAGTAGATATCTTCAGTCATAAGACAAACTCTAATATTGCTGCTTATAAGAGAATTTACTCGTCCTCCATTTTGAATGACTTGGAACTGGGTTCATGAGACAGTATAAGAGCCTTTGGATCATCTCCAACAAAACTACAATATTTATATATTAATATAATTCTAACTGTCCTGTAAAATATTTTTTAAAAAATATTTAAAAAATATGGTCAAAAATGTACATTATGTTTGGTACACTCAGGTGTTAAGTTGCAACCAGCTGAATGGGGGCTACATGATAATGCTATCAGAAATTCATTCTACTCATCTGAATATATTTTTAAAATATTTTTTATCACACTGCTCCTTTCTGGATAAGAATGAAGACTACTGTACTATGCCCTAGATAGTAAGTGTACATATTTGGATATTTTGTGCATCACAAATGTGTGAGTCTTTCAAGAAATATTCATAATCTCACAAACATATACACACACACACAGACACACACACAACCCTCCAGAGTAGATATGAGGTTGGATATACAGTTATACAGCCTCTACACTGACCTCTTTAAGCTGCTGTCTGTCGGGTAGAGAAAAGTGTATTTGTCAGAGGGGGGTCCGCCTGCCATTCTCACTGAAGCAAAGGCAAATGAAGGAGGGATGGATATGCAAATCTGAAACATCAAATAAAAACAAGAAAGAAAGAAAGAAAGAAAGAAAGGAAGAAAGGAAGAAAGGAAGAAAGAAAGAAAGAAAGAAAGAAAGAAAGAAAAACAAAAGGAAAGCAAGGTCATGGTTAGAAAAAGCACAATTGAGCACAGCAAAGCACAAAGTACTGCAACAAAAAAGAGGCAAAGCACAACATAACAGCTGAGAGAGACAGAGAGAGAGAGAGAGAGAATGTGTCAGTGCTGACCAGAGGTAGAATGTGTGTGACAGAAAGCGGAATGAGATTCAGAGAGAAAGAGAGAGAATGAGAGAGAGAGAGAGTGAGAGTCAAAGAGAGGAGAGAGTCAGAGTGTCAGTGAGAGTCAGTCAGAGAGAATGAGTCAGAATGTCAGTCAGTGAAAGAGAATCAGAGAGATAGAATTGCACAGGCGCAGAATACAAGCTGCAATGGCATGAAATGTTCAACTCATGAGAAGCAGTGTGTGTGTGTGTGTGTGTGTGTGAGAGAGAGAAAACACTACACAATCATTAACTTGAATGACAGGATCACCTTGTGAATTTAAAGTTAACTGAAGGTACCATACCGTGTATTTAACACTCCAGCCATCCTTCTCATTCTGGTCCTACTTCTATCTACCTGTCCTCTCTTTCTTTACTCCCAACTTTCTCTCACTTTCTCCATCACCATTCCCCCGTTCTTTCTCTGTGCCTTTGTTCCTCACTCCTCTCTCTTGTCTCTCAATCTCATAAATTGTGTGTTCTGTTTGTGCAGCATCACATTTTCAACACAATGTTTTGTGTCACAGAGAAAAGACTTTCAAAGCAGCCTCTGAGGCTATGCCTCCTTCACAGACACACAGATCCATTCAGTCACTGCCACTTCACCACTTTTTCCTGACACACACCACGAGTCGACTTGCCTGTATTGTAGACGCTGTGATTGGTGCATTGATTACAAACGTTTAGTCATCACATAACTATTATGTATGTATTTAACTGAGTCAGTGTGAGTCAGTGTGATTTAATTGTAAGCGGTGAATTATTGTCATAAAGCTGTTGTATTTGATATTCACAATATGATACGTCATATAATACCAAAGACCTTTTGTTTGTGTGCATGGGTGTGCTTTGTGTGAACCAAAAGGGACTACATGCCCGGATAAGGATATGATAGTGTTAAATGTCCTCAAAATCACCTGATCTATGGGTGTAATAATACACCAAATTCAAATCTGATAAAAAGTGGGCTTTAAATCTCCACTTTTTAAATGAGTAAAACATTGAGCATTATAACAAAACAGTGTTTGCAGGATCCATACATGCTTATGTAAAGGTACAAAAGATGTTTATTAAAATGCAACAAAATTAAACATGGCTAATTTAACAGGTTTGGCCAGATGGCAGAAAAATCCATAAAAAAAAACAACCTGAAAATTTTTCTTCCTTGCTTCTTCAGGGTTTGTGTGGGACACCAGTTCACCATGGTGCAGAATCATTTATGATTTGCTGTTTCAAATTAAATCTAGTCCGAGTTACCATAAAAACAAACAAGCAACACTGCTAGGATGACTTAAGGGGTGTGTGTTTGAAGCATGTGGTAAATTTTATTTCACCTAAAACATGTTTGTAGCTCAAACATATTTTTAAGTTAATATATATTTAATTTAATATAATATATTAATGTGTAATATATATTTAATATATTATTTAAAACAGTGACAAACTAAACTGAGAACCTTGTATCAAACAATAAAATAAAATATGCTGTATTGTTACAACCCTGACCCTGTCCTCAGTAGCTATTATTTGAAAAACTGAAAAGAAAAAGTTCCCAAATATTTACTTTTGGTTAAAGTCAGGGTTTGATTTAGGTGCAATATAGAGTTAATTAGCTGCATTGATAATTATATCAAAGGGACATCCTATGAAGGATAGAAAACAGTGTGTGCGTGTTACAGGTTTACAGGTATACTCAGCAGTGTCTGTGTCACACACACTTCTATGCATCATTGCAGGACAGATCTCCTAATCACCCTAAATTCACTTTTATACTTTGCTTTTTCAAGCACACTTATTCCACTACAAAGCAGCCAGTAAATAGCTTCACAAGTATGCACTCATGTAACAGAGTATCCATAAAAAGCACCCTTGCTCCCTTTTTAATTCTCTTGCTCAACCCGTGCCAACCCTATTGTCTGAAGGACACTAATGAGGTCATGCCTTCTCCTTCTCACTTCCTCTTCATCACTCTTCATCTCTTCCACCATCTCCATCTCATTAGGAAACCATGTACTTTCTTCACTTGATCTCTCTCTTGCCTCTTATTTTCACTTGCCTCTTATCTTTATCTTTTTCTATCGCTCTCTCTCTCTCTCTCTCGCTGCCTTTCTCTACTCTTTCCCCTCTTTTATTTTGTCTAAATTTTTCTATCTACAGCTCCATGTCCTTGCCCTGCTTTACCCACTATCATCATCATCTTTACCATCAATATCCTTTGGGGTGTTTGAATCAGAAATTCATTATCTAGCTCAACAGGTATGTGAACATTCCAGTGTGCTGCCCAGTCCCATGTTTGGGTTAATAGAAAACCTAACTGATCTGGCAAAAAAACTGAAATATATTGTAATGTATTAACATATGGCCAATTGTTTATTTAAGTCCATTAATAGAGACTAAATTTGCATTCACACTAGAGAGTGACAACATACAGTATTCATTGCTTGTGTGTGCTTATGTGTGTTCGAGAGACAGAACCAAGTGACAAAACAACAGCACAACAAGCAAGTTGAGATTTTCTCAAACTTATGCAAACTAATTCCTACCTGTAATTAGTTCCCATGTACTGCTTGATTGTAAAAACTTCTCTTATCCTGTCATGTATGCCCTCTCATTAAATGTGCATGGAGACATTGCAAAGAAAAATAAAGACTGGAAGAAAGTAGCAGAGTGTCTCTGCAATGCTAATTGCTAATATAACAAGCAATTATACAGTAATGTAACATGCAAATCAAACAACCAATTATCACGCTCATTAGTGTGTTATTTGCTTAAGCAACATTGCACGAGCAAGAATGGCTGTAGGCCACAAAGCCGCAGGCTGAGTGCTATAGCTAATCACTCTGATGTTCAGTATAACTGCACAACTGCCAGGGCCATGCTGCTTTTATCCTACACAATCTAATATTTAACCTAATGTTAGCTTGCTAATGCTAGATTTAAAGTGTCCCTGCTAGTTAGTTAGCTAGCTAGCTGGTTAGTTAGACCAAGAGACTAATTATAGTATGGCTATTTTTTTTTTATATGTTAATGCTATTCTGGAAATCTTCTTCATTCAGTCAAAAACCTAAAAAGAACACTGCACAACAACAGTCTGGGGTAAATGGAATTCACTGATTCCACTCTGTCTTGTACATGGACATGGTTGTCACCTGCCTTATGCTGTTTCTAATCAGAAAGCCCAGCAGGAGCAAGAGAAAAAGCTCTATGGTAAACAGTATTACAATTAGCAGCATTATATTTTTAGGGGGACGATTACGTATTATAACCATACTAGCGCAGGTGGTTTGTGCTGCTAATCTGTTTTAAACAAAAGTAAACTGTACACTGTAAATTGTGTGCTGTAGGCTACACATCTCGGTTGCTAAAATACACCCACAAGCGTGTAGTACTTGCTACTCTTCCCTATGAGACAATTTACAAGCAGCATGTCTTACTTATTACTTGCTGGGTAAGGCAAGTGGACGAAGAGAAAGAATGAACAATTTTTTTTTTTTTAAAAGAATAGCATAAATACCCATTCAGTTAATCCTAGTTGCCCAGAGCTACTAATTTGTCCACCCCTGCTCCTCTTTTTGATCTTCCTACCTTAATTTCCCTTCGATTGTATTCTCAATCACTCCATCTTTCTCCCCCTTTCCTTCGCTTTCCCACAAATCACTTAATAATTGCCTTCTTTCCTTCGCTAACTTTACATTCTAAATTCCTTCTTCCTCGTCTACACTTCCTCCTCTCTCAGTGGATATGAATAACTTGCCCTTCATCTTTTTGTCTGTTTTATTAGTGAACCTGAGCAGTGCTTCAGTACCCTTGAGTCTCAGTCTCTTTCTCTCTCTCTCTTTCTCTCCCTGAAGCAACCTTGTTCACATACCGTATTTATATAATGCATTTCTCTTTTAATAACATGCCACTGCTGCTCATTATCTGTGCCTCGGAGCATCAGCTCTAGAACATAGCCAAGCAAACAGAGAACACCAGCAGGGCAGAGTTACAACACCAATGTTACACATGCTGTTCGTTTTTTTTTTTCTTAAAAAAGGGCAGATACAAGTATAGACTCAGTGTCAGAACAGATCTAATAAAAGCACATTGGGCTTTCCACAGGGGGTATAATATAGTGCACTTTCTGGGCAACCAACACACAAATACACCAGTGCATCTCAGCATTTCTATGTGCAACCTTGAGCACACACACACACACACACACACACACACAGTACAGTACCACCACTGTCTTCCCCTGCCAATTATAAGCAAACATAGACAACAATTATTATGGTAACATTCTGAAAAACCAAATGCATGGAATTTATTGCCAAGCTACTGAGCAATATTGGAGCTTTCACTCACTTCCTATCGAAAACATATTATATTTATTTATTTTTCTTAATTTATGGAAAAAGGTTAAAGGTACTAAACAAAGGAGAGTGATTTAGGTCTTATGCAAATAATTAAAAGTATTACAAAAGTATTTAAAGATGACTTTACTGAGGGTTAAAGCAAAATAAACTTGTCAAATCTCAACACTACTTAAGGCTGTCTTCTGTTTCTTTAATATGTATCTTTCACTGTGGATATAATGTAGTTATATAGTGTAAAAGCTTCAAATTTACTCTAAATGGACTTTAGAGTAAACAAAAGATAAATACCGAAGATATGAAAGATGTTAAAGGGTATGAAATACCTTTGAGGATATTACTCAAACAATAAAGCTATAGGTTTGAAAGTGTAGTAAATTATAATGTGTATATAGGGTTGGCTGTCCTGCCTTTCCCTGTCCTCCCACTGTCCAAAACCATGCAGGCAGACTGCCCAGCTATACTAAAATTGCCTCTAGGTGTGAATGAGTGTGTGAATGTGTGTGTATGGTGCCCTGCGATAGACTGGGATTCCCATCCAGGATGTATTCCCGCCTCATACACAGTGTTACCAGGACAGTCTCTGTATATACATCAAAGATCACAGTGTAATTTTAGCTAAAGTCAACTTTAAAGTCAACCAGGATTTTTCCCCAGAATATTTCAAATTTTCGCAACAGAAAAAGTCAAAGATAAATATAGTTATTACATATTTAAAGATAATTATCATACAGTACCTCCAGGATTTCATGATTTTGCAATCACATGAATTAACCCCAAATTAAGCAAACATCCTCTATGATATCTGGAATTCTTAATTTCTCAAAATTACCGCAGATTGTTCACAGATTTTTGGCCAAGACATATGTGACATCAGTATAAATCTGGTGTTACACTGAAAGTCTATTATTGCATTGGATAAAAATGTCTATAGAATCAAGCAAGTTCTAACTCAGCACAATAAATTCAAAAGGATTATTAAAAGTGTCCATGAAGTGAGGATAGACCAGCCTCGGCATAAACATACACTCCCAGTGGGAAAGGCAAGAGGCAGTAAAGAGCAGGATGATTGTTCTCACACTGTGTTTGGATGCAAATCTAATCCAAACCTTCATTATACACCTCGAGCTAATCGTATGAAGTGCGAGACAGACACAGCATGCAACAGCAGTGTCATCAGTTCACTGCTAAAGACACACACACACACTACAGGTGAATAGCAAAAATTTTTCGGGGGGAATGCGTATCACAATCAGTCTTTGTAGATTTGATTTTTCGTTAAAAAAAATGCATTTATGCAATTCTAAAGGTTAATCTAATTAAACACACAAACAATTGCGTACTTTATAAACCAAATTTAATCATACTAGTCTTTGGATAATGTTAAAAGAATACAAATGTAGACAAAATGCTAAAAAAATGTTTTACTTAAAATGAGGAAATGCAATATAAAAATTCAACAGATAAAAAACGTGAAAACCAATAACCATCATTTCTACCTGTAGTGCCTTTCCTTAAGGAGTCCATCACTCATTGTCACTTGAGCTTGCTTGTATTTGTATGCATTTGTGTGTCTTTCTCACACTGTATATATATGTGCATCACTCTCTCTCTCTTGCTGTTTACTCATAATGCTCACCAAGACAGAAGGACCTCCCGTTCAGAATGACAAGATTTCACCTGCTGTGTCACTCTGATCTGAGAGGTTCATCCTTCCCACACACACACACACACCCACTCTACTAAAACACCAATACACAAAGGAGAGAGAGCGAGGGGTAGCGCTGAATTATTCATCATAAAGACACGAGCTTAAAGAGACGCTCTGTGTGAGAGACTGGCCACACACTAGCACTCTGTGTGTGTGTATGTGTGCGAACTGTGAGGTCCAACTGTGAAAACAACACAAACAGTGGGGGGAAAGAAGAGAGTGAGAGATATTCTGCTCAAATATTAATACATCGCACTATTGCATGAGAGTATGGTTCATAAGAAAGAACCAATAATTTAGTGGAAACCTGTATAAAAGTTATTATACAGACCCTCCAGGGTTTCACGATTTTGCAATCACAGAATCGCTGCAATATTCAAAGGAGATAATTTATTTACACAGATTTATTATTATTTTTATTATTAATGTATTATTATTCATGTTAAACATGAGGACAGCATTCGATGAAAGTAATTACATGCGTCTTCAATGAAAAATCCTACGCTTGCAATTTTATTTTGCCAATTCAAAAAGCGTTCTGAAGAAAGCACAAAAACAAAAAGGTTTTTTTTTGCAATTGCATGGCACAATTTGAAAAACGGTGCAGTAAAATCAAGCATTTTTGCCACAACAATCACAAAAAAAATCTAAAATGTCTGGTTGATTTGACTTTCTACAACCGCACTGTTTGTACAATTTTTCACTGTCTGTCACTCCTCCATGTTCACCATGTAAAATTCCATATTCCTAATTTTAAAACATTTACTACAGTAATGTTAATGACATCAACACCAGACATGACAAAAGCTAATATTCAGGTACACAAATTTTGGCTTAAAATAGGTAGATGAAAAGGATGAAGAGAAGCCAATTTCACCAGTAGCAGATTGAACAGGAATGTACAATCAATGCGGGCTAGCTACAGTAACCTAGCTGATGTGCCATAAAGTTGGTATGGTTCTCCAGGATCGATTTTCCGCTAGCGGACCGAAAATAAACAGAACGTTTTGGCATGCTGTATGTGGAATGTCACTTACTCAATATTAACGTCTTGCTTATTGAATTGTTCTATAACCACAATATCACAATCATAAGTGTACTGTTAAACTGAATATAATGCCAAATCTAAGCCATGTCGATATTCAACTGCACTCTTGCTCATGAGATATTGCTTAATTCTTGCTGCCTGCAAATAACATACTTGAAACTTGCATTTAATTTAATTTCTTCTTTTTTTTTTGCCTTATCAGGCACCTATGAATCATTCTTTGGGTGTTCTGAATAGCATCCAAATTTTTCACAGGACTACAGCAAAGGACATACTTGTTCAAGTGCAGAGATAAACAAAATCTGAGAACAAATGGACCACCATTTAACACCTTAGACACACAACTACGCACAAACTTCACAAAGCAACTTCTAGAGACTTAATTAAGTCTCTCAAAATGCCATAATACACCCTTTTCCTTTCTGAACACCCTCACAGGACCTAAATAAGAGCTGATGAAAAAGAGAGTTGTTGTTTTTTAGTATATTGTTCTCCTGGCTTCCATAAAAAAAACATTCTGGCTCCCTTTCAGTATTCCAGCACCTCTGCTCTCTGTGGGCCATTCAATTCAGAACAATTGTGTAAAAACTAGGACAAAGTTTTGACCTTGCATACTCAGTTCTTTGGTATTGCAGGGGTATTCAAGTAACATTTGTAAAGGTGCACTTATGTAAAAGATCTAGATTAGCCACTAACACAAGTGAATAGTGCCAACAATTACATTTAAATGCTTATACATTAATGATTAGCTAAACATGACAGTATGAAAAGAGTAGATTAAAAAAAAAGTCTGGAAAACTTCTTTTCCTGAGGTTTAGCCCTGTAGGTAGCCTCTGGTCTGATGAGCTGCCTCCAGCTGAACAATGACATCCATCTCCTGACCATTCCTCCATCATGGTCATTGCTTCACGCTCATCACAGTCAGTTCGGTTCACTTACAACATTACATTTTGACATCTCTCCATTGGGAACAGATCAGATCCATGATTGAGAATCAGATTTGTGATGCCCACTACAGCCTCGCTGCACTCACTCCATCAACAACACATTCACTTCATCAGGTCCACTGCTCCATCCTAAATACACTCACTCCATCATCACACCACCAAAATCACTCCATCATCCTCACTAATACCTCCACATTCACATCACTCCTACTGGCTTACTGTAGCCCACTGGTTAGGAAATGTTCGTTGTTTACTTCTATTATTTAGTGGTTGGACTTCTGATTGAAAGGTCATGAGGTCAAATTCTAGCACTACCAAGCTGCCAGTGTTGGGCCATTGAGCTGAAGCCCTCAAATCATTAGTTGTATAAATGGAATTCTGTTTAGCATTTTGCATTTGCTATCATTACACTCTCTCTCACAATGACACTACCATCACCGTCATTACTATGGCGTCACTGTTACTCCATAAATATCACTCTTTTTTGGCTGGGTACTGTGGAATGATGCTAAATTTAAGCATATTTGACAATACACACACACACACAACCTGGTGATTAATGTAAGTTGACCAAATTTTAGCAAACCTGTGTCAATTCGAAGATATCATATCCTGATTATTATGTTTTTTTTTTTATTTACAATGTAATATTTAAAAGGGTATTAAAGTACATGCACAAGCAAAGTGCTAGTAAGGTCCCTCTACAAACATCTTAAATGAGCTTCTGAATGGAGTGCAAGGGATTAATGGTGCTACTTCAAGCATCTGCAAAGCCTCCACACGATACAGTGTGATAGTGTTAGAAGTTCAATGGAAATACAAACCCAGAAGTTCCATCCATCTGACCTTTTATGTTAACATCAGAACTCTCAGCCTCTCATTAGCCCTTCTGGAAAGCACTCACACTCGCAGATGAACAGGCAGCTGGTGGACATGCTAATTCTGTCTCATGCACAGCCCACGTACCAGCAAGAGCCATCAAGAACGTGTAGTAAGTGCATGTGTATGTGTACTGCCTTGGGGCCTGAGTGGTGCAGTGAAATCACTCATACTCCAGAGAGTGAAAGCACAATAGGCACACACTCCTCCCCCACAAGCCTTTTACACCCTTCCAATGGAGACCTAGCTAAAGCTTAGACATGAAGCTGAAATTATTTTACAAAACATGGAAATTGCCTAAGCTATATCTGTATTTGAGATTTTTTAAATTAACCGTGGCTAATTATTCAATATGATCTGTAGCTCAGAAGACCAAAAAAAGGAAAGTGATTAATTCATATATGCAAATTTTGGCAGTCTGTAAGTCCATATGTGTGTCTGGAAGCCATATATGGGACTGTGAACGATTCTTGGATCTCAAGTAGGATGAAGGAAGCCACTGAGTCATTTATTAATATTAGGAATCTCCTGATCTGACACCGGAGCCCTTTCCGCACATGTATATTCTTAAAAACAGTTTGTTCTTGACATTTTAGTTTCCTGTTGTAATTTTGCATGTGTGAATTTTCTACACTGTCTGCTGGCCAAAAGTTAGCTTGTGGTCTGTAATGTCTAATTTGATAACATGTTTTCAATTTAATTTCACTTCCTTTTATTGTTAGACCCTCATTTGAAGGTGCCAAAATATGGTACAAGTTGTACCACTCCTGAATGTACCACTTCACTGGTACTACACACTACACATCTAGTTCCATCTCATCATCTGTCTGCACATAAAGATGTCTTGTCTTTTATAATTTTTGATCATGTTAGTGTTCTTCCATATTTTCCCTTCTCTTACGCTCAATATGAAGCTCTTCACATGATCCTTGGGGTGTCTGACAACAGCATATGACATAATATCACTAGGCATGTGTGCTCACGTGAGCATTTTAAAAACATTTTCGTGTTTCCGTTTGGACTGAAAATGCTGCACAGGGTTTTTTTTTTTTTTTTAATGTGGGGGTGAATATAATAAATCTGAGCTTGAGTTAAGTGGACATACTAACCCATTGCAGGGCACAATGCACACAGACATTCAGACCTAGAAGCAATTTATATGATCCAATCCATCTAACAGCACATTTTGGGAACCAGAGAACCTGAAGGAAATCCACACAGACACAGGTAATCTCAACAGTCAGGAATCTGAGCTCAGTTTTGAACTGGGGAGCCAGGAGCGGTGATGAGGCAATTCTGCCCAAATTAGTGTATTGTAGTTAAACGATAGAATAGAAAATAATGTAAAACATGAAAAGCCTTTGTTTAAGGGCTTTCAAGGGCTCGGAAAAATGCTGATGTGGCACACAGGCAGAATTTGAGTTTCATACTCACTTTTGTATTTAACCTGCTTCTGAATCTTGTGGATCTTTTTCTAACAAATAGGTTGAATCACAAATTTGTCTCTCTCTGCTCTTTAAGCTAGAGCACCTTTTCCATGTTAATACTAATGCGATGATGATCGTATGAGTGATCGGAAAATCGTTTTTATTTGAGGCAAGGTCAGAAAGGACACAGTGACGTTTTACTTTTGCAGCAGAAAGAAAAGCAGCGATTCGTAGTGACTGCCCACATACGGTCCAAAAATACCCACAGTTGCAGACTGGCACAGTCCCTGCCCTGCTGGGGCCATGTTCAACTGAGTGACATTCTCTAAAATAACTCCTCACACCGTCTCCCTAGAGTGTAGGAGTAAGGAAAAGAGAGGATATGAGAGAGCCATGTGAGAGTATGAGGGAGAGGCGAGGAAGATGGTGCTCAGTTTTGGCACAAACAACTGTCCTGTGACAAGGTGGTAATGCCACCATATCTCTGACAATGAGCAATCCCAAAACAACAAAATGCTTGCAGTGACACACAACTTCCAATATTAGCAACAAAGCCGACTTCAGCAAGTGGTCACTCAAGCAACTCACCAGAGATTTGACTCAGGCCCCGTTCAGATTTGCGGTGATCTAGGACACGTGATCACAATACATTTGTAGTTTGAATGGCTATGGCAATAAAAAGGCCATAATCTCATCCACATGGCAGAAATGTGACTCACTTCATAGTTATCTCATAATGCAGGATGTATTGCTGTATTTTCATTATTCCATAAAGTGTTCAAATTCCAGTTAGACAATTCAATTTTATGGAGTTAAAAATTTGGGCTTACAGTTATTTCACTTTTCTCTTCTCACTCCTCACTGATTAATGAACCTACATTCACTAAAGCTACAGTATTAAAGCTACTGCTAACATTACAGCAAACTATCCAACTGCCCAAACACTCACATTTCTATCATATATGCTGTAACCCATATGACATCCTACACACTATGCACTCTATCATTCTCTAGTGTAAGAACTTTAGAAGGGTAGTACCGTCTGAAGTGGAACGCTAACATTTTCTGTCTTTGTTGGGAGTGTGTACAGGCATGTGGGAGCCATACACACTAATGACTTACATCACGTGTTGCTGTGATGAAATTGCAAGATGGATCAGCCAAGATGTAACTAATTTTTTTACTTTGACTTTTGGTGTGATTTTGAATCCAGCCCTTAATAGGTTGATGATTTTGGTTTCCATAGACTAACCAATGTTGCATCATTTTGTTCTAAACAAATTACACAATGGATACAAGTACAGACTTTCAACATCTTCAGGAACCAATGTGTGATTTGTATGGTTGCTTAATTTTTTGATCAATGGATTTAGCCATCAGACTGTGCTATAAAGTGGAACGTTAACAGAGGCTGAATAGCATTTGCAATAGGCTATGCACATTTCCACGTATTATCGCAACAAATGAGTTAATACCAAGTATGAACTGGGTACAGAAATTCACTGCATTCAATCCAATTGCACATTTTTGGACATACTCTATATGGTTACTGGTTTCACAGCCATTTTATTGCATATGCATTAGCCTAAAACATATATGCTTATAATCACTTATATGAGCTGTAAATTTACCATAGACTTTGAACTTGTTCTACTGTTGTATAGAATAAAAAACAAATATAATGTGTTTTTACTCATAGGTTGGGACACCAATATTTTCTCAAGAGAAATTATACACTGCCAGTTTTGGATCTGTGATCCATGTTAATTGAAATTGTTATAGCTGTAAATCATAAAAACCTATTTAAATTATTTCTCAAAATTTGGAAATCTTTAAAACATATTCCACTGAGAGCTGCAGATTTGATGCACTCCAAAAAAAAAAAATCAGAATTCATAATTCAACAAAGTGTCATCATCTATTCCAGTGTAGCTCAATGGTATGAAAGTCAAATTCGAGTATCGTGACAATCCCTAGTACTGAAGAAAAGCTACTGAGCAGAAACACCCAGCGTCCTCTGCTCCTGGTTATCTGGGGAAATCCAGCACACCCTGGAGGCATGTGTGTTTTTCTGTTGTAACATAATTATAAAACAATGATGATTTTACCCCACCTCACAAATACCCACCAATGGGTGGATTGGGTTTGCTAAATAGGCCCTAGGTGTGTGTGTACATGGTGCTTGGCAAAGGGCTGGTGCCCCATTCAAGCTGTATTCCTGCCCCGTGCTCCCAGGATAGGCTTCTGATCATCCATGGCCCATAGATTGAACTGATAAAGTAGTTACTGAAGATGAATGAATAAGCATCACTATTGACTTTGTATTGACTAAATTATTGGACTGCTTGTCCAATAATTATGGGAAGCTATAAATCCTAAACCACTTACTTAATCTAAAATCTTACAATCCTCATCTGTTATCTAAACGCAGAAGTGGCCCAACTACGATAAACATAAATTTAGAAAGGTCACCTGCAGTGTTGAATTCACACCTACACATACATACAGGAGTCCAACAGTCCTGGTTTAACTCACTGTCCATTTTCAGTATGCTTATGCTCGCAGTCAGTAACCTTGCAATGTCAGTATTTCCTAATCACATTATAAAATGTGCAATATAATTTTTTAGGAGGTAAAAGACTGTTTTACTGCTATATTCCATAAAAGATTTTACATAATTACAGCTGGGTGAAATTATGATGCGATACAGATATAGCTGTCAATTCTGAGTGACTTCAGTAGTCTTCCATTTTATTAATTTTAAATCTATTAGTTATGAGTCTGTGAAGTTACATTTTGGACAGAAATAGAGATTAGTTCACAAGCCACCTATCATATTAGCTTATACCTAGTTGGCTACCTTGTTATGTTTGCATTTAACTTGACAATTGATTATTGAACATTAAAACAACATTAGTTACTCAACAACCCCCCCCCATTTTTTCTATCACTACCACAATCAACTGTATGTGGTCCATGGTTATGTGACAACATAAGAGGGGTTGCTTGTTTGGTTCTTGCTCAGGACCGTAGCATCTTAGCACCCAGAATCACCAGCCTGTAAGCAAGCACAGTGCTGAACTAACATCCTTTTCATACAGTGACAATGCTGATACAGAAGGCTTGTTCCAGGTGTATTTCCAAAACAGTTCACCTAAAATGTGACTGCAGATGAAACCGTAAACAGCCAGTATGTGTGTTTAACATTCAAATATTGGGATAAAATGTGCATTACCACTGTCCATGTCGCTATGAACTTGCAGTCATGGCATATTTGGAGATTATTATTTTAAATAAAAACTTTCACTGAAAAGCTTAAATTGTACTTTCCTGATTTCAGTGGATTTCTATGCAGTTAATGCTTCACTTGCACATGCAAGTGGACAAAAAATACACCATTGAAACCTGGCAACAATGTGAATGGATTTAAATATAATATAAAAGAGGCCAAAATTTGATTAGCACCAATACATATGGAGTTTCATGAATGCCTTGTATGTAGACATACCTATACTTGGAGCAGAAGTGTATTAATTATAACATGCACCACTACAGTAAGACTACCTACAGTCATGATAGGGCACAATACGTCATGACATTTGGAGAAATTTTCATAAACACAGCATGCATTATATAGGTTTGTTAACAAAAGTGCAAGCAAAATGCGAAAAGAAGAATCTGAAAAAACACAGATTTATTTTTGCCAAACAAATGAGGCAAAATGAAACAATTGGTACAAAATTAATTTTAATATGTAATCAGCTGCTTATTACTAGAGTAACAACAAAATGGATCTGGGAAATAATAAAATTGAGATGCTGATCTCAAAATGTGTGTGATGCAATTTACAATAATGTCAATATCAGTATCACCCAGACCTAATAATTATAAATAAATATGTCAGCATGGGAACAAATAAATCACTGTGTAAGAATGTATACAACATTTAATCTATGGCATGTTTTTAGATTCAACATTAAGATAACACAAAAAAAAATGAACAAACGATGTTGAACAAAATCTGTAGCAAATGATCTCTGATTGTTGCTCTCTCAAACTAACCCCCCAAATCTGCACCATGTGCCATAACCAACACACAATGATTTTCACAATGAACACACACACACACACACACACACACACAGGCTGAAAAAGTCCCAGCACCATTTTGAATCCCTCTGCCTCTTTCGCCTCTTTTCTCTGCTCTGTGGAGAAATGCATGACAGGCAGATGGAGACAAGTGGCCATGCTCTTTCTCGTGCTCTCTGTCTCTCTCTCTCTCTCGCGCTTTCTCTGGCTCCTTTAACAACACATCCATGCATCTTTCCCTACTTATCTAAAAAGAAAAACTCAACAAATAAACAGAATATATTAAACCACTTGTGAAGAACTGGCTTGATGCTCTCTAAGTTCTCTTTCAAACAGTGAACCTTTTCAACAACACATCACACCACACCACACACACAAACAGGCCATTTCTGATTTGGGTAATTACTATAGGCTGTTAAATTAAACATTAAAGCAGATAACACTAATATGCATGAGTTGACTTACCGATCTGAAATGTATACAGGCAGATTTCCGTGTATTAGTCCGTTATGAACGCCTTCTTTTACTCTGGCCTTTCTCTGCCTTTTCTCCTCCGGCTCGTCTTCCCCTTTGCTCCAGCGATTTGGGGGCTTTTTTGCAGGCGGTATGAAAACGCAGAAGCATTCACACACACATACACACACTCATGGTGAGAGTGGGAGATGGAGGGAGAGAGAGAGAGAGAGGGGTAGTGGGGGATGGGGGGATGCCGAAAGAGAAAAAGAACAAAAGGGAGGGGGGGCACAGAGTAGCACGCAGCAGCAAAGCACACAAGGGGAGGACCTTGGTTAAATCCAAAATGGCCCCCTTTTGGAACTTTAGTGCACTACACTATGTGCAGAAGCTTTTATTGTGCATCAGATCTAGTGCACCTACACGGGGAATAGAGATACATTCATGGGACTCGAGTGTGTTGTAGTTCAAATCGAGTTGGACTACAAATCCCAGCATAATTTCAGAGCACCAAGAACGACAAACCGGTGAGGTTTTGTAGTCCGTGGAGTACTTCGCGTCATCAACACGCGCCTACATTTCAGTTGGCGGATTCAACGGTCTGTATACAGGATGCTGGCTAGTATATTTTCGAACTCTGACCACAGACGATCATGTCAGGCAAAAGAATTATGTTACACAGGACATGGGTTTATTTTCACATTAGACCGCCGTGATATAATCAAACTGTCTGAAATCTCACACGGATAGGTGATCATAAACAGATAATTTACTTGCTAAACATGCTAGCATGTGGCTAATAACAAATGCAAGTCTACAGCAGTGCGCTATTTGTGCAACCCGAGGTACAGCGTAAGAGCGACATCTTGTGTTCAATAGGTAGTACTGTTGGCTCTGTGATGTAGATACTACAGTACTGTTAGGTCAGGCACCCTGTCCAGGGTATATGGGTGGATTTTAGGACAGGTTTAACACTAACGGGTATACGCTATATAGCCAAAAGTCTGTGACTACCATCACACACACACACACACACATGCTTTTTAAACACTCCATTACATTTTAGTCCCCATTTTAACACTCCATTACATTTTAGTAACATTTTGCACACTTAACAACAGGAACAATAGTGAGATCAGGCACTGATGTCAGGCAAGGAGGGCTGGGGTGTGTTCAGCCTTCCAATTCATCCCAAAGGTGTTGAGGTCAGGGCTCTGTGTAGGCCACTCGAGTTCTACCACTCCGATCCTGTCTTCATGGAACTTGTTTTGTGCACAGGGACACAGTTTTGGTCCCCTTATTTCCAGTGAAAAGAAATCCTAATGTTAAACTATACAAAGACATTCTATACACTTGCTTCTAACTTTGTAGCAACACACATGAGTGTGATGGTCAGGTATCCAAAAGTGTATGTACCAGTTAATCACCAGGAATGCTGTGGTTCGTCTAATTTTAGTAAAGTACAGTATTGATGTGTATGGGTTATGCAATCTCTATAAATACTAGAGTTAACAAATTACAGTGCTAAACTGTACAGTTTTGGATGTGCACTGACAGTCATGATCAGTTGCTTCTCCATCTTCCTTAAAGTAGATAGATTTAGAGAAACCACACTAATTCTCTGTCTAATAGGCAAAAGCATGTACACGTTTTTTGACAGCACTGTAATTGTTATGCATCTACATATGTTCATAAGGTGTCAGTGGATTATTTGATGGATACCAAAATGGCCCTCAGAAGCATGTGTATCTGTGTAAGGTTGTACCATCTCATTTTGACACAAATGTTCACTACGAAAATTAGGTTGATGAACATTCCTGGATTTTTCTGTCTTTCCTTTGGACTGTATTTGTTTAGACATATAAAATAATTGGATAGATAAATTTTTGTTCTTGAGGGTATGTAACATATACATAATGTAACATCTATATGTGACATCTGGATCATAATGGTAAATTTAGTTAATAACAGTTACAGATAATGAAAATCAACACAATTTTGTACTACTAGATTGAAAGTATTGCAACCCATTAGGCACTCTGGTTTATTGCATAGGATATGCATTCATCACTGAATGGGCCTCTCTGCTTATTCATACTGGCATACAGAGAACGGGAGTCTTTTCTGTGGTGTGAAACACATTAATTAATGTGGCAAAGAAGCACTAATATAATAGCATCAACACAAACTCATTAAAATTATGCATTAGCAATGATGTGCCGGCATACATCTGTAAAAGGGACCTACAGACACCAAATGGTCTCAAGCCGTAAAGAAAGTAAAGGTGGTTCTGGTCCAATACTACAGAGCAGTAGGCACAGCTGACATATGTTCCCATGTACTCTTAGAGATCTTTAATTCATTGGCCAGAATTAAGGCAAGGGAAAAGAAACATTTGGCAAGTGTGTGTAGAAATCACACAGAGCATGGAGCCAGCATTATATATATATTATTAAACAGTTACATGAACAATTACTTTTCCATTACTTGTGTATCATATCCAATATCTCCTTTTTGCTTTTTGTTCAAAAATATTTAGAACACATCAGATTTTGGCTATTCTACGGATTTATCGTTTGGCTCAGTTTGCACCTCGTAGCTCTATTTAGCAGCTCGTAATCGATTGAAAACCAAAATACTTGGCATGTTCACCTCGCTTCTGGCAGTTGGATCAATTCAGGATAGATTCAGTTTCTCTTTGCAGTTGAACCACATTAGAACTTTCTTGGAAGCAGACTGAGACCATGCAGGTCAGACTCTCTCATACCAGTTGTTTTGGTCTCCATTGGAGTGAGATTGCTGTGATCTCACCTGCCCAAAGAGCTGGAGATAGGAAGAAAACAAACCAGGGCACCGTTCTCAGTGTTCTCACCACCTCTAAATTACCTCCATCAACAGAAATAGTGATGAGGGTGGGCTTAGTCCTCCGAAGCTTAACACCCTAGTTTCACTCAAAATATTGTGTTATCTTAAAAATGCTAGATCAAGACTTATGGATCTTGTTTAATTATATATTCAGTCAACCTACAGTGAAAATACTACCATCTTATTTAGATATTCTTGTATATTTGTTCTCCTGTTTGAAAATTTTCCACCTTGGTTTGCTTTTCAAAATACATTGTCTCATTTCCAAAGAAGAAACTATAAAATTATGAAACTTCAGAGTAATATTTGTTATATGTTAATCATGAATGTTCAAGCTAGTCATACAGACAGCTATAACTGTATCTGACAATGAAGGAACAAGGAGCAAAAAGCTGATCTGACAATGAAACAAAAAGTTTAATACAAAAAAACAAAAACAGTCCCTTTCACTGGACATATGACCGAGATCATGTAGTATAAACAAAAATTCTTTTAGTTGGCTAATTTCTTGGTCATAAAGAATAACCATATCATACACCAAATTTTATAGTTCTGGCTTACTGTACATCACAACACAAAAACCTATTATAAAAACAACTCATTTACTCATTACAGTTTCGTAATTGTCCTTATTTATGCAACAACATCTTTTACAGCACCTCTTAGCTGTGCACATTTAAAAATGCTCAGCACTGTAATGCTGTTACCAGCAGTAAAACTGCTGCTATATCCTAGAAACACCACTAGAGAGAAATGTAGCACCACTTTAGCCACAATTCACCAAGCGAGTAAAAAAGGGGAGGGCTGAGCACCGGCACTTAATCCCTAATGACTTCCACTTGAATATATCCTGCTCTTCATAGGGTGTATAAGCAATTATCTCATGTCCTGTGCAGTAATATAGCAGATTGGAAAATAAATCTGAAATAACTCTCGTTAGGGCGTACATAATATAAGGAGCAATAAACATACTCCTTATTGGATATAATGTGAGCTACACTATGTTGTGTATAGTAGCAATTATTTCATAGCCTAGTGTGCACAGAATGAAGTGCACATAAATAGGAAGTATCAAAATCCATAACCTTTCCCTATGTAGAACACAGCAGTTTTGTTGCACAATTTATGTAGTACACTTTTAAAGAGAGTGTGAACTTCCCTTATAAATAGGGCATTATTAAACATATATAGGCTGAATTGCTACTGATTTCTTATTAGATATATAGTGGTGGATTTAATAGGGGTATGAATCTATTCTGGATATAATGTGTGTATACTCACATAGGATGAATAAACAGTGTTCAAATTACGAAGAGAATGAAATCTGTCTCTAAAAACTTAGTTATGGGCTTTATTGCACAAATGTTGCATTAAGTACATTTCTGGCTCTTTCACTACACTGACAATGGTAGTGTTTTACACACTGTTCCTGCAAGAGTTACTGAAGATGAATGTCATTGATGTTCATCAGCTATGTAAGAATACTTCAAAGTCCCTTCTAGAAAACTGAACAAAGGCTTTAAAACCTTATTGAAAGCATAAGTTCAAACATAAAAAATTCTCACCTTAGGTAGTACACTTTTATTGGGGGAATAGGGAGCAAAATTAAAACAGACCTCCTTTTCAACACACTGGGGAGATTTGGGGAGCTGATTCCTCAAATCCCTGAAGCCGAATCCCCATATATTGCACTACAAAGGGTGTTTTATTTCCAAACAGTGTCATATAAAGTGCACTGCCTAGGTTATATAAGTCAATATTTCTGATCTGATCTAGTGCAACTATATAGGGAGATTGAAGCTGAATCCCAGTTGACTCTCAGTTTGTTATCTAGTGGACTAACTGGGGAGTTAAAAGCTGTTGCATGTCTTTAACAGAGAATGAACACAGCAGTAAGATTTCTGTTTGCTTTTAATGATTAGTGCAAAAGGTTAAAGGAGATAATATGTAAATCAACTACAGGAATTTATGGTTAGTTACAGTGTATGACTAGACTGATATTTTGTCACTGACATTTTCAAAATACCAATTAAAATGCATTCCTGTCTTTTTCCCTTTATCTTATAATGATAATGCAATAAATACTGACAATGTGAGAGACTGTATGGAAATGTCAGTCCCAGCTGGATGGACAGGTTTTATACAAGGCAGTGTCAAAATGTAATTGTGTAGTATTCTGAAGTAGATCTGGGATTTTAGTCTGGTCAGACATAATATAACATTTTTTTTTTTTAAATAGATGCACATGCACCTTACAAACAGTGCACTGTATTTTATCTTCTATAAAATGACTCCAGGTAGAATATTGTATATATGCCATCCCGATTGACATGTTGGGAAAGATTATATCCATTGTATCCTCTGGGAAGATGTTTCTGCTTTTTCTTTAGTAAAAAATCATTTCAGGATGTGGTAATTTCCCGAGTCTTCTGCCAAACACTACAGTATTGGCAGAGATTAAAATGTAATATAATAAAAGGTAGATGATGTTTAAAAGGACTTGTCAGAGAAATTATGTTTCCAGAGGTTTTAGGTATCATATTGAGTTTCTAGCACAGGTACTCATACATAGCCTACATACATGTTGTGGACATAGATTAATGTTCAACTTGCAAAATAAAAATTGTGTTACAGTGAAATGTCTGTGGTATACATGGAATTTGTAGTGTGACAACCATGCATACATTATGATGACTCTTCCATCCCTGAGAGAGAGAGAGAGAGAGAGATTATATATAGATAGAGAAATTATTGTTTATATATTGCTTTACTTGCTTTATCAATAACATAATGTCAAGATATTTTAGACTAGGTTATTATACTGTGAGTGACAACACTAAAATCAAGTGACCTAGGACAGACACTCATGAGGTTCTGTTGATGATTTTGATGATTAAGAGTTTATGAGATTAAGTAATGTGATTATCATACTCCAGACATGATGACAGACTAAAAGCTCTTAATAAGAACATCAGAACATAACATATCACAAGACTGTCACATAGTTAATTCAAGACCACATTAAAAGCACTGTATAGCTAAAAAATTCATGATAAGTAACAGGAATCCAAATTATCTATATTCTATGTTGAATCACGTAACTAACCCATTCAATGACAGAGAGCTGAATAGATGCTCTAAATAAGACCATTAATTGAGGCAGCATTGTTCACAATCTCCATTAACATGTGAAGCAATGTCCTGGCTCCGTACATCATTCAATGACACTGTTTAATTAAAAGTATATTTCAGCAGTCTCCTTTGCACCTGCATCACTTATTCTAATTGCTTTGGCATTGTAACATAAAAAAGAAGCGCCAACACTAGCTTACACTTCATCTTGCCTTCATTAATAATACACTTTAAATTCCCAATCACAGTCTAAAGTGTGCACTTTCAAAGACAGAGTAAATGTGTAACGATCTGTGAAGAAATCCAACTCGACAAGGTGCCAGAACCTACAAATTCTGATCTAGACACCAAACAGAGATGGTTGCTTTCTGAGTTGAGAGAAACTGACGAGGCTTTACAGAGCTGAAGACAGATGAGTACAGTCGTGTCTCATTTCAAGGAAAGTTAGCAGGGGTGGTTGCTCATGTCAGACCCTGTGTCTCACACATGAAAGCAATGGAATGAAGTTTCTATAAACTGTCCGTTTATGCTCAATTCATTTCACGCAATGAGCATCTGTTCCTGTTCTTGTCATTAAATGTAAGCAGCTGTTGGACACAAGAGTGCATCACATAAAGGAGTAGAAAGCTGACTTCCACATGACTATATATTGCACTACACAGGGTGTAGGAGCAATTATTTCAAGGCTTATGTGGTGCATTTACAGTATGTAGGGTATAGGAAGCAGAATCCCAAATGACTACCTACTGTATATCCCACACAAACATGTAGAGTGAAGTTGCAATTATTGTATATCTTTTATTGTGCACCAATAGTAGAGTAACCTGGATGTATTGTGCACTAGACAAATTGTATTAACGAGTATTTCTTACACTATCTAGCGAACTTATATTTGCTGCAGTATGAAGAAGGCTAAAGCAGGTTTTACTTGGGACAATATTTGATAGGTAATATACTGTTATAGGGATCCACATAGTAAATGTTTAAAACAATGGCATCTGTATCAGTATCTGTATCTGTTTAGTGTTCCAAATATCTATGTCTGCATCTGTATAAAGATTTCAACCTGAAGTTGGGGGGGGCCCAAACCAGATTTAAAATATAACAATGGAAAGAAAAGCAGATGTAGAAAAGCTGCCTGCGAAGTCTGTACACTTTGATAGTTCCTCTGATAGATGTGGAAGAACCAAGATGACAAGATGGCGGCGCACACTCAGTGCTCTCAGTCAGTGCTTTGTGTGGCTTTGTGTGTACGTGTTTTATCTTACCTCAAGTACATTTTGTTTGGTGAACAACATCTTCAGCCGAAGTGACTTCCTAAAGATTGGAGTTTGCTCCGAGGGTAGTGTTACAGCTGAGTGTATCCACTCGCATAATATCCCGGTGGACATAGCAAGAACCCCTGGCTCACCGTGGGCTACTGGGCAAGACTGCTTCCACTCTTGGCCCAGTCTGACCATATGTCCCTGCTTCTGATCCCTGCATATGCCCCCCTCTCTAAAACTGCTCTTACCAGTACAAAAACCATTAAAACTTGGCCTGATGGTGCCTCTCAGCAGCTGCAGGACTGTTTCAACAGAACCAATTGGGATGTGTTTGAAAATCAGGACCTGGGAGTGTTCACAGACAGTGTGCTGTGTTACATAAAGAACTGTATAGACACTGTCACAGTGGACAAATGCATCCGGGTCTATTCCAACCAGAAGCCCTGGATGACCCAGGAGGTCAAGCAGCTGCTCAGAGGGAGAAACACCGCTTTCAGGTCTATAGTGCAGCCCGAGCTAGCCTGAAAAGAAGCATCAGAGAGGCCAAGCTGGACTACAGGAAGAGGATCGAAGACCACCTGGACAGCAACAACAGCAGGCAGGTGTGGCAGGGAGTCCAGCATCTCATTAAATTCAGGACCAACCCCGGAGCTGCTGAGGGTGATGCCACGCTAGCAGAGAAGCTAAACCCCTTCTCTGCCCATTTTGAGGTGGAGCCACCAGAGACAACCACGCCACACCTCATGGCCCTCAGCAGCTTAACCCTCACAGTCGAAGAGAGTGAAGTTAGGCGTATGCTGAGGTCTGGACCAGTACTGGACCAGACGGCGTCCCTGGCCGGGTGTTGAAAGACTGTGCGGATCAGCTGGCTGGAATCTTCACCAAGATCTTCAACCAGTCCTTGGCCCTGTCCACTGTCCCACCGTGTCTGAAATCCTCCACCACAGTCCCCCTGCCAAAGAAATCTCACATCTCCAGCCTGAGAGACTACCAGCCAGTTGCACTCACACCAGTGGTGATGAAGTGCTTCGAAAGGAGTGCTCACACAACTTCCATAAATGTTAAATAACATTGATTAAATAACAGTGATTCTATCAGAACAATGATGTTATAGATCACTCTGAAATATATCACTATGCAATTTAACTATATCTTAAAGGTGCATGCAGGCCTCAGATCATAACTTGTATAATTTGTCCTCCCTGATCTTGAAAAGAGAGCTCGTCCATCCATCTCATCAGTCCTGCTCTGCACATCCTTATGGTCCCTCACTTTTGACAATCCAGACACTTTGATCACTTTTTTGTTTGTACTTGTATATAGAGACAAAAAGAAAAAAGAAAAACATGAGGCAAGTTTGTGTCTCTCTTTTTTCTCTCTCGCTCAGTTCCTATGGTGAGTGTGATTGGACTTTGAGGAAAAATCTGTGTGGTTCTTGATGTTTCAGGCCTCAGGAGACATCACTGTCTCTCACTGACTTTTAAAAGTCCTACAAGAAGTGCAAAGAACCAAACATGAGAAACTAAATTCCCATGAAGTTCAAAAATGAGAAAGGCAGTAAAAGGTGGACCAAAAATGATTTCATCAAGCTAGATGACACAAGACAGCCATCATGGAGACGTGAAAACATGTCAGATAGTGGCTTGTCAAAAGATGCCTATGTTTGTTGCCAAAATTGATTTCATGCCAGTTACACATTGTAGCTGGATTTTTCTGCTGTGTTTTACAGTCTTTACCAAGCATATGCAATGAAAAGCTATTAACCCAGAGCACCGCTTTTCATGGAAAAAGTAAGCTCCACTATAGCAGATGTGTAATACAATGTGCTGGATCTCAGTTTTGTTTTCCTTATTATTTTCTTCCTTATTCAATGTGAGTCCTACCACTGAACCTAAACCACAAGCACCTGGAAACTCTGAAAGAAAACAAGTCATGTCATTTATAAAAAAAAAAAAAGAGAGACCAATTTGTAAAATATAATTGTATTATTACTTCTGAACTTCTACTGTTCATCATTTATTTCACTCGAGTTCAAGTTCAAACACATAACATGTAGAACATTCTGACAAATGGTCGATCTAATGTGACTGTATAAGCTAGCTAGCTAATTATTTAGCTAAATAGCCTTAAAAATGATACCCAATAGGTATGTAATAATATATATGGTTTTTTTAATGATTTATTTATTGAAGTTTTAACAACAGCTAAAAACAAAACAAAAACAAACAAGAGTAGAAAAAAATACGAAAATAAAATCACAAAAGAGAAGAAATAATAATAATAACAATAGTAATAACAAAAATAATAATAACAATAATAATAATAATATCACCTTTATACCCTCACCGGGAAACACTGTATGAAAAAATAAAAACATAAGTTGAAACAAAGTAGTCAATAATTAATCCAGGAGGTTGAGGGGGGTAACCTGAATAACAAATCAGGAAAAAGGGATGGGGGGGGTTACTTGCAGCAAATATTGTGCCTATTAAGTGCTTGCCTGGTAAGTACAGATTAATAGTGCATAGCAGACTGGGCAATCAGCCAATTGATCAATCAATAGAGACTGCATCTAGCCTCAGAGACTGAACATGCTCCAAAAAGCGTAACCAAATTTTGGAGAATTTAGCCATGGAACCTCGAAGAGTGTGTTTAATTTTTTCCAATTTAACAAAGAGTAAGGCATCCTTTATCCACTGAGTGTGGGAGGGGGGTTGAGGGCTTTTCCAGTGCATCAAAATATAGTGCCCCACTAGTAGTGAAAGTAAAGCTACTAACTCAGCAAAATAATATGGCAACTCACATTCGGGGGTGGGGGGGGGTGTGTTAATAGATGTGGTAGCTGAGAGTAAATCAAAGTCAGAATCCCAGAAAAGAGACAGAGCAGAACAAGTCCAGAACATGTGAGTTAAATTAGCTGGTTCTACAAGAAATTTATCACAACTTGAATCAATGCCAGGGAACATAAGAGCTAGTTTACATTTGGACCAGTGAACTCTGTGGACTACTTTGCACTGTAAAACCCTGTGACGAGCACAAACAGATGATGTATGAACACGTTTCAAAGCTGACTGCCAGGTCTCTGTCTCTATCTCAGTGTTGAGCTCCCTGGCCCATATAAGATGCAGACTGTCGGAGGCCAAGGGATGGTACGTGAGCAATATGTTATACATTCTAGAGATGGCTCCGATTTGATAAGGACTAATATTGGAAATGATATCAATCAGAGTAAAGGGTGGAATTAATGGAAACCCAGAGAAATGCTTGTGGACAAAGTTCGAGTTGTTCGAATGATGCAAATGTACCGTCAATGTAAATATCCTTAATAGATACAATCCCATGATCCACCCAGGCTGCAAAAACCCTATCAGGGAGGAAAAGGAGAATTAGAATGGACAGGGCATAAGAGAGGTGTTGTCTGCAAAATGAAATGGCGCCTAAACTGACGCCAAATCTTAAGACAATTTTTAACTATAATGTTATTAGAAAACTTTAAAGAAGAGAACAAAAATGGAGACACAGAATATATGTAAGTGAAGAGCGGTCACATGCAGCCTCCTCAAGCCTCAACCAGGGTGGAGGCTGATCACTGAAGCAGCGCCAGAATAACATATTTCGAACATTCGCAGTCCAGTAATAAAACAAGAAGGTAGTGCTAATCCACACAACTCCTTAGTTTTTTGCAATATACTTTTACGAATTCTGGGAGTTCTTCCTTCCCAGGTAAACTGAGTAATAGAACTATCCAGAGAGTTAAAGAAATGCTTTGGAATAAATACTGGGATACACTGAAAAAGATAAAGGAATTTGGGCAGTATTTTCATTTTTATATAGTTTACCCTACTGGCAAGAGAAAGAGGCAACACAGACCAACGGTGAAAATCTTCAGTTAGTCGAGCCAGCAAACAAGTCAGAGAAGTTCTGGGTTACACAGATGCCTAAATAATTAAAATTGTCCAATGAAATCTTGAACGGCCATTTTGAAAGGGGATAGGCTACAGCTGTGGAATTTATAGGCAAGAGTTATGAAGATTCAGTTTATTCCCAGAGACCTGCCCAAATTCCTTCATTAAGGCTAACACATGAGGATCTGTCTGGATTGGAAACAAAAATCAAAAGTTCATCAGCATACAAAGACAGTTTGTGCCCATCATATGACTCGACCTGAAAGCCACTGCAAGTGGTTCAATAGCAATAGCGAACAGTAAGGGGGAAAGCGGGTACCTCGTCTGAGAGGAAAATAATCAGAATAATCATTATTGGTGCGGTCACGGGCCAAGGGAGAAGCGTAGTTTAATCCATGAGATAAATTTACTACCAAATCCAAATCTTTTTAATGAGTAAAACAAATAAGGCCACTCCACCCAGTCAAATGCCTTCTCTGCGTCCATTGAAATAACCAACTACGGGGAGGCTGAAGTTGAAGGAAAGTATAAAATATCAAATAGATGCCTAACATTATGGATAGAGTGTCTACCCTTCACAAACACTGTTTCGTCTGTAGAGATGATCGAAGGCAAAACAGCTTCCAGACACCTTGCCAGCATCTTGGCTAATATTTTAATGTTTGCACATATCAAAGAAATAGGGTGATAATTGTTGCAGAAAATGGGGTCCTTATCTTATCTTCTTTAAAATGAGAGAAATAGTGGCCTGTCTTAAAGTAGGGGGCAGTATGTTGGGCTCTAAAGATTCATTGAACATATTTAGCAGTAGTGGGGAGAGTTTATCAGCAAAAGTCTTAAAAAATTAAGTGGGAAGGCCATCAGGCCCTGGACATTTCCCATTCTGCATTGAGAATTATGCCTCTTTTTGACTTCTACTGTAAAGGGCTCGTCCAGCCTGAAGATGTATCACAGTCAGTGGAGGGAATGTATAAAAGCCTAAAAAAGTCGTCCAATTGAGCTTCATCAGATACACACTCAGACCTTTATAATGAGGCATAAAAATTCTTGAATTGGTCATTGATAGTTTGAGGGTCAATAGTTATGCAATCAACAGTACTAATTTGTGTGATGTGTTGTGCTGAAGTAGCTTGTCGAATCTGGAGGGCCACAATTTTGCCTAATTTATCTCCAAACTCATAATACTTATGACGAGACTTTAATAATGCTTCTGTTGCCCCATCAGCAGACAAAATATCAAATTCAGCCTTTTTCATAAGCAGTTCTTTTGTAAGTTTAGAGTCATTTGCATCCGCACATCTGGATTGTAAATCTACCAGTTCCTCGGAAATAGAGATGCTCCTTTTAACAGTGAACTTCCTGCGAAAAACAGAGTAGGATATTATCTCTCCACACAGATAAGCTTTGCATGCCTCACAAATTGTAGTTGCTGACATGTCTGGAGTAACATTGGTGGAAATGAAAAGATCAATGCGGCTAACAATGGTTGCAACAAAATTAGAGTCGGAAAGTAGTGACAAGTTGAAGCGCCATGGGGATCGCAGTAAGGATCTACCAGGAAATGTGATATCCATTATGACAGTAGCATGATCTGAAATAACTATAGGTTTGTAGAAACAGGTACTAACTGAAGGAAGCAACTTATAGTCAATGAGAAAGAGATCAATTTGTGAAAAAGTACCATGGACAGGAGAAAAGAAAGAAAATTGCTTATTGACAGAATTGAAAAAATGCCATACATCCGAGACTGCATACTGCTCCATAAACAGTGGGATGAATGATCCAGTGGGATCAAGATAACAATTAAAGTCACCACCAAGAATAAGTTGACAAGAGTCTATGTCTGGAAAAGAAAAGAGGAATTAAAAAAAAAATCCTTATTATCCCAGTTTGGGCCATATATATTAGCCAGCATCAGAGTAGTGCCACAGACTTTCCCTGTAACATGAAACGACCATTGAGGTCCAATATGACTTTAGATACAGAAAAGGGAACTGACTTGTGCACAAGGATAGCATTTCCATGAGCCTTACTTGAAAATGAAGAATGATACAGTTGGCCCACCCATCCTCTACGAAGTTTAAGATGGTCCGATGGTCTCCTGCAAAAATGCGATTTTAGTGTTTAACTGTTTCAAATGATCATTCACCTTATTGCGTTTCATGGGTGAATTCAGTCCCTTCACATTCCAGCTGGTAAATCTTAATGCACCATTTGGTGGTGATTTTATATTAGGGCTTATATTAGGAAGAATTTTAAAGGCAATAAACCTGTAAAGATCTGCACCCATAACAAGTGAGATTTCCCAGCAGCATGTAAAAATAAGGTAAAGGTAGCAGCATGCAAGCAAAAATAAAAAAGAAAAAGGGGGGGCCCTGAACTTTTAAGCATTCAAACAGTTACAGATACGGCAACAAATAGACGCTGATACACACTTCCCTACATCTATCGCGCCGCTCCCACAGTATCATGCATCTAAACTTTCCAAATTAAACATTATCAAACATCTCAAGTTGTCCACATTTAAAGATATATCTAAATAAAAGGAGAAGGGCTGTGGCTAAAACTTAAAGCCATACAGCGATAATTGTCTACTAAGGATATACCACAACAGGTCGTCAGTACCATACATCATTCATATTTAAGCCTGGACAAATTTGATATCTTCCAAAGTGGACTGGATCCACATCTTCTCCCCATTAGGTAAAGTGATGCGCAGTCTGGCTGGGTAAAGGAGTGCTGGCTTGTACCCACGCTTGTACAACTTGGCCATGGGAACTCTGTACTCGATGCGCTGCTTCAAAACTTCGGGGCTGTAGTCATCAAACAGGCGAATCATATGACCTTTGTAAAGCAGGGATCCACGTTTACGAGCCTCGTGAATTACCAAGTCTTTAACTTGGAACCGATGAAAGCGCAAGATGACTGGCTACGGCTTTTCACCCGGGCCCGGCTTAGGTGCGAGACTGCGATGCACTCTATCCAGCTCAGGGGGTGAAGGCGAGAACATCCGTACCAAAAATGTCAACTAATAGTTTGGAAAATCCACTGTTGGATGGGAGCCCTCAGTTGATTCAGGTAAGCCAATGATCCGAATATTTTGGCTTTTGCTGCGTCCCTCCAAATCCGCTACTTTCAGTTTGAGCGACTGTTGAGATGTTGAAGCCATTGATCAATTGAAATGGCGTTAGTTTCTAACGAGTTAATATGTTGTCTGTGGTCAGTAATGGTGGAACGGATGCTATCCAGTGTTGAAGCGAGGGATTCAAATGACGACTTAAAATCACCCGAAAGGGCCGCTCTGTGTTTATCCAGAAGTGAGCTAATGTCGGCCATAGTTATGCTAGCCGTTGGTGATCGCTCCTTATCTTTTTCCGCGGATTTTGCTTTAGCCATGGACTTGACAAAGCCGTCAGAATGATTTGCAACTAGTTTTAAAAGCTATTGTGCACACTATTAAGGAAAATAGAAATGTTTAGATTATAAGTAAAACTGTGGGAGCAGGCTAAACGTACGACTACTCTGCGCGCCACATACCTGGAAGTCTCCACATAATAATATTTGATCAGATTTACTTCATTAGGGCCCGAGCACCGAAGGAGCAAGGCCAGAGGCCTTGCACCGTAGGTGCGGAAGCCCTATTGTTTTCGTTTAAATTTTATATTTATTTATTTTATTTTTATTTTTTTTCTCAACCTTTCGGGGCATTTTGGACCCCTTTTTGAACATGCTCAAAAACTCTTGAAAAGCAGACAGGTTGGAATCTGTGGCCATTAGGACGTCCCCGTGGCTAGGCCCTGGGCGTGGCACACACCCGTTACAGCACCCCCTGGAAAATCTGGCTGCATAGTTGATGCACACTTACATGTATCCATGTACAACTTGGTACACACTTAGATCTCATTGAACTGAACAACTTTCACACTGCATGTCATTAAGTCTAATCCACAGGAAGTGAGTTATTTTGAGTTGTTTGCAAAACGCACCCAATGGAATTTGCAATACTCCTCCTGGGGAATTGATACAACCACCACCAAACTCAGGCTAAAATGATCTCCAGACATTGATAATGCAAAATTGATGAGGGATTTTTGATATCTCAAACGGTTCAGCTGTGAGAACCCCTTAAACTTATGGCGAATAAAACGAAACAGGAAGTGGCTAATAACTTTTGTGTATATTAAGTGATCTACATGAAACCTGAGGATTATGTTAAGCATTGAAAGCTGATCACACTGATATGACAACTGTGAGTCTCGGTCATAGCGCCACCAACTGGCAGCAGGAAGTGTGTCACTTTTTGAAATCTCTAATATTTTCTCCCTTACTTTCACCTGATTTGGTTCAAAATCAGTCAGGATAATGTCAAGACATGGCTGATGTGAAACAGTGAAGGAATTTTTGATACCTTGAATCGTGTTACTATGGTGATGATTTACATGAGAACATAATAGAAGACAATGAATCTTCTCATATCTTACAAGTGGAAAGGCCTAATGTTCCAAAATATTTCCCATAGAGAGTGTACATGTTTATGAGAAAGTCCAGTGTGGCTGGTCCCCGGACGTGGCACAGGGCTGTCACAGTGCCCCTTGGAACTTTGTCAGAAATATAGCTGCACAGCTAATCTTCACTTGCACGTATATGCATGAGACGCGGTATACATTTAGATCTCAATGAGCTAAATGACGTTCATCCACCTGTCATGGGATCTGCTTAACAGGAAGTCAGTTATTTTGGGATGTTTGAAAAACGCACCCAATGGAATTTGATATACTCCTCCTAGGGGATTTGTATGATTTTGACCAAACAGGGTCCAATATGATCTGAAGACATTGAGGATCTAAAGTTGCTACGGGATTTTTGATATCTCAAACGGTTCAGCCGTGAGGAGCCCTTAAACTTATGGCGAATAAAAGGAAACAGGAAGTGACTAATAACTTCGGTGTATATTGTGTGATGTACATCAAACCTCAACTTTATGTTAAGAGAACAAAGCTGATCACATTGACATAACTACTGTCAGTGTCAGTCATAGCGCCACCAACTGGCAGCAGGAAGTGTGTCACTTTTAGAAATCTCTAATGTTTTCCCTTACTTTCACCTGATTTGGTTGAAAATCAGTCAGAATAATGTCAGGACATGGCTGATGTGAAACTGTGAAGGAATTTGTGATATTTTGAATGATGTTGCTATTGTGAGGACATAATAGAAAAATATTAATGTTCTTATATCATAATAGTGGAAAGCCCTAATGTTTCAAAAAAATTTAAATAGAATGAACAACTGGTTGTGAGTGATTCTGCTTAGTTTCATGATTTTGTGATGCTCAAACAGCTCACAACAAATTTTTACATTTATCAGTCCATTGACTAGTCCATTTTCACCTGACTCCTGCAGTACTAGACTATGTCCACTAGAGGCTCTTATCCCGTTATTTTAATTTTTTTTTACAATATTGCTTCATTTTCACAATTCATATATACAGAGTCAACCAAAAAATGTATATACACTTCAGGAAAAGAAAAATAGAATGATGTAAATAATATTAGTATAATATTAATAATATTATCATAATATTGTCATAATATCATCATATAAATCAATCTATAACGTATAGCAATAAATTTAGTAATACAATATTTATACAAATTTTTGTATAAAAAAAATTCTTAAATCCTGAAATGTTTATACATTGTATAAATGTGTATACATTTTTCTGGGTGACTCTCTCTCTCTCTCTCTCTCTCTCTCTCTCTCTCTCTCTCTCTCTCTCTATATATATATATATATATATATATATATATATATATATATATATAAATAAACGGATATATATAGTAATATAGTTTAGAGGGAGAGTCATTGTCCCTTTGGACATTGAACTTTGGACATCCTTTTAGAAGGAAAGTCAGTTTTCGTTTTGCCATCAGTGGACTTTGCTGTGATCACACTTTTACACCCAAATTGCCACTCTTGTCCTTTTGGTATTTCCCCTTTTAATGCATGTACCCACTGTGCTCACTGTGTCTGGTGCTCCTGGGTGGCGATCGTACCGTGTAGTGACGGCCCATAGTGCGAGAGCCCGTCATTGCTGCTTGCAGCTATATTTTACATTGGTTTTGTTACATCCCAGAAAAACTACTGGATATATGCTATAAAATTGGAAACTGGATACATGCTATAAAAGTCTGCTGCAAAGTTGTGACTCAGTGCTGCTGCTAGTTAAATTGAGGCCTTTTAAGCAGCATTTCATTATAAAGCTTTTATGATTATTCTGGAACATTTAATAATGGTGGAGAATGGCCACTTAGGAGCTGTGCAAAGCTGATATTTTTATAATGCAAAAAATTAAACTATTATTTCTTGGTGAGCCCAGCAGTGATATGATACTCTGTGCAGTATGCATGCTCTGCGTGGGATATATGGAGCGGTGGATCTATAAATGAAAGCATTTTTGTGTGAATTTTAGGCAAGTTTATGCAGAAATACAGTAAAAAAAAAAAAAAAACCCTGTTTGTTTTAGTGCTCTGTAAGGATGTGAATAGGTCAAGATAGGTCAGAGTAGTACGCCTCCTTTTCTTTTCTTTATTTAGAACACATTATATGTTCATTCGGAAAATAATGTATTCGTATCCAGTTACATTCCTATACTATACAGATTCAAGTTAAATCCCAGCAGTCTTATCAGTGCAAAGGTGTATGAATGCAACAGACCTTGCAGTCACTTGAATTTTAATGACACATACTCTAAAAATATCTTGATGTTTGTCGAAGTGGCATATGGGTAAAGAGAGGATGTGATAAAGAGTGATGGAAACAGATTTTTGGAATAAATGATGATGCTGTAACTGTGTGCCCTCGTCAGCTTCCTTGACAAAGACAAATGGGTTACAACAGGAGTGTGGTGGGGAGCAAAACACTTGTCCTTGGCAGCAAGAACAGCACAGTTAAACCAATTTATGTGACATTTTTTAAACCTCTTTCCTCCAAAATATAAACTGATCCAAATTGGTTTGCTAACAAGGCAGCATGCTAAATAGCTAGTGCTATAGCTAAGCATGCTGCCTAATTAGGAGATTAAAGGGTAACATTTATATGAAGGACACCTACATTGGTCATTCATAACATATACCAAATATTTCTTAAAAATCTAGAAGACTGATGTAAAGTCAATACCATATTGCATTGTGTTTGACCATATTGCATTGTTTGTGTAATTTATTTGACCTTGTCTTGTATGCTGTTGTGTCTTTACTAAGAAAATATTCATGATATTATATTATATTCCCTTTTGAGAAGTGTATTCTGTGTATGTATTTTTATAGCATGAAGGTCTTGTCTTTTTTGCATTTAAGTCTATGCTGTTGCATTCCAATATAACTTCAGTTATTTAGAAAGCTGATGTCAGCTATGTGAATGATTTTAATGGCATCAAACTAAAGTACTCAGATGTTAATTTTAATATAATAATATAATAATAGGGTACATAAGGATAACATAAATACAATGCCAATCTTGTTCAGTCAACCCATAACGATAATTGAAAGGCTCTATTTTGTCTTTCATATCAAGACAGAAGGCTGTTGTGGCAGTGGAGGCATGGTCCAATGCAGGTTTATGGATGGAGGGTACACTCTTCATCATCAGAAGGGGCAGGCAATTTCAAAAATAGACATACTCCTGAATAAGATTATGAATGTTATTTTTATTTGCTGTGTCTTTTTTGCCTGGGGTGCAGAATAAGGCTATTTTTCCTGACAGTGTCTTGCCAAGCTAGTGTGTGTGCGTATAAATTATAGAAGTTTTGTTTATGTTGATTTCCAGCCCAGGCATCCAAAGGACTAAAATAAAAATGCCTGTCTCTCTCAGGCCTTCAAGTCTTCATTCTCATTTCATTGACCAGAGTGTCACAATACTGCCAAAAGATATCAATCTATGTCAGAGATCATAGAACCCTCACCCCTAGCTGAGGTCATAAAGTTTCTCTCCATTTTACACAACTTCATAAGCATGCCACATCAGCATACTGTCCTTAGTGCAATGCTATGAGGCCCTCTTAGTGGTGCATGCTGAAGACAGGTGTTTTGTAGCCTGCAAGAGGCTGCTGATAGTTTAGCTGCCCCCACCATGCCTGTGGTATCCATCACATTCACTAAGATGACATCTCATGATGAATAGGAATCATACCATGAGCTCTTTGAACACACTGCAGTAACTTGGATGTGACCCAAAGTGAGGTGGCCATTCAACCTGCTATTGAAAGTGCATTTTGGCTTTGCATCAGCTTCTAGTGGAAAAATTAGCTGGACTACTCAGACCTGAAAAAAAGTGATCATCCAGAGTATTGGCTGAGTGCCAGAGTTTCAAGGGAAGCTGGCCTTTTGTGTTTGCCCAGCAGCTTTGTAAAGCCTGTCTCAAGGAGGCATTACTGGCATAGTGGACTAGGTGGTGGTGAACCTCTTAAACCTCTTCCCTGGGCCTGGCACTGAACTGGCCTGCTAATTAGCTAATCTTATCGCCTCTTCCTGCCAGTTCTCTCTCTCTCCCTCTCTCTCTCTCTCTCTCTCTCTCTCGCCACACTGGAATTTACAGGATCAATGTATGATGCACCACAGAATTTCTCTAATTGAGCAGGACCATAGCAAATACCTGTGAGCACACAAAGGTGTACATGTCGCACATTGGTGAATTCAGGCTGTAATCAAACCTCAATTCACCAAGGCTTGATCCAGTGTGAGGCATTGGACAGTGCACAAAGAAGGTAGAACATCCCTGTACACAGGGATGTTCACATGCATCCAATAACTCCCATCACTGCAAATTTCAGGCCAGCAGCAATTACACTGCCCCTCACCCATTCATTAATTTTGTGGATGGGGAATGCTTGTGGCTTAGGGATGCAGATTGAGGCCGTGGACAAAACCCCACTTTCCTGGGGATTCCTCACATAGGTCCCTGAGAGACTCTTTCCGCCAAATAAGAGTAATTGTCAGTTAATCAGTCAGTAGTCTAACTATGTGTAATTTGCTCTTATTAAAAGGCTTAATCAAGTAAAAACACACCACAAAAGGACCAATTGCACTACCTTCCATTGATTGAAGACCCCTTTATGGAGGTATGAACCTTTTTGGAGTGCTTAATGGCATTGCTTTGTGTTAGTCCTGCTGGATTAGGCAATGCAATACCCAGAAGCTGTGCCCCTGCGTATTGCTCTTCAGAGCAATCTCCATAGATGGAATCTCAAAAGAGACTCTGACTGAGCTGTTTGTCATGTAAACTGTATGGATTATTGAGGGTTCTATTGATTTGTACTAGTATTTATCATCTGCAAAGAGATTGACTGTTTAAAAAGGTCAGTGGAGTGTAGACATTCCATGTTTATCCAGTACAAACTTTTGTTTTGCATTGACAAACTGCTCAGTTGTTTATGTACAGCAGGTTAAGGGATATTTGCATATTAATTTGAGTCCAACATCCTGAGAAAAAAAGGCCTTTCCACTCTGTTTGGCCACATTTCAACAACTCATGGATGGAATTTTCCACTCACACATACCTGTGCCACTGTGTACTGGATGGATGGAAGCACAATATTTAGGCTTCTACTTGGGTCATGGGCAGGTGAGTCCACAAATTGATAAAATGCCATTTGTGGCCTGCCAGAAACCCAAGACCAAAAAGGAAGGGAAGCAGTTTTTTTTTTTTAGCTGGCTCAATCTTCACTGAACTGTAATGAATAATGTTAGCATTGTCTAAATGATGGCTAAATAAAATCTCACCCTTTTTTGGACAACATAGAGAATGACATGAGAAAGCATCTTAATTGAAAGCGTTGCTTATCTTGAGTGCAGAATTTTTAATGTGTGTAATGATGAAGTAATTAACCAACACATTATTTTCTTAACTGAACAATGAAAATAGCTAATTAAAAATATTCTTGTTCACATTATGATTTCATGACCTCAGTTTATAATCTCACGAGCATGTTAGATACTGTGTTTTCAGTCCTGGCTAATTTTAAAATTTTCAGTCACTGTAATTTTAAGAATAATGAGGGTGAATGCCATAAAAATGCAGTGATTAATATGAATATTATATTTAGGACTATGCCTACAGCAATATATTGGCAACTTACTACACTCATACTATTATAGTTCTTTGTCTTCTTGTTGTTTGTTAGGTGGAAGTTTAGACATTATTAAAACAACAAAAGTTTTCAGTGGTTTCATAGATTCTCCAACATTGCTTTATAAATAATTTGAACTATGCTTATAAATGTGTTATAAAGGCCCCTAAAGGTATCTTTCATATAAAGGGTAAACAAATAAAATAATAAAGTTTTGTTATATTATATTTATAAAGTATAAAATATTAATAGAAATTGATGATTTGCACTTCCCTTTAGCATCAAAGCTGCATTGAGGAGGTGCTGTAAGCAAAAAAAAAACAAAAAACAACAACAAACAGAACAAAAAATTGACGCATTTTAATTGTTTTCTTTTTTTCACCATGTGCCTAGATTCATGAATCTAATACCAAAAAAAATGTATATCCATTTCAGTACATTAAACTGTGAACCAAATCGAGCTGGAATCACAAGCATATGTACTCTGAAGCCTGGGATTGACATTTGTAGAAATAATTTTTAGTTGATTAAAATATTTTAATTTGCAGCATCTGGTAAATCCTGATGATTTATTTATAGTAATGTCACACTCTTTTGCTGTCATCCTTTACTATAATACTGTGTTGAAAAAGCATGTAGTGATCCATATTAGCAGTATTTCAGGCATTAACAGCAAATGGTAATCTACACTTACTGGCAATAGTTTCTCAGTAATTGCTGATACACACTTGGCTGATTCAAGATGACCCAGAGAGGTAGATGAAAACACCGAAGGAGTTGCATCTGACATCATTACAGCAAAAGCAGCAAGCATAAAAATACACTTAGACTTGCTCTGACTTCATGTGTATAATGTGTGGGCATTGTGTGAAACAGGCTCTGATTAGGACTTCTGAAGGTGTGACTCCCTGACCATTAGGGACTTATCTCTAGCCATAAAATTTCTGCCAGTACTAGGAAAAATCACTCTCTCTCTCTCTCTCTCTCTCTCTCTCTCTCTCTCTCTCTCTCTCTCTCTCTCTCTCTCTCTCTCGCTCTGTGTCACTGTTCCATGCTGGGAGGTGTGCTTTGAGACTTTGCTTGTGAGACATTGTTAGGTATTTTCTACATGTGTAGGGTTTGGTGTTTGGCTGGGATTGAGGGGAGAGATCTCTTAGCCATGGTTTCAAATGTGCTAGACAATTATGCTAAGCACAAATCAGATTGTCTTGCTAAAAAAGTTTACTCAATTGAATGAGAAAGGAAATTAATTTGCTACCAGTAACAGTTTATTTGATTTAACAGCAAGTTTTTCTAGGCAAAATTTGTGAACTTGTAAAAAAGAAAAACAATTTAATTCATTCAAAATAGGATGAATAGAGAAGAAGGAAAGCTAGAAACCCAATCTAGACTTCTAGAATTTGTTAGAGAGTCTGGTACATCAGGAATCATTGATTTCTTGACCTTAGTTTTGGAAGGTTCTATAATAGTTCACAATGAATGGCAAATTGAACATTATAATACAAAGGTCCAGTAACTATTTTGTTCAGAAAAGCCCATTAGATGTGCATACTTTCTTGGGCTGGTTCCCAAAAGGAAAATGATGCATAGAAGTGTATATAGATTGAATTGCGGACAACCAACCAACTCCTGGCTAACATTCCTTGCTAATTTCTTCTCAAATTGAACCCAGTCTCACAGAAAAAAACACATTTGCGTTTAACTTCCTTGCAGCACTATGTATTTGTTAAATATCAATGTTCTGTCACAAGCACATGTTGTATAGTAATGTATCAAACTTTCAGTAGAATGCATTTGTATAAGATGTTCTGCAGCAATGCATTTAAAACATGGTAAGTGTAGTATGTTACCATGTGGCTTGCAAAGCTGATTGTGCTGGCTGGAAAGAGGAATACTATCATTAGCCTGTTAAAGAATAGTGGTAAAGGTAAGCTGGTTAAAATTGCTGAAGACTGTCTCATATAGAGCATTTGATTGAAAGTTAAATTCTATACACTATGTGCTTGTGACAGAATATGTAACATTGAATATGTGCTGTAAATAAACTAAGAATAAAAGGAACATTTTGTCCTGGGTTGCCAAAATCACATTACATTAGGGCCATTTTTCTCCATCCCTGTAAAGAAAATGTCTGGTTGACCCCTTCTTTATTATAGTTATTAATTTGGTAAATTTGTGAGGGCATTCTTCTAGTAGTTGAAAAGCAGGTTGGTCAGGTCAGTTCAGTTACATCAAATAAAGTGTTATTGAACTTTCTGGAAAAAACAACAGCTTGTCAGTCAGCTGAAAGTATCAGTGTAAGTCCTATTCAGTGTTCTTGACATGGACTCATGACAAGAGTTTATGCCTCTGAGACGGCCAGAGTTTTTGATTAGAGCTCAGGAGACGGGAATTTTTTTTTATATATCTCAGTAGAAGTAGCCCTGGTACAAACTGCCCAGAGACTGTTGTATCACAGGTCTCTTACTTGAAAAGACAATGGACTGCACTTTTAAAAAGGGCTTGCGGAATGGGACTCCTACACTCTCCTCTGCTAGCCGCAGGGTAAACAAAGTTGGTAGCTCCGGGTGAAAGACCTAAGAGCATGTTGGGATTTTTGTCTTTTTGTTTGCTTGTATTGGGTTTTTTCCTTTCTATTGTGCTGAAGTCATGTATTCATTGGCAACAAATAATTCAAGTTTCTTTTCTACAAGGATGTTACTGGTACTGCGGGGGAGCATTATGAGGATGGGAGGTTTGTTTTGTAACTTTTCACACCAAGTGGGCAACATAAAAGTGTTATGTTTGAATCCTTAAGATTACCACAGCCATCTATGAACAGCAACATTCCAAGAAAATTTTGGAAGACCTGAAAAAACACAGAAGTATTTGTATTTACAGTAAATACATAAATAGTTAATAGTGTACCAGTGGTTAAGATTTTGGGATACTGGTTACTAGTTTCATTGATCAGGATTATGGTAGATCCAGAGCCTATCCCAGGAACATGGGGTGTGCAAGGGCCATCACATGACAACACACACATACATTCATACATACAGTACATTCACAACTAGGGGCAGTTAAGCCAAATTGTCTGAACTTCAATCCCCATTTTAATTCACACTGCTGAAACCAGCTTTGAATAAGAACATTGGCCATGCTCTCTAGACAGGTTTGTTTAATGTACAGCATGTATGCATTGTAGTTCAAAAATTATCATTTAATGCTGTTCTCTCTGTTTATGTCCCTGTATGCTCTGCATGGGATTTTTTTTAACAGGTCAGTAAATGAAGACTTATAGGATGATTAGCTCAAATTATTCATAGAGAAATATAGGCTATATGTCAGTGTACCAAATTGAAAAACAAGCTGTCTAATAAAGTGGCCATTAAGTGTACAAAACTGGCACCTGATACAAAAATACACTGCTCTGATGTGACTGGTGCACCACCAAATCAGTATGATGGTCCTTTTACGAGCCTTTGTTTACCTGATAAAATTGACCAGTAAGTGTACTTTTACTTTTATATCTGTTAGAATTATGTATTACTGTTAGTATGTACATATTTTATTTTATTTTACACAGGGCTAAATATGTTGACCAATAATATGCATATACTGTACAATGGACAATGTGACTACATGATGATGGAAAACGAAAAACAACACATAAAACATTTCCAGTTTTTCTTTAACACTCCCTGCCTCCATCTACTTTGTCTTTCTCAATCATACACACATGGTGAAGCTGTTTGAACACAGTTTGGTGTGACTTTAAAGCTAAGATCAGTAGATCGGATTCCCTTGAGTTTTCACACTGATTTCATTTGAATTCACAGCAGTTCTTCAGCAGGTACACACACACACACACACATCTGTGAACTTCATTTGATTCTTTTAACTGCTCCTTATGCAATATTAAGTGATAAACTATCTGTTATTGTACTTTTCAGTCTGTCACATTATTTTGCTATAAACTTAAATCTGCCTTCAGATCTACTTTTTTTAACCTTCCATCTCTTCACCTCATCACCTTTTCATTCTAGCTAACTGCACTGCTTTCTTATTCCATTTTTCTTCTTAGTCTTTTTCTGCATTCCCTCTTTTTTTGGCAACAATTTTAGGGTGATGTATGTAAAACATTCATAAAATTTCATTAACTTGTAATAATAAGTATATATAATAAAAAACAACAACAATAATAATAATTTCTTGTCATTGTCCTTTGGCTTCTCTCTGTTCGGGGATGCCACAGTGGATCTGATCCGCATATTTGATTTAGCATAGGTTTTATGCCAGCTGCCCTTCCTGATTCAACGCTCCCATTTTATCTGGGCCTGCACTGAGAGTTAACTAAGGTTCCCTGTCCTACAATCAAACCCAGGCCACTGAGGTGAGAATGAGTGATTAATAAGTAATGACGGATTAATAGAATAATTTAATAAGCGTTTAATAAAAAAAAAAACACAGCTTGAACCATTTGCAGCTAATGCCAGCATAATTCACGAGAAGTGTTAAATACTTTAAAAGTTTTTCAAAGTCTTATTAAAGACTTTGTAAAATAAATGGCTTCTATTAAGGACGAACAATATCATTTAATTATGTCTTTAGCTTTAACTGAATTCAAATCATCATTAAAGCAGATTTGGGCTGATGGATTCTTGCAAGTGATGGGGTTTTTCAGGTTTCTTGTTGTCAGCCTGGCTGATACTAAGGAGTCAGGACTCTTGCTGGTTGGCCTTAGTCTTGTGGTTTTGGGTAGCCTGCAGGAGCTTTGGTGTTTTGGGACCAAGGATGGAAGGAAATGGTAAAGCAGTCTACCCTGGGGTTAAGGAGCTTGGCATTATGTAGGTATTCTAGATTCACCTCCATTATGAAGGGCTCATTCGGGTCTGGATGCTTTCGGATAGGAGCTGTATTAAATGCCCTCTTTAAATGTGTCATTGCTTAGTCAGCTTCTGGATTTCAGGCTAGGTGTTTGGGAAGTCATTAGTGGAATTCACACATTTCTCCTTTGACATGTGACACTGGGAGAGTATATCAGGATATTGTGAATGTACGCCACCATGAACCCCATCCTTTCTCTCATCATGTCATTCACCAGGCACTGGATCACCAAGGGGGTGCTAGAGAGACAATTTGGCATTACATATTGGTGGTTGGTGGTACTCAGCATTGTCTTCCACTAGGTAGGGGTACTTCAATACATGCACAGAGGGAACACTGCCTGATGAAGTGATTGGCCTCTCTGCAGTAGATGCATTGCCCCTCATGGTGATGTCTTTCTTTCTCTGCCTTGTTTACTCAGGGACATCCCAAGCGCTGGATTCACCAGGCATAGTCATGGCTGATGTTGCAGAATCTAGTCAATCCGAATTGCCATGTCAATGAGTGAATCCAGTGTGAGATGTTCATCTTGGCACCCAAGTTCTATGAGCATTTGTGTCTTGAGCCCATATAGAAACACAGCCTTGATGGTCGTTTTATTCAATTTGTTCCCTGCAGCAATAGTGTACAACTCAAATGCATACTCTACCACACGCCAAGCACCCAAGAGATTCAGGAGCCATTCAGCAGCCTCCTTGGCATCCAGTGATTGTTGGAGAGCTCAGTGAGGTTTTAGTAGGAGGACTATGTTGAAACATATACATACATATATATATATATATATATGTATAGTGCAATATAGTATACGTGAAAAATAAAACAATATAAATAAATATGTGTAGACTCTATAATGTACAGAAGATACAGTATATGAATATACTGTATGTAGATAAAATGGTCAACATTGAAATGGTGTTGCAAAAGAATATAGTATGTACAGTGTGCATATGTAAGATAAATATATAAATATATTGTAGATGTGTATATAAGGCAAAATATAATGTCCAGTTTAACAGGGAGTAAAGTGACAGTGCAGTGTGCACACAAAGATGTGTGCACACTGAAGAGTAGTGCAGAGTACAAAGTAGTGCAATATTTGCATGTGCAACAATCAGCTGAGGTAGAATGTTATGTTATGTGGGGGTAAGACCAGAGAGTCCAGATCCTAGGTGTACTGGTTGAGGGCCCGAATGGCCTGCGGGAAGAAGCTCCTCCTCATTCTCTCTGTGTTCGCCTTCAAGGAACGGAAACGTTTCCCTGACCTCAACAGAGAGAAGAGTCCATTGTTGGGATGGCTGAGGGATTCCTAAATAAGTATTAAGAACAGTGTGCCATAAAAGTGTTATAATTATCCATTAGTATAGGAGTGTCATAAAAAACAAACCCAAACTAGTTAACTTAACTAACACACACACACACACACAAAAATGCATATTATGCACATGTACACTTTAAGGCCAAAAGTATACGGAAGTGAACTCCACACCCATATGTATGCCTGTTGCCACAATGTTGAAAGCGGAGAATTTATGATTTCTCTTAACTGGAAATAAGATGTCTGGCCCAAATATGTTCCAGCATGACAATGGCCCTGTGCACAAAATGAGATCCATAGAGATATAGTTTGCCATGGTTGTTTGAAGAAGAACATGATTGGCTTGCTCAGATCCCTGACCTTAACCTACTTATCTTACTTTTTGGATGAATTAGAATGCTGATTATTCACTAGACTTCACTATAAACAGGCTATGCTGTTAAGATTAGAATTGTTCATTAATGTGAAAATACAGAGTTCATTCATGCATCCTTAATGTCTGCCTGGTCAGAATTGCATTGGTTTAAATTATGCTATTAATTTGTATCTATTTTAGGAACCAACTGATTTTTTTTTGTATAATACTGTGGGCAGATACAAACATGAGTAAGAACTTCTTTACTTAAGGTCACTTAAGAACTTAAGTGATATATCTGAGGTTGTGGAACAGTCAGATCCAGAATTCACAGACCATCCTGACAGTGGTAATTTAAGATTTGGCAGTAAGTTGTGCCCAGAGACCTTATGTAAATTGAAAATTGAAAGGGTTTTGTTCTTGCTTAATTTTCTTTTACATCAACAAAATGTATTTTTCTTTATAAATCAAGTCATGAAATTCTGGGAATACTGACATAAACTGTTAAAAATTACCAGGATCTGGTTGAAACTATTGAGTCTCAGGGTTCAGAGATCCCTTGTAATTCAAACACTGTTTGGGGGATCTGTCCTCCTTTTACATCATTTCAAGGCCATTTACTTTATTAAACTCACATAGTTTTTGGAATACAGTGATAAGCTGTTTATAAACTCACAAGCATTGCTTTTTTAAATTAATTATCCTTAAACCCTTTATGGGTGTCTTATTTTATTAAATATCCCCTGTCATCTAGCAAATATACACATAAAATAGATACATAAAATGCACTTCTATATTTGTCACCTCACAAATGTCACAGGTTTTCATACAGCACTCTATTTTCTCCCAATTTACGTTAACATGCTGAGCAGAAACCTTCCTTTTCAGCCTCTGATGCTTTGAAAAATTGGATCTAATTCAGAGAGGGGTAAGTCAGGTGCAGTGGCAGTTTTTCATTTTCCATGAAGAAAAAAAAAAGTGTTCTTTGGGTGGTTAACCAGTAAAATTGATGTATAATCTTATTAGATTCAATGAGCCTAACTTGGGAGTATTCTGCAACTTCAAGGTGATTTTCCCCCTACTTCTAAGAAATCTTTAAGTCTTTGAATTCTCAGAGATGAATCAATGAAACATCCTGCCATCACACAGGAATACACGTTCAAGGACTATAGTGTGCATGCAAATGAATATTATCATAAAGAAATTGTAGCATCCATACTGGCTAATATATGCTGCAATAACTGAATGAACTCTATAAAAAAGACAATGCACAATGTTTATCATTTGCACAATGGTAGATTATCAGAACAGCACTTTTCCAAGGTGCAGGCCAGGTATCTAGTAAAAATACAACATAATAACACCATCTTCTATATCAAAGAAACAAATTTGTTTGGGCTGTATGTTTGAAGAAAAAAAAATGATGTGTATGGAATTAAATTAAAATGAAGTAAACTTGAATGACTGCTTTCTTTTCTTCGCTCTGTGTATAGATGTCACTTTTGGCACAAGGATCTATTTTGATGGGGACTACAAAGAACTTTTAGGTCACTCTGGACAAGGGCATCTATTTCGCTAAATGTTTAAGTGTTCTGTGTGACCTTAAGTGTAAAACCAGTTTACCTCACAGATGACAATGACTGTACCTTTTGGACACCACCTAGCTTATTCATTAGTAAGCAAATAGCAAACACTGTTTGTGCAATCGAAATGACTGAAAAATGTTGTGTTCTGTTCATTTGAGTCTGTTGTTGGTAGTTGTTGGTTGCAAGCTGTGTCTATGATATCAAGGCAGAACATTTCAGCAGTGGCTACCACTACAGTCACTATACGAATTGAAAACAATGTGTGGTGATAAAAGGGACAATATGTATATGTTACAATTTATATGTTCTAGCTAACTAAAAACCAGAAGTTATTCAATAAGCCAATCAAGTGTAGTAAGCAAGTGTGCTTGGATAATTCACCTTTTCACTTTAATTGGAACACCTGAAAACCTGCTCATTTGCAATTATTCAGTCTGCTAGTTCTGTGTATCTTGTACACCAATTCAACTCTAGAGACTACTGTGTGTCAAAATCCTAGGGGATCAGCAGCTTCTGAAATACTCAAAAGTGGGGCAGTGGTGGCTCAAGTGGTTAAGGCTCTGGGTCGTTGACCGGAAGATCAGGGGTTCAAGCCCCAGCAACGCCAAGTTGCCACTGTTGGGCCCTTGAGCAAGGCCCTTAACCCTCTCTGCTCCAGGGGCGCCGTATCATGGCTGACCCTGCGCTCTGACCCCAACCCATCCAAGGATGGGATATGCGAAGAAAGAATTTCACTGTGCTGTAATGTATATGTGCCAAATAAAGGCTGTTTCAAAACATCCTAACTGGTACCAAATTTCAAACCATGATCAAAGTCACACACCCAACTGAATGCAAATTATGTTCCTAATAAAGTGGACAGTGAATGTATGTGCAAATGAAATGCTCTTTTCTGTCACCACTCTGTGAGCCCACAGTCTGTTGTCGATATTTAAAAGCAGTGTGATTTATAATCCTAACAACAAACAATTTCTAGATCTCTCTCTCTCTCTCTCTCTCTGTGTGTGTGTGGTTGGGGGGCTGGGGCTAGGTTGGGCAAGAGAGAAAATGTGCACCTTGTAGAGGAAATTCACCAACAAACTTTTGTGCAGATGGGTTTATGATATGGTGCTAACATTTTTTTAAAACCTGTTTATAAAAACAACAAAGAAAAGAGACCATAACATGAGGAAATCTTTATTGCTATATAATGGCAATTATTGTATATGCCAGCATTTATGAATGTGAATCAATATGACTGGATTTGTGTTTCACATTTAAAGATGTTTTTCCAATCATTTCAAGTCAAGTCATCAATGACTTCCACTCATCTGCAAATCAGTTCTAATGAATGGTGTTTTATTAATCAAAAGATTCAAAGAGTAAAGTAAATTGGTAAATATTTATACAAGACCTGGAAAGGAAATGTTTTTGTGATAATTTTGTGGCTTATAGTTCTATGTTAATTCTTTGGTATTCAGTGTTTTAGATTTTTGCCCCCTTATATCTGGTTATGTAATGAAGTTAAGGTTACAGTTTAATGGTGTACATCCACTAAATAACTAATGGGTTAAAATTGAACTGACATATAATAATGGCTTTAATCTAATTTTAGATACTATATGATGATGTTCACATGATTAATAAATATTTGTTAAATGCTAAAATGAGATAATAAAAAACATGTATCCATGCACAGGGTTTAAATCCCATTCAGTTAGACTTAAACGTTTCGGATGAGTGGACAAATGACTTCCAGATTATTCGGAAGCATCCAGTCACTATGACTGAATTTTGTCTTTAATGTATATTAAATATGCCCAGATTGCTGTTGTTTCCTGTCGTCTGTACATTAGTTCAGCAACATATATAATGATTTTGTCACATAGAATGTAATGTTGGGTTAAAGCATTTTTATAAGTATGAATAAATAAGCACAGTATCAGAGGGTATCAGGATGGATCCATCTTAGGAGGGACTCCTCATGATGCATCTTTGAGGTGAAATAAATTATGAAGAGCTACAACTGCTCTGGGGCAAATAGGCACTTGGGGGAAGAGATATTTTGGAAAGTGAAGGCTGAACATGAGAAACACATACCAGGCAAAGTCTGAACAAAACACAGATCCTGTTTATGTTTTAAGTATGCTAGATTCTGACCTTCAGCTTAAATGAGGCAATGTTAGTCAATTTGTTCTAAGTTTAAATGTTAAAGTGCCTTACTCTTACCCAAAGTCTTTTAGAAAACACAGACAAAAACAAAACTAAACATAACAAACAAAAAACAGACTATGTCAGCAGAGTGCTTTAAAAGCTGTAACAAGTGCAGCTACATACCAGGTGATGGCCAACACTAGGATGCCACAGGGTTTACACTGCTACTCTACCACCAAACAACACCCATAACAGTGACAGTGATAGGAAGGCATATTTTCGTCATTTGAGTACTTTTGTGCCACAGTACAACAGGTTGTCAGTTTGCAAACTGGTCTTGCCAGCAGTAAGAGTTTCAAATGAGCTGAAACACTTTTTCGTCAGGCACCAATTAAAGGTTTGCTGTGAGACAGTATATCACCAGTCTCTCTGTATCCATCTATCTTGGAGGTATCTACATATCTTGTAGATATTTAGCTCTACCTTGCTTGCTCTTGTCAAAATGTCTTGTCCCCCTGCTGCTTAATGAAACACTATAATGGTGTCCTCAGTCTGTACTAGTACACATAACCATTAGCTTTACCACTACAGTCAAAACAGTCACTACTGTCAATATCCCTGCCATACACAGAATACCTTCACTGCCTTTTTTGTTTAATTAAGACCCCTCTGTTATCTCAGACAGAGTTGAAAATTGTAAACAATTCACAAAAGTTAAAAATGAATGGGTTTATAAGATCAGTTACTCTGCATCTGCAGGGTCCACACAGTCTACCTGATGGTGCTATAGAATGTACCTTGAGCCCACCTTCTCATATCCTCAACAAGATGAGAATTTAAAAAATAATTTAAGTGTTACCTAACATTGACCTTTTATATACTATGACTTTGTAACTCATACTTGGCAAAGGATTGATCAAATGAGAAAACTCTATTAATTCAGAAGGAAACCCTGGCAGGCCAGAACTAATGGAAATAGAAATGTGTTTTATAATTGGATTTTAGTCCACATTGTATTGAAATTGACCTCAAAGGGAAAAGACACTCTGTGTTATCACCATATATGTTCTATTCCAAGAGTTTTTGGGAGCTTTAGGTAAAGCATTTCTTTAAAAGACTGTATTGGTCATGAAAAAACTGAAAAGCTTCTGTCTCAAGTGACCTATGCATAAAAACTGGCAAAAGCTGCAGAAAAATATCACCCCCATAAATACTGATTCCTCTTTAATGCTTGAGTTGCATAATGCATGCTGGGTATTATAAAGTGAGAATATAGATAGCAAAAAAACATCAATCCAAGAGAGTGAATTCTCTTAGTCTGAGACTTAATGATGTGGTAAAATATTACTTAATGACATAAATAATATATAATACATAATAAATAATAGTTTTATTGTGGAGTTCAAGGGTTCAATTACTTGGTTAGTAAAGAAGTAGACTTATTAAAAGGTCTTTAGAAGTTCATTGCCACGATGCAGGAATATGGTTTGAAATAATTTCTTTATTATCAGTTTTAAAATAATTTAATGATCTATAACATATACCTGTACAGTACATCATTCCCCTAATTTCCATACATCTCTATCTGACATGCTGTCTGGGACTGGGTGTATCAGTGTATAGCCTAGATACATACAATTAACTTTTAACAAACAAAACTTTTCCTTCCTAAGCTAATTATAACATCATAGCACCAATTATTTGTGCTGTCAAAGCAATGTACACAAGCACTAAGCAATTAAAAACAGCTTGTTATTACAGGTTACAGAAGAGCAAACCCACTGTACTTACAAATAAGATATAATGACTCAGAAAAAAAACTTCTTAAATGTTCCTATGACCTTATGTATTATACAGTTTTGATAAAAGCTTTTGGGTGCCTTCCATGTCAGATATATTTGACGAGCATAAAGAAGGAAAAATTGTTTGATCAATATGATGAAAAAGTGTTGACAGTTGACATTAAAATCTCAGACAGCATTTATTATACAGACAGACATAGCCACACTCTATTTATTTATTTATTTATTTATTTTTTGCCTTGAGTAACCAAATAGGCTCCATTTTTAGAAGAGAAGTACTGCTCAGAGAATGAAAAAGTTCATTTTAGGTTAATGTTAAATGTAATATTTCTGAAATAATAAATCATCCACCAGCTGACTGCTTTATATAAATGTTATTCATTCACAATTCCTCCTAGTCAAACAACAATCATTTGTTGAATCATACGATAAGTCATGAGAATCATAAACAACCAGAGGTTGCTTTAACAATGCTTGAAGTGTCTGTTTTTAAAGTACCAATTCTATATTTTGTATTTCAGTTTTATTTTCACCTTATACTTTCTGCTTTTTCTTTTACTTTTTACTTTTCTTTTTCTTCTACTTTCTTCTCACTAAACTGCTGCATTTCACCATAATCATTTGTAAAGTCATAGGATGACCTTTTAGCATCGAGAAGCTTAAACGTATTGATCTTAAAATCGAACCATTAACAGATGTGATGGTAAGAAGACCTAATACCCATCACTGTAAGCTATATATTGCTACATATACTTAATTAATCAAGGCAGCATTCATATTAGCATCCAAATAGTTTGTGCATCATCAGGGTTAGCATGCTAGCTTAAAATGAGATTAGGAATAAAGCTGTTGTTAGTTAACTATAAATTTGCTAGCTGCTGTGGAAACTAGTGCTGATCACATCTAGGGCTTAAATTCCAAGGCATATTTCTCTCTGAAAGAAAAATCTGTTTATCACAGTAGTTTCATTCAATGTGCAGCACATTTGACACACACCTCTTCCACTGGTTTAAGACCACACTGATTGGTCCCCTCTTTCATTCATGCTCTTTTTGTAGATGTGAATAAATGATTAAAGGTTAACATATTTTAAGATGAATAACTGGATAATAAGCTGGAACCTGTTCATGTTTTAATTGCATCCTACCATACTAGTATTCAAGCTTACTATCACTTAACTAATTTGGGACACATGTCTGTATGTATTATGGTCAAGCTTTTTTTCATTGTATGTTCCACAGAAAAGGCTGCTATTTTCATCCACACTCAATCACCTCCAGTGAATGCTCTGCAAGTCAGACATTGTGATTTCTTTTCTAAGAGACTCTTGCACATGCAGAGGCGTGTCTCGATTTCTTGCAGCCGTGGGCTGGTTGTCTGAATCCACACATGAATAATGTATTTTTTTTTTTTTTTACAACTCCCGTATTCATGCAGCTTTGACACTATACTTACATTGAACTTAATTAAATTTGCATCATATTTTAGGGGATGTGAAAATGAGGTAGCAATTATAATGACAAGTGTCAAGAGAAAATTTGCCATCTATTAACACCCTATATATCCACCCATAATCATCTATAGCTATATACCTGTAATGTAATGGGAGAGAAATCACTATGAATTATATGTTCATCATTGTTTGTCAGTTTGTACATACCATTGCTGTTACCCTCTCCATACTAATGACAAAGTACTACAACTAAATAATAATAATATCTTAATCTTTATTGTGGTAATGTGGTTTGCGACAAAAATTTGGGACTAGTATTTCACTTTAAGGATATGATGATCTGTTGCTATCTTTGCTTCTTCTCAATATCACAAAAAATTTATTGGACTCATCATTGTGACAGTTACTGTACCAAGGCAACTTGCTTTCAACAAGTGCTTCTCTTCAGACTGCATTTCAGCGCTATTTTCTTTGCAGACCTTTTTTGTAATGCTGCCCTGATAACCAGTGATGTTATGTAACTGTGCTGGTTCTATGCAATCAAAAGTCAACACAGAGCCAGAAGAGTGAGCTGACCATTTGCCAGTTAGGTAAGTGAATAAATTTCCTCTGCATGCTGTCAGCGGTCTGACTTTACTGCAAGTAGCATCTACAATAGCTGGCTAAAATGTTTGGAGAACAAAACTCATAGCTGGTCTTATTCTCTTTCTGGACTGTGATGTTATATGATTTTACCATTTAAACACAAAATATGAGTGTAGACATGAACCTGCATATGAACCATTTCACATGCTCTTCTGGCATGTTAAATATATTAATATTGTCATAGTTACAGAAAATTTATATTCTGTAGGTCTGAGAAATAAAATTAAGAAAATTTATAGAACACACTAATAGAAACAGATTTACACAAAAATAATATCTGCCCTTTGATTGTATTATATTGCACAAACACTTGTTATCCTTGACGTGCTTATTAAATCACACCTTTTCATCATTGTACTTGCTACAGGAAGCATTCACTTTTTCACTAACTTTGCAGCCAAATGATTTACACATGACGCCACCTGTATTTTCTATTTTTTTTTTTTACTGTGAGATGGAGATGACTCCATAAAGTGCAATACAGAATAGTCTATGCTAGTCTGAGTCTCAAAGCAATTCAAATCAATGTCACTCATGTGCCTTTGTATGCATACACGAAAGACATTCTCCTGTCTGATATGTCTGAGCTTCAAAAGTGAACAAAAAGATCTACAATTTGTGGACATTGATTTTTGGCTAAGTGTCATATTCAGACAGACAGACATATTCTCAGTTTGAGAGAGCGGGATTTGACAACATATGATATTTTGTCTGTGTGAAATACACAAACCTCTTAATACCCAGTTAGTAAATCAACTTGCACTTTTTTGCAGGTTGTATCTGCTTTCCTCTATTTTACAAATGCAAATCTTAACTCAATTACAGTTATGGTGTCTTTAATGGTTAAATAACATGACTCATCATACATTTGACAGTTCATATTTCTCCCTTGCAAATGTCTTGCATTTGGTCTGTATATTATATCTGTATATATAAGTTCATAGCACCTTTTTTGTGCCTTGCAGATATTCATGTTCCTTGAACTATTCCACATTTTCTAGCATTACTACTTGGAAGTGAAATGGACTTAATTGGAATGATATACTTTGAACAAATCATCTGTGGGATTGATTATAATCATTATAATATATATATATATATATATATATATATATATATATATATATATATATATATATATATATATATATATATATATATATATATATATTAATTATAATCAACCCCTGATTGAACTTTTCCAGAATGTTGTCCTATAGAATCTCAGAAATATTCCTACTATGATCATGTGACACTGAATAGTTGGATTTCATTAAATTAAAGTTGTGGCTTCTAATGGAGATGGCAACGTTCCTGGGTTTAGTCCTGAGCTTGCTCTTTGTGCAGTGTTCTTCTGCAAGTTTTCCAACTGCCCATGTGGGATTCCTCCTCCCTCCCAAAAACATGCTAGTAGGTAGACTGACTGAATGTGTGTGCATTCCATTCAGGTTGTATTCCTCAAGCTCAATGTTTCTGGGATAGTCTCTGGATCCACCAGAACCCTGATTATGATCAGTAAGTTTCCCAGCCATATAGTAAATGTGTTGTATATTAAACAGAAAGAATGATGAAAATATTTAAAATATCTAAAATAGCTTAGTACCTTGATATAGATTGTAGTGTCAGAACGTCAACAATCAGAGGGCATAGTTGGTAGTGCTTGACTTGAGATATGAGTAACACCAAGAATCTGAATATTTCTAAATTATTTTGGCAATAGGTTTCGAAATCTTGTGTGATCCGAGCTGCTTGTATCTGTGATTCAGCTCATTTATATACCAAATGCAATAATTCAACTTTTTGTTGATGCAGTATGTGAACTGTACTGTTTCTTTGCTGTTGTAAACTTTTCTGGAACTTTTCCATTTAAATAAATGCTGCAGAAAAATAACATGAATCCTATTATTTTAGTAATAATAATTACTATTCATAATTACTAACTCATTAACTCAATTATTAAATAAATATGTTCAAGTCTATTACAAAATGTTATTGTTGATTTAGAGTTCTCCTCACCGTATATATATATAATATATATATAAATAATATATATATATATATATATATATATATATATATATATATATATATATTAATGAATAAATAATATATATTATTATAATATATTAGTAAATAATATATATATATTATTTTATTGCAGATCAGCTCAGTCCTGCTGCAATGAAGACTAAGGAGCACTCTCAGGAGGAGCACTGTGAAATCAATTAAAAAAAAAAAAATGGAACAATATGGAAAAATATGGGACAACTCAGACAGTATCAAGGCTATGTGCGTGGGCAAGAAGGTTGATTGTCAGGTAAGTGTCCTAGATATCTCAACAATACTGTATAATCAACAAATATAAGCTATAAGAAAGCCACATCTGAGAAAGGCGATGTTTGGAAATCTGACACCTTTTGGAAAAAAAGATTTTGTGGTCTGATGAGACAATGAGCCAAAGCATAATGTTAATAAAATACAGTCCAACACACAGGTAACACTATTTTTACAATCAAGCATGCTGGTGATAACATTATGCTCCAGGATTCCTTTTCAACTAGAGGATCTGGAAAGCGTTTTGACCTCAGAGGCAATAAAATGCAGCTAAATATAGGTAAACTGTTGGGGAGAAGTCAGCCAGACATCTGAATTTAGAGAAATGTTCCAACAGGACAATATGCCACTGCACAGGGCAAATAAAAAGGAATGTCTAGAAAAAAGGTGTCTGCTTTGGACGCAATGCCCTTTGATCTAAGTGAAAATCTGTGGTAGAAATCTCTTGTCCAACAACATTCCCATCTAATTTGGCAGAATTAGAGAACATTTCCTAATGTTCTTCCATAAGGAATGGAAGAAAATGGCAATATCAAAATCTGTGCAGTTCACAGTACAATTCTTTCTTTTTATTTAGTTTTTAGATGTATTAGGTTAAAATAATTCAGATAAAATCTAAATACTTCATTTAAATTGCATTCCCACTTTTAAAAGAAGCAGAAAATCCCATTTTTGGTTGCTGAATACATTTTGGAGGCACTGTATATTATGTATAACCTAATTTATTTTTACGTTCCAGAGGATTATGGAAAATGCAGTTTGTGGTATCAGCAGTAAGATGTGGTTAAAGAAACCTAAGTAACCCCCCCACTCTATAGATGCATTAAAGATTGGAAAAATGCTACAGTACATTTCAAGATGACTTTTTACACACACATTACTGTAATGTTTATGCATACTTATGAGAGTAGAAGTCGAAGGATACTTTTTCACCTTTAAACTTTGGTCAGTGTTCTCAGAGAACAGTGTTGTTGCCAATGGTGACCGGTCAATTAGGGGCGCCGCCCCCTTAAATTTAGCCAAAGAAGAATGCTACTTCAGACACTCTTATCCAGAGCAACTAACATTTTATCACATTTTATTAGACAACTGAGGGTTAAGGGCCTTACTTACTCCCAGAGCCAAAAATTTAATTATGTAATGTGAGTGTGATCAATTCTTGTAGTATTGACACAAACAATTTACATTATGAAATTTTGTAAGGATGTTGGGATTGATGGGAGCCAATCTCAACATCCTCCTGTACGTTACAGTGATTAAAATATGTGGTAGAATAGCACAGCAGCAATGTAGCTGTTGTAGAACATGAATGAGCCTTGGTTTGAGAATCAGTTTGGGAGAGACTCTGTAGTATTCAGGGCTTTGAAAATGCATGATTGCATGTACATGTTTTAATTAAAGAAATTCAATGAGCTTTTTTTCCAGTGTAACTGACTCTCCCTAATCACAACCGAACAGTAAGCAGGAAAGCGAACACATACTTTCTCTGACACGTGGTGTGTCACAGAGCAGCATAATATACTCAGAGGAAAGAATTATCTGCAATGATCTACATACATGAGCTCACAGATGCCCATAATTAGTGTCACTGTGATTAACAGGGAGAGAATATGCCACCCTCCCACCCAGAGTGCAGAGCCAATTTAGTTGTTTCAACTTCTGGCTGCAGATGGCTGTAGCATTGTCAGGATTCAAACTTGCTTTTGCTCAGTTGTCCCTAAGGCAACTGCACTGTAATGACAAAAAAAAAACTTAAGTTAAAGCAATAATTTATCCAGTGATTAACAATCAATGCATATTAGTAGAATACAAATCAGGATAGCAAACAATGAGTGGATCTTTCCTTTCTAGTTTCCATTTTTCATCATTAAACAAATTATTAAAATGTAGTCAGCTAAGCAAAAAATAGCTTATCTAGCTAAAAAATGGAATAAATGTTTTAGCAATATTTAAGTTTTTTTGATATTAAAGTAGCTGTAGATGCATACAGTAGCTAAAGTACATTATCTGTAATGCAGCTTCATCAGTTCATGACTGAAATTGAAAATGATATAATAATAATTATGAAAAATCAAAATGAAACAAATCAATTAAAACAAGCAACATACTGTTAATAAAACATTGATTTAAATTAAAAATATTTATATACAACATATGACAAAAATTAGTTCAGACCGTTGTTGCCTTAGTCAGGCCAAAGGCTGTGCTCACATCATTATTAACAAAAGGGCTTGTTTGATTTTTATTAAGCAAATGCTAATATTAAAAATAACTCTCTTCGTAATTTGCACACAACATGATATGGAATCATAACCCTTGACCATTTGTTGCTAAGACCATTTTCCACCTCTGTCTCAATATTTACAATATGTGTCAAAAGCGTACTCAATTTAAAGTGGACATATCAAGTTAAAAATGTATTCATATATTAAAAGGTAAAAAGTAAAAGTTTTACCTGATGCAATTAAGTTAATATCATGCTTTTTTATTTTATTTTTTTATTATTAAAGTATTCTTGTACTATTGTATAATACACTACATTATTTTGCCTAAAAATATCATTTGAGCTCAGTTTGCTGGTCATACACATGACTAATGCTACATTTAAAATTAAAATATTATGTGTATAACCAGGATTTACCATTAGCTTGAATTTGGCTTAATATTGAGCAGTTTATGTTAGCTACTGATAATTGATGCTAGTCAAACCTCACCTAAGTAAGGAAAACAGGGTAAGTTGGCTGAAAATATTAGAAAATTAGTTTTATTAAGTTTATTAAGTTCATTAGTTTTATTATTATTTTAAATTATCTTTTTTTTGCCCAAATGAGATGCCTTCTATAGAGTCAAATAGATTTTATTGTATTAGTAAAAAATGTTCTTTAGATGCTTTATGAATGCTGCTGAGGCCAGAATTGAGCTTGGGAATTCAATTGCTAGGTCATAACCAGCTTGCGGGTATCTCTTGGACGTGACTATAAACATAGACAGGATGATTGATTATTAGGCTATATGGATAGGGGCAGGCTCTGGGTTAAACAGTCTCAGCTGCTGAATCATTGATTCCATTACAGTCATGTGTGCAGCCAGGTCTTAAATTCATGTTGAAACTTATATTTGTTTTTAGCAGTGTATTTCAGTTTACAACTATTAAGGTTTTCAAGGCTGTGAATCTCAGATCTAACTTACATATATATGGAAGATGGGCATGCCAGCATCACTACACAGTGCAGGGGATGTCTGAGTCATGTGTAGCATTACAGAACAAAGGCTGTCTATAATCTATAATAGTAAATTCAATCAGAGAGATGAGTTGAGACTTATCTACAGCTTTGAAGGACATGACTGTTGTAGGTCCAAGCTATTAAGTAGCTAGCTCTTTAGTGTATACATGTTATCTGACATACTGTATGTACAAGGCTAAAACAAAAAAGAAAAATGGCCCATATGATAGAAGTGTTCGTAACTGCCTTTAGATGAAAAAAAAACAATACTCAAATATTATATATGAAATGGTGACTGAATCAATATAGGCATATCTGAATAGGTACCTCTCTTTTTATTACCTGTGTTTTATTATTCATGAATATTTTTCTATGTTTCCTTGGGCATGGCATATTTTTCATTAGTTTCCAATATACTATTCTGCTCTTGTTGTACTTAGTAAAGGATGGATAGCCTATGTGACCATTTGTGCCCCATCACCTGAGTCAGATGCAATACAAGCAACTGATGGTTTTGCTCAGGAGCCACAAGAGCATTAATCACTAACTACTGTTTTATTAAACAAAGTGACGAAAAAAATTTCATAACTTTTCAAAACTTGTGAGTTCGCATTTACAATAAAATGTGCAATTATGTTACACATAACTCCTGATATGGCATCAAACCTTCATAGGTCAGCTTTTAATATTGTGACTCAAGGAATATAAGGTTATATCTATCATTCATTTTTAATCCAGATAGAATGCTTTGAGGATATAGATAAGAATATTTTGGCTATCCAGTTTTTGTAGAGGGCAATTTTAGAAGCCAGCCATCTATTAACCATGTCTGATCAGCTTGTGCACCTTGAGTTTCTATACTATTATATATATATATAATATTTTATAGGAGAATAATTTGCCATATGTTTGCCACTTATTATCATATGTTGTTATATTTCCCTACAAAACTTCCAACCAAGCAACCAAGCAACCAACAAACCCCTTTTTGTGTTACCCTTATTAATTAACTTAATTTGAACTTATTATCACAATTCATATATATTAATACAACTATATTTCTGATATAAGAACATTTGAAAATGGGTCAGATTTGACCCCAAGGACATCAGGAGGGTTAATTAGAGGCTTTTGTGGGATCATGTTAAAGTCTAAAATAAATATACCTAAATTACCTAATAATTCTTTTTTGTCTCTGTGTACACTGTAATGTGATGAGACCATCTCCAGATCCAAAAGTATGTTTCAGTACTGGAATGGATTTTATTTACAAGGTTAGGTAAAGGGTTTGAGGGAAATAAAATATAGTACTTGTACATGGTCATGAGTATATATGGTCCATGTTTTTAGTACTGGGCTGGAAGGCCAACTTCCTCAAACTCTGAGAGATAGAAAAAGTGAGAACGAAAAAGGGAATATGTTATTGCAGAGTTTACTGAAGGGCCTTGCATTTGTCTCCTTTGTCTGTTTCACCAGTGTGCAGCTCTCATTTCTGATGTTTAGTGACTTGGCTGCTTTGTGTAATTATTGCCTTCCCAGTGCAGGGTATTTGGATCTGGCTTCATGTGCACATACATTTGTTTCCATTGAGAAAGCTGTCCAGACTATTTTTACATTTGGTGTCCCTGGTGCTGGTCTTGGCTGAGCATTGTTTTGGTCTTATTCTCGTCTTGTTCTGGTCTGGTGCTGGTTTTGGAAACAGGATCCAAATTATGTGATGGCATATATTTTATTTAAATGCATGCTCCTCATAAATATTGACAGTATCGAAATTGTATTCTTGTACTCACTTAATTTCAGGACGTTTTTACAGGAAGAACATACTTTTTTATTTACTTTTTACAAAGACCTTAATGACATTGCATTTATTACACTACTTCATTACTCGTTATGAATCTTATAGGCTTCTTCTCTCAACCAAATACTGTGTGCCATACATCAATCAATGAACACAGTTAAGGGTCAAATAAAATATTTAATTAACACTATAGCTATCCATTTGTCCAGGACTTTCTGAAATACTCAAGACAGTCCACAGCCAGTTATAGTCATAGAGATCACACATTTTCTCCTTTTAATGTCTAAAGTGAACATTAACTGAAGGTCTTGAGTTTTATTTGCAGGATATCTGGGCACTGCTGCCACATTGGATAACTGAAAGTGTAGGGTAAGTGTAAAGTTATTCTTTGCTAGAAGAACATTATTTTCAGTGGTTTACATTACTGACAAAGTCAAATTATATAGTGAATACTGGTTATTCTACTTCTGATGAATTAGTTTCCTTTAAGTACAATTTAGCTGGATACTTCCACATTTAATTGTATGGAATTTTGTCACATAATTTGTACTTTTTCTGAAGTATAATTAAGAATGTTTTCCACTCTTGCTCACCACAACATTGGATTAATTAGGAATGTGAGCATTGGCATGCATCAAATTAGCATTAAATGTGATATCCAATCAGTATAGGTAGCAGTGTATGAAGTATTCACTGGTATGCAGTTATGCTCTTTTGTGTACTGGCAGCTTCTTTAGTTTGTGGAACATAAATTCCTCATGCCATAACAACTGCAGTGCAGAAAGAAAAATTTGAAATGCCACTGTGCCATATACAATACCATTGCTGTGCTGAGAATAAACTGCCATTGCAGTTCATACTGGAGAAGGTCACATGCATACATATTTGCAGTATATTCACCCCTCCCATGCCTTCTTTTTGTCTGAAACTTCTTTTTGTCTGTCACTTCCAACAAAATAAAATTTTCTATAAGTCAACTTTAGATCGTTAGTCCATTACAGTAACAGTCATCACAACTTGGACACTGGAACAAATAAATTGGGTGATACTAACATATCATGAATCCATTCATATTGGGTGTTATAAGCACAGTAAGTTAAGACAAAACAGCAAAAAGTGAAGAAGATCAAAGGTGGCGCAATATTTCACATTGGCATGAGAAGCAGGAGAAATTTGCAGATACGAAGTGCTGACCAGTCAAGCTTGAAGGCTGATCCTGTCCTGACAGCAGTGAGACAGTGTGAGAGGTCACTCGCTCTCTATGACTTATGGCTGAGGAACATGACAGCCATCTCATATCAAGGCATAAGGCATCCACACATGATCTACTGATGAGCACAACGGCAGCTTGGGTGACTTTATCTAAACCTCTCACAAGAAGCTGATGCAACAGGCTGAAACATCGGTGCAATCTCACACTCTCATAACACCCATGGCAGCTCTCACTGACATATACAATAAAAAGTGTAGGGCTTTTCTCTGCCTCTGCTCACTGGAGCGCTGGTACCAAGAAAAGAGATTTGTTTGAGTTTGTGTGTGTGTGTGTGTGTGTGTATTTGCGTGTGCATGTCTTTGTGCATCAGTGGACAGTTGGAGTGTCCCACCGTGTTTAGGTGTCACTGAACACAAGATTACCTTCTCCGAAGATCACAGAAGAAGAGTCATGTGAATAAAAGTTGGTTTGTATCTAATCTCAAGGATGATCTGTGCTACAGAATAAGCAACTACTCTGTGTCACACAAAAGCATACAAACTTTTGTTGCTGTGTTTTACAAGCATGTAATTTTTGGGAAGTTTCTAGTACATCCTTTCACACTAACATTGGTTTAATTGGTGTGGAGCATTTCACTCCATTAAGTGTTGATTTGTTTGGTGATTTCTATTCTGACCGTTTTTTTCAATCTGAATTACTTTTTCTGCAGATTTTAATATGAACTACACTATGTGACTAAATGTTTTTGGACACCTGACCATCACACCCATATATAAATTCTGAACACTTCATTTAAAATTTTGTTCCTCTTTGCTCTTATATTAAATTCTTTTGGGAAGGCTTTCCACAATATTTTGGAGCATTAGTAAGATCAGGCAGTGATGTTATGTGAGACAATCTGGGGGGCAATCAGCATTGCAAATCATCCCAGTGTTTAGTGGGGTTGAGGTCAGGGCTCTGTGCAGGCCACTTGACTTCTTCAGCTCCTACCATGGCAATGTCTTCATGGACCTCAGTTTATGCACTGGGGGCATTGTTATGCTGGAACATGTTTGGGCTTGGCTATTTAGTTCCATTGAAAGGAAACTAAAATGATAGTGCATACAAAGACTACACAATTGTATGCTTCCAATTTCCAGCCAATTGTGATTGTTTGTGAGCTCATGAACGCAGAAGAGGACTGATAGCACTTTCTTCTGAGTATGTTACATTGCCCTGTGACAAGCTTGAGCAGCAGCCTGAAAATCAGCTTCAGCTGCCTGTCTGCTGTTTACCACCCACTGGTCCCTTATTTACATATCATATGCATATAACATGCCCCAAATTTCTATCATATATGTCTAATTTACATTAAACATGCTCTAATTAATACAGATGTTGTAAATAGTGAGATAATTAAAGGAAAACATTCAGCATATCATCCAAGATGAAAGATCTAAGCATTACTTTTATACCTCTCACTATACTTATTATACTCACTATAATTATTTATAATACTGATATAGATTTGGTTAATTATTTGCAAATAAAGCATTTCAGACATACTCCAATCAGACAGGTTTGCACATACTGCAATATACATAATTGAAAATTGGGAATAATTAGGACATTTTGCCTGCTGATTTTGTGATTAGATTTCAAAACATTGAGGGCCATTGAGTGAAAGTCAGAGACAAAAAGGAGAGTGAGGCAGAGAAAGTGCATGGGAGGGCAGCTATGCAGTTAGAGAGAGTAAGTAAGTCTTAGTGGTTTTGTTTAATCAAAGTTTTAACAATTATACATCATTTAAAGCAATAATTTGTTTAGCTGCTTGAAAAAGCACTAGGTCAGTCTGAATATTTGAACATAGTCCATTTATTGGATGGTAAAAAATATAATATAATCAAGAATATATTTTTAAAATGAGATAATATATTATTATCTATTTCTTTAAAACTTTCAATTTGATACTTATGAGATGCTTTGGTTGCTTTAGATAAGGAGGCAATCATGTTCTATAGATTATAAAGTTTATAGATTATAAGATTTATTCAAAGGTGACTGATTTGTTTTAAATCTTAAAACTTGTTGCTCAAATGCAGTGCATCCAGCAATAGGGCTGAGAGCTTTTATTTTCTTTATAAGGCTAGTCTGTGCTTTCTGCAAAGTATTTAAATGCAATGTAGGTAATGTAGAGAGTAATGTAGTACTGCACATGATAATACACACACACACACACACACATTTATATGTGATTAAAAGAGCTGTTTTTTAAGCATATTTCATGAGTTACACATATTTTGAAGCACAGAATAAAAAACTTAAATGAGATTTATATGAAAAATTTTAATGAGCGAGAACACTGATCAATTAGAGAACACTTTCAGGTACCTTCCAGTTATTGGTGTTAATTTGGCACCTGGTGCTAATTTCTTTAATGATCTGACAAACCTGGCAGCCTAACTTTCCAGTTTTCACTGACTTTGCAAGATGGTAAGCCACTCTAAAGTGACTGAAACCCTTCGGCAGCAGGCTGTCCAGATGAAGGCCAAAGGGATGACCCTTTCAGCCATAGCAAGAGAAGTTGGTCATTCCAAATCTGTGATTTCTAGTATAATGCATCTTTACACATCACAAATTCATTCACGTCCCCCAAGAAGGCTGGTCGTCTACGAAAGACAAATGCAAGCTAGGACAGGAATCTCTGTTATCATTGGTAACCATGATTAGATTCTTATTGATTATGTGATACACTTTTCAGCACATGATCCCAGCAATGCCTTGATCATTATGATGTCTGTATCCCTTAGTGAGTTTGAGTGGTAGTCCAGGGTTTAAGGTTCTAAGAGATTGGAAGATTACCAGTTCAAATCCTGGGACTGACCGAACCCATATGAATCCTCACCTAATGCATTCCTTGATGTCTTAATTGTAATTTACAGTTAATGTAATGAATGTTTGCATGACTGGTAATTCACTATAGTTTTCAGCTGCAATGCAACAACATTGCATGAGCAGAAAGAATGATAAGTATGAAATAAACAGCTAACGTCTGTACTATTAACTACTAAAGAATACTTGGTAATAAGCTATATGTTTAGATTACTAAATAAGTAATAATAAACTAAATGCTTGATAATTTATTGCAAACTAAACAATACTGTAAGGACCTTATTTATTAATCACATGATGCAAAGTAGCCTACTTCAGTAATTCTGTATCTAATATAAATGTAGATTTTTGTTCTTTAATTATATTAAGCATAAAAGGCTTAGATTTAGAATGACAATTTAGAATGACTATTTGGAGTTTATAATGACCTGGAACACTACTATAATTTAAAACATTTGATAACTCATTACTAATGACTAATGAGCTAGAATTTCTAGGATATATACTGGATATAAAAAGTCTACACACTCCTGTTAAATGGAACATCTGATAAATTGCTGTCAGCATGATAACAAAAAATGTTTGTTTTATCATATAAATTATTACCCTATCAGTATTAACCAATTAACAATACTATAGTTACTATACTATATAGCTGATTTTTTTTTCAGGGAAGTAAATCAACTGTACAAGTCATATGCACTAATCAGAGAAAGCTAATATGCTAACAAAAAAAATCTGGCACAAATTTTAAAGCATGTCACCCTCCCAACGTGACCTTTCAACAGACATTTGAAAATCAAACAGAATTTGAAAGTATACTGATGTATGTGATTAATGACAAACAAGCAGCTAGAATTTTCAAAAGTTTAATAACAGATTTATTTGTTCTTTTGGTGAAATATTAGCTTGTTAACAGATCAATGCTTTTCGAGGTTTTCAACAGTGCAGATGAGTATGATGACCTTTCAACGCAGCCAAACCTTCCATACATGCAAAAGCTGTATGTCTCCAGTGATTGCAGGGAACCACACACATGATGTATTCATCAAAAAAAACAAAACAAATCCATGTGTTTATCAAAGAATATAACAACCAAAGAGAAATCGTAGAAAAGCACCTATAAAAAGCAACATTAGTTTGTGTTCTGACTCATCCTTCGAATCACTATAATTTCCAGAAAACCTGTGGATAAAAATACCCTAAAATCTGTGGATAAAAAGATTCTAAAATTTGTGAATGAAAAATATACAAAAATGAATCCTTCCTCTCTGTTACCACCAGGATTTTTTGTTTCATAATGTTCACAGCTCACTTTGTCAGCAAAATTAGCATAATTTATATCTGCCTTTCTCCAAAGCTCTTCTGACTTATATACGATTTTTCTATTTTTTCTTGATACGACAAAAGTTTTTTTTTTTTTTTTAATTTACCAGCATGATAAATAGAATTATGGAAGCATATGTTTTACCATACAAATTTAACATCTTGATTTAACGTCCTGTGTATAAAGCCAAATGCTAGGGTAGCACACCAACCATAAAAACAAATATAGGCATTTACAATTAGACTAATGCAAAAAGAGAGGATTTTTATATATAGAATATTATGTATGTAAAAGATTTACATATATTTTTGCTGTGTCACAGATTTGCTATAGAAAATATGGTCAAACCAGCTGCTCAGACTAAATGATTTGATTGCTTTTTATCTTTAAAGGTTGCACTGATGTTTCAATATAAAAGAGGGTTTATTCTCAATCTATAGATCACTCCAAACTGTTATAGCCACACACTCACAATATTACCTCTGAGCGACTAGCCTGCATGGTACAGAAGTCAGAAATTGAGGAGAACAGTAATTTTAGGAAAACAGGTTTATTTGTTGTTGAGAGTAATAAGGGTATTTTAATATTCTGCATGCTAAAAATAAAATGAAAATATTTTTTCAATTAGTTAGATAATAAAGTAAATAATAAAAAAATCAGGAGGCAACCCCAGAAACACTCCAGCCCCTCTAATGTTCAAACCAATTATCCAACCATCTATGCCCATGCCATCCAGAGTTACTATGTAATCAGATAGCTTACTTCTAGCTGCCTCTGATCCCAGAAGAATTTTTCCTGTCAGAAATAAGTAGGAGCTGCTCAGCATTCAAGGTCTAAAGTCCTTTATCTCATTCCTCAACTTTATTAAGCTGGTATAAGCTCTCATCTTGCTTTCCTGAAATTTATGAAATTTAAACTTTTCTGAAATTTAACTGTGTCTTCATGTTTACAAACAATTATACGTATATAATATATTACATATATAATAATATATATTAATATATTATTAGTGGTATACATATTTTGAGTAAAAAACAGTTGGCCTAAAACAGAACCTTAACCGATAATGATCAGTCAAAAATAAGACCTGAGAATATCTTATAGTCTATCAAGAAGAATAATATGATGTCACTGTGAGCTGTATTTTAAATGTGTAAAAGGGACTATATAAAATAAAGTTTAAATCAAATGAAAAAATAAAATTGCATACATAATAAACTTTAAGTAAATTATTATGCTTTTTATAATTATTTATAACAACAACAACAACAACAACAACAACAATAATAATAATAATAATAATAATAATAATAATTATTATTATTATTATTATTATTATTATTATCATACATTTATTGATCCGGTTTTCTCAGAATTGCATCAAATAAAAAAGTAGATGTTTATTATGTATGCAATTTTATCTTTTCATTTATCAAGGATCACTAAAGGGATTTGCAACATGATGACAATTTACTCCTCACACACACACACTCGTCAATGTTTTTTTTTTTATAAAGAGGTCAGCAGCTGAATGCTGCATTTCTGTAATCACTTCTTCACTTTTCTCATTTTACTGACCAAGATGCTATCCCATGCTTTCCATCTAAACACATTGCCCTTATGCTGGATGTAAATCTCTCTTAGAGATTATTGGGTTTAGAGAAAACAGGCCTGGAATATAAACAGTGCACTTACACTGGAGTTTAGCATCCAGTACTGACTCATGGTAATCCACTTTGAGTGAGAGTTTGCTGCTGTTTTTTGACAGGCTTAAGTCACCTTCACTGGTAAAGCCTGTGAATTATTCCTGAATTATTCCTGTTACAGCATATTGGAACATGTGGGTTGTAGTGAGACTGTGCTGATGTCGCTATAGAAAGAAAGCAAGTCTTGGTTCATTTTACTGCAAATTGTGCAAATGTTAAAGCTGCATATAGGGTATGCTGAGTTTAAAAGGAACATTTTCCTGTAGCTGTGCTCACTGGCCATTTCATGAGGATCATCTACCATGTAAAGAATAGGTCAATTTGTAGGTAAACCAACTTTAAACTGACTGCAGCCCATCTTTCCTTTTTTATTATTCCACCACCAGACCACTGCTGACCAGGGGGCTCATTTATCAAAGCATGCACAGAAGAAGTTCCAAGTTTGTGATCTACAAGAAATAGATGTACACATTAGAAAAAGGCTAAAATCCTTAGAGCAGAAAGAACCTGAATGTGCATGCAGTTGCTATTACTGTTATATTACAAGATGCTGGCAGACAGCAATAAAAAATGAACACAAAATCATATAATCAAAAAATTAAAGGACCACTTACTCATCACAGTACAACTTCAAATCAATTAAACTTCATGAATATCCGTCTGTCCAGTTAGGAAGCATAAGTGATTGTGAATCAATTTCATTTGCATTGGTGCAAATGAAAGTGACAACAGGTGCACTGGAGAGGCAACAGCAAGACAACCCTCAAAAAGGGAATAGTTCTGCATATTGATGCCACAGACAATTGCTCTCTCCTTATCCTTACTGAATGATTTGTCTGTATTGTTTGGGTCCTTGCAGTACAAGGCAGTACCTAAAAAACAATCAGGTTGCACAGGTAGGTCACCTCCTCCACGATGGCACATGATGATACATGTTGTAGCAAGGAGGTTTGGTATGTGTCCCAGGAGAGTTTCAAGAGCATGGAGGAGATACTGGGAGAGGGGCTTTTACATAAGGGGAGAGCTAGACAGGGCCATAGCAGGTCCACAATCCAGCAGCAGGAGCAATATTTGCTCCTTTGTGAAGGAGGAGCACTGCCAGAGCCCTACAAAATGACACCCAGCAAACTACTGCTGTGCACATTTCTGACCACACTGTCAGGAGCAGACAGACGTTTGCCAAAAAATGCCAGAATTGTCAGGTCTGCCATTGGTGCTGTTATTATATATAACGTTATTTTAATAATGTTAAAATCTTAATGGTTATAGGCAGACCATACAATATATGATAGAAAAGTACTATATGATTTATATAGGTTTCTTGGTCTTGGTCGGGGCCCCCTAATTCCCCGGGGCCCTAAGCGGCTGCTTACCTCGTTTATTGGTTAAGTCCGCCACTGCATGTACCAAGATGAAATCCGCAGAGCCATTGTCAGAACTTGGTGCAGTGTGCCTGGGTTCCTCCTGGTGCATGACAATGCCCAGCCTCATGTGGCCAGAATGCATAGGCAGTTTCTGTATGAGGAAGGCTTTGATGCCATTGACTGGCCCTCAAGCCACAAAGTAGCACCACAGACTGTCCACTAATGCTCTGATACAGGCTCATCAGAAGCATGTCCTGACATTGTCAGGAGTGCTTACAGGCACATGGAGGGCATACACACTACTGACTCACATTATGAGTTGCAATCATGAAACTCACACAAGTTGGATTAGCCTGTAATTTAAAATTTTTACTTTGATTTTAGTGTGATTTTGAATCTAGATCTCATGGGTTAACGATTTTGATTCCATTGTCATATTATTTTGTTCTCGACAAATTACACAATATGTATGAGTAGAGATGTGCATGGAAAATGCATTGTTGGCACATTATTATTATTATGATTATTAGTTGTTTTGTTTGTATATGGGTCAAAACAGGTTTATGGACTACTGGACTACTTCACAGAAAGACAGATTATGCATGTAATGATAGCAATTGCACAAGGTAGACCATGGAAACCAGCAGTAAATTTAGGAGAGTGGGCAACATTTCGGTGAAAATTTTTGCTGGTGTATGAATCAAATTACACACCATAAACTTGCATAAATTTCGTTGAATATTTTGGCACATCACTGCAGTAAGTTTACACTTCATCTTAAATTTTTTTTCTAACTTAAACTCACTGGTTCTTCTCACCTTTCAGAAGATTCTGTAAGCTGCAAAACTGTCAGTGAAAAAAGGGTTTTATGTCCAAGGATTTGACAGATCTCACTTTGTAATGAAATGTAATCAATATATCATGAGCACAACTCATGAGACTGTGCTAAATATTTATTGTTAAACCCAAAGTTTGATTGGAGCAAGGAACATGCTGAGTCATGCCCAAGACTTCACCCATCTCTCTCATTCTCTCCTGCTGAATGCTGAAGCCTCACTGTTTAGTGAATGTTTGATAAAGAGTGGAAATTCCAGTTCAGCTTTCCATTATCACCAGAGAGTTCACCTTCCAATTGAAATATTTATGCTTGGCTACCCAGGCATGATCCCCCCCCTCACACACACACAAATTAATCAAAGTTTTAATCATCCCCACTGATATTTGCTATCATTTTATATCTATATTCTACATAGACACAAGCTTTGCGCCAAAAGACAAAATGCTGCTTGTCAGCTTTAATTTTGTATTTGAGAGAAGCTGCAAATGTCTTGCACCAACATATCAGATTAAAAGGGGGGTAAGGACTACAAAAAATGGTTTCCAAATAATATAGGAAAATTCAAAGAAAATAAAATAATAAAAAAATGTCAAGCTTGAAATGAATAAGAATAGAAATATGTGTAATTGTTTTATATGTTATGTAATATTCTTATAAATGTTAGATACCTTTATACTTTCAGCTAATTTTTAGCTGTGGTGTACATTTAATGTTTGCCCAAATTATTTAAATAAGAATGAAGCTGTGCATTGAGAATGCTGATGATCTCAAGTAAGGTATCTCACTTGAGGAAGACAGGAAGAAGGAATTGAGAGATTAGAAGATAGACAGGCATGAAGTGACACAAGGAGCAGTGGCATTTTGATGTGATGGGACTTATCATTTTAAATAATTGATCCAGAAAAGCTCATGGGAAACCTCTCAGCACTGAAACAAATGAACGCACAGCCCATGAAGGGTAAACCACTGAGACACTAAACACACTCACTTAAAAAAATTTTTTGCTGTTCTTTCTGACAGTTGTGTTATTTCTTTTTTTTTACTTTGATTGAGTGTTTGGGATGAATTATGGGATTATTTTTAAAACCTCAAAAGTGTTTACTAGTTTGCTGTTTTATGATTGTGCCAAAATTACTTTATCCAGTCTGGGTCAGACTAGGACCTAAATCCTATCCCAGAAACACTGCATACAAGGCACGAAGACCCTCTGGATGGGGCACCAAGCCATTGCAAGACACTGTGCTCACATGCATTCATACACTCACTCACTTCTATGACAGAGCTGACCCCAATCTTAAGGCTCCATTTATTAAAACTCCATTAATTAAAAAACTGTATGCTGTATGGGCTGTATGCTGGGCAGCTCGAGTCCGGTTTTTGAGTCTAACATCTCTCCTGGATGGTAATTCCATGGGAGATTCCCATTCAGAGATGCCTTTTGTCTCAAGTGCAGGGATTGATTTTACACCTCCAGGCTGGTGATTTGAAAACTATTTTGGTCTCCCAACTGAGGATGTTGAGGCAATTCTGAGTTCCAGAGCTCACCCCAAAATGAAATTTTATGCCCTAAAATGACAGCTCTCTGCATTGTTGTGCAAACAACACCACTTGAACCCAGTCCACTGCTTGGTTGGTACAGTGCTGGAGTTCCTCCAAGAGCACCTTTCAGCAGGGTTACCCTTAAGGTATATGTGGGTGCTATTTCTGCAAGCCATGTGCGCATTATTGGAGCTTCTGTGGGAAGGTATCCCCTGGTTTCTTCCTTTTTTTGCATGGCACCAGACAGATATCTGCAGGCTGCAACTTCCTTCTTGACACCTTTTAGAGGACCTGGAAGGGTTATCTGACTCTCTTTTTTGAGCATATGCTATACAAACTTGAATACCAACTAAAAGAATTCATTGACTCCTGTCTGCCTTGATACTGTTCTTCTTTTCAGCATAGTTGGGATTTTTGTGGAGGACTTCCTGGTGCCCAGGAAACAACTCAGAGAGAAGAAAAGAAGAAAATACCCAACATCCCAACATCTAAATTTATTTGTAAGTAGATGCCTCAGACATGTGCATAGGGGTGGTCTTGTCCCAGCTTTCTGATAATAACCAGAAGTTCCACTACTGAGCCAACTTTTACTTTTACCAACTTCTGATAGCTTCTGTCAATCTGTCCTCAGATTCCAACTTCAGACTAATGGCCACATTGAGAGAGTGAACTTTGGCCTTTAATAGACCCTCTGTGTTTGGTCTCCAACAGCACCTCAACTTGGGTGGATCACAGGGCAGCAAGTGTGCCTTTCCACTACCAATCTACACCTGTAACTGGCCTCTAAAAAGTTAGCTCCCTGATATGCGGGACATGTTTAAGTTGTTAAGAAAATAAGTCCAGTCTCTTTTTAACAGCAGCTCCCCAGATCCATGATACAGTAAACACCACATTCTAAGCTTTGTGCCTCTGGCTGGTACTCTGCAGTCCAGCAGCACCACCTAAACCCTCCCACCTTCCCCTGACCCCTTCCCCATGCCTGATTGCTATCATATACAGTCAAATTCCTCATTGACTCCTGGACTGGGAAGTTTATAGTCCTAAAGAGCAATTGTAGGTCCTGCCATAATGCATACAGGACCCCTGAACTAATTACAATCTTTGATCTTGATCATAAGGCAGGTTGGGGGACATCAAGAACTGTCCCTGGGGAATGGGGATAGAGGATTGATTTCCTGGGGAGTGACCAATCAGACACTTGAACCAGTGTTCAATTTAGATGGGGTCAATAATAGTACATTTCCTGGTTCTGTGGTTGTACACAGATCTTTATTTGTGGAAAAAAAAACTTCTCTAAATTAATGCCTTCTCTGGAGACCAATTGTCATCAGAAATATTAATCTAAGTTGGAGTCTCTCAGAGCTGCTCTTCTACTGCTTCTGTCACCAATCGGATATTTTAACCTTTAGCAATCTCTACAGTTGCTTCAGTCCTTAGTGTTTCTTCAGCTCCAGTATCCATCCTCTGGAACTCCATCCATCCACTGCAACTTAGAATTACCACATCCATCATCTCTGCTGTTTTCTCCTTTTTATCTATTTTTATGTGTCTGGTTGGTTATCTTTTACTTTTTTATCTTGAAGTTCCACAAAACTTAAGCATTGCTTTTTTAATACTCCCTTTTGTAAATAAACTGTCCATAAACTACATACATTTCCATGCATAGAATGTGATCTAGTTTTTCTTGTGCATGAATAGAAAAAGAGAGTATAATAACAGCTGAATAGAAGCTTTCATGTCCCATAATACCACTTAATAATGTCAGCATAGTTGACATTAATTGCTGATTATGGTACTTACAAGAAGTTGCAAAGAGCTGACAGATGAAACTTAAAGTAAAATAATATAAAAGGAACAGCTAGAGACTGACTGGGATGGTGCAGACAATGGCAGACTCTGCATGAAGATTTTGCTCATACAGCTTTGTACATGGATGTCTCATTGCTGAGAGTGATGAATGCCTCATTTGTTGATTTTGTGCACCCAGTGCAATTTTGTTGAATCATTTAGTCGATCTCTGCCGGCAAATCGCCACACTTTTGGACAACAAACGCATTCATATCGCTCACAACCCAATACCTCACATTTTCAAATATGAAAGTTGAAAAGACAACAATAATGAATAATTTTCAGGCCATCACAGGTTGTTAGTGTAATTTGATGAATAGTTTGCAAACACGTAACAATAAAATAACCCAGTTTTGAGAAATTCATGTATGTGAACAGAAAAGGCTACTCTTGTCATTTTAGTTCCTGAAGGCTCTGGGAAAGTGTCCAGATGGATAAAACAATTCTTTGATTGTGCAGAACACCATTTTGTATAGACATATTAGATAAACCACTTATAAAATTTTCAAACATTTTTTGTATAACTTTACTAAGTGTACCAGTAGCTCTGCTGCACTGTGTGGTCAATAGCAGGTAGTTAGAGTCTGCTATGGCCTAACTCAATGACTACACCTATCTCCTTAACAGAAACGCTAACTCAGACAAAGGCACACAAGAACCGATTGAGGCTGGCAAAATAAAACCTTTTTTTTTGCATTTAATTTTATTAAATGGCTTGCCAAAGCAGTCGTAGACAACATTCAAGAAACTACTCATGCACAAATAAAACTTAAGCAGAACCAAATACTTTTAAATGTTTCGAAAATTTAATAAAAAGCATATGACTGTGCATTTTCCCCCAGTATATCAGTTAAACAATGAAATATGAATAACACTATATCTTATAGGATGCTCACACCCAGTTTAAGCCATACAATATCCACAATAGAAAAGGTCTGTAGTGCTATAGAAGCAACAATCCTTTTAGCATGCTTGCACATAACCATGCCACTGTGCTAGTATGTGCAATTAATGAATGGCTTAACCTCACCAAAAAAAGTATTCGTTTGGATTGCCCACCAGTGGCAACTATATAATGATACTCAGTTCTGGAATTCGGTGCACTATATAGCACAAAAACTGGAAACTGTGATATCACAAAAACTGCAAATAACCACAGAAAACTCAGTCTTTAAGAGTGCTTTAATTGAGTCTGAATTAAACTTGCTTTCCATCACACATTTCACTTGCCAGCTTTCAGTTAAGGGACCAGTCTAGCAGTTCTGGTAAATCCGAGGGAGCAAGGTACAGTGTGAGGAGTAATAAGAGCTTTGAGGTGAGAGGGGGCTGGGGTTTGTAGGCAAGCATCAGTGTTTTGAATCTGAAGCAGGCAGCTATCAGAGGCCAGTGGAGGGAGTGCAACAGTGGGGTGGTGAATGAGAACTTAGGCATGTTGAAAACAAGTCATGCAGTTGCATTTTGGATCATTTGCAGAGGATGAATTGCATTCAGAGGTAGAACTGCCAGTAGGGAGTTGCAGTATTCCAGTCTTGAAGACAAGACAAGATGACGAGAGACTGAACAAGCAGCTGAGCAGCGTGGATAAGAATGGAAGAAACCGACATGAGCGTGTAACAGTAGCAATATGGGAGGGAAAGTCCATGATTACCCCAAGGTTGCGAGCAGTGGCCAAAGGGGAATCTACAGTTGTTGATTGAGTTATCTTCATAGACTACTCTTGTCCTCAAATTGCAATACTTCATTTTTTTTAAACCACATATGCTGGTTTGGGTGCTTCCTTATATAAGCACATCAATATTGGTATATGCACACTTACAGCTGTGTATATGTGTGTGTGATAAATACCAGTTTCCTTGTTTGTACTAGGCAGTTTTTATGCACAAATTTAGAACTTGTTTACAGTAACCAGTACAGCCAGGCTAGTTCACCCAAGACACATATGATTAACCACAAACATAATATATACACATATATAGACAGCAAATACCAATAGCCATGCTAGCATGTATTGCAATCAAAATCAAATGAATTAAAGTATATCACTGACAATGTAAAGATTTACTTTTGGATTTGCTGTTGCTGTTTTTTCTACTCATACAGAGAGATGTTTATCACAGGTGTAATTACCCTGATTTAACATTGTAGTATATTTGGAAGAAATAACACACTCATTAATAATGCAGAAGACTAAATATTCAAATTTGTCTTCACAACAGCTGGGCAAACTCACATAATGTCATACATGGTCTGATGTCATTTGAGAGCCCAAAAGTTACAAGTACTCCCCTGAGAATATTAAAAAGCATGGTAAAAGGTATACTTGCCATGAGGAATACTTCTTACCACTTTGAATGACTGTCAATGTGCAGAAATAAGAAATACTGCAAACTTTCTCTGTGAAATCTATATGCCATGGCCTCCCCAGCCATGCCCATGCTTGTTAGTTTCTCACCTTTTCCTCAGTATCTCCTTTTGTATCTGACCACCACATGTGACTTTGAGCCAGTACCTTCATTTGACATATTCATATTGCATAAGACCCACAAAACCCACCTTTTGTCTGTATGTAGCTCATGTCTGCATATGACGTTTGGCTTTGGTCCAATTAGAGTATGTAATGGCTGCAGTACGCTTGACAGATTTTTCAGGAATTGGCCATAGTAATTCAGGGGAGCTAAAAATGACCTCAGTGTCATTATATTACATACATTCTATATATTATAGAATGGCTGCCACTTTCACTTCTGTGGGGTGAAGGAAGATGCATTTGGAGTTTTTCACAAGTACATTGTACTTCTCCAAATGGGTGAGTACTTAATCCAACTTAATTCCCTGTGTATGCTCAGGTAATTTGATCTAGTCACTGTAAGATTTTGTCCATGGCTGACTGAAATATGGATGGAGAACTAGAGACACCTTAGCACAAGCAATGGTTTATAGTTTGAAACTTTTCTGAATTGGCATCAACTATAGCTGCTGATAGACCCGGGACAAGTCCAATTTGCTGAACAATGACCTTCCAGCTAAGGTAGCGAATAAATCTCTCGTGTCCACTCATTCTGCTCAACTTTGGACATGTTCCCCGCTTCCACTAATCTATCCAACTATTTATCTATTTTTTCTTTTAGATTTTAGAGCTTTGTGAAAAATGGGTTTTGCCCCTTGACAGAATTTAATAACTGCTTTGCAATCATGTATGGCACCCTGGTCATCTCCAAACACCCATTTGTTGTGCTGCAGAAGTGCTTTGACTGCTGGATCTAAACTTTTTCCTCTCTATACTGTAAAAATGCTCAGCCACTTCTGTTGGATTTTGGTCAGCTAATTGTGACCCAATAACACAGGCCTGTGCCCCTTTACAATGACTAGTGGCAAAGACTCCTTCTGACATTCATTGCACAGTGATAGAACCTTCTGGTAACTCACTTCTGACACTGCAGCCCCAGGATTCACATGCATGTTGACATTCTTTCCAACCAAAGTGACATTTAGTGTTATGTCATTTTCCCCATTAAATGTGGTCTTAATAATGTACACTCCAAACAGCTCTGTATCATCACTCTGCCTGTTCTACGTACTGTGCTTGTGAAGATGATTTCCAACATGCATGGGCTATGTGTCCTACTTTGCCACATTCATGGCACTTTTTGCTTTTAAATATTCAATTGTGTGTTTTCCCCAGTACAGATGCATCTGTGTTAATTTGCTTGGAATCCACTTTGTATCCACCAAATTCTTCCTTTTCGCTGTCCTTTTTCTTTCTTGACAAAATTTATCTGATGTTAAGATAGATCAGAATTTCAGCTTTTATGTCCTTATATTTACATCTTGCATCTATTTACAACAACTTGCTAGCTGTGGTGGAAGACCAAACAACCTTTAGTGTAATATATCTTTAGTATAGAAACATACATTCTTAAAGTAAATTAATAACACAGTATTTGGTGGCATATCAATACATCAAGATGGCCACTGACATCACCAAATCATTGAATTCCTATTATTTTCCTTTCTAGGCTTCTACTGCAGCTTCTTTTAGTAGTTATTTGTTTTGGGTGGTTTCTCCCTTCAGTCTCCCTTCTGGTAAAATGTATGCTCAATTGGGTTAAGGTCTGGTGATTAGCCAATAACCTTCCACATTTTTCCCAATAAAGTTCTTTGCTCTATTGGCTTTGTGCTGTACCTTTTCCTGGTGCATCATGGCCTTCTTTTGTTAAGGACATTGTCAGAGATTATATATTTGTTATATTTGAATGTATTCATTTTTTGTAACTTCAGTTTACCTGAGGTCCTTTGAAACATGTAAGAAAGACAGACAACACACAAAAAGTTAAGTTACTGTCTTGGATCTAGTCTAACACACTTTTAGACTTTCACTGACATGATACTAGCTTTCTTTTGTATTATAGGTTTTTTTTGCTTTTAGACTATTTGTTTTAGAACTCTGGCTAGTTTGGACTGGATTTTTTTTTAAACTGACATATTCTGTGTGCTAAAGTTTCTCAGTTTAGCAGGTGAAGGCTTTCTTTGCAAGTCAGATATAGTCTTGCACTGTTGGAAGCTGCCATGATGGATACTTTATTTTCTTGGCTTGTGCTTCACTTTTTAGTTGGTTTTAGATTTTGGGATCCAGAGAGAATTTTGCTTCACATGGAGTGTGTTGCTATATCTATTGAAGCTATTCTCTTGCCGAAAGTAATATAATATAATTGAATGACTTGTAAACCCATAATCAAATTTGCACTTCTGCAAATATGCTTTCAAAATTATAATCTTTATATTACTTTCAGTGCTCACTATATGAAAAATAATTTATGCCAACATTTAGAATTAGCATTACCTCTGACTTTCCAAAAATTAACCCAGAGGTAGGTGGTTTGGCTAAGCTACATTATCTATGAATTGTGAATTTGTGTGTGTGTGTGTGTGTGTATGTTGTCTTGTGATGGTCTGTCAAGGATGTATGCCCACTAATGTCACATCAGCCATGTAGGATTCTAATCTTTATTATGTAAAAGAAGAACGCTAGTGTAGCAATAGGGGAGTGCAGGTAGGACACAGATTCGGACTGATCCAGAATTACATGAGTGTGAGGCATTATAAGAATTATAATTCTGTCATTGTGCCCTGGAGTGTGTAAAGTATTTGGCAGTGTGTGGTTGATTTGTCCATCTCTGTTCTAATTGTGCTAAAGTTTCAGTCATGCAGAGACGTAAAGGGGACTCAACAGGACCAGAGAGAGAGACACAGGGTACCACAAGCAAGTGTGATATTTTAAATAATTTATCATAGTGCACAATGCAATGTCTGTCTATCTCTCTCTCTCTCTCTCTTTCTGTGTGTGTGTGTGTGTGTGTGTGTGTGTACTGCAGTTCTGTTTAAGTCCTGTTGGTGTTGCTAAACCTCCATAGTGTAACATTGTCTCTCAGATCACTCTCACAACATCTTTCTGCTACTTACAGTTTCTGTTTCTTCTTGACTCCTTGTATCCTACTCTCCTTCCCCTTTCCTTTACTCCTGGTTTGTATGACCTATTTCTATTTCTATTTCTCTCATTCATTCATGCATTCGTCACCAGCAACAGGTTTATCTGGGCACAGGGTAATAAAGCATCTAGAACCAACCCCAGTCTACCCCAACCAATGCCAGATTATTTTAAGCTATGCAAATGCTGCTTTACCTGGGGTCATAATAAGTGATGTTGTCATTGGAAAGATTTGACACACCAAGTAACAATCACTGTGAAGGTGAAAGAGCTTTATAAAGATCTCAGAGACAATATTTTTTTTCATAAAACTCAAATGGAAAAAAAAAACTACAGAGCCAATGCATACATTTACAATAAATACAAACTTCACTGCCAAAACAATACATTCATTTACAGTATTTGCTGGTGAAAAAAATATCATGTCATCACACCTAACCATTCCCCAGCCATGTGTACAAGATTTCACAGTGATAAGGAAGTTGTAGAATGACCTGAAAGCAGCAAGAACAGCAGCTTCAAAGAAAACCATGAGCAATGTCTGTTTTTACACCCCACACAAAACTCCTCTGATAAAAAAGAAGTATAGTGATGTGCTTCTTGAAGCATTTAGACAATATCTAGAAGCACGTTCATTTTGGAACAATTAGACATAACAAATAGAATTCTAGGGGAATATTTCAGCTCATCATATTTGGAGAAAAAGGATAGGACATGCAACACTGCACAGACAGTAACCTAAGCTTAAAACTGAACCAGCAACCCTGGAGCTATGAGTTAATGATGCTAGCCACTGTGCACCGTTCTGCATATGTATACACTCTCTCTCTCTTTTCACTCTTATGGTCTTAGGGTTTCCCCCTGCTTTTCATTCGGCTTTCCTTTTATTTCTGTCACCTTTCTTCTTGCTTCCCTTTTGTATTATTCACTTTTAGTGCCCCCATCTCACTCTTATGTCAATTCAAGTAAAAGGTTGCTGTATTAACTACATAAATAGATAGAAACAAAAACACATACATTCAACAATACATTCAAAAAGAAACACTAACGATAAAACTAATAGAACTCTAAGAATAAAAAGAGCAGCATACCAGGTAAAAAAGTATGTGTGTGATAAAAATCTAGTTATTCCAGTGTGCAGATTTGTACAAAAATGTATTTCTGTTAGCATAAATATATTACTGGAATTGTTACTAATATGAGGCACTAACTGTGTAATAACATAATTTTGTGATGTTAAACAGGACACCCTATATAATTGCTACAGTTTAAGGGTTCAATAGGTTAGCTTGTTTAACTATTGGAATGTTTAAATAAGGATTAATGAGGTTAGCTCAAACTAGCTAGACAACTATCTAGTTAATTTTCAGTGAGGGCTGGTGATATCTATAATGAAAGAAGGTGGGAGGGGACATATGATGCAATAAAGTGGAGTATATTTAATTTTATGCAGTAAGAAGCAAAGCAATATAATGAATACAAATAGGAGTGAGGAATGGTGGGAGTTAAAATATTTTAAGGTAGGTCTGGTAGGTTTGGTAACAGTCTGGTAACACTAACAAATTGTAAAGGTGAGCGAACTAGTTCACATAAATATCACTGTGAGCCCCTGCACATTTTGTTCCCAGTAGCCTATGAATTACAAAGAATTTATTGAAATTTTGCATGTGGATATGTAGAGATAATTTTAACAAATAATTTTTTCCCTTCTTTGACCCACTTGTTTTACCACTGTTATATTTACCATCTTCCCCCCACCCTCTTATTTTTGTTTCAGCACCCCCCAGCATTTCTTCATCGTCCTGTCTTTTTTATTTTCAGTTCAATTTGATTCAAGACTGATCCTCTGGCATGGCTGTTACTAGTTGCATGGTTGTAGTAAGTATGTTGTAGTAAGTTTAAAAGCTTACATAGTAAGTAGTTTAAAAGCAAATTAGAGGTAATACATTAAATGCAATTTTATTGTCAATATAAAATACACAAGCATTCTCACACACACACACACACACACCAATATAATAATGAATAGAAACAAATATCAAAGTAAAAAAAATACTCAAACTGTAATCTTCCAAGGGAAACAACTAACATCATAATGAATCATGAATAATCACTTATCCAGCTATTACTCCTTCTTCCACTCTTTCACTTATGCCTTCACTACCTCCTACACATTGGTCACTGGTCATCTCACTGACTGTACAATGACACTCATGAACATCTTTATATGCTTCTGTCACTTTTGAGCATGTTGCAATATTTCTAAACGTATTGTTACCACTCTGCTTTCACTGAAGTCCTGTCTTTTTGCAATATATTCATATATTGATCACATTTATTATACACCACACATACTAGTATATCTAATTTGAAATAATAATAATAATAATAATATTAATAATAATAATAATAATAATAAAGAAATACTTTGTACTACTGTGTGATCTGCTTGTTTAATTCTCTTGTGTCTAAAGGTTTTTACTCCCCAACCCCTTTTTTCTCCAATTTCATCTTGGCCATTTCCCATGTACCAGCCAGCATATGACAATTACCAACTGGGGAAGGTGAACGCTAACACTGCTGCACATGCAGCCTCTCAGAGCATTGTAACATACTTGGGGGAAAGTGTAATCTGCCCTTGTCTACATAAATGAGCTCACACATGTCCATGATTGACAGGGGATAGAGAGTATGTCATTTCTCCTAGTCAGAGATCATGGTCAGTTTTGCTTTTATGTTGATGGGATTCGAACTAGTGATCTTCCAATAATAGGGTGAACAATTTTTTATTGCACCCCTCAGAAGCTAAACTTGCCTAATTTATTGCTACTAACCTTATTTTTGACACACATCAATCCACAAAGGAAGAAAGAATTTCATATGTAAAGTTAGTCATTGCACTACCTAGGCTTTACCCAAACATGTTTAATAGCATTAAAGTCAGGAAAGGCTAGCATTTTAAATCAGGTGAGGGAAATTTTACTGTAAAAATTGCAAGTGAAAATGCAGGATAACCCACTACAATCAGGCAACTGTTTATTTTCTAGGAGAGCCATGTTTCAATGGTTATAGTATTAGTCAGCAGGAACAGAGTCAGTCATCAATATAGAGATAAACTTGGAATGACATTAGGGGCATTATAATCCAAAGAAGTGAATATATACAAACACAAAAACTACCATTTTTAAAAGTGTTAAAATAATTTTGTATTTAAACAAATTAATTTGATATGCACCAAGGAATGAAATGAGTAATACATAAGTATAAGTCGTTGTTGTGAAAAATGAGCTATATATGTACATTAAACACATATGTAATAGACATAATGGAATGCCACTATCTCTTTCTGTATCTTAGTGTTCCAAATATATGTATTTGGCTTATATTAGTATCTGCTTTTAAAGTAAAACCTAAAATGCGTATGGACTTAGACAGATGTTTATGTATTATTTAAATGAAATTTTAACCCTACTATTATGCCCTTGGTACAGATCAGCTATATCATTTGAGTTCATAACAGGTCATAACTAATTATGTGCAAAGGGCTTTTTTTTTTTTACTTATACCATTTAAGCATTTATTATTTTTTGTTTCTAACTACCTACCTTGGTTTCATTTCCCAAAATTCCAAACCTCGGTGGCCCTGGCCAGGCAGTTACTGAGAATGAATGAATACTGTGAATGCTTTATAAGTTAATGAATGTGGACTTTGTTCTGTGAGCTTCATATCTAACTTTTCTTGTGCCTGCATGAAATTTAAAAACCTCCTGCTTGCACAGAGATCTAAGCCAATTTGCACACTTTTATTCACAAGCAGGACCTTTCTGTATCTGTGTGGAACATATTGTCCATCTACATAAAATAATAGATTAGTTTTTAGTAACATACCTACATTATTATCAAATCATTGTTGTATTATTTTGCACATTTTTGGCAAGCCTTTTATACTATTTTAGAACTGCTTAAATGATTTCTTGGATTGAACAATGAAAAGTATTGTGGAAAGTTTTGTATAAAGTGGCAAAAGCACAGCAGTAAAACACATCATGCTTGCACCATCATGGTGGAAGTGTCAAACCCCTGCATGTTGCCCCAAAGAAATCAGATTAAATGTCAGAGACCCACACAGAGGTGAAAAAAGAGACAGAGGAAAAGAGGGAGGGAGGTTTGGCCTTCCCTGGACAGCAATCGAACTTGGCTTGACATTTCATTTATCATATGAATATTATTTCTCAAAGATTCAGCATATACACTTCAGGCCCTTTCCTCCTGTTGTGTAACATTTCAGCTCAATCAAACAGGCAAAAAGGTTTAACTTGGATATAGTTTCAGTGTTTACCCTTTAGCATTCTGTCAGGTCAATCAATGATAAAAGTAGAATGTGAATGTTGTAAGTCAAAATGACTTGAAATAAACATAGAGCCAAGCTAAAAAACACAAGCAGTGCTGAAAAATTAAACAATTTAATAGTTAGAAAAACATCTTGTATAATTATTTAACTAACTTGAGAGCATTTTAGTGAGCTCACACCTGGTGGCGTGGATCACGGACTACCTGACAAGCAGACCTCATGTATGTATGTGCATGCTGGGGGATTGCAGGTCTGACGCTGTACACATCGGACTTTCAGTACAACTCAGAGTCCTGCCACGTGCAAAGGTTTGCAGACGACACTGCTATCCTGGGCTGTATCAGGAGGGAAGAGAAGGAGGAGTACAGAAAACTGATACAGGACATCGGTGCATGGTGTGACTTTAACCATCTGCACCTCAACATCACAAAGACCAGGGAGATGGTGGTGGACTTCAGGAGGCCCAGGCCACAACTGGAGCCTGTATCTATCAGCGATGACTGTGTGGAGTTTGTTAAGACTTACAAATACCTGGGAGCACAGCTAGATGACAGAATGGACTGGACTGCCAACATGAATGCTCTGTGCAGGAGAGGACAGAGCCGGCTGTACTTCCTTAGAAGGCTGGTGTCCTTTAACATCTGCAAAAGCTGCTGTAGATGTTCTATCAGACTGTTGTGGCGAGTGCTCTCTTCGACGCGGCAGTGTACTGGGGAAGCAGCATCAAGAAGGATGCCTCACGTTTGCAGGTGAGGAAGGCGGGCTCGACTGTGGTCTCAGAAGTAGACAGTCTGACATCTGTGGCAGAGAGACGGGCACTTAGCAGGCTCCTATCAATCATGAACAATCCACTGCATTCACTGAAACAGCATAATATCCAGACAGAGGAGCAGCTTCAGTGACAGGTTGCTGTCACTGCCCTGCTCCAATGACAGACTGAGGAGGTCATTCCTCCCCACGCCATGTGACTATTTAACTCCACTCAGGGGGGAAAAAGTCAGTGCTGACATTACTTTCTTTCCTAGACTGTACTATAAACTGTACACTATATACTGTACACCCCGGTTTGTACAGGACTCTTAAATACACTCAGATTTGCACAGGACTCGTTGTAAACATGCAGTTTTTGCACATACCCGGTTTTTGCACATTACCTTATTACCTCTTGTACCATTTCTTATTACCTATGCTTGTGGATACTGCTGGAAGTTGTAAATTTCCCAGTGGGAGGAATCTATCTATCTATCTATCTATCTATCTATCTATCTATCTATCTATCTATCTATCTATCTATCTATCTATCTATCTATCTATCTATCTATCTATCTATCTATCTATCTATCACTTGAAATGTTTGTAATTTCTGTTCTAACTGAATTTGGTAATATCTTACTCCCTTGCTTCTTAACACATTATTGCCCACAATATATATTCTTCCTACCATGTAGATTTTTGTCTATGACTTTCAATGTCTAACTGTGAACAATGAATAAAACACCAGACTATCAGAGTGCATGAAACTGTCTGAAGTCTGAGGAACTACTGTGAATTGCTGAAATGTTTCAGCAATTTAAGGAACAACTGTGAATTGCTGAAATGTTCATGGCCAACTGTCTGTTTCAGAGAGCTAGTTTGTGTATTATCAGTCTTACTGCCAAATTAGAATAAATTTTTAATTGCTGAAGTGTGCTAGCTAGTGTGTGTGTGCGTTATATTCTATTAATAATTGTACATTATTATGCAAATGAACTTTTGAACTTTTATCTTTCAATATTTTTTTAATTTAAGATATTTATTCTAATTTAAGCTATTCTATTCAACATTTGCAAACTAACCCATAGTTAACAAAGCAGGACATTAAATAAATATTTTCCGTATCTTATGTTACAGATGTCAGCTTTTCATTTATTTTTTTAATTTCTTTTAATGCATACCCTGAAAAGCTAAATGTTTTAAACCAACAGTACTGCCAATGTTAGAATACATTATGGTTATAATGAAGATAAAAACCATGTTGTTAGAATGTTATTTTTTTTACTTGACTTTACAGTACCAAGAAAATGCACTCTCTGGGAGTTTTTCAAAAGTTCTTTGGATAGTTAACAGTTCTAGTTTGCTAAAGAGATTTTACTTGGAAACTTTTCTGATAGAGAAACACTCTGGTCAGATTCTACATAGAAGCTTTAAGGGTTCACTTAGGGAGACAAACCAAAGAAGCTTTTGGGGTGGAACTTTTTAAAAGCATTTTCATCACCCTTTATTGTATCTTCTATTTAACTGTACACCAACTGTTTATCCATAGACATCAAGCTTTATTGTCTATATATCTCTGTTGAATCTTGGGTGTTTCTGTTGTTTTGCTATGCACAAATTCACTAAAACCATAAAACAGCTGGACATATTAACTATATGCTTGATTGGTTGTGTTGTTTTAGCACCCAGATGTGTGGCCTTAACAGATTGTACAAAGCTGTTCCTTATTTCCACAAATATTTATCCCTCATTTCCCCACAGTATGAGTTAGACTCCAGAGAAATAGTTGTGTTTGGTGCTTGAACAGTATTGAAACTGTTGATGAAACTACAAGAAATTGACATGTTGAGGAAAAACAATTTTGTGTTTAATTTGTGTTTTTAAAGATTTGACTATCCTTCAATCTATCTCTGTTGTCTCCTTTCATCTGAAAGGAGAGAATGTTTACTAACATTGCACATTATATTTTTACAGTGCAATTCTTTCATTTTCATATCATTGCTAGAAAGGGGACCATGAAACAATTAAAGGTAAAGGGTCTAGAACAGGAGCCCAATAGTAGCAGCTTGGCAGTGCTTGGTCGTGCATCTCAACCTTCTAATTAATTAGTGTTCAGAAGAACATTCATGTTTCTCTAGTTCTGTGTTCTACCCCTGTCCTCACTGGCTGCTCAGTTATTTGGCATGGGCAGCTATTGCCTGATTCATTTGCATATATACAGCATTATGGTAAACCTACAACTTTGAGTTGTGTCAGTGGCTGATTCAGTTAATGCTGTATAACAGTAATTTTTGTTCAGAAAACAATTTTCTGCATTAAGTTCATGTTTTATTAAAATATAAATAGATGTGTGAATATTGGGTCGTAGACTTGTGTGTGCATGCTTTATTGAGGGTTGACAGTGTTGGACATAGTAACCACATTCCCAGAAAATGCAGATAAAAAGAACTATCAGCAACACTTGGTGTTGTGGTGAGACACTCCATAATTATGTACCTATGTAAAGGTTTGATTTACATATTCCAAATGACAAGGAACTCTGGATGATACCCAGCCTGTGACTGACTTCTCCCCCAAAAGGAAAGGACATCAGCCACTGCCATCTGCTCCCTGGCCCGAGGACCACTGTGCACTTAAAAGGCTGTAATGCCAAATACCAATGAATGACATTGGCATGTTGACTCCTTGGCATTCTTTAAGAGACTGCAGGGCAGCATGGTCCAAACAGAGCATGAAAGAGCACTCTTAACACTCACACAAAGGCCTGCTGGCATTTCATTGACCACTGGACCAGGAGTCTTATTTTTCAAAGTGTACATAAAACATGTTCTAAGCCTAGCATAACTGACGGTATGCACAAGATGTGCATACAGTACACAGAGCTGTGACAAATCCTGAATTCCAAATTTCCATATATGAAAAAGAACTGTCTTTTAAAAGAGAGGTTTTTGGATGTACAGTATGTGTTGTGCAAACAATTGCCAAAATTACATTTGGAATGGCCTGATTATCCCCTTTTCACAGCCATATTTATATAAATGTATAAAAAAGAAATAGTTCTATCCCTAGTTCTCCACTCTTCTATAAAGACTTTCCAATAGATTATGGAATGGCTATGGAGATGTTCATTCAGCCACAAGAGCATTAGAGAGGTCAAGCTCTGATGATAGACAAGACGGCTTGGCTTGAATTTTGTGTTCTTTTTCATCCCAAACATGTTCAAGATCCAGGCTCTGTGTGGATCAGACAAGCTCTTCCACACTAACCTTCACAAACCATGTATTCATGGACCTTATTATTCCTCATGGTGCAAGACAATGCCCACCCTCATGTAGCCAAAATGTGTAGGCAGTTTCTAAAGGATGACAGCATTGATGGCCCTCATGTTCCCCAGACCTTAATCCAAATGAGAACTTCTGGGATGTTATGTATTGGAGCATTCAAAGCTGCCAAGCAGCACCACAAACTGTCCAGGAGCTCACTGAAACCCTGATCCAGGTCTGGAAGGAGATCGTCCAGTAAACTATTTACCATCTCATCAGGAGCACACCAGTTGTATTCTTTTGAACAGTGTATATATTTACTTTGGCTTTATTTACCAGACTATAGTGTTTTCAGAACTTGTGGGAGTACAGTATTTTTACCCTATGCCAGTGATTATGCTCAAAATATCCTTCATCCAGTTAGATTACATTTGAACTCCTTATGGTTTCTGAGTTTTAGTAGTTCATTAGATAACAAGATATGCCAATATAGTGATGCTGTAAAATGAGTTACATATTCCCCACAGGCTCTGGTGGGGCTTTTGTACAGCTATTATTGAAATCTATGATATCTACTGATATTTGTTGCTGTTGCTGAAATGAGCTATTCCTCCAAATTCCTCATAATTTGACATACTACCATACATACTAGCAATCCCTAAAATGCCTCTTGATAACAATGCCACAGAGGCTAGAAATTGTTAATTAATTTATTCAGAGAGCACTTAAATGAAATACAATTCTTCTTAATTTCGTGACATAGGATAACCTAACTTAGACACATGTAGCTTGTAATTCTATAGCATCACATGCATCTTAATGCAACATTATAGTAAACCTGTAAAGAAAGAACCACTTACTAGTAAACAAGAACATTGCAGATGTTTTTTGAGGTTTGTGAGACTGGTAGGTCTTGTTGTATGTAATCATTTAATATACATACCATCAACAATTATTATATTTATTTCATACTTGTGAAATTACATTACATACTAGTGAATTCACATTAATGATTAACCAACCAATCTTTCGCAGTGTAACTGAAATTGTCAGAAATTATGCCAGTTTTTTAAAATAAGCCTGGCTACCCCTCAGGTTCTGGTTGTACCCTCTTTTTTGTGCCTCACTCAGACACCAATCCCCCCATTCCCCCCAAATCCCTAACACACTCACACTTTAATACATCCTAGTCCACCCGGAGCTATGCAGAAATCAATTTTGGTTCCTTCAGCTGAAGTGGAAACTAAATGCACACATATGCGTGCAGAGTGACAGCCAGCCTCTCGTCCCTGTAATGACCACGTCAGCTATGTAATTGAAAATGATCCGTCTGAGGTAGCTGTGTTGACAGGTCGATACCGTGGCACTTCTGGTTCACACTAAATCTCCACTGAAGCATGTACACAACAATGAAAGACCAGATCTCAGTGATAGTGATGAGAGGTTAATAGTGTAAAATAATAAAAGTCATAAAAACATTATACAAAATACAAAAAAAAAGAAAACTTTAATTTTCTTTCTGTAATTTAATAATGCAAAATGTATGAAAACACAAAATAAGCTTTTGTAAACTTTCAACATTGGTGCAATCCCTTGCCAAATTTCCATAGCACAGCTCAAGGGTTCCTGGTTGATCCTGATCTTGGGTTACTTTCTGTGTTGAAATGCACATGTTCTTCCTGTCTACAGGTGGATTTCTTCCCACTTCCCATAAACAAGCCTGTAGGTAGATCTAGGCTATTCTGTCTTGCCTAAATTTTCAGGAAATTTTCTGTGACCTCAAGACATGCCATTTGGGTTCTTACTTAGGATTTAGCATCATGCTTATAAATTAATAATAAACAAGACATATATTGTCTTGATTTTGTTTCACTGAGTCACTCAATGTTGTCAAGGAACTGGAGGTAGGATAGAGAAATGTGTCAATTTTTATTGTGAGTGCAAAAATATATAAAAAATGTCTAAAACAGCATGTACACGAAATGTGACTTGTTTGAAGGTGACTTGGTAACATTAAAAAATAGCAACAATTCATAAGGGGGACAATATTCTTAATATTAATTTGGAATAAAATTACTATAACAGCTCCATTCACAATTTCATTTATGAATCAAGAACCACATAGGGTCACAACATCTAATTTGTTGCCTATTTTTATGGCAAGGGAAAATTAGATTAGATTAGATTAAACTTTATTGTCATTGTGCAGAGTACATGTACAGAGCCAATGAAATGCAGTTAGCATCCAACCAGAAGTGCATAAGTGGCATATTTACAATAAATTACAATAAGGATATATAGAGCTATGGGGATGATATGTACAGGAGAATGGATGTACTATGTACAGGTGTAGTGGGAAATATAAATAGGTATGAAAAAAAAGTCTATATATGTATGTACAATCAATGTATAGTAATGAAGATATGCTAAGAATTAACATGCTAAACAAGATATACAGATGGTTTTATATATATATATATATACGACCATTAACAGTCAAGGCAGTTTTTTGCGGGTTGCACCAATTTGAGCGTTTGAGTGGTATATGAGACAAAAAAAATGTTTACATTATTATTATTATTAGTAGTAGTAGTAGTATTTTGTATTTAATTTCAGTTAAATACATAGAGATAATCAAATAATTTAAGTTTCATGGATGTTTGCATGAAAGACAGATGTTGGGTAATAATTTAAACTGTGAAACTAGTCCCGTCCGAATAGAAAACAACAGGTTGCTAAGTTAATCATTATGCTAATTGATGTCTTAACCAATGAAAAATAACTAGCTGTCTTTTATCTTTATATTTTCAATTCAGATGGCATTTATGGAGCAGCTTGATTCAGTGACGCGGCCCACTTTTCAAGGTGCACTTGAATGGCATGTTTGGTCTTCACCAAAAATGTTTTATTGAGGCAGTCACCATATCAGTTTACAGTTCTAAACCGTCATTTTGCTATTAATTGTAAGTAGACTTCTGTGAGATTTTGTATGTAAAAAAGAAAATTAATGTTTGGTAATGTAAACTGATTTTTAAAAGTGGCACATTGATGAAAAATGTGTAAATAACTTTCTTAAAGCATTTTTTAATCTAATATGCCTAAAACTCTATGCATGCACTCATGTGTATAAAAACTGTTGTAATACATGATTTTCAATGTTTTTGAATCGTCTTAGCCACAAACATCACTGCTGCAGTGTTATCAACACTGTCACGTGATGACATTCGTGATCTTTTCCGGGACCAGAACACTTTTTACAACGAAAAACTATATGGGAGATATTTCATAAAGACAAGGAGGTAAACCTATACTCAATTTTTTAAACAACAGTATTAATTTTGAATTAAACATTAGTGTCACACAAATTAAAGGTGATGCACAGCAAAGTTTACATAATTTACATACAATCACACTAAACGTCTTAATGATTTATAGTGGTTGTCTAAGTAACAGTTAGTTTCCTATTGTAAGTAACCTAATTAGCTCCTTATTTAAACAAGTGACTGTATTGGTGCAATGGTCGAGAAGAGATATTTTTGTTATTTAATTCCTGAATGTTCTGAAAAAAGTTTGAAGTTGGTGTTGTTTATAAGAATTGTAATAATTTCATCTGAATTCAGCAGGGACAGGAAGCAGAATACCTCATTCAAAACAAGGAGCAGAAGGACAGAGGTCTGGTTACTGCTCAAGCACACACAGTGCCGGACATCCCAACAACAAGAAGTCGCAGCAGCTTTGAAGATCCCAGTGGTCATAATACATTGAATCCTTCAACAACCTTGCAGTTGCCAAACCCTGAATATGTTGTGTACACAGATAATGAACTAGAACATGTTAGAAAAGAGTACTCTGATCTACAGCACGTTGGGCAAGAAAGAGGTTGCAGACTGTCAAAAGAACTTCGTTGTAGACTAGTCAGAAACACAGTGAACAACATGGTGTCTATCATGAGAGCGTCAAGCACCGACTATATGTATCCATACAAAAATGATGTCCTTGCAATGGTAAAACGACTGGTCGAGTACTATCCCATGCTTCAAGATGATTCTGTGAACTGCAAACATAGTTCAGTAAGTGTTTAAAGGCTTGTGATTTTTATATATATTTGTATGTATATGTATGTATATGTATATGTAAACAAATGAACCATTTGATAAATTCATTTGAATGTTTCTGTTTATTCAACCTTGTATTGTCTTCAAACAGGATTCTGTCTTTAAGCAATTAATGAAGAGAATCCACAACATAAGAACCCCAAAGAGGAAACGGTCCAACACCACAAAGAAGAAAGAAAAGGTGCCTTGATTTTGAGGACTATGATGGTGATTCAAGTACTTGCACATTAGATTCAGCAGAAAGCAGCAATGCTTCAACTGTAATGTTGGAGACAGGACAGAGCAGCACATCACCATCAGAGAGCACAAAATTCCCTGCTGGTAAGTGTATCAAATGTTAAGAATATACTTCAAAATGTTTGTGGATCAAAAGGTTTATACTGGTTTCTTTTTTAACAAGGAGGATCGGCTGACCAATATCCACCATTCAGTCAGGCTGACCAGAGAAGAGATGAAGAAAATTCTGACACTGATAGTCAACAAAGCCAGGCAAGACATTACCATACTATGCAAGAGATCTATAAAAGACCAAAGCCTAACAAGGAGGCAGTTGTTCAGCTACTTGACCTTGAGTTTGATTCTCGGAGAGCCTTCATCAACTCAGATACTTTGAAGGATCAGGACAGACCATCAAAAATATTGCAAGCATATCCATGTTTCAGAGAATTAGATCATGTAAGTAATATATTTGATAATATATTTTAGCTCTTATTGTCTCCAATTGTTTTTCCAAATGTGTGTGTGTGTGTGTGTGTGTGTGATTATTTCAGGTGATGGATGAACTTGGCCAGATTCTTGACAAAGGAAACCCCAGAATCATTCCAAAACTAAAGGCCCGTTGGGAGAATTTCTGTAGCAAAGCTCAATTCTATGGGGTTTACAAAAAAGTTTTGAAGCTACCAATGACACTGGATGGAGGTACCCTACCTGCCTTTGCTACTTGTAGACTTCAAATATACAAAATCAACCAATAGTTTATTTTAACTTACTTGCTGTCAGTGTCATACTTGAAATCATTAAAAGACTGAAACAGATTCTTTTGAAAAGTTGGAGTTTAATACATAGATTTGCAACTACTACAGAATATGAGAGTTAATGGCCATTATCATGTTCTGTTTAGTGTTGGTTGTGCAGTTTTTACATTGCTTTGTTCATTCCTTTCAAACCAATTATTCTATTTAAAAATGCATATTGAGATGTCTTTAAATGATTGTCTTTTCAACTAAAAACAAGTCAAGTACTTCCTATAACGTTTTATCAAAATAACATTTTTTATTTTAATGCAGAATTGTGTATGACTGCATCAATATTAGGGGCAAAATAAAACTCTTAATGCATGCTCAGCTCATTCATTTGTTAGTTGTATAAGACTGTTTGTTCTCCGTAATAGTGAAACACTCCATAGCCATGATGAAGGCTCTTCCAGAGATGTTCCCATCACCTGTAGCTCGGCCAAAAAAGATGGGGCAAGCAAGTGAAGCAATGCTGCACATCCTTGAGGTAAGACATGCATTAACCTTTATACTTCTACAAGACCAAGAGGAATAGATGAGTGGTTATGCACTGCTCATTTATTTTTGTATTCGTATTTCTAGCCAACAGAAAACCTAGATACCTTCCTCAAGGGGAGACCACTCACCTGTCCCATTCTTATTGTTTCTGAGAACAACTGCCTGGTGGCTATTGGTACTACACCTGTTACAACTTTTCCAAAAGAAAACCTCCATGAAGGTCTCTACCTTATGGCATACTATTATGCATTTCATCTTATGTACCCAAAGTGTGTTGCAACTCTCCTGTCTGTGCTTCAGACAGAAGTGATTTCAGATGCAATCCTTGGCCGTGATGCAACTTCCTCCTACAAGAAAGCCATTTCATTGTGGAAAAAGTTCATTGGGGAGTAGTATAAATGTTCTAAATCAGACTTAGGTCTTGTCGAGTAATTTTCATCTGTTGTTTTAATCCAGTTCTCATGGACTTTCATCAGGCTCTTACAGATAGCTGTTGCTGTAATTCTAGGCCAGAACAAAAATGCTGTTTTTTCTTTCTTTTTTAATTTTTTCTTTTCTTTTTTTTAAGATGGTAAGAACCAAAGTTTTTTGTTCTTGTTTCAAGATGCCTTACCAAGTAAAATTTTCTCACCCCATTGGTTCCATTATATGGAATACATGTATTACAATAAATTCCACTAATTTAAGTTTTATGTTCTTATTTTTGCATGTTGATTTTTTGCAGTGTAATATGCTCCAAAACAGAGTTGGTGTAGGTGTTAATGTTGGTGTCTGAGTCTATTGTGGCCTGGTTAGTAAATACACTCCAGTCAGTGTGTGAAATCTTCTTCTGGAGAGCAGCGTCAGCCCCATCCAGCCAGACTTTAATGGTCCTGACTGTGGGTTTCACACCTTTGATGACTGGTGAGTACTTGGGCAGCAGAAACAATGAAAGATGGTCAGATTGTCCAAGGTGGAGAAGTGTGACTTTATAATCATCAGCCACATTAGTGTATACGTGGTCCAGGGTTTTGTGTCCTCTAATGAAACAGGAGACATTCTGTTAAAACTTTGGCAAAATAGATCTTAAGTTACAGTGATTAAAATCCTCAGTGACAATAAAGGTTCCATCAGGGTGCACTGTCTGCAGATTGTCAATAGCAGTGCTAAGTTCTTTCATGGCAATATTAGCCCTTGCATCTGGGGGGACATACACTGCTATCACAACAACGCCACATTTGAACTTGCAAGGTAAATAAAAGGGTCTGCACTTAATAATCAGGTATTCAAGATCAGCAGAGTAATAGGAACAAACAGTGATAGAGACAGTGCACCATGTTTTGTTTACATAGATACATAAGCCCCCACCTCTTGGTCACTATGAACCCAACTGTAGTTATTCAAAGATAAATTAAAAACTTTGTAAATCACATTTCCATGATATAATTACTGAGACCTATCAGTCAGTTATCTGACATACTTTATATGACCTAAAATGCAAGGTCCTCCCACATTGTTGGTAAGTACTGGAAACTACAGGACACTGGTAAGACTCCCCCACCTACTAACCCTCAATCAAAATATTCTCTGCTATAAAAAACACTCTGCTCTGCTTTGTCAAATGAGCTTTCTAGGTTGTTTTACAGGATGATGGCTCCCCACCTGACATGGTTTTGCAAAATAACTGTTTTTTCTTTCTTTATTCCTGTTATATGAAGCCCTGCCTTGAAATAATACATTGAATATATGAACACAAGCTCTGTAATGTTTCTCACTTCCTTTGACGTGGCATATGTAAAGAAAACAATGTTCCCTACAGAGTGATTGATCGGTACCAACCTCATAAAGTCAAAATGTTCACATCAGAGCTTAATTATAAAAAAGAGTAACAAACAAGCAGTTTTCTCAGATACACAATGATTCAGTTAGCAACGGTTTGGTACATTGTTGGATAATTTGCTCTCACTATGTGGTGTCATCAAAATGATTTAGATTTAAAAGCACCTTGCAGTGGACCATGCAAGCAAACAATTTTCTCTGTTCATCAAACAGTTTCTCAACATGTTACTTTTTTGTGTCATGTTTTAACTGCCAAAAAGCATCACAAACAGAGAAAGACATTAAAGTGCAGACAATAAGTTCAAAATCTATTTATCAATACTACATGTTTATATTTAAAAAATGCTGACAGAGGTCAAGAAAACGTACATGATGCATGAACTGCACTTTATTTAAGCTTTAATTTATTAAGCAAATCTTACCAGAGTTAACTAAATTGTAATGTAAGATGACGTTTGTTTTATGTTATTAAAAACATCAGTTCATTAAAGTTAAAATAAGATATAAGAAACTACTTTTCGATAACATGCAGTTATGCTAACAATAAATTAACTACAGAGATTAGTTTACATTTAAATAGAGCTTTAAAATATATACATTTGTTGGGGAGAGTAGAAATTTGGGTCAGGGCAGTGGTTTTCAGGACACGTGCCCAGGTAAGTTGATGAAAAATTGAATCATGAAACCTTAAAAAAAACCTTAAAAACCCTTTTTTCTTATTTATTTGTTTATTTGTTGTTATGATCTGTAAAATGTATTGCAAGGTTGTTCTTGATATCATTTTAAACAGTAGATTAAAAAAAATAATGTTTTAACACTCATCATTCAAACTGCAGCACAGCAGGACAAAACACTTTACAGTGCAAAGAAACACTGGTCCAGATATCACTGCTCTTTTTATGTTCACTTATTTGGAACCAGTTTGCTCCTTTCCATCAGCTTGGTGTCTGTCAGAAGAGTGTCTATGGCTGTACAGTGTAATAGATCAATATTTTATTTTAAAAATATGTCAGTATTTTAGTTTGGGGTTACACTTTTAGTTTAGAAGGTTTTTTAAGTTATTCAGCACCTTGTGGGTTGTGCTGTTTTGCTTTGCTATTTAATAGTTTCTGCAGTATGGTATAATCCATGTATCCTGCACACTTGTACTACATAATAAACTCCTAAAGGAATCCCTTATCTGTACAGCTGAGTTAGTTTGAATTGTTGTCATTATCTGGTACCTTTTATGTGGTTTGGAGGTTTTAGGATTTTTTGTGTCTTGTTGCTTTGGTTCATTATTTGTGTTTGTGACATGTGTACATGTGGACTGTACTGTTCTCTGATGTTATATGAACTGCCTAAAGTCTCTGGGCTTCTGATGTCAGTGTCTGTCCTATAGCCATCCAAATCCACACTGCTTTCTCCACGGTGTGTGTCTTTCTTTTCTCCATCTTGTCAGCTTCTCAAATTGGCTGTTCATCAGACTTATTACCAGTAAACCATCGCACTTTCCTATTTGTAAGTCAGTGAGCGACACAGTCACCATCCTGTTCCTGACAGAAGTGTATGCCAACAAATTAAACACACTGAAAGTGGAATTCAGTATGAGATTTACTGATTTTAAAACAAAAACCTGGTGAAGTCATTGCGTGCTATACCACAGTGCGTCAATAACTGATAACACTTCATGTAGGGGGAGGAGGGAGGGCTCAGTGTGGATTGGGGCGAAGCCGATAAAACTGCAGATCATTTATAAATGCTGTTTTCAAAAATGCTAATAAATGTCGGGATATAAAAAAGAAAAATCAATTATTCGACTACACTTGAAGAAATATTACACCATTAAAACACATCCTATACTAATTTATGTCTAATTGTTTTAAATGACTGTACTAATATTTTATTTGTGATATGTGGTTAACATTACGTTGTTTTACTTCTTTAAATATTTTTGTGATATTTTACATAGTGACTGCAAGTTCAGCTGGTGAGCTAAAAATCTCCACCAAAATCAAGATTCAAACTTTTAACCTCTAAACTAAACAAACCTTGTAAAGGAAAACTCAACAAACAGAAGGTAATTTGCAAATACAAATAAATGTATTGTGTTTCAGAAAAAAAAAAATCTACATCATAATTTCCGATATTAAAAAATACAAAATGCAATGTATAAAAATGAATACTTCTTTATTACGTTGAGATATGCAGCTTTTTTATTTATTTATTTATTTTTTTGATTTTCTCTTAAATGTGATTTATCTCCCCATTGTTCATTTAAGGTATCTTATTGGGGGTGTGTGGATGGGTTGGTAGTATTGCCTGGGGTATCACTGGTTAATTGTTAACTGTTAAATTTGTTGCTCTGTATGTCTGTTGTGGAGATGTACTGTAGATGTAGAGACAAAGTATTTCAAGGGAAAATTGTGGGTGTGTCTTTATTTTTAAAATTTTGTGTCTCTGTGTGTGTGTATGTGTCTGTGTGTATGTGTATGTGGGACTGTCAAAACCAATTAAAGTGTTAAGACTTTAGCCCTCCACAACGTTTTAACCGGCTATCCACTCGGCCACTCTGTTTAAAGAGGAGTGGGGGGGTTTTACTTCCGGAGTTGGTGTGTGTGTGTGTGTGTGTGTGTGTCTCTGTACGGGGCTATTCAAGTTATAATTATTTACCAATTCTGTAGCACTTTGTTGGCCACTCTGTTGGCAAAAAAATTGGGACTTACTTCCGGGGGTCCACGTGTCTGTGTGTGTGTGTGTGTCTTTGTGTGTTTGGCTGTAAATCCAATTAAACTAATGACTTTAGCCCTCCACAACGTTTTAGCCGGAAATCCCCTCGGTCACTCTGTTGACCACCGTGTTTAAAGATGAGTGGGTGGGTTTTTTACTTCCAGAGTCCACGTGTCTGTCCGTGTGTGTGAGTGTGTTTCTGTGTGTGTGTATAGTGGACTGTCAAAACCAATTAAAGTAACGACTTTCACCCTCCACGGCATTTAACCGAAAATCCACACGGCCAAGTTTAAAGATGAGTGGGGGTGTTTTACTTCTGGAGTCCGCATGCCTGAGTGTGTGTGTGTATGTGGCTGTAAATCCAATTAAAGTAACGAGTTTAGCCCTCCACAGTGTTTTAGCCAGAAATCCACCCGGCCACTCTGTTGACCACCATGTATAAAGATGAGTGGGCAGGTTTACTTCCGGAGTTGGTGTGTGTGCATGTGTGTGTGCATGTGACTGTAAAACCTATTAAAACAAAGACTTTAACCCTCCACAATGTTTTAACCGGAAATCCGAATTATTATTTGATTATATGACCAATATTTGGAAGTCATTACACACTCATTAATCATTTGACCTTTGACCTGGGCTGTCAAAACCAATTAAAGTTAGAACTTATGGAAGGTAATTCTCTCTCTAATATGTATCTAATATAATATTTTTTGAAGAAATTATTTCAATAGGTTTGACATAAAATGCTAACTCCAACTGTAAAACTGAATGGCAATATAAATGCTCAAACTTTGGAGACCAAATTCCAGCCAGGAAACTAAATGATTTGAGACACAAGGTCATACAAAAATTCAAGAAAAAGGGAAAACAGCCATGATTATAAAGGTGATTATGACCTTTAAAAAGAGTGGAGAGTGGCAACATCAGATTCAAAGACTTACTTTTCAATTACTGTACGATGGAAAGCTGGAAAAAAATTATTGCATTTTCAACAGGTTGTGTTCTATCTATTTATCAACAGAGAATGAAATAATATTCTTAATTCAGGACATCTGCAATTTTAAAAATCATGAAGCATATTTTGCCATAGAAAATGAAACTTGAAACACAAATTCAAGTCCTCTTAAGTGGAAAAGTTGCCAGAGCCACCAAAAAGGACAGGAACAAGAGGAACTTCACTACTGCAATTGTACTATAAGTTAACTATAAGTTTCTATATATTTTGCATATTATTTGAATTGACCTTGCAGGGAATGATGAGTAAACGCCGACCATAGAGTATATGCTGTAACCATGTTTTATTAATAGTATATTAACAGCAACCCACGTCATGGGTATAAATCCAAGGAAGCAAGGAACAACTTAAGACAATTATAAAATATAGTAATTGCATTTTCTTTATGTTTTTACAGCGGAAGAACGTTTAGATGACTAGTGTGCACCATGGCAGAGCTCACTGAGTGAATATGAAATGGGATGCAAATTTAACCACACCACCCTGCAGAACCCTTTTTATTTGTGGAGCATGTGTCTTTTTAGCTGTCTTCAATTTGTTAATTAACTTGATACAATTTATATTAAAATTATTTCAATAATGCTGTTATTATTGCAAGTTGTTTGGGATACCTTCTCAACTGAACATAAGCCTTTCTGCCACATAAATAAAAATGGGTGTCAGGTGGTTTAGACAAGTGGAAATGAAAATGTGTTTTTCTGAATGTTTCTGTATTTCTCTTACACTCCTCTCTGATATTTGCAGTGAAAGCTTACTGCTTTTCAAAGTGTGCCATGCCAAAAACCCCAGGAGGTGCTCCAATAACCTATGGATAAAGTAGCATATACATCGAACAGTTGTAAAATATTAATAGTCTAGCATCTGGACATGTTACATGCATGTTTCATATTTGTAATTTGATACTTTAAAGAAAGTCTATGTTCTGTGCCTGTGTTTAGGTTATATGTCATTTTTACCACTCCTGATTCCCTGTCTTGTGCCTATGCATACAGGTACAGGTAATGATACAAGTACAACACACTTTAAACAAAATAAGCAACTTTATAAACTTCAGACAAAAGTATCCTGTTTATCTATCACACTCTTCTTACAGTATATTAAGCCATTGTAATTGTACTTGTTGCAAATGTGTCTATTGCAATTTTACATAAAGTCATAAAAAGGACAAAAACAGACAGTTTAAGAAAACAGATATTTTTGTGGGTGTTTTACTTGTATTATAATATTTATTTGAATAGAGATTATTTGTATTATTATTTGTATTATGTCATATAGCTTAAAATTTTAAAATTTAAATGTAATTGTGATGTGCATGTGATTCCATGTCCATCAAAACCTTGTGACAGCTTTCTGATCCAGCCATGAGAACAATTTCCATGTTCTTCTTCATCTTTTTAAAGGCATTCATATTAAAAAATTCACAGTAAAAACGTATGAAACATTTTAATAAAAAAGTTAATTTCTCTTATGTATGGAGATTTTTGACACTGTAGTAATAAAATCTAAACATCGTCTGCAAAATACAACCATTAACAATGTATATGACAGTTCAAAAGTTGCTCAAATTGATCCAGTAAATATAACATATGAATGTGTTAAAGTACATTTGCAGTTTTAATGTTATTGTGGAGGCAGTGCTGTACAGAAAGTGATGCAAAACAGGAATTCTGATCTTTTTTTTAAGAAGTGGAAAGAAACACTCCTTAAGAAACTCCAAAAAGAAATTTAAGGTTGGTGTGGCGGTGGTGGTGTGGGAAAAACCTTAAAACTGCAGACAGCACACTTTCTGGTGTTTAAATCGGTTTAATACCCATAATAATAGATAGCATCAAAAGAAAAACATTTTTAGGGTTTTCTGTAAGCCATCTTCCCTGCCTAGCACATTAATTAACATGCCTTTCAACTTTCCCAGAAGATAAAGTTAGAACTTCAGCATGGATTTTGTCACATGTATGTAATAACACCATGTTCAGTTTTACTTTTTCTAACTCTTTGGAAATAAAATGACAATCAGACACATACCAAACATCACACACTTGCTGTTATATTCACATTCATTAAGCCTTATGTTACATGTTAAGTGAGCAAAGCTTTGTGTGCCCGGTGGACAGAACAAAGGCCTCCCTGGGTTGGTCACCCCTGCTTCTTGGTCCTAGGTTATCAGGTTTTTGGGTGAGGGGCCATGTCTTTAGCCTATCATCTGTCCTATATCAAGAGGTCTGTGATGGATTTCCATGGACTGAGAGTGAATAGTGAAGTTATACTGAGCATGAAGCAAAAATACATCCTGGTTAGGGTGACTGGACATTGCAGGGCATTCCCCCACAAACATAAATATGTGCTTTTTATTTGCAGAATAATATCACTTTTATGTGTTAGAAGTTAGTTTTAAATAATGCTGTATGAGCACAGTGTATAATTGTTCAGTTAAGATTTTCTAGTCTGTCATACAAATAAAAGAAAATCTGTTCAACACTCAACTTGATGCTGGCTTGGACTGAAAGTTGGCGGAGTGTCAAAAGATGTATTGTGTTGAAGAATTAATGGATTAGTCTTGAAGGTAGAAAGAGACAGCAGCCAAACGCTAGCCAAAACAATTGCTCTGTATTAATCTCTTTGTGTTTAGAGTCTGAAAGATATTGGTGTGTAAAATGAGGAACTTCTGCAGACAGACTGTACTGTACTTCTCAATGAGATGGAAACAGAGAATTACAAAATATAACAAGATGTGAGTACAGTCTCAACATGAAAACTCTACTTCAGAAAGCAATATGTGCTTTCTGGCTCCATCTCTGTTCTACCATACCCAAAGACCATATTGTCAGAAAAGATTCCTGTTACCTGACACTTTTTTTTATAGCTTTTGAACCTGTGGAAAGTGGAAAAAGGTTCCTTCAGAAGTCTCCAACTCACTTCACACCCACTCACTTCTTATATACAGAAGCTTCTTTTACTTTAGACTTTGATATTATTTTATCCGTTCCATAGTGTTTTAACTGGAGTCTGTTTCCAAACACAGAATTATTCTGCTTTATAACGTGATACCAAAGCATAGGGAAACTGCTTGCTTCATTAGAGCAGCTTTACACTATATATTTACCATGTACTATAGTTTGTCACATTTATTAAATTATAAAATGACAAAAAGAAGATTATTGGCATTTTGCTGTTTTATCTATTATCACAAAAGAAAACGCCAAACTCTTATGAATAAGAGAAAAAAATCATTGATATATGTAGTCTTACTTTGGAAAAACACACACACACAAAACGATGCAGTCCTTCCCTTATTTGACAAAAATGTATCAAATAAAAATAGCCTAATAGCTTAAAAAAGAGTAAACAAGAAATAGGGCAGTATACAATTGATTATGACTCACTGGAGATTAATTAACGTCCTTTATTTGTGATGTTTGCTGATAGTTCTACCCCATACGGTCTTTGTACACAGAAGTTTGTTTCAGGTTTGTTTTTTAATTCCAAGAATAGATGCTCTGATAGTTTAATAAATGATTCTTTCACGAATTCTCCATCTGTGAGTGGATTTCCATGCCTTACTATCTCCTGAGTTGCCAGAAAGCTAGAAGAAGTAGTAGTAGATATGATCCACTTCTTGAAAGTGTATTTGCTCTGATCAGCTTTCCTGCAGCAATTCCAGTTTTTTTCGTTTAGCTCCAGCTTGGTACTTTTTAAAAGAATTTCCTTTCAAAATTACATTTTTTGTTGTTTGCTAATTTCTCACCATATATCAGGCCTACAGGTAAGCCAGCATTGTTGGCAGTAAAATCAAATGAATCTGCCCATGCAGAATTAAACTCTATACATCCACGACATTTATTTTTCTTTCTTTCTTTCTTTCTTTCTTTCTTTCTTTCTTTCTTTCTTTCTTTCTTTCTTTCTTTCTTTCTTTCTTTCTTTCTTTCTTTCTCTTTCTTTCTTTCTTTCTTTCTTTCTTTCACCTCTATCCATGATAGTTTACAGGGGTTCAAAAATTTATCCAAGCCAAGGTGTCAGAGTACACAGTGCTTCGCAATTAGTTGTGTGTGGGGCTGCAAAGCACCAACAATGGGCACGTGAGCATCGGACCTGGACTATGGAGCAATGGATGAAGGTGGCCTGGTCTGAGGAATCACATTTTCTTTTAGATCATGTGGATGGTCGGGTGCGTTTGCATCGCTTACCTGGGGAACACATAGCACCAGGATGCACTATGAAGAATGCAAGCTGGCAGAGACAGTGGCATGCTTTGGGCATTGTTCCACTTTGAAACCTTCACTTCTGCCATCCATGTGGATGTTACTTTGACATGTACCACCTACCTAAGCATTGCTGCAGACCATGTACACCCTTTCATGGAAATTGTATTCCCTGATCGAGCATCTGTGGGATGTGCTGGACAAACAAGCCAGATTTATGGAGGAACTTACAGGACTTACAGGACTTAAAGGATCTGCTGCTAACATCTTGGTGCCAGATACCACAGCACACCTTGAGGGATCTAGTGGAGTCCATGCCTTGACAGGTCAGGGCTGTTTTGGCAGCAAAAGGGGGACCAACACAATATTATGCAATGTTATATTGTTTGTTATATTGGTTGTATTAAAAGGAGATGATATTGTTATTTCTTTCATACTTAATATGTCTTTAGTTAATACTTTTAATGAACCTGACAGAATGATTTGTATTTAAGCTCAAGAACCCATTACAATTTGAAGCCAACTAAACAAGGTATGCATTACTCTGATCATGCATGAATTTACAAACACTCAGGAGCACAAGTAGAATATGAGTGTTTTTTCAGAATTGGGTGCAAAATTTCTTGTTTCAAATGATTTCTGAAAGAATCTGTTCATATCCAGCTTGGTAAACAAGGCAAAGTGTGCATGGTTTCAGTAATATTTCTGTTAAGACAAAAGATATGTGCTTATAGTCTGTGGTATGAATGAATCACTAAACATTAAATGTTTTTTCTCTTTAACTCGTTTTCTCTACTTTAAATGTATATCACTAATATAATTAAAATTATTATAATACCACTGCAACCATAAATGGCATCAAAGGAAGATTTTGCACAGCAGTGGAGGTGGAACAAGAGACGGGTGATACCATTTCTTTTATTCTCTCTTGTGGACTTAGATTTCCCTGCTTTGCGATTTCTCCTGACCTGAACAAGGGATTATCATTGTCTTCATCGGACTCAGAGGAGCTCAATGTGGGTAATGATTAGTGGTATGCCACTGAATTGCTTCCTGAGAGAAAACAATCAGTGGGGTTGTGCTGTTGAGTTTCACGCACTGTTGCTAAGCTCATTCCATGTTCGCTTCCGCTCTATACTTGGCTCTATACTCGTGTATGTAGAGGCAGCGTGCCGGGTTCAGTCATGGTTTCACGGCTTTGTAAATCCCTTTCTGTTATCCTCTCAGCTGACTTTAATACCTCCGTTGCTTGCTCCTCGTTGCCCACATTGAGCTCCACAGAGTCTTATGCAGACATTATATCCCCATCTAGGTCAGGAAAAATCGCAAAGTGGGCTCCTAGAGCTGAAGTGGGGGTATTAGAGAACCGTATTGTTCTCATACACTGTTGTTTTCAAAAAGCTCCTGGAGGTGATCACACATACTGTTGACCTGATGAAATGATAGTGTTGTCTGCCCTGAGCTTGACAATCTCTGACTAAAATCATGCCACCTTTCACCTCCATGCAGGCATCTCCCATTTTTCCCAGACCTCCACATTGAGGTGTCAAGGTTGTGGAATAATCCTTATTCTGCCTGTTTGTTCTCCTCAGCCACTGCTGACTATTCAGCCATTGTGGGACTTTATGAACATGGGTATGTGGCAATGCCTAGGGTTGAAGTGATGCTTGTGAGCTATCTCTTCCCTTCATCTGCTGCATGGAGAAAGTCCCATTGAAAGTCCCCCTGGTGGGCCACATTGGCCTGATAAAGAAGGCCTACAATCCCACACGTTAAGCCAGTGTGGTGCTACAAACAATGGCAGTTTTGCTCCCCCACTCCAAGATTTGGAACCTTTTCATCTGACCCCTCAGGTGGACTCCATCTTCCAACTGAGGGTCTGGAGACTATGTTGGACTTTCGTCTCTGGTTAATACAATGGTAGAGTTCCTGCAGACATGACTCATTGAGGTATATGTGGCAGCCACTGTCATGTGCCTGTTCTCTGGTCACTTGCATTCTACACGGTACCAGGTAGCTGAGGCTTTCCTGCAGACTGTGTATCCCCTCCTGGTACCTCTCAGTGGTCCTGGAGGGGCTTCTCTAAGCCCCCTTTGAGCCAATAGAGTCAGCATCTGGGGAGTTTCTGACACTGGAAATGGCTCTACTATAAAGTCCGGCCTTTCTGCAGGCCTTCTGCCCTCCACCCCACAAGTCGGTGGAGCAGGAGAGACTGCACTGCCCAGTTCAGGTTCTCAGCACTTTTGCCCATTGCTTGAGCGCATGGTGTAAGTCCTCTCCTTTTCCATCTGCTTTTTTCGGCTGCAACAAAAGCAGTCCAGTCTCCAAGCAGCACCTTATGCTGGGTAGTAATAGCTATCTCCTAGGCATATGAGGTATGCTGTGTGGCTTTGCCTCAAGGGATTACAGCTTACTACACTAGGTGTATCGCCTTGTGCAGCACTCTGGCTAGGGGCATTCCCCTCCAGTAAATTTGTCCTGTGGCTGGTTGGTCCTCTCTGCACACCCTTATCAGGTTCTATAACCTGGACCTGGACCCCACTCCTGTGTCCTGGGTCTTACAGGGCTAATGGTGCTCTGCTCCAAACTCATTTGTGCCCTTTCTTGACATCTGTGACAGATCTCCCGGCATGTGGCGGCGTTGGTATTGCCGTTCCCGTAGTGTCAGCCATGACGCAGCGTCGAGTTGCCTAGAAAGGGAACTATACCAGGTTATGCTGCAAGATGCTGCATCGCTAGCCACACCCCAGGTGTGCATTCGCACTTCCTTCAGACAAGTAGAAGCTGGAGTAATGTGTTGTAGATACCCTTTTATGGTCTTGCTGGCGTGTTCCGCTTCTTCTCATGATCTACCTGAGCTGATAAATCAGTGTGATTTCACATAGAGCTTCAGACACAACTTCAGCATAGAAGCGTTCCCATAGCATCAGTCGTGACACAGCATATATTTTATCTATGAGGCTGGTAAACATTATTTTTGAGCTAAGATGAAGTTTGGGCCAAAATATTGCAACTACATTACATTCTTATGTAAAGACATGGTGCTTGGTGATTTAATATAGAATCCTACTGCAAAAGTCTTTAGCAAAAATTTATGACTTGTTTAATTACTAAAATTTAAATGTTAAGCTGATATTTATACAGATTTGTGTATATTTACAAACTGCGCCTGGCCTCATTATGTTCAAGGCCTCACATTGATTTTGAGGCTAATCTTTTATTAATGTTAGAGTAGTCCAGTTTCCAGGATTTATCCATAATCACTGACACAAATTTAAATTACCACAACTATTATGTAAGTAGTTTACTTTAGAATTATACTTTCATATAGCTTATACTTTTACCTTCCCCTTATAAATAATATAAGAAAGCATAGAGTGCAAAACAACATGCATACATTATGAAGAAGCAAAAAACAAAACAATTGGATTTTCAGTCAGTAACAGGCACTTTATCTTTGTCAGTGTGTGGTTCTGGGATATTAGAGAATGAGTTAGAGAAACATTTCTGTACAAATACCTGTAAATAAAAAAAAAGAAAGAAAATAATCTATTTCCTTTTTTTGGCTACATGATATCAGTATACTACACCTGGTGTAAATTGAAAAGCAGCAGTGAACAGTTCTAATTTGACATATATACCATTATACTTGTTGTTGTTGGACTTTATATAGTGTTATAAATAGCAGGTCATATACTGGACATACATATCACTTGCTGAGAGTTAACTCTTTTAGAGTTTTAGAATTTCTTGATGGAGAATTTCTACATGCATAGATGACAGATAATTTCTGCATTGTGTCAGAAAATGACATGCTAAAAGAGTCTGAGAGTAATTTTAGCTCAATTACTCTAGCTTTCTTCATTTAATGTTTCGGACAGGCAGTCACATTCACTGCAGACAGCAAAGAGAGAACATTCACAAGCCCCATTAGGCCTAACGATGAATATTGTAACTACTGATGTGAATCTCACAAATGAGACCTTAGCTTTTTTAACTTTCCATGCAGTCACCTAATTGGCCAGCCCCTGATCTGTGTCATGATTGGTTGAAATTTGACTGGCGTTCTTTGCACAGCTTTGTGATGGGTGAGTAGGTTGTGCTAATAAGGCTGAAAGCAGGTGATGTCTATCTGGCTCTGATTAGAAATGCTTCTGATATGCTGCCATATTTCGGAATAAAATAAACTCTTTAATGAGGAGCCAGAAGAGATGAAAAGAAATAAAAGGGTGAATGAGAGGCATGGAAGATTTTTGCACTCTTTTGTGGTTCAGCTTAGGATTTGCTCCTGCTGAGAAGGCAGATCAGGGTTTATGACTGAGGGACACACTCTCATGCAGTAAGCTGTTGCCTGCTCATTTTAGTTCAGTCTTTCTAATTTATAACCCACTGTGCCATGCTAAAAAAACATATTTCTTTAAAAACACACAATTCCTGTTACAATTGTCCAGATCTATTGAAAATAAGGGCCATCACATAAAACATTTAACTAGCTAAAGTGATGCGATCTCAATGCACCTTATTTGTTTGTTTTTATGAGAATTTACAAAAGAAATGTTATTTGAAAATTTGGTAGATTTTCCATATCCTAGGTAAATTTCCAAGAAAACTAACAAATTTAAACTTAAATGATTGTCTTCAAATCATATTTTGAATAGGATCTGTCAGTTATACAATATTATATGTAGCAGTAGTCTTAGTCTGTAGTTTTTTTTTTATATTTCACTCAGTTACAATGATTTGACAATTATCACCACTGACCTAATTCAATATAAACCTAAATAAAATTCTGAGGAGAGCTTATTGAAAATTAAGACAACCTTGAGACTCTTGGCCATAGACTGGCTGCTAGCTTAAAATATTCAAATACCAGTCACTGCTTTTATATGTTTGTATGCCTAATGGATGTTCAGAAGCAGTTAAACATCCAGGAAGCTAAATTCAATGTGAAGCACTTGACTGCATGAATCAGCAAAAAGGTCAGTTTGACCTAAGAGCCATAAATCACTTTTAAAAACCAAAGAATGAGACAAGATGCTAAAAGCAAAAGTGTGGCAGTCTCTGAGAAGGGATACATTTGTAAGAATTCTAGCTGCTGTTAAAACATTTTGAAGAATCAATCGTAGCCCTGTGACACATGAAGAAAGTCTGAAAGTCTGAAATGTGGAGAGAGAAGTCTTCATCCAGACAATCATTTATTAATCTCTTAGGAACTGTTATAAAGGAGAATTCCACTTTCAGAACAACAATGTACAAATAATTTACTCACCCCATTGTTATCCAAGATGTTCATGTCTTTGTTTCTTCAGTCGTAAAGAAATGATTTATTTATTTTTTTTAGGAAAGAATTTCAGGTTTTTCTACATAGTGGACTTCTATGGTGCCTCTGAGTTTGAACTTCCAAAATGCAGTTTAAATGCAGCTTCAAAGGGCTCTAAACGATCCCAGCCGAGGAAGAATGCTCTTATCAAGCAAAACAATCTGTCATTTTCTTATAAAAATAAAACATTTTATAGTTTTTAACCACAAAAGCTCATCTAGCACCAGCTCTCGGATGTGTGTCCATGACACTGTGTAATATGTAATCACGTCTAAAGGTCATGCGTGATGTAGGCAGAACTACAGACCCAGTGTTTACAAAGTGAATGTGCAAAGGCCAAGGAAGTGCGAATAAGTCAAACTCTTTACTAACAAAAAGGTACAATGAGAATGTATGGGTGTGTTGATATCCAGGTGCAGAGCAAGCAACCACAACTTCAATCGCTCAGGATTTTTAAAGGAAATTTTTGAGCAGTCACATTATTTCCAAGTGGACATAATCTTTTATTCAAGATCCAAAGAACTTTATTAATCCCAGGGGGGGGAAACTGCTTAAATGTTTAAGGTCCACCTTAAGTTCCACACAGATGTCAAGAAAGGGCACAAATGAGCTTGGAGCAGAGCACCATTAGCCCTGTAAGACCCAGGACGCAAGAGTGGGGTCCAGGTCCAGGTCATAGAACCTGATAAGGGTGTGTAGAGAGGACCAACCAGCCGCAGGACAAATTTACTGGAGAGGAATGCCCCTGGCCAGAGTGTTGCACAAGGCAACACACCTAGTGGAGTGAGCTGTAATCCCTAGAGGCAATTTTATTTTTTACAAAATAACTATTTTTTTAGTATCTTACAAGAACTGGATGTGGAAATCGTTTCAAACATAAAACATCCATTCGGGAATAACATGATTGCTCAAAATAATTCCTTTAATAAAACTAAAACATTAATTATCTAGTTATTCTCGAGTTATTTTGTAATAATAATGTGTGCAGCAGACCCTACTTTGTACCTTAAACATTTAAGCAGTTTCCCCTTGGGATTTAATGTTCTTTGGATCTTGAATAAAAGATTACATCTGCTTGGAAATAACGTGACTGCTCAACAATTTCCTTTAAACATCCTGAGCGACTGAAGCTGTGGTTGCTCGGTCTGCACCTGGATATCCTGAAATGCTTTCCTAAAAAAAAAAAACGTGCTTATGACTGAAGAAACAAAGACACAAACATCTTGGTTGAAAGGAGTTAAGTAAATTATTTGTAAATCCATTGTCACTTATCCATTGTGCAGCTTATGAAATACTCAAACCAGCCCTCCTGATACCAATGTCCTTGTAAAAGATATCAGATTTTTTATTTATTCTGTTTTTTGTATACATTAACTGAAGCTCTTAGTCTGTATTTGCATGATTTTTTTTATTATTGTTTTCGTTAGAATTTATGTTTTATTTATTTATTTTTTTTCTTTCGGGGCATTTTGGACCCCTTAACATGCTCAAAGACTCTTGAAAATCAGCAGACAGGTTGGAATCTGCGGCCATTAGGACGTCACCATGGCTCGGCCCTGGGCATGGCACACACTCGTTACAACGCCCCCGGAACATCTTGCTGCATAGCTGATACACACTTGCACGTATCCATGTACAACTTGATACACACTTAGATCTCATTGAACTGAACAACTTTCACACTGCATGTCATTAAGTCTAATCCACAGGAAGTGAGTTATTTTGAGTTGTTTGCAAAACGCACCCAATGGAATTTGAAATACTCCTCCTAGGGAATTGATACAACCGCCACCAAACCCAGGCCAAAATGATCTCAAGACATTGATAATGCAAAATTGATGAGGGATTTTTGATATCTCCAACGGTTCAGCTGTGAGAAGCCCTTAAACTTATGGCGAATAAAACGAAACAGGAAGTGGCTAATAACTTTTGTGTATATTAAGTGATCTACATGAAACCTTATATGACAACTGTGAGTCTCGGTCATAGCGCCACCAACTGGCAGCAGGAAGTGTGTCACTTTTTGAAATCTCTAATATTTTCTCCCTTACTTTCACCCGATTTAGGTCAAAATCAGTCAGAATAATGACAAGACATGGCTGATGTGAAACGGTGAAGGAATTTTTGATACCTTGAATCGTGTTACTATGACGATGATTTACATGAGAACATAATAGAAGAAAATGAATCTTCTCATATCTTACGAGTGGAAAGGCCTAATGTTCCAAAATATTTCCTATAGAGAGTGTACATGTTTATGAGAAAGTCCAGTGTGGCTGGTCACCGGGCGTGGCACAGGGCTGTCACAGTGCCCCTTGGAACTTTGTCAGAAATATAGCTGCACAGCTCATATTCACTTGGACGTATATGCATGAGAGCCGGTATACATTTAGTTCTCATTGAGCTAAATGACGTTCATCCACCTGTCATGTTCATGCTTAACAGGAAGTCAGTTATTTTGGGATGTTTGAAAAACGCACCCAATGGAATTTGATATACTCCTCCTAGGGGATTTGTATGATTTTGACCAAACAGGGTCCAATATGATCTGAAGACATTCTAAAGTTGATAAGGGATTTTTGATATCTCAAATGGTTCAGCCGTGAGGAGCCCTTAAACTTATGGCGAATAAAAGGAAACAGGTAGTGGCTAATAACTTCGGTGTATATTGTGTGATGTACATCAAACCTCAACTTTATGTTAAGAGAAGAAAGCTGATCACATTGACTTGACTACTGTCAGTGTCAGTCATAGCACCACCAACTGGCAGCAGGAAGTGTGTCACTTTTTGAAATCTCTAATATTTTCCATTACTTTCACCTGATTTGGTTGAAAATCAGTCAGAATAATGTCAGGACATGGCTGATGTGAAACTGTGAAGGAATTTGTGATATTTTGAATGATGTTGCTATTGTGAGGACATAATAGAAAAATATTAATGTACTTATACCTTAATAGTGGAAAGCCCTAATGTTTCAAAAAGTTTTAAATAGAATGAACAACTGGTTGTGAGTGATTCTGCTTAGTTTCATGATTTTGTGATGCTCAAACAGCTCACAACAAATTTTTACATTTATCAGTCCATTGACTAGTCCATTTTCACCTGACTCCTGCAGTACTAGACTATGTCCACTAGAGGCTCTTATCCCGTTATTTTAATTTTTTTTTTTTTTACAATATTGCTTCATTTTCACAATTCATATATACAGAGCCAACCAAAAAATGTATATACACTTTCTAGGAAAAGAAAAATAGAATGATGTAAATAATATTAGTATAATATTAATCATATTATCATAATATTATCATAATATCATCATATAAATCAATCTATAACGTATAGCAATAAATTTAGTAATACAATATTTATACAAATTTTTGTATAAAAAAATTTCTTAAATCCTGAAACGTTTATACATTGTATACATGTGTATACATTTTTCTGGGTGACTATAGTTTAGAGGGAGAGTCATTGTCCCTTTGGACATCACTGGACATTGCAATGATCTATTAATGTTATATTAATTAATATTTCATTACACCCAAACTGTCCCTTTTGTCCTTATATAGTTTAGAAGGAAAGTCAGTTTTCGTTTTGCCATCAGTGGACTTTGCTGTGATCACTTTCAGTACACCCAAATTGTCACTCTTGTCCTTTAGGTATTTCCCCTTTTAATGCATGTACCCACTGTGCTCACTGTGTCTGGTGCGCCTGGGTGGCGATGGCACCGTGTAGTGATAGCCCATAGTGCGAGGGCCCGTCATTGCTGCTTGCAGCTATATTTTTATTTATTTTTTGCATTGCACTATTGCCACATGGCTGATTGATTACATAACCACATAAGTAAGCAGTTGTACAGTTGTTTCTAATAAAGTGGATGGTAAGTATATATTACACACCCTAATTTCATTCATTTCAATTTGTGACTATTGCACATTAATCAGTAGCTCTTCTAATATGCTTCTAACATACTTACTAGTGTAGTAAGTAGCAGTTTATACAAACCTGGCTGGACACAGGGACACAAACATCTCTGAGTTGCAGATAAAAGATGTGAAAAAAGAAGACTTGAAAATAGCAACCTATAAACCATCATTTAGACTACATGCTATGCTGGATGAATCATTTTATACCAACATTAGTGATTAAATCTGAGGCTTTATTTCCTGTATGTTTATTTCTTAAAATTTACAGTAATACTAATATAATCTGACTGCAGAGACTTTCAACTAAAAACCAAGAAAACAGCCCTAGATGTGACAAAAAAGTTTTGGATATAATTTTCTTGAGTAAATATTTGCCTGCACCTTTTGAATTTTGATCAGAGATTTACTGAAGCCATCTGTGAAGGCTTTACTCAAGCATTTTTCAAACCCACACTATATATCCTATTTACATCTGGAAGGTTAAAAAGCATGGATCACTAAATAGTCAGAATTAAAACATCCATGTCTGTCAAATTTCCAAGTCAGTAAGACCTTTAGTGATTTTATACACAACATTAACACAAGGATGAGGTCTGTTTGTCATGGGCTGTGTCGTAATAACTCTGACCTTACATTCTAAAATTTTCACTAATCTAGAAAATCCTGGAACCACACATTAGTATGGTTTAACACTTTGTGTGGTGGTTTCTATAGCAATTAATGCCATGTGCTTGGCTTTGATTTAGTTTTTCTTCTTGTGCAGATTTCTCCCCCCAGAAACAGGAAAAAGAGAAACAGAAAGTCTTCTTCTCTGTAAAAGTTTTTGTTTCTCTGTTCAGTTCATTTGACTTCAGCAAATGAAGATGGCTGTTTCCTATAATAGCAACATCTATAAAAAGGTGATAGTAGTTCCCTGCTAATGTTAAAAATAAGTATTTAAGGTTCAAAGTGTTTGTCATGTTCATATTGAGAACAGGTTTCCCTGTACAAAGAAATTCTTTCTTTGCTGTCCACAGTGAATGCCAAAACAAGTACAAATACTATATAAACAAAATAAACACACACACACACATATGCAAATAAAAAAAACTATGCTGTAGAAATACAGACTATGTAAATATAAAAATCGCTCAGTTTAAAGAAACATCTCAAGGACTTCTTGGCTTTTTTTGCCAGGGATGTTTCAGCAACTTTGTGCTCCACTTCAGTGCTGCAGCTTGCTATCTCCTCCTGGCATCCCATCATCTCTGATGCAACTCTGGCCTTCACTCTGGGCTTGTTGTCTGCATTAATGAAGTCCATCTTGAATCGAGGGTCCAAACAAGAAGCCACTTCCAGCAGTTTCTGAGTAGCATCATCTTTATATTTCTCATTTATGTAGTGTAACATCTCCTTCTTCAAGGTCTTAGTCAGGTCTGTGTCTTCCTCATGCATTAGCAGCATTGAAGTGTTGAAGAGGTGGGCCCAGCAGTGGGCCCAGTGTCTTGCTGACAGATTCCAGGACATCTATATCTTGCCAAGTTGGAATCAGATGCTTCTCCTTCTTGTCCTCAGACAGGACCCGAGTTAAAGCCTTCTGCTGCTCTAAAATCCTGCTGATCATCTTCTGTCTGGAACCCAATCTTGTTTGGGATTCTGATATGAGGGAATGTGCTGGTAAATTCAACTCCTTGTGGGCTTTTTCAAGAGCACCTCTGGCTTTCCAGCTGTGAGAAAAGTGACCCACCAGCTTCTTGCAGACACCTGTAGCACGGTCAATGCGTCCATCCTTTTTCACTGCATTCTCTAAGGGAAAAATAACAAAACTACTAAGTACATATTAATTATTAAATTTAATATGATTACATTAATTACATTTTTTATGAAAAATAAATTACTCATAAAACTTATCATAACTGATTATTTACTGATATTGTATAGTTTCTACAGTGTAGCTCTAACTCCTTTACCTCATCAAAACCCAAATATAGGGACATATTATTAAATTGTTTTGTAAACAAATGCAAAATGTAAACATTTGAAAGAAAAAAAAAACTTACAGAGAAATAAGTTTGTCTTAATAAATTGCTTTCAAAACTAACATTTATAATACGTTATTGAAAACGTTTATAATATCATGTCAAGTCATGGCATAGTAATAGCGACCGTAGTAAAAATGCACAGGCATAACTTACCAATTGCAAGATGCAGTCTGTGGCCAAAGCACTGCAGCCTGGTCCACTTGTTGAGAGTAGCAGCCTTTACCATGTTCGCTGCATTGTCTGTTGTTATACAAACGAGACATCTCTCATCCAGGCCCAAAGCAGCCAATGCTTCTCTCATCCCCGTTGCGATGTTCTCGCTTGTATGATCCTCCGGAAAAAATGCTGTTTGCAAACAGCGACTTTTCAGCTGGAAGTCCTCATCAATAAAATGTATGGTCAGACTTATGTAGGGCTCTATTGTTCGGCTGGACCACAAGTCCATTGTTGCTGGATAATATTTCACGTGTGATAGCTCAGCTTCCACTTGTGACTTGCATTTGTCATACAGCTCTGGTGTGGCCACTTGTGAAAAATAAGTGCATGATAGCATTACATATCGCTTGTCAAGTGTCTGGATCATGTTTGTAAAACCCTGTTTGGTAAACGTATTAATAATTACCATGTCTTTTGCGAGGTGAAATGTGATTACATCAGTGATGTCTTTCTGTCATTTGGAACCCTTCTCATACAGAGTAACACTGGCAAACGCATCCAAAGTAGTTTTTTGCTTTGGACGGCAATCAGATTTAGCTTTGCACTCATTATACAGCGCTTTCTGGTGCCGACGTAAATGGTCGAACAAATTAGTTGTGTTTCCACATGTTGTGGCAACAACTGCAAGGCACTCCCTACAAAATACCTGTTTTTGCTCAACATCATCCTTTCTAAAGCCAAAATATTGCCATATCATGGATGATGCGTTTCTTTTTGTAACCAAATCCTCCATTTCGCTTTTCTCTCGTTGCTCGCACACTTTGCCGCATGCACGCAGAGACAGCATGTCAAACAAGTGACACAGTGTTTTGCCCTGCATCGTGCCTCTTGCAATGCGACTATTGCACATGCGCACATTGTGATTTCGATGCTGAAACGATATATTGTGCAGCCCTAGTGCAAATTGAATGCTGTAGCTGTAGATAATGATAACAGCAGCAATAACATTAACAATGTGCAATTGAGATGCAGCTACTTGACAATAAAAGTAGCAGTAACATTAACAAATTTTCAAAATGAGATGGAGCAATTTAGTTCAAATAACCAATGAGCTAGATGAGACTAATCTATATCCTCTAGCTACCTGTTTAAAAGTCTAATGACTGAGGGAAAGAAGGAGTCCCTTAATCTGGAAGTCCTGCATTTCACATTCCTGTACCTCCATCCTGAGGGTAGAACAGTCCATGTTGGGGGTGGGTGGGTGGGGTCCTTAAGTATGGAGGCAGCTCTCCTGTGGACTCTGTGGTGGTAAATGGTCTGCAAAGAAGACATTGGAATCCTGATGATCTTCTCAGCAGTCTTCTCCACTCTCTGCAAATGTTTGCAGTCCCTCACAGTAGTGCTGCCATACCCCACGGTGATGCAATTGGTCAAGACACTCTCAACAACACAGCTGTAGAAGTTGTTGAGGATCTTAGGTGACATGCCAAACTTCCTCAGCCTCCTCAGGAAATACAGCCACTGTTATGCCTTTATAACCAGCTGGGTGGTGTTGAGTGTCCAGTTGAGGTCCTCGCTGATGTGGAACCCCAGGTATTTTAAGCTGCTCACCCTCTCCACTTCAAGCTCTCGGATAAACAGTGGCTGGTGAGTTCTCCTCTCCTTCCTCATGTATACTATCATCTCCTTTGTCCTGTCTGTGTTAAGAGTGAGGTTGTTGTCCTCACACCATGTCAGAAGACTAGCCACCTCCGTCCTGTAGGTCGCTTTGTCCCCACCAGTGACCCGTCTAATTACTGTGGTGTTGTCAGCAAACTTCAGGATGATATTGTCCTTGTGGAACGCGACACAGTCATGTGTGAACAGTGTGTAGTGGATGGAACTGAGTCAGGAAGTCCAGGAGTCAGTCGCATAGTGTGGGGTGTAGTCCAAGTGCAACAGTTTGTGGGTGAGTTTATGGGGGATGACCATGGTCTGTAGTTATTCAGGCAGGTTGGCGGGCTCTTTTTGGGATGGGGGACAATGGTTATAGTCTTGAAGCAGGTGGGTACAGTGCTCTGACTGAGGGAGAGGTTAAAGATGGAAGTGAGTATCAGCCAGCTCTGTAGCACAAGCTCTGAGGGCCCACCCAGGGATGTTGTCTGGCCCTGCTACCTTGCAGTGGTTGATCTTCCTCAGTGCTTTTTGTACCATAGCTGATGATACAGTGGGAGAGGGGAAGGGGGTTGGGTGTCCCAGTGTATGTGTGCACCCCCTCTCTGTTTTGTTATTGGAGGTCTCGAAGCAGGCATAGAAGATGGTGTAGTCATCTGACAGGCTGTTTGATGGGCTGATAGTAGTGCTCATGATGGTCCTGTAGTCTGTGATGTGTTGCAGGCCTTGCGACATCCGCCCGGCATAAGCAGTAGACTAGAAACTATCCAGCTTCTCCCTATACTGTCTCTTGGTGTAATGGCTTTTCTCAGTCTGTACTTTGCTGCTTTGTACTCATTACTATATTACAATCATTACTTTGATGTAATGCAAAAGATTGAGCATGCAACATGTGGTGTACCTGACTGTTTATTCAGGGCTTCCGATTGGGGAACCTCCTGACTTATATGGTGGGTACGATGTTATCAACACAAGTGCTAATGTATCCAGTCACCTACTCAGCATATGCATCCTGTATGCTGACAGAAGAGTCCTCCCAAGTTGCTGCAGCTTTAAACACATCCCGGTCTGTCAGAGCAAAACGGTCCTGCAAGATGCCCTCATTCTGTGGGGTTCAGAGCTTAACCTGTTTGGTGACAGGGTTTTGTTTGTTTGAGTCTATAAGCCATGTACAAGAACAAAGAGATGTGGTCTGATTGTCCAAAGTGGGGACAGGGTGCAGCCCTGTATGCACCTCATATGTTGCTGTAAACATTTTCCAGTGTATTATTATCATGGGTGGTAATGTCCACATGTTGGTGATATTTGGAAAGTACAGTCCGTAAATTGCACTGATTAAAGTCGCCAGTGGCGATTAAAAACAGCATTAGGGTGAGCCATCTCTAATGCGCTGAAAACATTGTGGAGCTTGCCGAGCACGGCTGTGGAGTTGGCTCGCGGAGGGGGGTAAACAGCATGAACAGCATGAATGCCATGAACACAGCAGTAAATTCCCTTTGTAGATAGTAGGGATGGCATTTCAGCAATTAAAACTCCCCACACACACCTCCCCATTTAGCCTTACCAGAGGTTGCAGTCAGGTCTCCTCGGTGTATGGAGTAAGTCTGTAGCTGAACAGAGAATTCCGGTACTTTGTCTGAGAGCCAGGTCTCAGTAAAAATCAGAGCGCAGCATTCTATTACTTCCCATTGTGATGTAATCCTTGCTCTCAGCTCATCCAGTTTGTTTCCCAGAGATCGCATATTAGCTAACAAGAGGCTCGGTAACAGTGGCCAGCTAGCACGGGCTTTTAGACTAGCATGGAGCCCTCCCCTCTTGCCTTGTTTGCGTCAACGTTTCCGGAACCCTCTCCTCGGGTCAGCTTCTTCACTCGTGCTCGGTGCTTCGAGACCTTCCTGGGGGTGGCTATGGGACCAGGTAATGATTTGTAGCTCCGGAGTTATTAATTCGGTAAATTCAAAATGGTTGGCTGAATTGTTGATATCCAGTAACACCTGTCTGTTGTATGGTAGCAGTGCATAGCATTTGTGCACTGCAGAAGAAACAAAAAACAAACAAAAAAGAATAAAAAAAAACTGTATTCAAAAGCAAAGCGAGCAAATACATCTGCCTCAGGGGATGCCATTAAGTGTGTGTGTGTATGTATATTTATGCAGACTGCACATTAAACTATTTAAAATATTCAAAATAACATAGATTTGACCAAACTCTGTCTGCTAATCAAGCTAACAGAAAGATAGTAAGCAATTTATATTCACTCAGCATAAATTCTACACACTGACAGGCATGCAGAAGTGTGTAGAAATCACATCTAAATAACAAACAAAAAAAACCAGAGACAAATAAAAAGGCAGGAAAACAAATTCACACAATTACAATTATACAAGAGATCTTAAGGAGGGTAGAACATAGTCATTAATCAATATCCTATTCATATCAGCATAAAGGATATTCTTTGATGGGTATGCCAAATTAACAAAGCTAACACTGAAAGAAAGCATATGTTTATTCTTTGTCTATACATTCCTTTTTGATTCTTTATTGACTATTCAGCGCAAAAACATGGCTCAACATGTGAGTTAGTCTGGATAGTAAGAGTGTGTTAGTATATTAATGCATAGCCCAACAACAGGGATCAAGCAATAATCTGCAATGTCACCAAATACACCACATGTACACGACTCACGTTTGATACTATTACCAAAAAGCACTTTTCTCCACATTCCCATTTTATTTCACCCTCCATTGAGCCCTGTGTGAAGTGCTTTAAAGCAGATTTATCTATAGAAAAGGGATCTTCATTGAGGGTTTTGAAAACAAGTGCATCTGCCCATCTTAAGACCTTGAAGTTTTTTCTCCCTGCACCTTCTGTGAAGGCTGAATAATAAACATTGACGCAGTGCAGATGTCTGTTACAATCGCAAAATAAAACAATGCAGGGCTGACTGAGAAACCTAAATGTGAAAACAAAAAATAAAGACATACTTGGTGGATAAAGTAGAAAGCAGGTCATGCACTGAAGTTTCTCTTGTATTTTGTGAAGCTACATGACACAGCATACAACAATTTATTGGTCATTGTATTTTGCTTATTCTTATGTTACTTTATTTTTTGTGTTGACAAATATAGATATAGTTAGAAGTGTTCATCATCCTACTCCAATGGGATTTGGCACATCAATCCAGGTCTTTTTTCTAATCTGTCTCTGTGCTATGTAGATATAAACTATATTCTTCATCTCCTTTTTCCTCTATGTGTGGCTTTTGTTTGCAGAGGTCTTCTGCTCATTTTTTGCCTCCCACCGTGTACGTTATTTCTAATTCCACCTTCTGGCATGGATGAGAGAACACGTAAGCTCCTGCAGATTTGAGAATAAACTAAAGAAAAAATAAGAAACAGAAGAGACTTAGTAGAAGACTTGTGTTGAAAGAGTTGAAGTCCTCAGTTGAACTCAAGCACAGACTTTGTGTGACAGAGGAGAAATAAAGTCTGAGGATGAGAAGATTTATGGCAACTGTACTTTTGAGCTACGCATTAATTGGCACCCACTGTTTATTATATTATATTATTATAATTGTGGTGACCTTTAGGACACCACTGAGAAAGTTTTACTGATGAAAACTGTAGAGACAATCACACATACTTACCACTTGCCTATCTATCTACCTACTGACCTACTGTATACACTAGGGCCAAAGTGTTGAAACCTGACCATCTGTGATCCATATGTGAGCCTTTCACAATCTGTTACAACAACAACAACAACAAAAAAAAAAAGATGAGCATCCTTCAGCTAAATTATTTACATAAATGTTTTTGACAGGATAAACTGCAACAGTGGAGCTGCAACAATAGCCAAGATTATTCATGTTTAAAAACATGTTTAAAGTCTTTGAACTATTGTCCAGTTTTTGCATCAGCCACATTGATCAATACTACTACAATAAATTTTTTGAGCGCTTGGTTTGGTCCGGTGAAATACTAATTTGAAACCGAATGCAGTCAGCAGTCCATTATTTAAAAAAAAAAAAAAATCTTCCTAGGTGCACATGCTCACTATATGACCTGTGAATAATTACACTCCCAATTAAACACCACAGGCCTTCCTAACGACTGAGAGCTGTGTTTGCCAATTCTGCATCTTTGTTTCTTTTGTATTTTTGTTTTTGGGTGTTTCCTGCTGACTTACACCAACAGCTCATTAGCACACCCTGAAATGAAATGGAAATGAACATTATGGGGAAACACTAAACTAACCTACCCATTTTATCCTCACAAAGCTGTGATAGTAAGGATGAAGGATAGTAGGATGAAATGAGTCGAATAAGATGTGTAAAACCAGAAAATCTGGTAAAAGATTAGGATGAAATACTGCAGTAGCACACTGTGACATACAACAGGTTGTAGCACACACTCATTCTGCCTCAAGTGGCATAGTATTCATAGTTTATGTGCAAGCAGTTTGTTCACAATTAGTGTACTATAAATATCTGTATGCTGTACTAGACCATATGAAAATTACCATAATTTTGCACTTGACAGTTGCAGGTTGTTCGACCAACTTAAAAAAAAGTTCCATAAAATGTTTTATGGTTTTCTCTATAGTGGAAATCTTAATGGTTCTTAATGTTGACTAAGAACAGAGATCTTAATGGCTCCTTTGCATTTCAAAATGGGGAACAAACAAGAAATAGCAAAAGAAGACCAACACACTTAAAAGAACTCAGGCACAGGCTTTCTGAGACATAGGGATAAGAAAATGTGTTACTCTGTACTTATGTGCAATAATTGGCACATGCTGTTCAATGATGAAGTCCTGTGACCACACACACACACACACTTAACCTCTCTAGCAGCTGTTTTTTCTTTAGTTCTAAAGAATGTAAGAATGCAATTTTTTCAAATCCATCTCAGTAGTGCAAATCAGGATTTTTTAAATGGTGTACACTGTAGTCTCCAGAGACATGCTACAACTGGATCCAATCAGGACAGAAGACTCAGTAAAAGGTACGATGGCCAAGAAGTGCAAAACAAAGTAACAAATCCGAAAACAAAATAACAAATTCAAAACCAAATGAACAAATCCAAAAACACAACGACAAATCAGACAAACTATGAAAAGGTAGGTATAGTTCGCTAATGGAATTCTTACCGCTGATTGGACGAGACATTCTGTCACTCAAGATATACAAGCAGTAGGAAATTGTGTATCTATCTTTATTTCTCGTACATGTGTGGAGTTCTGCATTCACTTAAAATATTTTTTTTTCAATAGTGCAAATTGAAATCTTTTAAAGAAAATAAAAACATATATATTAATCTTTATTAGAAAAATGGAATTCATTCAGTGCTACTTTGAGGATGCACATTCATATGGCATGAATTTGGATATAATGAGAGCGTATTATGGCAGTAGTTTGCAATGTCTAAAAACACACCTAAAGAACACAGGTATGTTTTGAAGACCAAACTATTCCAGATTAAACAATCTTCCAATCAGCGGTAAGAATTTCATTTGCAAACTATACGTACCTTTTCTGGTTTGTCTGAATTGTCGTTTTTGGATTTGTTATTTTTTTCTGATTTCTTATTTGTTTTCAGTTTTCAGTGGACCAAGATGCACAAACAGTGTACAGATGAGTGTAACCAAGTCTTGTTGACAACCCCATCTTGCTGGTGTGGGAGAAGGTTGACCAAAGAGTTAAAAATTAAAACATTTATTTTCTTCATTTTTTTGCGTTTTGTGAGCCATTTACAACCATTTGATTAAAAAAAGATAAAAATAAAATTACATAAATGTGTGGGCATTTAATAACTTTTCTTTTTTCTTTTTCCCTCACCAGTTAAATGACATTCCTGTAAAATGACATTCCAGAGACATTAAATGGCAAATCAGGCTCTTTCCTCACTAGTTAAGTGACAAGAACATTTCCATAGATGTTTCTGTTGCTAAAACCTGATCAATAATAATAATAATAATAATAATAATAATAATAATAATAATAAAAAACATTTACATCCCGGCTGCTCGCACCTGACCCCCACTTTTTATCTTGCAGGTGGAGGACTCATAAGATGGCTCCATATCACCATTTTAAACTGATCCCTCATGGGAGTGTTGTATCAACAGGCACTTATCTGTGGACACCACCACCAGGCCTAGCAGCAGGGAGAGATGCTGAAAACTCTAATCCATGCATGGTACACTTAATCTTTTTTCTTTTCATGGGAGTCTATAGATATTTTTTTTTCCGCTTTCCTCTGCTCTACCAGGAACAATTGAGCTCCTGGCCATTGACATAGCACTAGCTCCACAGAAGTACACAAACTCCTTTACTCTGGGAAACATATTAGGCCACCAAGCTATAAAAAGGGAACACAGCAATCCAAAATGAGTAAAAAAGGAAAGGAAAAACATTTTAGAGACCTCTTGCTTTTCTTTGCCCTTGTAAGATCTACTGCTGGATGTTACAGCTCTCTTTCTCCAGGTCACCTTTCTCTCTCTATGTCCAGAAAATTAAACCTGTGTACTTCCAGGGATATTTAATGACTCTCTCTCAATATGTAGCCAATCAGCTATTGCATTTCCAATCCAATAGGAATTAAATCTAATTAAATTAAATCATACATAGTGTTCTGCCAGATGACAACCTTCTTCAGACAGAAGTCAGAAGTATTTTTTCTTCTTCTTCTTCTTCTTCTTCCTCTTTTTCTTTTTCTTCAATTACTTAATTTGTTAATTAATTAATGTCTAACAGACGATTTAGCCAGATGAGAAATCTGTCAATGCAAAAATTCTTGCTTAGTGCATAACAAAACCATAGTCCATAGTATCCACAACCACAATACAGTGATTGTGGAAGTCACACTGCTCTAAGTATCAGTCTAAACAACATTGGGCAAAGTTAGCTGTCATAATTTGAGGTTAACAACATTAAATACTCCATGCAAACCTATAATGCAGTAAACATTTTTGGACTCTATTTTACAGTGGCAGCCTGTGCATTTCACACCTAGGCCTTCCTGAATTAATCCACCTCTATACCATCATTATGATGCCACCAGGCCATTTTCTACTCAGCCCTCCTAAAATTCAGTGATTCTCCATAAACTGTACACAAATTCGTGATCGCCTCAGTCCCCTTTAAATTTCATATGAAAACGGCGGCAGACTTCGGCTCTTCCCCGTCTTTCAGCGCGTTCTTCAATCCACAGACAGTCGCGTCGCAGAGCGAGGATCAGAGGACAAGTGTGTGTGTGTGTGTGTGTGTGTGATCAGAAAAACTGGTATTTGGCTTGTTCAGCACAAAAATGTTATACACAAGTATGCAATATAGTGGAATGCTGCAATAAGTTTACCATCCTACCCTGTTAGTCAAACCTTTATTTTATTAATTTATTTATTTTTTACTATTATACCCTCATTGGGGGCTGAGCCCACCTTAAATGAAAATTCTAGAATCGCCCCTGGACGATACTAGAACAGATACAGATACAATAGATACTAATCAGATACTAATCAACCGTTAAATAACAAAGTAAAAAAGAAATTAGGCTACAGTATTTCACACCTCACAAGGAATAGTCAATTTTATTACGGTTACTTTTCTCAAAAAAGATATTCTTGATGATGTATGCAGCAAACTGCAATCTCTGGAGGACGCAGCATCTGAAATGAGATGCAGCGAATATAGAAACAAGGTATATGTGCGGTTTGCTGCCTCTGACTACTCCAATTATCCAACCAAAGGATGGGAAATTGCTGATGTAATCGTATGCCTGATAGATGGCCCCAGTGACGCCAACTCGAAATCTGATTGGTTAAGGTAACAATTTCATTGCTACTTATTTTAAACTATGGGCACCTGCACTATTGATTCTGAAGGCCTTAAGGCAGATTTTCACTCTGGCAACACATGTTGTCAGCCACTGGCTGAAATATGATTGGATAAATACTCTTATCATAAATATACACTACTGGAAGCAGTGCAACCAAGAGAAAAGCTATGAAATGTAGAGAATAGACTATTGGGAATAATGTAATACACATTTGTGCAAAAATATATTAAATATATTAAAATGCAACTAACAGCCCACCACTGCTTTTTTAGAATAATTGCCACAAAGGAACAGGAGTTGATTGTCAAGTTGTGACCTTAGAATAATAAGGTTATATCTTCATTCTTCCATTCATTCCATTTGTCCACTTATATTGATACAGCAATCCAAATTGTAGTTCAGCCAACCATAAATAATGTGTAAAGACATTTTCATGTCATTTTTAAATTTATCTATGGTGAATCACAATATGAGTGGACTCCACCCCACTTCACACACTTGTAACCGGATTAATAAATATTTATTGCTATGTTCTTATGTAATTGTATGTATTGTACGTAAATTCAGTTTAAAACCCTGCCAAAAACTTTAGGAAGTTAAAACATCTCAACTCAGAAAATGAATATCTTAACTCTTAAATATCTTAACTGAATTTAAAAATATTTTTAATCAGTAAATGTATCTAATGTTTCTAATTTTTCACAAGATTTAAATAAAATAATATTATGCATTAAAATATTAAGCATATTTAATTATTCATCATATTTTTCCCTCAGAACACACACACACACACACACACAATTTAAAGAACAGAAAAGATAGGCAAAAAGAAAAAGGTCTTTTTAGGACCTTCTGGAAGGGGGCTGGTGGTGGGATTGCAAGGGAAAGAAATGATTAAAAAACTGAGCAAAAAAAGAGGGAAAAGTGTGACAGAAAAAGGGAGTAATGGAGAAGAGAATGTTAGCCAGAGAAAGTAGACAGGAGAAAGCCAAAGGGAAAAATGTAAATAAAAGAAGCAGCCAACTCTAAATCCTCAGTGCTTGTTATGAGTCAAGCATTAGTTCATTTTCTTTATGAAAGTGGAGGGGAGGAGTAGAGAAAGAAATAGTATGAGAAATAAACTCTGGCATTTTTTGTCTCTCTGGGCTGCTAGATGTCTAATCGATGGTGTGAAGAGTTCAGTCTGATTTTGCACTATTATGTAAGTTCATCCCAGGGCCATACTGTATTACATGGACTATACAATGCTTTGTATTTTATACATGCTACCTCAGCAGTTACAAGACCTACGATCACCTCTGAAACTACTGAAATTATATCTCCTGGTATTTATATGTAGATGTATTAAATGACATAGAACATAGCACACTTTGTATCAGACCACCAAAATTTAAGACGAGCAAAAGAAGCCAAGTTCCTCAGTAATTGATGATTAGACTCTCATTGAAGGGGGCTGGTGGTGGGATTGCAAGGGAAAGAACAATGGGAATGATTATTATTTTATTTAGGTGCCCTCTCATATAATGCTTAAAGAAAATGTACACTGTGTACCGAGTGCAAGCATCCAAACCTTCCAGTTTACTAAAACCTGTCTGTATAGGTGTAAACCTTCAAATCTGCTCCTTCACCAAAGAAAAAACTATTAACAAAAAGCTTGACTAAGCAAATATGTTTTCAGCCTAGAATTAAGCACTAAAGCTGTGTCTGAGTACTGAACACTAATTGGAGGGCTATTCCATAAATGCACATTTCAATAATTACCACTCTTGTAAACAAAACACAATTGCCAGGGCAAGAAGAAATCATTAGGTTACAATATGCACCCTTAAACTTGTTTTACACATTTATTCCCTTTTCTATAGCCACCTTAAAATGCTGCTATTGTAAATTTGGCAATTAAATTCATGTTATTAAAAATTTGTCTAAATGTACTTCCAGTGAAATAGTAAGTTAATGACTGCTATGGAGCTATGCTGCTGCCCTGTCTCTGCCTCTAATTTAAATATAGGCTATTGCAGATAAGTTTAATCATAGTTACAATAAGATTAATAAAAATATAATAAGAATATTATTAGAATAGATAAAAAATGTACAACAAATCTACTATTGAAGCAAATCTGTATATCAGGCAGATTTACTGATCTAATGTTAGTGGCATGTATCAAACTGGAGACTGGTACATTACCACTAGCTTGGTGGAAGAGAATCCTGAACTGTTTCTAGACCCACAGGCATCTCTAGAATTATTGCCGCTTAAGAAAAGGGGAAAAATTGTAGATATTTATAAGCACACAGAATATTGGGGCACATGTACAATATAGCACCTTCAGTTACCCAGAGAGAACAGGTGTATATATATACAAAGAAAACAACAGTATCTTCAACTAGACATGTACATTTCCTGAAGAAAATGTGAGTGGTGCTTGCTGTGGCAAAACTTGTCCGTGACGCATTTCCCCACATTGTGCTGAGTGTTTTGACATGTCACGTGTATATTGCCATAATTTTGCGATTTCCCATAATTCCCAGGGGTGTCACGTAAAGTCACATGACATCATCCTGACACACGTCACTCAATTCCCTTCATTGTACTGAGCGTTTTGATATGTCACGTGTATGTAGCTGTAATTTTGCGATTTCCCATAATTCCTGGGGGTGGGGGTCACGTGACATGATGTGACATCAACCGGACACATGTCACTCACTTCCCCTCATTGTCCTGAGTGTTGTGATATGTGACATGACTATGTTGCAGTAATTTTGTGAGTTTTATTGAGGATTCAAAATTCCGCCCATTCATTTCAATGGGAATTTTTGGGGCGTTCAAACGGGAATACCTGTCCTCACTATCCGCTGAAGGGTCTGTGCGGTGAAGCAGATGTATAATGGCATCATCCACTCCGAGTTGAGGCTGGTAGGCAAACTGTAGGGGATCAAGGAAGGGTTTGATGAGGGGTTGCATGGAACTGAGGATCAGTCTCTCAAAAGCTTCCATTAAATGAGAGGTCAGCGCTACAGGCCTGTAATTATTAGGGGCACAGGGCTGTGCTACCTTTGGTACCAGTACTAGGCATGATGTTTTCCATAGAACCGGGCCCCTCCCCAGATGCAGGCTTAGGTTGAAGGTGTTCTGAAGTACTCCACAAAGTTGCAAGGCACAGGCTTTCAGTATTCTCGGACTGATTCCATCTGGGCCCACAGCCTTTGAGGGATGAATCCTGCTGAGTTCCTTTCTCACTTGATCCACTGAAATGGTGAGGGTTCCAGAGGAATCTGGAATAGTAGCCACTACCTGAGGGGGATGAACTGGTGAACATGTAATGGGGCAGAGGGATGGTTGCATATGAGGCTTGACATCAAATCTATTGAAGAATAGATTAAGCTCATTTGCATAATCCATATTACTCTCCGTCACCTGGCTGCTGGTCTTGCAGCCAATGCAATCCCTCATGTTGTTATTCTGCAGACTCTTTTCCAGTTTCCTCCTGTATATCTCTTTTCCCTCCCTAATTTTGACAGACAGCAGTCTTTGAGCCCTCTTAACTTCCTCTCTGTCTTCAAACTTACCTCTTTTTATCATTGAGCGCAGCTTTAATGTATTTGATGACCCAGGGTTTGTTGTTGGGGAAGCAGTGGATGGTTTTTAGGGGCATGCAGATATCGACACAGAAATTGATATATTCCGTGATGCAGTCTGTCAGTTTGTCAATGTCCTCACCATGTGGCTCACAGAGTACCTCCTAGGTTGTAGCCTCAAAGCACTCCTGCATGGCAGCGTTGGCTTCATCAGACCATTTCCTCACCTTTCTGACATTAGCAGGTTGCCACTTAACCAGTGGTGTGTATTCTGGCAGAAGATAAATCAGGTTATGGTCTGACCTTCCTAGATGGGGGAGGGCTGAAGAGCAATAGGCCCCTTTAACATTTGAATACATCAAGTCTAGGGTCCTGTCACCTCTGGTGTGACATACTGCGTAAAGGTGGGAAATGTTTAATTTGTGATTTCTGGGTTCTCAGTGACACAGCAAGCTTATTTGTCTTATTAACTTCAAGAGAAAAAAACAAGAGGCTAGTGAGTGGATCACTGTCTATGATATCTCACATAACATATGTTATAACAGGAACTAACGTCATGTACTGGGACTGTGCCATTGTATCTCTGGGACTGTAATTAAATTTGTTCAGTTCCAGTTTTTTCAAGACTCAAGCTAATTTTTTCTACTTTTATTAGATCTTTTTCACAAGCAGAATTAGAAACATCCAAGGACAAGTGTAGTACAACAGAGTGAAGACATTTCTAGTCACAAAAAATCCACTCATTAGCAAAGAAGTCACTGTCAAGGTTTCTGTCATGTCATGTCAATGTCTCCCACTTATCTGGAGCCGGGTCATGGGGACAGCAGTCTAAGCAGAGATGCCCAGACTTCTCTCTCCCTAGACACTTCTACTCTTCCTCCAAATCTTCCAGGGGAATTCCATGGTGTTCCCAGGTCAGCCAAGAGACATATAGCATGTCCCAGGTCTTCCCCTGGGTCTCTTCCCTGCAGTGGCTCTACTCCAAGCTCCTCCTGGGTGACAGAGATCTTTACTCTATCTCTAAGGGAAAGCTCTGCCACCCTATGAAGGAAACTCATTTCAGCCGCTTGTATCTGGGATCTCATCCTTTTGGTCATGACCCAAAGCTCATGACCATAGGTGGTATTAGGAACGTAGATTGACTGGTAAATCGAGAGCTTCGCCTTTTGGCTCAGCTCCTTCTTCACCACAACAGACCAGTACATTACTGCTGCCGCTGCACCAATCCATCTGTCAGTCTCACATTCCATCCTTCCCTCAAACTGCATTTTTCCTCCTGATTCTGAGGTTCGACTAACTGTCGGATTCTACCATCCAATACCTGGGAATAGACTTCCCTGGGAGGGACTTCCCTGGGAGGCTGAGGAGTGTGATCCCCCTATAGTTGGAACACACCCTCTGATCCCCTTTCTTAAAAAGAGGGACCACCACCCGGTTGCCCAGTCCAAAGGCACTGTCCCTGACTGTCACACTATGTTGCAGAGATGTGTCAGCCAAGACAGCCCCACAACATCCAGAGACTTAAGGTACTTCAGATCAGAGTTGAGATCGGGGGGGGGGCATTCCTCCAGGTATCACTGTCGATGCCCACATGGACGTTGAAGTCCCCCAGTACAACTATGGAGTCCCCAGTCAGAGCACCTTACAGCACTCCTTGCAGGGTCTCCAAGAAGGGTACTCCACACAGCCCATAAGCCAAAACAACCGTGAGACACTTATCCCCGATCCGAAGGCGCAGGGAAACAATCTCGTTTACAGAGAGGGTTGAAAACTCCAACCCATGGTGGCTGAGATGGGGGGCTATAAGCAAGCCAAGCCCAGCCCACCATCTCTCACCATGAGCCACTCCAGAGTAGTAGAGGGTCCAACCTTTCTCAAGGTGTTGGGTTCCAGAGCCCAGGCTGCGCGTGGAGGCAAGCCAGACTATCTCTAGCTGGTACCTCTCAACCTCTCCAACCAGCTCAGGCTCCTTTCCCCCCAGTGAGGTGACATTCCATGTCCCAAGAGCCAGATTCTTTAACCAAGGTTTGGGTCGTCAGGGCCCCCGCCCATGACTGCTGCCCAAACCACGTTGCACCAACCCCTTATGCTCCTTCCTGTGGGTGGTGGGCAAAAACTTGGATCATTGATGGGCCCTTTGAACCTTTAGGGCTGAAATACAACTTACATCTATCTATCTATCTACACTATATTGCCAAAAGTATTCGCTCACCCATCCAAATAATCAGAATCAGGTGTTCCAATCACTTCCATGGCCACAGGTGTATAAAATCAAGCACCTAGGCATGCAGACTGTTTTTACAAACATTTGTGAAAGAACGGGTCGCTCTCAGGAGCTCAGTGAATTCCAGCGTGGAACTGTGATAGGATGCCACCTGTGCAACAAATCCAGTCGTGAAATTTCCTCGCTCCTAAATATTCCACAGTCAACTGTCAGCTGTATTATAAGAACGTGGAAGTGTTTGGGAACGACAGCAACTCAGCCACAAAGTGGTAGGCCACGTAAACTGATGGAGCAGGGTCAGTGGAGGTCGCCAACTTTCTGCAGAGTCAATCGCTACAGACCTCCAAACTTCATGTGGCCTTCAGATTAGCTCAAGAACAGTGCGCAGAGAGCTTCATGGAATGGGTTTCCATGGCCGAGCAGCTGCATCCAAGCCATACATCACCAAGTGCAATGCAAAGCGTCGGATGCAGTGGTGTAAAGCACGCCGCCACTCTGGACTCTAGAGCAGTGGAGACGCGTTCTCTGGAGTGACGAATCACACTTCTCTATCTGGCAATCTGATGGACGAGTCTGGGTTTGGCGGTTGCCAGGAGAACGGTACTTGTCTGACTGCATTGTGCCAAGTGTAAAGTTTGGTGGAGGGGGTATTATGTTGTGGGGTTGTTTTTCAGGAGCTGGGCTTGGCCCCTTAGTTCCAGTGAAAGGAACTCTGAATGCTTCAGCATACCAAGACATTTTGGACAATTCCATGCTCCCAACTTTGTGGGAACAGTTTGGAGCTGGCCCCTTCCTCTTCCAACATGACTGTGCACCAGTGCACAAAGCAAGGTCCATAAAGACATGGATGACAGAGTCTGGTGTGGATGAACTTGACTGGCCTGCACAGAGTCCTGACCTCAACCCGATAGAACACCTTTGGGATGAATTAGAGCGGAGACTGAGAGCCAGGCCTTCTCGTCCAATATCAGTGTGTGACCTCACAAATGCGCTTCTGGAAGAATGGTCAAAAATTCCCATAAACACATTCCTAAACCTTGTGGACAGCCTTCCCAGAAGAGTTGAACCTGTTATAGCTGCAAAGGGTGGACCAACGTCATATTGAACCCTATGGATTAGGAATGGGATGTCACTTAAGTTCATATGCGAGTCAAGGCAGGTGAGCGAATACTTTTGGCAATATAGTCTATCTATCTATCTATCTATCTATCTATCTATCTATCTATCTATCTATCTATATGCACATAATGTAAGTGCATAAAATTAATGTAATGTTAAAAACATGTTTTCAGCCAGTAGTTTGTTAATGTTAATAGATTTCTGTGTTAAAATGCAATATGCTTTACATACTGATGTCAGTCACTTCCTGCAGTAGCCTACTGTGTCAACATTTTGGCTACTGCAGGAAGTGGTGAACTCGACTGATTGTAGCCAGAAGCTGGCACTCCATTGCATCAGAAAGAACATGTGACAATCAAAAATGCACTGACCAACCACTTCAAAGGAATCAGAGGCCATGATGCCCCCTTTTTTAAATATTAATTAAATGTTTATTTTAATAAATGAATAATTGCACAGGTTTTTTTTTCTTGACTAAATGGGTTGTCTTCTTTATTAACATGATTTCGAGAATGGTTTATAACATTGCAATTTAGTGTCCTATCATTGAAGAGCTACAAAATTACACAATGGTTTCCAAAAACTAGACACGTACACAAACTTGACAAAAGGCACATATTTTTCTCCACTTCAAGCATTCAGTATATAAAACTTACGTTTTTATCTAGTGTGCTAACTAGATTCTCATTTTGAAGCTTAAAAGACTCTTTCATTACTCAAATTGTGTAGATAGTGTAAGACTTTTTCCATGCACTGCCAGTATAATTTTCAAATAACAACTTGGTTCAGTGTATAGCAAGGAATTTTCAGAGAAGGGAGCAAGGCCAAACTATAAGCAAACATGTTAGCTGTATACTGTAAATATAAAGAAGTAAGTAAACAAATAAATATATATGAATATTAAAGCTAATTTAATGCTAATTTATGGATCCATCTGAATAGGATTCAGAGGTCTTTTAACACAGTTGAAGCAGGATGTAGCAGAGCTGTTAGAATACACTGGATGTTGCAAATTCCTGTGAAAACTGTTCACTCACCTACTCAGTTATTTGGCAAGTAAATATGTTTGTCACATCATTTTTGTCATATTCAGTGTATCAGCTTAATACAATTAACATGGCATTTCTCTAGTAACCAGTGTGAACAATTCAAGACTTTCCCCAGTTTTTTTCATGACACTGTACCAAATTTAATTCTACCCCAGGAGAATTGAGCAAGCATTCATTATAAAACAGTATCAGAATTTTTTCAAATTTAACCCCTTTTGTCTTAAGAATACATAATATACACTGAAAATTAAACAGCTCGTTTAAAGCAGCTTGTTACCACTGACAAATTTCAATAGTACAGTAGTGTATTAACTGGAACTTAAAGAGTGCTATAAAAAGGGGCATATTTAGAGGGTAAAGAAGTGAATACATATATGAAAGACTTGTGCTAGGCTTACTTGCAAGACTAGTGAGTGATGCATAATTAGCATGATCAATATTTCAGGGACTTTTTTTAAATCAAAATTTCAATAAAAATGACAACATTTCCAGCCTGTATATTACTTTATTACATTATATTAATAAACTACGGTAAAAATGAGACACTTATAAATAATTAAAAAATAATCAAAAACTAGCTTAAATAGGAACTAGGATCTAGTCAGACAGGGCTCTATTTTTTATATTATCTAGGTTTGAATAAATTTAAGCATGGATGCAACATCACTTGACCTTATGTTGAGTAATCATGTCTCCTTGGGAATGGTTTAATAGGCAATCTGATTAATTTATGTGTTTTCCAGGTGTTTTTTTGGGGATTAATACGGAAAGAGGAATAAAGTCATGGAAAGAAAAGATCATTAGCAAAAAACAATGCAAGTTGTGCAAAATAAGTCCTCCTCTGTAAACTCACATGGGCACATTGACTGAGTGGGATGGGAGACTGACTGAATATAAATGCAACTTTGCAAAAGGGATTCACCAAATATCCTTATGCTGCAGCTAGAGTGAACAATTAAGCACATTTCTGTTCATAGAATGGTGACTGACCAGGTATGAATGGAGACTTTGTTAATTTGGCACTGTTAAGCTGTTTTTGAAGCTGTGTTTAAAGCTGTGTTGAAGTCTTTTGTGAAAGCATTTGGAAGATTTCTTTCTTTTTTGTCTTCTAATGCTTTGTGCATTCTGTTGTGTTTTTCTGCTCACTTTTGTTATAATATGGTTCTTTTAAATTACTACAGCCTTCCTGCTAGCTCAAAACAGTTGGTTTTCACATTAAACAAAATTACATTACATACATTCACATTAAAGAAAATATCCAAAGGCAAAAATACGTTTGTATTTAATTTTAAGTTGTGTAATTAAAAAATAATAATTGACTGTGACTTATGTGAATGAGTTTGTGCCCCACTTTAATTTGCATTGCATTAAATTGCTTACAACAATCTTTTTTTATTTTAAAGAAATTTACATTGCTAACAAGTTTTAAAAAGACAATAGCTTACTGCCTACTGCTTATACATGAGCATTCTGTAGACAGTAGCAATGAGAACACAGTGAAAAATTAACAACAATCTAGTAAAATGCAGTAAAATCCAACTAGTAGTTTGTAGTAAACCATATGTAAATTTACAGTAGTGTACTGGTGCTGTGCTGCCAGTAATTTGCTTTAAATAGGAAAAAAACCCAACAAAACATCAGTAATTTAATGCATTGCAAATGCATGCAAATTTTCTGTATTTTTCACTTTTAGCTAGACATGTTTTCAGCAGAATACTAGTAGCTGTATTGTATTTGCTGTAAAATTACAGGAATTTTTTGTTTTAACAGAGGAATAATCAAATTGCAGTACAGCCATTGTTCATTGTTCAATTCAATTCAAGTGAATTAACTGATTGGCAGCCCAAAGTTTCACACCCTGCATTTCTATGTTATGTTCTATGTCTATGTGAATTTGACATCAGCAAAATACTATAATGCAAACGCATGAGGAACTGTAGCTGTATCTGTTTTCAGGTCAGAAGCTCTTGCACAAAATTTTCACACTAGAAAAACAGCTATTAAAACTGCGTTCACACTGCCCTGATTTTCAGTCACCAACAGGCTTTGTGAAATCGCCGATAAATGCCCGAAATTGGAGCCAAATCGGAGCTCGCTCACATGAGTGACAATTACACAGTGTGAATTACCAAAGATGCGATCTGAGAGAATCGCTGCTGCGTCGCTGATGCCCACAAAATATTTTGAATACTAAATATCTGGACAATATATATCTGCGACTCAAAGTCCTGCAATATGAAAGGAGTTCTGACTGAAAAATACCTTGGTGATGACCTACAGCCAATGAGAGAGCAAAATATAGGGCAGAGGGAAGTTTGGGGAGGAGTTATAGACCACAATATCAGCAAGCATTGCTTCGGTTGGAGCAAAATACTATAGTTTCATAGAGTTTATAGGCTTTTATCAGAAAAAATGTCTTAAATATAGTTATATCAGTATAAATAAGCTTTACAATTACATTAAACAGAAATAAAACAGAAACGTTTGCTTTACCAGCCACATCAGCAGCAGCACATTGCTAAAATTATTCATTTGCAGAATGCACAATCCTTGTTCCCTGCATCTCCCCAACATTTCCTCCACCATAATCTTTTTTTCTTGTTTGCCTTTCCTTTGGAAATAAATGCACAGACCATTTGGATCGTGAACTTCTTGCACTGTACCATTTTCAGTCTCGTGTGAGAACTTTGATATCACATGTCATCTTGCATTATTTACTTATCATTTCTCGTGTGTGTTTGGTTGTGAAATGCAGTTTGCGGACCAGACAGAGTTGTCTGCGATTCTTCCTATTGTGAAGTCATGCAGTGTGTAACCTCCTCTTGCTGATCCATCGTGCAGTGTGAACACATCAGCTACTGAATGCTCCCCCAGATAGTTGTGCAGTGTGAATTTGGCATAAGACTCATCACAAGGACAGGTTTTGCAAGTTATTAAGGAACATGAACTAGCATGGCTAGGGAAAGCAGGGGGTAAACAGGGGTAGTTCACAAATTTCCTTAGTGCATTGTATATTACTGATCTGTGTTCATAAACAAATTATATTCTTTTAGTCTAAATAGAAGGGGCACACATTCCACAAAGATCATATTTTTACATCTCACAGCTTCATCAGAGTCAAGCCTAAATTTGATTACCGCTTCCTGACCTTGACCTGCATGTTACGGCTTCTCTGCAATCAGCTGTTTTTCCCTGACTTTCACACTAACATCCTGGAAAAACCTTTAATCAGCTTACCTCCACTCTTCCACCACCTCTAACTATTCAAACATATTGGGTTTACATAAACCTATACATAGGGTGTTGCCCAGGGTCAAAAAGACACTTGCAATCTATCTCTCCCCCTCACCGGTGGCATTGTGGACAGAACCCACTTTGTCCTCAAAGCGTGTTGTGTAAGCATAGACTAACTTTGGCCCTCCTACGTGGTGGCAGGTAAGGCTGGTGCATCTCTGCACACCATGGTAGTATGGCAAGGGCCTGTTTGGCAATGCTGTCAGTACCATCATCAGGTATCAAGATGCTAAGCAGCAGTCTGTGGCATTCAGGGAGCTAATTCCTCACTGTGTCCAGGACTCTGGGGTGTACACCAAGTCATAGCCAAGCTCCTATAAGTAGGAGCAGTAGGCAAGTGTGGCTGCTCATGCCCCCCCAGAAGGGAGATGGTGGGGCAGCAATGCACTCAGAGCTGGCCTCACCTGGGGAAGGATGATCTAAGAACCATCATCACTGAGAGGCTCAAAAGAAAGAACTGATGCCAGAGTTCAGGTCTTCAAGACTGGCCCCTCTCATTCCCATTGTGTCTCAAGCCCTCTGAGGTTCTTCGAGGGTACTCATGGAACAGGTATGCCTGGTGGCTCACTTGCCCTAGGCTAGCCCTACTTCTCAAATTGCCAAAAGATTAGCACTTCTCTCAGATCATTTGACAGATCTGCATGCCTGGAACAGTTCTCAGAGGATGTACAGATTCAAGTTGTTAATGCACAAACCTTTCGTGTCACAAGTCAGATCTGAGAACTGGTTTGACACAATAGATCTAAAGGACATACTTTCACATCGAGATTTGGCCAGAACACCAGACGTTCCTCAGGTTCACATTCTGCTTAAGCCTACCAATACTGGGTTTTTCCTTTGGTCTAGCACTGTCTTCATGCATTTTCACAAAGACATCTGTGTACTGAATTACATTGATGACTGCTTCATCTTAGCTCAGTTGAGAGAACTAGCAGCAAGGTGCTACTAGCAGCAACTAGCACCAGGTGGTTTGGGAGTCAACCATGATACAGGCCCAAGTGTCCCCTGGTTTTAATGTTCATTACTATGAAGAGTGTTGGGTAAGGCCAAGGGTTCAGAGTATATTTAGAGTTAAGTCCTAGGCTAAGAGACTGTTGGGTCTCTTGGCAGCCACAGGTAAAGTTATTCTCTTGGGTCTTCTGCATATGAGACATTTAATTTCTGGCTCAAGAGCAGAAAGACTGCACCTCGGTACTTGGTTCAGACTCTTAGGACCTATGTCCACCACTCAAGCCAGTGGCGTAAGTCCCAGCAAATTTCTGTCTGCTTTGGTGGCCACAACAGGGGTAAATGTGTTGCCAAGCAGCACCTGTCTCACTGGGTTATATATGCCATCGCTCAGTTTTATGAGACACCTTGTATTTCCTCTCCTCTAGGTATCAGGGCTTATCCACTGCTTTAGCCAGGGGCATCCAACTGTATAATGTTTGTGCTGCAGCAGGCTGGATCTCTCCACACATTAATTTGGTTTTACAGTTTAGATCTGGACCCAGGGGTCCCGAGTCCTGTGGAGCTGATCCAGGCCCAACTGTGCTCAGCAGTTGTCTGTGACAGTTCACATGGCCTTGTAGGAGAAGCATTTTTTTCTCATGCTGTCAAGCCACTATGCCAGATTGAAGTTCCCTCGAAAGGTCCTTGTTTTCAGGAACACATTTACTCTTGCTTTTGCATGTAATTGCATGGTGCAAGCTGACAGGAAGGCTAGTTATAACCACTCATGAACATAGTGAGCAGAATCGGATTTCAGAACAGCAAAAATAACAAATAGTTGTTACCTATATAATATTCAGAAATGTGTGTAAAATTAAAATTTTCACACAAGACTTCTTGTTTCAGCTCTAGCACAGAGCTGGGATCCAGCACAGCAATGCTGATGGCATCTCTCATAGCCATGTGCTTTGGGTTGGCGGCTCAGAGCTAAGGGGTGGGGTCCTGTGACAATGACGCATGCAACGCCACACTCAAACAAAAAGGAACCGCTCTTCGCCCCCTCACACAAACAGAGTGCAAGAAGTGGCAGCAGTTCTGCACCCAAGTCAGCACCTCTAAATTAGAGTGTAAGGCAGGGTGGCCAAAAGCCCACCAAATATGCACAGACTGATCAGAAGCGCTGCTGAACTCTTCACCCTCCAGGAGAAGATGACAGCGGAAGGCTTGGCTCCAAAGCCAGAGCAGGGTAAGATGTTCCTCTTTGGGTGGAACTGAAGGGGCCCATATCTCCACAGAAACCTCTGGATGAATCAAAGCTGCATCTGGAAAGCTCTGCCACACTTGTGGGTTGATGCCACCAGACTGCCGATGCTTCCAGTTCCTGCTACAGGCCTCCAACTACACCCAGAGCCAGGGAAGCCTCCTTTCTCCCAGAGCAAAAAAAAGCTACACCTGTGCCACTTACTGTAAGTTCTGAGTCTTTATTTGCTTTCTGACTTAAAGTAAAAGTAAGTAAAAGTAAAAGTTTGTGTTGAACCTTCTCCCTGCATCTGTGCTTTTCTGTGTTCCCCTGCTCAGTGTACTACAATACAAAAAGGTTTTTTTTTTGATACTGCCACTTGCAAGTATCCCTTTTTGAGGTCAAATATGGATATGATAGGTTCCCAGTCACTCCACCAATTTGTTCTTCTGTGGGAGGGGGTAGCTGTTAAATTCCAATATCTGTTTTAGTATCTAGAAGTCATAACAGAGTCTTACTCTAGCCAGATATACAATAGCCTGATAATTTACTAAACTCCCAGGGGGTTTTAATTTTATAGTGGACCATTGTGGACTCTGTGTACAGGTAAGCTCCTCTCTTAGCTAGACCAATGTAAACAAGGTGGGACCATTGGGAATAGTAGCAAATGCATACACCACTGGTTCTGTCTCAACCTATTTTTTTCAGCAAGTAGACATAACATAACTAGGTGCCTCCACACTTATGATAACTTGCAGGAGGCATTTGGCAGCAGAAGGAGCACCTGTTCACCTGGCTGGAACTCCTAAGGCTGGGTGGCTTGGTGCTGGTCACTTTGTGCAATGTCCATGTGTCCCTGATGATCAGAGGACTTGAACAAACCTGTATGTCTTATACATAATCTATGGTGGAGCAGTAAGGTGAGGGCTGCTCCTCCAAGTGCAAGAGAAGTGTTTAGTTGAAGTTTTTTTTTATGCAAACAGACAATACAAAAGACTACAGGACAGATACACAAAATAACGCCAACCAGTATATATTCTATATATTATACAGAACATTGTGCATAAATAAGATGACTGTATGACTTTAGGACTACAAACCAGTTTACTCACTCTGCGTAGCAGTAACAGAGAAACTCTCCACCATCCTGAGCTGCAGAATCCCCACATCTCCATCTCTCTGTTTGCTCGGAAACATCTAAGAAGTCGACTTTCTCCCAGTTACACACAGAAACCCACTACTCATTTCTCTATCTATCACAACGAAAATCTTCGCGAATACTTTTGGCAATATAGTGTATCTGTGAACACAGGTGCTAGATGGTCAGCACAGGCTCTGAGGACTGGACTTGAGATTCCATCTGGTCCTGCTGCTTTCCTGTTGTTCACTCTCCTGAACGCTCTCCTCACGTCATGCTCAGAGATGATGAACATGTTTCCGGTGTTGGCATTCTTTTCCTGTCTGCAGCCATTAGCATTTGCAATAGCTTTAGCATTAGCATCATTAGATGCAGCCTCAAAGCGAGCGTAGAAGGTGTTCAGCTCATCTGCCAGAGACAAATCCGCATTCGTCATACCGGATGTTGGTGCTTTATATTCAGATATTGTCCCTGCCACAGGCTCCTAGAGTCACTCTGTTGGAGCTGTGACTCTAGCTTTCTCCCTTGCCTTTTTCACTGCTTTCTGAACGTTGTATGACGCGCCCGTGTACGAGTCCATATCACCCGACGCAAGTCCTGCATTGTAGGTGCGAGATCTCAGAGCGTTGCAGATGGTCTTATCCACCCACGGCTTCTGATTGGGAAACGTTCTGATGGTAATTTTTTGCACAACATCATCCGCTAGTTTCCTGATGAATCTCACAACCACTTCCATAAAGACCTCCCTCTGAGCCGAAACTTCCTGCTTGAGCCTTTGTTTATATTTTGGCATGAGGAAGATGGCGGCGTGGTCAGATTTCCCAAACGGGGTGTGAGATTGTGCCTTGTAGCTGTCTTTGACTGTTGTGTAACAGTGGTCCAGTGTCCTTTCACCCCTGGTGGGGCAGGTGATGTGCTGATGAAAGTTTGGCACTGCACGTTTGAGGTTGGTGCTGTTAAAGTCCCCCACCACCATAAGGAACTTTACCCTGGCCCTGAGGTGTTTTCCAGCGACTGGACATTGGTGAGCAGGATGCTAGGTAGAGGTGTGCTCACTATCGTACCTAATGAATCAGCCATCTTGAATCAGCCCAGCTTTGTGGGAACAGTTTGGGGAAGGCCCCTTCCTGTTCCAACATGGCTGCGCATCAGTGCAAAAAGCAAGGTCCATAAATACATGGATGAGTGAATTTGGTACTTTTTTGAACTGGACTGGCCTGCACAGAGTCCTGACCTCAACCCGATAGAACACCTATGGGATGCATTAGAGCGGAGACTGTGAGCCAGGCCTTCTCCTCCTACATCAGTGTCTGACCTCACAAATGCTTTCTAGAGATTTTCATAAACACACTCCTAAACCTTGTGGAAACCCTTCCCAGAAGAGTTATATTACATTCATGTGTATGTAAAGGCAGAGGTCACACAACCTTTGGCAATATAGTGTATTTACATCTCCTTTGAGATAAAACTCTCAAACACAGAAAAAATAAGAAATTAACACATGATGAATTGATTTGTATGTGGTTGTTTTTTTCTATAAATCCACATATTTGTGCTACACATGCTCATATGTGCTATATTCTATAGCATTTTGAACTTAAGAACATTACTGTATCAGTGACATTTATTTATTTGCCAGCATTGACTGTTAGGGGATGACAGACAGAGATGTTAAATAACATGGTAAACTACAGGTTTTATACCTTTAACTGCCATTATAATAATCAGTTTAATAAGATGGATTGTGCTCTTCTGAGTTCTACAATAGAAAGTGTCTAATATGAATGTGCATGGTAGATGATGAAACATGGCAGTGGTCAAATATGACAAAATAAAGTAATTTATTTTGTCATTTTTCCAGGGCAGAAGGGAGAAACATACAGAAGTAGCCTAGCTAGGAGTAAATAAAGTCAGCAGCTGCAACTAATGGGATTACCCCAGTTACCCATGTAAATCTAATCCCATGCACAGGACTCAGATAATGCTTCATTGACTACTACTACACAAATAATTACATATGTTGCTAAATATTAATTAGATATTATAGCTATAGTTCAACACTTTAGATTTATTCTTCTAAGCATCTCACAGGTACTTAGTAGAAAAGAAGATATGTTAAGGACACCATGTCTACCACATTGGATAAGAAATAATAAAGACAATACAACATCAAAAGGGAGAAAAGAAAATAATGTATACTTCAAAATGTAATAAACTGATCTGCACATTCTTTGTTTATATCATACTTTTTTTTTAAATGACTAATTCCGATGTGTTAAAGGTATACTAACCTATATGTATACAACAGCTTCATCGTACCTTGATGTAGATTCTATAAGTCTCTGACAGTTGTCTAGCTCAGATCAGAATGTTACATATACTGTGAATGATACTGTGATACACAGTACATGTGTGCGTGTTTATGTGTCTTTGTCCTAGAAATGTGCCATAAGTGCTTAAATGGCGTGCAATCTGATGACTAAAAACAGGAGCATACAACTTATATTCAGTGGCCACTCGATCTTGAGAGACAATCAGTTGCAGTGATGACTGAGGAGAGATTAGTGAAGAAATAAGAGTAAAGCAGAAACACTTAAACAGAAATTAACATAAAATTATTAAAATGTCTTGCTAGTTTTTTTGTGTGGGAGAAATGAAGTAAGAAAATAATATTTTTTGGTGATAGACTTTTACTCAAAAAGGTTTATTATATTAGTTTATTAGTTATGCAACTAGATAATTATAGTTAATTTCTATTGTATCCTTTCCATGTATAAGATCTGTTTATATTTCAATACATACATTTCAATGCAAAGACTTATATACAGTCTCCTCCCTTCTTCATCTGTATCCCAGATGTCTTCATGATATAGTAAAACAAAATAATTGGCCTTGTTGTTCCAATACTTTTAGAGGGGAAGCTATATAAATATAAGTGATATATATACACCAATCAAGCCATAACATTAAAACACGTGTTCCATATAATGTAGCTCCCACTGATAGACAGCATTAACTTTTTCAGCAGTTTGTGCCACCCTAGTTCTTCTGTGCTATAGGACCATATAGGCTAACCTCTGCATCCCATGAAAACCATTGAATGTTGGGAGCACAAGACCTTGATGCTGGTTCACCAGTTATCCTGCCTTGGACCTCTTTTGTCAGTGCTGATTGGAATTTGCAAACACAGAAATGCATCACAAAAGTTTTGGAACCCTGATTACCCTCTACCAAAGTGATGGAAAGTCCATAGTGTGTTAGGAAAAAATGGTTCACCAAAAATGTGCTCCTCATACAAACATAGCATGTCAGGGCTTGGGCTTGCATGACTGCTTCTGGACCAGCTCACTAATTTTTAATGTAACAGCAAAACAAATTCATAAAGTTTACAGTCTGCCTGCCAAACTCAGAAATGCATTGAACTGGTAGGAAACAAGACAATGACATCACCCTAATTCAGCATACATACTCACTTACTAGGAGAAACTACCCAAAATCAAACAACTGAAAGAAGCCATGATGTAAGCCTGGTAAAGCATCAAAAATAAGAATGCAACAGTTTGGTCACTACAGTGGAATGCTAGCTTGATGCAGCTATTTTAAGCAAGGGATATGCATCCAAATACTAATGATTTAGAACTTTGTTTATATGATTTTTCCTCATTTAAAAATGGAAGGGTCTGTCACCAAATGTGCCAAAAAAATTGTTTAACACATTTAGATGTAAATAACAGGAATTCTTATTCATCTTTTGATCTAAAATCCAAACGTCTTCAGTCTAGAGTGCAGCAGCTTGCAGTAGTAAAAGACAAAATACAGACACAGAGTGAGGCTGAGCTAATGATTAAGAAGATTTTTTTCTTTAGGTGAGGGGAGAGAGAGAGAGGATAGGAGTGCAGAAGGACAATGGATGTGCTAATGTGAAGCATGCTAGTGGATGCTGTGGGCCAGGTAGAGCAGTGCAGAACAGCAGTGGTGGTGTGAGGCCTGAGACTCTCTTATAAGCAGTAGGGGTGGGGACTCTCAGTGCATCACAGAGTGCTGTTGTTGCTGTCACTACCCCTGTTGTCTGAAAGTCATAGGATAGAAATGATCAGCATAACCATAGAGACAAAAGCTGCTTACCTCACTGAGGATGCAGTGCCCTTTTATCCTCTCCCTTCTTCTCTGCAAGGGTGAGGAGCTGCCTTAATTATCTGCTGCCTTTCATGCTGAAACAGGGCTGTCCTGCATCCGAGTGGCAAAGTCTATCTCTGTTGCTGTAGTGGACCCCCACCTGGTGTTGTACCTGAATCAAGAAATCCTTATTTGTGCAATATTTTGTGCCTTAGCTTTTGCCATCCATTAAAGTGGGGCATGGTTTGTGACCAGGGTGAACTATCTGCTTGAGAGGTAGCAATTTATATACTTCTTCCATATATAGGACAGGAATATATTTTTCCCAGTTGAATGTGTGGGAGAGCATGGTCTCTAAAGCACCCATGTTCATGGTGAAGGGACAAAATCTAGGGTCCTATGTACAGACAAAAAATGTGAGTAATTGCTTTAAAATTGGGAACCCCTGCTTCTCTGCCCAGGAGCATCACACCTGGTCCAGTTGTCCCTTTTTTGCTAGGTTATAGGTGTCCATGCATGCAAGTAATGCATGTCATACAAAACAGGCTGCTGCAAACTGTTGGCGTCCTCATCATAGAAGAATCTGGATTGTTGTGGTTGCTTTGTGGATTCTGAAGAGCAGAACCCTTTACTGTCATAGGTTTTGCATCTGGGGCTAGGGCTACCTGTCAGTACCCTTTCAAGAAGTCGAGAGTTTAGATTAACTGGCCTCTCAACAGGTGCTCCACCATGTCATCAATCTGAGGAAGGGGATAACTTTGATACCTGTTTTAAATGGATGCCAAGACATCTATTGCCTTTTGGGACAACCACAGTGGGGCTAGTCTAATAGCTGGCAGACTCTTATATAATGCTGTCTTTTAGCATCTTGTTGACTTCCTCTTTAATACTTTGGCAGCGAGTCTCTGGGACTCAGTCGGGCCACCGCCAGACTACCACTCCTTGATCTTGTGTTGCAATCAATGTGTCAGATCTGATTCCATAGGGAACAGGCCTGTGAACTAATCACCTATCTTCATCACTGATCCGAGATCAGTGAGATCTTTTCCTTTTGGTCTAAGGTACACCTTTGTGCTTCTGGGGAGACAAGACAGGCTGTTTCATGTGGGAGTTCACTGGGCCCACTTGTGGGTTAGGAATTTGCAGTTTGCACTGAGCAGCAAGAAGGGCATCTGGTCACTGGGCTGGAACTTGTAGAGTTAGGCAGGACAGTTGTAGGCCCTTTTCTGTTCTGCTTGTGTCTCCTCCTGCTCCTCACAATGGGAGCCACCAGGTGAATTCACTCCTCTATATTCTGGACATCTTCAATCATTGAGCAGAATGGCGATGACTGCTCTTTCAATGCTTCCTTAGCCATATCTTATGTGGAGCTTAAACAAGGTGAAGCCGCTAGTACTGGCCCTGACTGACTCACCGAGTTAAATGATTCGATTCCGCATATTAACTCATGATTCCTGAGTCTGAGGTCTAAATTAACCTGATTCTTATTTGTCCTATGGCTGCTACCATGCTTTTTTTTATTTTTTTAATGAAAGAGTACATAATAACATAACATACATAACAAAACAGAACATTATATATTATACATTAACATTAATGCAGTTATTAAACATAGCAGAGAAAAAAAAAGTATAAGAAATTAATGTATTAAGAAGACGGCTGCTACCGTGCTCATTGACTGATTCATCTGATTATCAGCGGACTCGCAGACCCGGCTCATCGACTGATTCAGCTGATTCTCAGCGGACTCGCGGAGCTGGGTCATAGGCTGATTCAGCTGATTCTCAGTGGACCCATGGAGCCGGGTCATAGGCTGATTCAGCTGATTCTCAGCGGACTCGTGGAGCCGGGTCATAGGCTGATTCAGCTGATTCTCAGTGGACTGTGAGTGGGCTAGATATTTTAGCAGGTTGATTTTACTACCAGGAGGTTGCATGCTTGTGCCTAATCCTCATTGTGGTATTACAGTAGGCCTCCTTTTATAAGGATGTATGCATTGGGTAAAGCTTGGTCACCCTACTGGTTCTCTTCTTTCTACCAGCTTTGCATGAACAAATGTGGTGCCTAAACCGCACTGACCGTTCAGCACTTGGGATGCAGCAGCACGAGCAGCATGCAACATTTTGTGTGTGTGTGTAGTCCAGAGGCTCACCATCAAATTGGCAACAAATAAACAAATAAATCAAATAAAATGGCATTGCTGTTGTAATTCTTTCATAGGGGACTGTATATGTTGGTGATAGGTGAATCAGAAAACCTTTAAAATCTGTTTTTGACCAGATGTTTTGCAGCTTATTATAATCCTGCACTGATGAGCTGGACAGAGTAAATATGATGCATACAGAGAGATTATGATAATGAGGTTATGAGGGCATTCGGGTGCATGAAAAGATCTCTGGTAATAAACCAGAACTGTCTTGCAATTTTGCTTCAGTGAAACTATCCGTGACATAATTACTGGCGTGTCTGAGTCAATTCCTACTGTTACACAAAGAGGGAGTTAATTTAGCTGTCAGTTTCAAAGCACATGCCTCTCCACCTCTCTGTCTTTCGCGCTCTGTTTCATTGGAACACTGTGTGATGGTTAAGCTTTTGTTCAAATAATTATGTACCAGGGGTGATAAAATGTAGATTTGATGATTTAATAAAGGTTTAATAGAATTATACATTTGTCAGAGCTTTTAAATTGGGGGTTGCAGATGGAGTTATTATAGAAGGCGAACTGATGAAATACTTTTTTTGATAAGCTGATGTCCTATTTGGAAACATCTTTAAAAAAAAATAACTTTTTAAAATGCAAAACTGTGTTCATATCACTCTTCTTACAGTTGCAACTTACATAGAGGATATTTTAAACTGAGCAATGAGAAAGATTCATTAGACTGGGGTTTTTGTAGGTGGCCTGTGTGTTTTGTGAATTGTAGCTCAGGTGCGAACTTGATCTAAAGATCCTCACCACCATTCCTCATGTATGATTACTGGACACATGCCATAAAGTGAACCTTCTAGGACATATAGTTTTAACTGGGGAATTTACAAAAATAGCACTGGTGCTATAAATAACCGACTAGTGAAATAGTTACAGTCTGACATTTGCTATGGCAACAGCAGATTGCTGAACCCATGATGAATTTATGAAGAAATCTTCACCATTAAGTTGGTGGGTGGATTTGTCTCATTTCTATGTTGTTTCTTAGATGTTCTCCATAGCGACCATTGACGCTGACCAGGATAGAGTGATTAGTAAAGATAAATTAATGAATGATGTTTGCACATTTAATGCATCTCTTAGAACATAAGGATGCTTGATATTGACATTGGGGTACATGGGTATATCACGTAAAATAACATAGCACAATGAACAAGTATAATTAGGTCATGCTCTGTAGTTGTTGAACAAATTGTACATAGCTGAAGACTGCAGTCACTTGCTGTATGCCACAACGTGCTCCATGTTACTAGAATACAATATAGAAATATATAATATAATATTATAGCTAATAATAGTGTTGTTCAACTCAAAGAGCTAGAGTTAGAGTCAGTTACACTCAAACACAAAACACACGTTTGCATCATATTCACATACACAGTTGTCAGAATATGGGTCATTGCTGTTTTCACCTCAGGCTGTACTGTGTACAGTGAACACACAATGAATGCTGGGAATCTGATCTGTTTTCCTGCATATGTTCTTTTGATGCTGACCCTGCAGCATTAACACAAGCCTTTTGTTTATGGCAAATGTTTTCAGAGAGAGAGAGAGAGAGAGAGAGAGAGAGGTGCAAGTGAAGACTAAACAGAAGAAAAAGCAGATAATCAGCAAACAGAAGATGGCACTGGTGTATCACTCATTCAAATCAGCCATGCAATGTCAGACAGAGAGCGCAGGAGGAAAAGAGAGGGGGTGTTTATGATGCGATTTCTCTTTGGCTAAGCGTTAAATTCTGAGCTCACATACATCAAAAGTCCAGCATTATGTATCTGTTTAGCATGTGCTATGAAAAATCAAGGAGACACATTACCAGTTGGAAATGAAACCAACAAAAAAGAGCCATAGCTCAAATGTATAGAATGGTGCTACAAAGCTTGTTATAAAGCTACAATATGACAAAATGACTGGTATTTAAATGATACCCCAGTATTAAATATAGTATTCACCATTGTTAATAGCAAAACACAAGACAAAAATGCCTTTGGTCAACCTCCTTTTTTTTAAAAATTTATTTCCAACTTTTAAGAACAGGAAAAAAACTTTAATCTTAAAATCAGAACTAAAGTACAGTACATCCCTGCCATATAACTTCTTATATGAAAACCTAAAAAATCGGGATGTTGCCAAAACTTGGATGCTTCAAGCAAAGAAGCTACTAAAACATAACTCCATTTACAGCATTATTTCATTCATATCATTTATAACTTCATATACAGAAATATATTAATACATGTTAATGCCTTCCACACCTAAACTGCATTTCTTACTAACATTTTTCTTCAATGCTTTAGAAGCATTTAGTTTGAAAATTTTATTCATTTTATTATAAATTTTATCCTCTTTGAGCAATCATTGTGAGGTCAGAGGTCTGATTTTAGATATCATATGTGGTAGAAGCTGAGACTGTATCTGTTTTTCCCAAAGTAAGCTAGTAGTAGGAACTAGAGTTATGTTTGTTTGTGAGTATAATGACTCATTTACAGTCAATGCTATGAATAAACAAACAATTCTTTTAATTTCTACTTTTTATTCACTTTAACAGTAGTGATCTCTGGCTTTTATTCTTTGTCAAGTGATGTAATAATTTACTAAATGAAACCTAGAAAAACAATGTCACTGCCTAAAATATCCTTTTATGGCTTAACATTCAAATCTTCTCCCATGAATCAACAAACCTGGCCATATCTTCAAACAATCTAGTTTACAGTTGCCATGATGGTGCTAAATGCTCCATGCCTCATTAACAACATATAACTATAAGATTATAGGTGTAACATAAGGGAGCATTTAGGGTAACTTAAGTATAATACTGTACAAGGGATAATGTGTTTTTAATTTCACATATACCACAAAGAGATTTTTGATTTTGAATTTCTGATTTTGGTTTAATTTGTAGATGAAAGTGATGTAATTGCATGTAAACAACAAAATATCACTTTGTGTTCACTTATTGAATAAAAGAAATCAACAAAAATGTGTATTTCACCTGAGGAAAAAGGTAGGACACCCTATGCCCTAATACTGTAGCTAGTGTTTCCCCCATTGGCCGAAATAACCTCAGTGAGACGTTTCTTGTAGCATCTACCAGTTTATGACATCGACTGGAAGAAATGCCTCAATGCAGAATTCTTTCAGCTGTGTGATGTTTGTTTCTTGCATGCACAGTCCATTTCAAATCACCCCACAGGATCTCAATAGGATTTAGATCTGGGCTTTGACTTGGCCATTCCAGAATTCTCCATTTTTTACTTTTCAGCCAGTCCTTGATGGATTTACTCGTATGTTTAGGGTCATTGTCATGTTGCAAGGTTCCGCTTTAGCTTCAATTTTATGACAGATGGCCTTAGATGTTCCTCAAGCACCTTCTGATACAATATAGAATTCATAATGGATTCTATGATGGTGAGCTGGCCAGGTCCTGCTGCAGCAAAGCATCCCCAAACCATAACACTTCCACCTCCATGTTTCATAGTTGGTATGAGGTTCATTTGCTGAAATGCTGTATTTGATTTACACCAAACATTCCGTGTTATGGTGTCCAAATAATTCAATTTTAGACTCATCTGTCCAAAATTAAAGTTGTGTAGTCTCCTTCTAATTGTAGATTCATGCACTTTGGTATAAACTGTAGCAAAAGCTCGCTGTAGGTCCCGTGATGATATTTTAAGGTTTTTGGAGATGTCTTTAAGCATCTAGCGATCTGCTCTTTGGAGTGAATTTGCTTGGATGGCCTGACCTGGCCAAGTTTGCAGTTGTTTTAAATGTTCTGGACAGTGGAATGGCTGATTACAATTTTTTTTTTAGATCTTTTTACTGTATATCCCTTACCAGACTCATAAGCATCAACAGTCTTCTTTCAGGAGGCCTCAGAGAGCTCTTTGAGCACCTCAGAGAGATGATACCTCTAACTTCAATTAAGAGCAAATCAAAATGCTCTTTAACAATGTTCTAATAATTTGCACCTGATGTGATACACCTGTAGGTAATTTTATTTATTTTAATTACAAATAAATGTGGGGGTGTCCTTACTTTTTCCGCACAAGAATTTGGATTTTTTTACATTTAAAAAATTACAATTACATTTTACAGATCATTTAAATAAAGACTTTTCTTTGGTTTTATTTGTTTAGTTATATTACTTGAATCTTTCAATATTGTTAAAATGAAGATCAAATGCCCATATGTTTAGCTATGTTAAAAAAAACACAGGCTTTCATGGGGTGTCCTAAGTTTTTCACATGATTGTATATATATAAAACTGTCCCAACATACTGTATATATAAATAGCACACACCTGTCATGAAAGACACTTGTCACAGTTACTGCTTATAGGATGAAAAAGCAAATATTCTCAATAAGGTGTTGTGTTTTAGTTAGCACTGACTCTGCCTAATCAAGTCTATCATACATGGTTTAATGTTACTCATTCTACAAGCCTTTAAACAACCTATAAATCAAACCAGGTAAAATATAAAGGCTGGTTGAGTGTAAAAGGTATTCTTTTGTAATTACACAATTTGCTTCTCAAACCGTGAACATTGGGTAAATGTAAGTACATCCACTGTGGCTCTTTTGGGCACAATATAGTTAGTTAATTATACTTACTACGCTAGCTGTGACTATCAGCTAGTTTAGTAAGTCTAGATAGCTAACTGCCCAGTGCTCAGTGGTGGATTACATGGTCTCAGGTTCTCATAGGGGTGTACATTTTCCCAGGAGGGCACACTTGTAGGGGTTGGATCATCCTGTTGCAATCACTGCCAAGTCAAGTCAAGTAGCTTCATTGTAATTTCAACCACATATAGCTGATGCAATACACAGTGAAATGAAACAACATTTCTCCAGGACCCAGGTGCTACCAAGACAACATACAAAATATGGCTACAAAACAGAAACAACAACACAGAGCTAGGGATAGACAAACATTCTAGCTACATAAAGTGCAACATGTGCAACCAGGTGCAAACAATGAAAGACAAGACAGTTCAGAAACAAAGTACAAAAAACAACACGACAATACAGGACACATAGCGCCAAAAATGTGCAAACAAAAAATCTGCAAACTAGAGAAACTCTAAACAAGTGGTATCTTATATACATATGTTATATATGTTAAATATAACATCTTTTAACATATGTGTTATATACAGCTGCTCAGGATGCAGGAGACAGGTTGTTGGCTTTTCACCAGGCTATTAGCTGTTGTACCTCCTCTCTGTATTCCATCCCTGATCTCCCAGGTGATTGGAGCAGTGATGTATGATTTTCTTTAAAAAGAAGGCAATGTTGACATGTCAGTCATACAATACAGCTCCTGCTAAACATTCAGATGTCTTCTACCACAAATGACAGAGAAGGGCCAGGATAATGGAGAATTGCGGCAATGGTAAAACTCATTTAGTTTCTTGATGTCTGGATGTCCTTCTCTGCTCACCTCAGATTCTTTGGCTTACCCTTATGCTGTGAGGTTAGACGTAGCACATAAGCTTACTTACTTTCCATGATATAGTGGGGTTATGCATTGTCAGCCATGGGGAGCCCAGGACAATATGATTCTGTGTAGAGCCCTAGTTTGCAATTCTACAGAGCACTGTCACTGAGCTTTTGAAGGGAGAAAGGCCAGATGTCTATTTCATCTATTTATATATTTATACTTAAATTTATCTCAAATTGTTGTGGTGGAGGTGCCTGTCATTTTTGCAGGTCCAGATGTATTCCGCTATTGAAGTTGAGATTTGAAGCTGTTTAAATGCTGTGAAATCCAGCAACTGACCTTGATAAGTGAGTGCAGAGCAAAGTTCTTCAACCTTAAAGCTGGATCTATGTTAATAATAAAAGAATAAACAAAGATCAGGGAAAGGTACCAGGGTTAACAATCCAAGGCATTAAAACAAGTACAAGTTCAAGACAAAGAGAAAACAATGTCCAAGCCCTGTTTTCACAGGGACCCTGACAAATCAGAAAACTTTCTTAACTGACTTGAATGAAAGCAATATTTTACAGTAGTTGAAGTGTCCATATGCTTTCTATATACACTGATCAGCCATAACATTATGACCACTGACAAATGCCGTGAATAACACTGACTATCTCCTGATCATGGCACCTGTTAGTGGGTGGGATATATTAGGCAGTAAGTGAACATTTTGTCCTCAAAGTTGATGTGTTTGGAGCACGAAAAATGGGCAAGCGTAAGGATTTGAGCAAGTTTGACAAGGGCCAAATTGTGATGGCTAGACGACTGGATCAGAGCATCTCCAAAACTGCAGCTCTTGTGGGGTGTTCCTGGTCTGTAGAGGTCAGTATCTATCAAAAGTGGTCCAAGGAAGGAACAGTGGTGAACCAGGGACAGGATCATGGATGGCCAAGGCTCTCTGATGCATGTGGGGATCAAAGGCTGGCCTGTGTGATCTGATCCAACAGAACAGCTTCTGTTGCTCAAATTGCTGAAGAAGTTAATGCTGGTTCTGAAAAAATGTGTCAGAATACACAGTGCATTGCAGTTTGTTGTGTATAGGGCTGCATACTGTAGCTTTAGACCATTCAGGGTGCCCATGCTGACCCCTGCGAACCACCGAATGAACCAACAGTGGACACTTGAGCAACAGAACTGGAACATGATGGAAGGTGGCCTGGTCTGATGAATCACATTTTCTATTAAATCACGTGGATGGCCGGGACATGGCTACAGGATGTACTATGGGAAGAAGTCAAGCCGGCGGAGGCAGTGTCATGCTTTGGGCAATGTTCTGCTGGGAAACCTTGGTTCCTGACACTCATGTGGATATTACTGTGACACGTACCACCTACCTAAGCATTGCTACAGACCATGTACACCCTTTCATGGAAACAATATTCCTTGATGGCTGTGGCCTCTTTCGGCAGGATAATGTGCCATGCCACAGAGCAAAAATGGTTCAGGAATGGTTTGATGAGCACAACAATGAGTTTGAGGTGTTGACTTCAAATTCCCCAGATCTCAATTCAGTCGAGCATATGTGGGATGTGCTGGACAAACAAGTCCAATCCATGCAGGCCCCACCTTGTAATTAACAGGAGTTCAGGTTCTGCTGCTAATGTAATGGGACTGCTAATAGGACATAGACACACGTGACACCAAGAACTGCTTTCCAAGATTTATTTCTCCTGCAGAAGACAATAACACAGACAAACAGATTGTCTTCTGGTCTGTCATGCACATCTGACCCCCTCAGCAATGAATAACCGCACTGTCTTGGTCTTTATATATATATATATATATATATATATATATATATATATATATATATATATATATATATATATATATATATCCTCAAAATTATGCAATATGAAGACATTTTCTAGCAAGAGTCATTAGAATTCACAGAAAAACAAACTTCTTTTTTTTTTCTTTCCCAAATTATAATAACAAATCAGTAACGCTTAACACTTTTTCTAACTTAACTATGAGAAATCATGTACAAAACATAAACCAGAGCCATCAGGTGGACCAAGTGAAAAAGGTGCATGTGGTTGGGTGATAAAATATTAATAAAAGAATGACGACTGAAAAAAACATACCTGCAGAAGACAATAACAGACACAGATTGTCTTCTGGTCTGTCATGCACATCTGACCCCTATATACACAAAACAATCATTCACACTGAGAAATGCCGCTAAAATCTCTGCTGAGCTACATTAACATAGCAGTCTGCTGCAGTGCATTTGGCGCCAACAGGTGAAATGAAAACTTCTATAAAACTTACATTAGCCGTCAAAACAACACAAAAATTACATGGTAATGTAATAAAATTGACAGAAAGTAACTTACATTAAATATAACAACAAACATTCATTTTTACAAAGAAAATAGTCAAATAGTGTCAGCAGCATTTCTCATACAACTTACCCTCAGCAATGCATAACCGCACTGTGAGGGGGGAAGGGAAGAGAACTACAGAAACTCAGGGGGTACAAAAAGGGGCGATATGCATCAATATTAGTTCCACAGAAAACAAATAAAAATAACTATAAAAGAAAATGGCTCAGTATGATAAAATTCACAATTTCTAAACAAAATTATTAAATTATAATTATAAAATTCACAACACAATTTGAAAATAATAGTTATTTCACAAACTGCATTTCTAACCCTGTTACACTAACATATTGGTGCCAGATACCACAGCACATCTTCAGGGATCTAGTGGAGTCCATGCTTTGTCGGGTCAGGGCTGTTTTGGTAGCAAAAGGGGACCAACACAATATTAGGCAGGTTGTCATAATGTTATGGCTGATTGGTGTACTTAAAAAAACTATGTTGGGTGCACTCTGGTGGCATGGTGGTTAAGTGTTCATGCTGGATGTGACGTAATTATTAGTTACACTTTGCTACAACCTTGCTAACATCTTTCACAGAAAAAAATTCTATTTAACAGTGGTTCAATGAACCACTGCATTGGTTGCCAATAATGACCTGTTTTTGTTCTACTCATGCAAAGACTGTAAAAAAAAAAAAAAAATCACTTCTGGAGAAATGCTGGTGTTACAATGCTAGGATGACCATGAACAAGCCAAAATTCTGTTTGAGTGCTTTTTACTTTTGTACAACTTTTGTACATTTTACAGCTTTTTAATCAGAATTAAATGGTATTAAGTAAATTGCTGAAAAACCTGGAATTCTTCAAGTCTGACACTTCTGCTGAACATATACTGTATATCCTAAGTCAAAAAGAATGCTAACCTATAGTTCTGACATCTTTTACTCCTGTCTGTTTTCTGTTTCTGTCTGTCTGTTTTCTTGTATCTGTATTTTTAAATCTTTGTTGCATGAGTAAAGCAAATCATTTAAGCGAATCATTTAAGCTACATACTTCAACATTGCATGAAAAAAGAACATATGGGTAGATGTTGACATTGTCTAGGCACCCATCACACATTGGATTTTTTTAAACTCTTTCACCCCTAATAAGATGTGTCTGGTTTCTGAGAGTCAGCAGTGTTGAGCATTTTTCCGATCAACAAAATGCCATTGTGGGGTGGCGGGAATAAATAGGCTGCAGGCATCACACAGTTGTAAAAGAGGAAACAAGTGTTCCATGAAATAGGCTATACACATAAATGTCATCAGCCTTCGATAGTGCAATAGCTCACATCCATTTAAATGGAGATAAGCTCCAAATGCAAAACAGTACAGAAAGTGAAAGTACAGACACAGAACTATGATGGTTAAGTGATATCCATGTGAATCAAAAACACATTTCAGATCTAGTTTTAACAGATGCAGATGGGCTTAGTGCAAAATGCTTTAACAAGGAAACATAGCATTTTAGACATTTTTAACACAATTTGTACAAATTTCAGATTGCATATTTATTTACGTCTGAAGGTAGATATAAGAAATCATTGATATTCATATATATTTACATCTTGCTAGGAAAATGAAAGAAATACCCTAGTGCATGCTTTAGGGTTACTTATATTTACATATATTTGCATAAGACTTTTCCAGTTAATTAAATCGGAGATATGAGTGGATCTACATAGCCCAGTGCACCCTTTTATCAAAGGGATGTAAACTTTACTATTACTCTGGGTGAACTTGAGGGAGCTTTTGTTAAGCCTATGTGATGTTTGTGAAACTGCAGGCATATCTGAACTGAAATTGGTGACTTATTTGCATATTTACACACATGAATCACAATTAAATTCATAGCATTTTGAAAGTGTGGTTAGCCCAAGAATTAGAAAAAGAGAAAATTGTATTTAACATTTTTGAGCATGAAAAAATTCTGTCTCCTGATCTATCCACATCATTTGTGTAGTTACATGGTAACTTTAGAACTATAGATATGGATTTAAAATATATTTATGAAGCATAAATATTCTGAACAATGTGGAATCCATATAAAGGCTTTATCCTTTCTTTCCAAACAACATTATCTCTGAATAATAATCTTAGTTTTCAGGCTCATGATGGCTTGATCTATTAGCACTTCTTTAGTCTTTTTCTTGAGAGACAACAGCATACAGATGCTGACTGGCAGCAATGCCATATGTAACAGTAATTCTAGACCATTTGTTTTCTCTCTTGAGCAATAGCTAATTAAGCAACAAGACACAGCTGCCCAAGAAACAGCTTAGCAGCCAGTTGTCCAATTTGTTTGGTCCTCTGAAATGGGAGGACTATGGGTTTGCTACAAATGCTAGAAAGTAATGTCTAGTTATTTGCTGTTTTAAAATTATTTAGGAACCATTACAGTGCCTTGTACATTTACTCCCCATAAAAGTTTTTGATTAGAGATTGATGTAGAGATTTGTCTCTACATCTAGTTTATGATATTTTTACCTATTCTTTTTGGAAATTTTGCTCAAGCTCTAGTGGAAGTCTAGTTCTACCTGTTGGTAGATTAACAATGTCTCTTGCAGATGGGACCAGGTTTTCTTCTCGGATTGGTTCCCATACATCCTGCCCTCATTCCTGATCAGTTCACTGTTTTTCACACTTTGTGAAATGAAAAACGCCTCTACAACTTGATTTCCACCACCAAGATACAGTAATGTTCTCAGAGTTATATGTAAGGTTGAATTTGGACAGTATTTGGATATTCATTTTGTATACTTCTAAATTATATATAAATTACAAAAATTACATATTCACTGTAGGACCAATAATGTTGTTTTGATCAGAGATACAGTAAAACAAAAACCTGCTTTCTGAAGCACATTCATTTTTATTAATATTTAAAATAACATTTACACAAAACAGACACTTGTTCTTGTTCAAGATCCCTACTTCTAAAGACTAAAACAGCACGCACTTGAAAATTATACACATAAATCATTATCTCAAACAATTATCCCAATACATGCAACTTGGAATTTACAGAACAGGGAACAAACCTGACTTCAGATCAAAAGAAGCATGAGAAAACATGCTACAGAACATTGAGCCATAAATAAATACAGTATATTGCCAAAGGTTTTGGGATGTCTGCCTTTACATGCACGTAAACTTTAATGATGTCCAATTTTTAATCCGTAGGGTTTAATATGGAGTTGGCCCGCCCTTTAAAGCTATAAGGCTTTCCACAAGGTTTAGGAGTGTGTTAATGGAATTTCTGACCATTCCTCTAGAAGTGCATTTTTTTGTATTTATTATTTTTGCACTGTCTTGTCGTTGCTTTGTTTGCACCTAGCTGCACACTTACACTTTATGTGGCTTGGACGAACTTTTGGTCCTAGCTTTGTGTTGTTCCTGTGTTTGATCTTTATGTTGTATGTTTATGTAGCACCAGGTCCTGGAGAAACGTTGTTTTATTTCACTATGTACTGTGTCAGCTATATGTGGTTGAAATGACAATAAAGCTTCTTGAACTCTTGAACTCTTTTGAGGTCTGTAGCTATTGACGCTGCAGAAATTTGGTGACTTTTGCGCATTGTGCGCTTCAGCATACACTAACCACTCTGTGATTTTGATGTTGAGTTGATGTTGTTCCCAATTGCTTCCACTTTGCTATAATACAACTAACAGTTGACCATGGAATATTTAGCAGTGACGAAATTTCACAAGTGGACTTATTGCACAAGTGGCAACCTATCACGATACCCCGCTTGAATTCACTGAGCTCCTGAGAGTGAACCATTATTTTACAAATGTTTGTAGAACCAGTCTGCATGCCTAGGTGCTTGATTTTATACACCTGTGGCCATGGAAGTGATTGTAACACCAGAATTTAATGATTTGAAGTGGTGTCCCAAAACCTTTGGCAATACAAAGTGTATGTTTAATATTTGAAATTAGAGTAGTCACAGCTTGCCAGAAGTAGATCAGAGGGATTAAGATTAGACTAAATTATTTAAAACAAACCAGAATGATTTAAAACAAGCCTGAATTCAGGATCCCTGTGACCAGGAATTTGCCATAAGATCAACATTATTATCCTCAGGAGTAGCCCAGGCATGTAATCTTTTTGCGCCCCCAACCTCATGAATTTAGACAGTGTTTTAGAATGTACAAATGCATGCAAAATTAACCACAAGCTAAAATGTACAATATTCAGTATGGAAATAAATTTTGTTTAATCAAATTTGGACTCAATGTTTTTTTTTAATTTAATATGACTAAAACAGAGCTAAAACATTTCAGAAGATGAAAATATAATTCTACGTGTAATTGTCATACCAGCACCAAAATCCACCAGAAATCCAGAATATAATAATAATAATAATAATAATAATAATAATAATAATCATTATTATTATTATTTATTTTATTTTTTTCCCCTTGCCTTCTAAAGTTTTTGGATTTTGGATTTGCCTATGTCACTCTGTTTTGTTTTGTTTGGTATTGTTTGCCAGTATCTTTTTTAAACAAAAAGCTAACCTGCAACTACATCTGTCTTTGACATCATCACATGGCAATGCTAATATATGTATTCAGATATTTATTTTATATTAATTTAGTATTATAAAAAGTTCTTGCACTTCTCAAATTGCCATTGTAACTTCACATATAATAATTACACATGCAGTGGGGTCTAAAGGTCTGAGAGCACTGAAAATCCTTAATTTTATATACTGTTTTAATACAACAATTTTCATATTACTGAAACAAGTAAAAAGTATTTTTTTTTGGTATACTATGCCCTTTTTGCACACTAGCTGACATGGATTCCAAGATTTTGTGCAAAAATCTTATGATCCATTTCAGTTCAAATGTTTTGGAATATTTTCTGAACACATGCTTTAATATAAGAAATTAGGCATGAGGAAAATCTACAGCAGGTTATGTATGTAACCCGTTCCCTGAGAAGGGAACAAGACACTGTGTCATGACTGACGCTATGTGAATGCTTCTATGGGGAAGTTATGTCTGAAGCTCTGTGTGAAATCATGTTAATTTATTGGCTCGGGTAGGTCATGTGAAGAAGCGGAGCGCACCAGCAAGACCATAAAAGGGCATCTATGTCACATTACTCCAGGTTCTACTTGTTTGAAGGAAGTGCTAGTGGATGCCCTGGGTGCAGCTAGTGACGAAGCCTCTCGTTCCAATCTCAGGGAATCAGGTTGCATACATAACCTGGTATAGGTCCCTTTCAAGGGAACTCTATGCTGCTTCATGGGTAATGTTAGGGGAAAGCCAATACTACTAGATGTTTGTCCCAGGGGTCATGAAAGAGCAGAACCAAACCAGAAGCAGAGCATCATTAGCCCTGTAAGACCCAGGAACCAGGAGTGGGGTCCAGGACCAGTTTATAGAACCTGATAAAGGTGCACGGATCAGACCAACCTGCCACAGCACAAATATCTTGGGGGGAACGCCCCTAGCCAGAGTGCTTGGACAAGGCAATACACCTAGTGGAGTGCACCTCATAAGTCTAGGAGATAGCAACCACTACCCAGCACAATGTGCTGTCTGGGGCCTTGATTGCTTTTGTTGTGGCTGCCAAAGCAAACAAAAATGGAGAGGATTTATACCATGCACTTGAGCAATAGACATAGTGCTAAGAACCCGGACTGGGCACAGCAGGTGCAGTCAGTCATGGGGTGCAGAAAGGCCAGATGACCAGCTTAGCAGAGCCATTTACAGGGTCAGAAACTCCTCAGAGGCTGACTTCATTGGCTGAAAGGGGGCTTGGAGCAGCCCCTCCAGAACCAATGAGAGATCGCAGGAGGGGAGACATGGTCTACATGAAAGACTCTGCCATGTATACCTCAATATAGAGGGTGATAGGTCCTTAGAAATGTGTATCTGTAGGAACTCTAGAACTGTACTAAAAGGGCAGTGAATTAGAATCACCCCTGCACTTGAGAGAGGAGGCTCCTCCTGATGGGAATCTTCCAAAGAGCACCATCCAGAAGGGAAAAGAGAAAGCCACAGGGCACAGTGGGTCATCTCCTAAGAGGCAAAAATAGCCATTTCTGCCTAGCCAATTCCCCAGGCCTCAGCCCATGCCTCAACAGAAAGCCTACTTCCCAATCATGTGCATATTGCTCTCAGTGAGAGAAATCTGCTCTACCTAGCACCAGATCTTGTGGACCAATCTATCCAGAGGGCACAAACACAGGCCACCCTAATGATTGATGAAGGGGATCTCCAAAAGTAGCCCTGACTTTCAGGAGAAGTGTTTCAGTGCTAGAAACTTTGTCCCCATCTTCAGGTAATCTGTGTGCCATGAGAGACAGGCACTCTCCTAAATGCCATGAGGAGGGCAGCTGTCTAGGGCTCTTCCCTAGCCCAAGAGGGGGGGGGGTCCATCGAAAGAGTCCTGCGACAAGGACACGCCCTAAGAGTGGGACCCAAGGTGAGAAACCGGGGGTCTGTCTACATAATAAGGGTATAAAACTCGTGACGCGTAACCCTTGTGACCCTGAAAGGTGTCTCCTGAGCCAGAGTTGATGAAGAAAACAGGTCTAAAATTGGGTGTTGCCCCCATCCTTCTTGGGAACAAAGACATGCCAGATATAAAGCCAGAGGCTTGACCTGGAAGGGGAATGGACTCTACAGCTGCTTTCTCAGATGCAAGAGGAGTTCCTCCTGGAGGAACGTGGTTTGGTCTGTGCCAACAACAGTAAACAGCACACCCTAAAAGAAGGAGAATGAGAGGTAAACTGGATTCTGTTGCCTTTTCCTTGGGTGATGCACCCAGAAGAAGCTTCCACACTGTCAGGTGGTCTGAGAGAGGTGTTGCTATTCTCACCTCACATAGTGCCCTGAAGCAGCAAGTTGGCAGGGGCTAATCCAGTCGATGGTGACACATAAGGAGCAGGAGCATGGGTTGTCATGACTTAACCCTGAAGCACCGGCGGTGGCAGGGTTGGCAGCAGTGGAAATGGTCCTAAAGGGGAATCCCTAAAAACCCTAGCCCTCAGGCATTAGGATTCATTTCTGGCCCACCTGGAGGAGATGGTTGTCTCTTACCTGGGGGACCTGCCCCTAAGCACTGAACAGCCACCCATATTTACATGGGGGGCTTAGGCTGCAATGCTAGCCTTCTTTTTCTGCCTTAGCAGGGCAGGCTGATCTGCTCTCTGTGTCCTCTCTGCCTACCGGCCTAGCCCTAGCTCCTCACTGCAGTGAAGGAAGTACAGGCCCTTAAGAGATATCAGGATGTCTAAAAGAAAGGTTTTGTCCCTTTCTTTTATTTCCGGTATGCATGGAGGTGGAAGGTGGTGTGAAGTCAAGATCAAAGTGGTCAACACTCACCTTTCATCATGCCAATCTATGCTAAGCTTAACAACGGCACATTTGATCACCTCCAGGAGCTTTTCAAACATCACAGAATGTGGTGGCAATTTCACCCCAAATTTTCAATTTGTAATTTCAGCCCACACCTCCATCCTGCCCTCCCACCAAGCTCTATGTGCTGACCTCGCTGCACCCTTGAGTATTGCGGTGGGTGCATGAAGCACCCAGTTCGAGCCACCCAGGCATCTGCTGTACCATGACCCTAATATGAAACTAGTTCTGGTGGCCCTCACTGTCCCAAGACTAGTGGAATACATAGATTCCTGTGCCACCTACGCCCAGTCCCAGACGAGCTGACAGCTCCCTACTGGACTCCTGGAGCCCCTGCTGGTCCCCCACTGACCCTGGTCCCACATGGCAGTCGACTTCATTACCGACCTCTCTAACTCCATGGGCTACCCCATTTTAATTACAAGCCTCACAGCATCCTAGATGTCATGGGGGAAAATTGGGTGAGGGACCTAGTTAGGGACTAGAAAGAACAAAATTCACACTCTTGACCCTCTGCAAAACTCTACACACTAGGCCAGATATCACAAGAGGATTTGCTACAGGCACAAAAACACAATCTTGGCTCTATAATAAGGGTGCTCAGCTAGGGGAATTTGCAATTGAGTTGTCCATACCTGCATTTGATTAATGTTTGGATTGTCTTTCCACTTCTTTAATAAAATGTTTTAAATACACTTGCATCCATCTCACTGCTTCACTCTGGTACAGCTAGAATAAGCTTCAGTTTTTTATGTGCAGCAGTAAAAGATGTTGGTGTGATTACTGACTCCAGCATTTAATTTGAAGTTCAAGATACACTATATTGCCAAATGTATTCGCTCACCCATCCAAATAATCAGAATCAGGTGTTCCAATCACTTCCATGGCCACAGGTGTATAAAATCAAGCACCTAGGCATGCAGACTGTTTTTACAAACATTTGTGAAAGAATGGGTCGCTCTCAGGAGCTCAGTGAATTCCAGCGTGGAACTATGATAGGATGCCACCTGTGCAACAAATCCAGTCGTGAAATTTCCTCGCTCCTAAATATTCCATAGTCAACTGTCAGCTGTATTATAAGAACGTGGAAGTGTTTGGGAATGACAGCAACTCAGCCACGAAGTGGTAGGCCACGTAAACTGACAGAGCGGGGTCAGCGGATGCTGAGGCGCATAATGCGAAAAGGTCGCCAACTTTCTGCAGAGTCAATCACTACAGACCTCCAAACTTCATGTGGCCTTCAGATTAGCTCAAGAACAGTGCGCAGAGAGCTTCATGGAATGGGTTTCCATGGCCGAGCAGCTGCATCCAAGCCATACATCACCAAGTGCAATGCAAAGCGTCGGATGCAGTGGTGTAAAGCACGCTGCCACTGGACTCTAGAGCAGTGGAGACGCGTTCTCTGGAGTGACGAATCGCGCTTCTCCATCTGGCAATCTGATGGACGAGTCTGGGTTTGGCGGTTGCCAGGAGAACGGTACTTGTCTGACTGCATTGTGCCAAGTGTAAAGTTTGGTGGAGGGGGGAATATGGTGTGGGGTTGTTTTTCAGGAGCTGGGCTTGGCCCCTTAGTTCCAGTGAAAGGAACTCTGAATGCTTCAGCATACCAAGACATTTTGGACAATTCCATGCTCCCAACTTTGTGGGAACAGTTTGGAGCTGGCCCCTTCCTCTTCCAACATGACTGTGCACCAGTGCACAAAGCAAGGTCCATAAAGACATGGATGACAGAGTCTGGTGTGGATGAACTTGGCTGGCCTGCACAGAGTCCTGACCTCAACCCGATAGAACACCTTTGGGATGAATTAGAGCGGAGACTGAGAGCCAGGCCTTCTCGTCCAACATCAGTGTGTGACCTCACAAATGTGCTTCTGGAAGAATGGTCAAAAATTCCCATAAACACACTCCTAAACCTTGTGGACAGCCTTCCCAGAAGAGTTGAAGCTATTATAGCTGCAAAGGGTGGACCGACGTCATATTGAACCCTATGGATTAGGTATGGGATGTCACTTAAGTTCATATGCGAGTCAAGGCAGGTGAGCGAATACTTTTGGCAATATAGTGTAGATAACATTGCTAGAATGGCCTTCATTCCATTCAGAAATATTACTTAGATAAGAAATAAAATTTCACTATTTGATGCAGAAAAAATAGTTAATGCTTTTGTTACCTGGTTGGATTATTGCAGTGGCGGACCGTGCATTTCACTCCTAGGCCTTGACTGGTGTCCTTCCTGAATTAATCCACCTCAATACCATCACTATGACCCCCTGACATTTTCTACTCAGCCCTTCACTGCACAATTTGTCATTGATCATAACACACAACCTGTCCAGGCAATGAATGGAAAAAACATTACAGCATTTTCTGGAATGGTTTGCATGAGCCATGTCTCAGTGCAGTCTCTGATTTCTGAAACTGTGTCAGTTTGATCTGATGTCATCCAGTTTGTTGTAAATAGACTAGACATTAGCAAACAATATGCTGAGGATTGGTGTTGACTATGCCCTGGCTTTTAATCAGTTTCTCATGTTTGCTCATTTTCCTCATTGTTATTGCCTCCACAGGAGAGTAAGTCAATTATTTTTCTGTGTTACTCATTAATAAAACTCTGTGGTGTTTCCTCATTGCAGTCTTTATGTAAAATGTAAAAATATGTATGTATATCTACACACTATAACATAACATGAACATTTACTATTACATTATGGATTATACATAATTGCTATGAATCGCACAATGTGTCAAATTGTGTCAATTATCTTTGGGTTAATTTATAATTATCCCATTAACATTTTATTTATATTGCTGTATTTACTATACTTTTATATCTATTACCCAACTTTCACACATAACTCATCTGCACTCAGGGTCAGAATGAAAACAAGGGATTAGTGTTGTATTCTATTGTGTCTATCGTGTCTATTTCCATGTCGATTAAAGTTGACTGTCTTTCAGATCTCTTTGAAGCAAAAAATGTAAAATAATTTTGGTATTAACTTGTAGAAAATGTAATTGTTGGTTGATAAACAAATCCTTTGTTATATAGATTCAAAAACACTTGACAATATTATTAACATGTATACATATGATGTGTATATGCATTCAATGTGTGTTTTAGTGATTTCATTAAAACAAATTATTTTTCATTTCAATAAATTAAGTTCAATTTAGCAATAGAAAATGCATTACTTGTTTTTAAAGCCGCTGCAACTATTTAAGAACAAAGACAAATCAGCAACTAACTGTGAATTTCAAATCTCTCTGAAAACAAAATGGAAGGCACGAAGTCTGCAAGTTCAGCATTACAGCAAGTTCACAGCATCAATAACATTATTTACAAATTCAAAAGTATCTAACAATCTATTTAAAGTATTTAGAGCTTTGCTGTAGCAAAGGCTTTATAGAAGTCAAGAATAAAATTATTGCATCAGAACTGATTTCCTCTATGTAATCTTTATGTTTAGAATTTTATTACTACTGCGATGCCCTTTTTTAAACCATTTGGTGTTTCATTTATATTTATATTTGATATAAACTTTGCTTTTGGAATACTACATTGTAGAAATCAGTTTATAATCAACATTTAAAAGGGTAGGCCATCTATTGCCAGTTAATAATATCCAGATAGTAACTTTGAATGGTTTTGGAATAGGAAATAAATTATTCAATCAATCAAAAAAGGACTGTTCCAAAACTTCCCAAAAAGGGAAAAAAAACCTTTACTGTAAGGCCACAAGACCTGGCAATTTCCCTTTTCAATGATTTTATGGCTTCTTGGATCTCCTGCAAGTTTAAAGATGAATAATTTAAATTCATGAGTAATTTGGGTTATATGATTCTTTACCTGCTGGAATTAAGATTCACTATAATTTATTTGGAAATTGGAGCAATATAAACCTTTATAGAAATTGGTATATAATTTATATTTCTTTTGGATTTTTGCATACAGAATTATTAATCATGAAAGCTTAAATACTTTTTTCAATAAGAATTTTTTTCTAGGGAGAAGTATCTTTTTCTTCTCCTACATTCCATTTTGCTCTTGACCTATCTGTCTAAAGTCAGCTCACTACTAATTGCTTTGGCTTTGTTTGTATGGCTTCTGATTTTAAAAGTTCTATTTTTATTCAGACTGTCTAATTTGGTTAATAATATTTCTTTATTGATTAATTCCTTTTAATATTTTGAACTTCTGATAGCTAAGGATCTGATTCTGAATTTGACAAATTCTCATTACAATGTGAGTGTGTTACTTCTCATAAGAAAATCTCTTGTATCCACATATTCTATTGTTTTCTTGATGTGTCTATAAACTTCTGACAATCGTTAAATGGCCAGACAATGGTGCATACTGATGTTTGATGTCTGTCACATAAGGCAAGTTTAAAATAGGGATAATCAGAAAAAGATGACTTCTACTAGGCTTACTGGTTAATGTCTTATTACTTTGTGTTTAATAATGTCATTGTCTCCCACTTATCCGGAGCTGGGTTGTGTGGGCAGCAGTCTAAGCAGGGATGCCCAGACTTTCCTCTCCCTAGATACATCCTCCAACTCTTCTGGGGGGATTCTGAGGCGTTCCCAGGTCAGCTGAGAGACATAGTTCCTCCAGCATGGGAGACATCCAGGAGGCTTCCAAAACAGATGCCTGAGCCACCTCAACTGGTCCCTTTCGATGTGGAGGAGCAGCGGCTCTACTCCAAGCTCCTCCCAGGTGACAGAGCTCCTTACCCTATCACTAAGGGAGCACCCCGCTACCCTACAGAGGAAACTCATTTCAGCCACTTGTATCCGGGATCTCATCCTTTCGGTCATGACGCAAAGCTCAAACATACTTTGTGTGTATTGTTTCAAATCCAGATGGAAGTAATGGCATACATAAGCAACTTGAAGGCAATCACATCAACTGGTTATAATAGTTTTGACTGAAATTTGGAGCAAATCTGTCAACAGAATTATTATACGGCAATAACCAGTGAGATATTGTTAAATTCTTTTAACTCTTTGATTTTCTTTAAAAGCAAGGCAAAAAGTGCTTTATTAATGTAGTTATGGCCATAAACATTGTATATTATGAATGTGCTGTTACAAGGTAATACCAATAATTACCTATCTTCCTTCAGTGCAGACTAAAACAATTATACCAGCTGAGTTATTAGACCCATGTCTAAAGTATACATGGTCAATTTTGCATCTTTTTCATAAGAGTGTGTCTCCTGTCCAGTACAAAGTTATTGCTTCTTTTGGATTCTAAAAATAAAGCTTTCCTTTTTGTGAGAACTATTAAACCAAATGTGTTGAGAGAAAAGATATTCAGCAAATTAAACTCACTTTTTGCATTATAGCAAAACTTTAAATAATAAATTAACAAAAGCGTGTATGAAAAAATAAATTAAGATAAAAATAGGATACAATGATCAATGATATAAGAACAAACTACTTTAGAACATAGAGGTAAATAAGGCAAATATAATTGCTACAGAGTAAGCATTTAAATATGGGCATGAGCTAAATGATAATGTGACACGGTGGTGTGGTGTTTTTTTATGTGCGGGAAATTAAAAGTTTCCCCCAATAAACCTTAGAAACATTATCATTGCAAATACTGACTACGCCACCCGGGATTAGTTACCCTGGAAAAGACCACAAGACACAGATTCAAGTTCTCCCAACAAGGACCAAGAGATGTGGATATTTTAAAACAAAGATATAAACATCTTTATTACACAGATACAAAATTATCCAACGCAATCATAAATGGACAAGAAGTACCAGAAAAGTACCAAAGTACCAGCAAAAACAAACACTAGTGCCGAAGCATTAGCCCCAAAGCAGTAGCACCGAAGCCAAACGAAAACAACGCAAGAACAAAGTGAAACAAAACAGAAACAAAACAAAAGCAAAGCAGAATAGAATAAAAACAAAACAAAAGCAAAACAGTAGTGCTGAAGCCGCAAGCCAAGCTGTAAGCGATGCAAAGCCGAGGACACACGGAAACGTCAGATGACACCAGGAAGGGTAAATGACTAATTGGGCCCAATTTGAACATTTCCACTTAGGGGGGGACTCACTTTTGTTGCCAATGGTTTAGACATTAATGGCTGTGTGTTGAGTTATTTTGAGGGGACAGCAAATTTACACTGTTATACAGGCTGTACACTCACTACTTTACATTGTAGCAGAGTGTCATTTCTTCAGTGTTGTCACATGAAAAGATATAATAAAATATTTACAAAAATATGAGGGGTGTACTAACTTTTGCGAGATACTGTAGAAGGCTCCAACAGCATAAAATCAATAGCCAAAATTTCATTTGGTTTGGAGGTCAAAAGATGACCCATGAAACTTTGAGCAGGTGGCTGTGTGTCTTTACTAGACTGGCATCGCTCACACTCCCGACACCAAACAGCAATATCGGATGACATACCAGGCCAATAACACCGCTGACACACCAATTCTGCAGTACGCTCTATACCTTGATGTCCATGTTCATTGTGCAACTGAGAAAGAATCTCAGACTTTAATGCCGCAGGCAACAGCAACATTAGGGCTTCCTCCCCACCATTTGGAGAATAGACCCTGAGATAAAATACACCATCCTTCTCCACAAAACGTTCCCATTGATGCAGCAAGGTCAAAGCCATAGTGGACATCTGCTGACACTCCTCTGGCCCAGGACAAGCCTTCCACCTCCAAAAGGGCAAAACCTCGGAAATAACAGGATCTGCTTCAGCAATAAACCAAAATCATCTAGCGAGTGACCAGGGAAGGTAGTAATCATTGATTGTTTTACCTCCACAGACACAACCTCCAGAACCTGCTGCAATGGTTTAGGCACTGCCGTCCCTGCAATTAGTCCACCCATCACTCCACTCTTACGAGGATTCTGTCGAGAAAGGGCATCTGCATTTTTGTTACTTTTCCTAGACCAATAACGGATTTCAAAGTCAAAGGCAGCAAGCTGGGCAGCCCAACGCTGTTCCGTGGCCCCAAGCTTTGCAGTAAACAAGTGGCTAAGGGGATTATTATCTGTAAAAACCACACATTGACTACCCAACAGGTACTCTCTAAACTTTTCGGTCATAGCCCACTTGAGTGCCAAGAACTCCAATATCATGAAGCTGTAGTTTGACATATTGTGCTCAGTGGGTCTCAGACCACGGCTGACATAAGCAATAGGTTGCACCTTACCTTCCTGCTCTTGGGAAAGAACTGCTCCCAGTCCCCCATAACTAGCATCTACCTCCAGGATGAACGGTATGGAAAAATCTTGTCCTGGCCCCATGGCTCAAAGTATTCCTGAAAACAACTTTCAGTAATTGTAGATACCATGGAACCAGTATCAACTAAACAGGATACCGGCACACCACTCATCGACACAACCAAATGTGGGCATGATGACATTAAATTTAACCCCAGACCAAAACTGTCCAGTGAGTCTGAGCCACCATTTTTGGGAATTAGTTTTCTGACAATGAACCTGGGTGAGACCGGCTATTAAACTCCACCCCCTGGTATCTGTTCGAGGTCATGAGGGAGTTAACTGCTGCAACTTCAACATCTCTCTAAGCTCACACATTTCAGATTGTTGAGGAGGACGGTCCCCTCCAGAACATGCTCCAGAACATGGACCCCAATTTGAAACCCATGCACCAGTGGAACAGAATGGCTACGACCTCTCGCTCCTTCTGGTGTGCCCTCACGTTCCTACCTAATAGCTTCACCGTGAACGTCCAGCAATGTAGCAGCAGGTTGGCAATGGACAAACTGCTTCAACTCATGACGCAGTCAAAAACATGCTCAACAAATTGGTCATGTAACAGCACTTCAGCATTCGGCATCTCATCTGGTGACTGCTGCTTAGCCTTCTCCAAGAGGCCCCTTAGAGCAAGGGAGAACTCCAACAATGTCTCCTCCTGCTGCGTCCTAGAAAAAAAAGCTTCCTGTAATGCTATATACGACTGGGAGCACCCATATAAATCTTTTAAAGCAGAAATAACTTTAGCAGGGTCTTCACATTCCTCTATAGACCAATATTTTATCTCTTCTCTTGCTTCTCCTTCTAAATGATCAAACAAAAAGAAGGATTGGTCCACTACTGACAGATGATGAGCCTGAATACAAGCCTGTACTTCTTCAACCCACTCATTAATCCCTATACCAGATTGACCATTAAATTTTGGGCACTTCCTGTCCGTTGGTATAAAAACAAATCGCTCGTTCAAAGCAGGGCCAGCACCAATGGGCTGAGATGGGACTACATACAGACCAGTTAGATTAGAATCATTACTAGGACCTGGTGAACCAACCTCTGCTCTCTCATGTCTCAATTATAAATGATCAGCTCTTAATTGGGCTAGCAGCTCCCTAAGTTCCTGCAGCTCTTCTTCCATGATTCAAAAAGAACACCAAGAAGACTTACCACAAGTTTAAAGAATTTCACTATAGAGGGAACCTTAAAATTCTGAGCCCACATTCTGAACCTTAAAATTCTGAGCCCACTAACCAGCATGGCAGTTTTGCTCCTGTCAACAAAAAAACCCCCACAAAATATCCACATCTCAGATCATGAGTTAAGAGAACTACAGGCCAGCTCCACCTGCTCCACCTGCCTTTGACAATGATGCCTCCATTCCAGATGTGCTGAACAGCTTCTATGCTCGGTTTGAGGCACGTAATGATGTGACAGTGAGCAAGACCCTCCCTTCTTCAGAGGACCAGGTCTCACCACGGCTGACGTGAGGAAAACTCTATGCAGAGTTAACCCACGGAAAGCTGCTGGACCAGACAACATTCCTGGCAGAGTGCTCAGGGAGTGTGCAGAACAGCTAGAGGATGTCTTCACAGACATCTTCAACATCTCCCTGAGCAGCGCCGTTGTCCCAATGTGCCTAAAGTCTACCACCATCATCCTCGTGCTGAAGAAGTCTCCAGTGTCCTGTCTCAATGACTACCGTCCCGTTGCACTCACACCCATTGTCATGAAGTGCTTCGAGATGCTCGTGATGAGGCACATTAAGACCCTGCTGCCACCTTCACTTGACCCCATGCAGTTTGCGTATCGTCCAAATCGCTCCACAGACAATGCCATCAGCACAACCCTCCATCTGGCCTTCACACACCTGGACAATAAAGACACTTACCTACGAATGCTGTTTATTGACTTCAGTTCAGCATTCAATATGATTATTCCTCAGCACCTGATCGAGAAGCTGAGTCTGCTAGGCATCAACACCTCCCTCTGCAATTGAATCCTGGATTTCCTGACTGGGAGACCTCAGTCAGTTCGGATTGGGAACAGCATCTCCAGCACCACCACACTGAATACTGGAGCTCCTCAGGGCTGTGTGCTCAGTCCACTGCTGTTCACTCTGCTGACTCATGACTGTGCAGCAATGCACAGCTCTAATCATATCATCAAGTTCGCTGATGGCACGACTGTGGTGGGTCTCATCAGCAAGAATGATGAGTCTATAGAGAGAATGAATGAGCGTATAGAGAGGAAGTGCAACAACTAGCAGCCTGGTGTAAAGTCAATAACCTGTCTCTGAAGGTCTACAAGACTAAAGAGATAGTTGTTGACTTCAGGAGAGCAAAGAGTGACCATTCTCCACTGAACATCGATGGGTCCATCTTGGATATCATCAAGAGCACCAAATTCCTTGGTGTTCACCTGGCGGAGGACCTCACATGGTCACTCAACACCAGCTCCATCACCAGGAAAGCCCAGCAGCATCTCTACTTCCTGCGAAGGCTGAGGAAGGCTCATCTTCCACCTCCCATCCTGACCACCTTCTACAGAGGGACCATCGAGAGCATCCTGAGCAGCTGCATCACTGCCTGGTTTGGGAATTGCACTGTCTCGGACCGCAAGACCCTTCAACGTATAGTGAGGACAGCTGAGAAGATCATCGGAGTCTCTCTTCCCTCTATCACGGACATTTACTCCACACGCTGCATCCGCAAGGCTAACAGCATTGTGGATGATCCCACACACCCCTCACACACACTCTTCACCCTTCTGCCATCCGGTAAGAGGTAATCAGGCATCTCAACAGAGAACTGAGCTGAGCTAGACACATGCACACACACACACACACACACACACACGTACAACCAAGATCTGATCTCAAAGGAAAACTGAACTGTGCTGGACACAGACACACAAACACATACATAACACACGCGCACGAAAAAAAGAACTGAACTGTGCTGGACAGTCAGACACACACACACACACAAATTATCCTGTTTGCATGCACATGTCACGTTACATTTATATTAATCCTGTTTACATGTATAACTTTAATATCTGCAATCACTGTATATACTGTTCTTTGCACATTGTCTTGTTCATTGCACAAAGTCGGCCTATATGTTGTTTGTCTGCACTGTCTTGTCTTGTCTTGTCTTCCTGTGTACTTCTGTTGTATGTCTAGTTCTTAAAGACTGCACTTTAAGTATAGTTTAATTTTTTAGTTTAATTTTAATTTTTAAATTATAGTTTATTTTTTTTTATCTCTATGTTATAGCTCTATGTTTGTCTGTGTCACTGTTCTTTGTCTGTGTTATGTGTAGCACCTCTGGTCTAGGAGGAACGTTGTTTCACTTCACTGTGTACTGCATCTGCTATATTCAAATTCAAATTGAAATTTTTCAAATTCAAATTTTATTGGTCACATACGAAATCATACACAGTACGACATGTAGTGAAATGCTTTTTATGATTGTCTTACGTAAAAAAGAAAAAGAAAAATTTAAAGTGGACATGAAAAAATAGGGGATATAGTTAAGAATATATAGGGAAAAGTAAGGAAAATTAAATGGTAGAAATCACAAACGAAAATAACTTGAAAGTCAAGTGTCAGATATGCATATGCAAATATATGTCTATGCATGTATATATAGATATACAGGGGTTGGACAATGAAACTGAAACGCCTGGTTTTAGACCACAATAATTCATTAGTATGGTGTAGGGCCTCCTTTTGCGGCCAATACAGCATCAATTCGTCTTGGGAATGACAGATACAAGTCCTGCACAGTGGAAAGAGGGATTTTGAGCCATTCTTCTTGCAGAATAGTGGCCAGGTCACTATGTGATGCTGGTGGAGGAAAACATTTCCTGACTCGCTCCTCCAAAACACCCCAAAGTGGCTCAATAATATTTAGATCTGGTGACTGTGCAGGCCATGGGAGATGTTCAACTTCACTTTCATGTTCATCAAACCACTCTGTCACCAGTCTTGCTGTCTGTATTGGTGCATTATCATCTTGATACACGGCACCGCCTTCAGGATACAATGTTTGAACCATTGGGTGCACATGGTCCTCCAGAATGGTTCGGTAGTCCTTGGCAATGACGCGCCCATCTAGCACAAGTATTGGGCCTAGGGAATGCCATGATATTGCAGCCCAAACATCACTGATCCACCCCCATGCTTCACTCTGGGCATGCAACAGTCTGGGTGGTATGCTTCTTTGGGGCTTCTCCACACCGTAACTCTCCCAGATGTGGGAAAGACAGTGAAGGTGGACTCATCAGAGAACAAAACATGTTTCACATTGTCCACAGCCCAAGATTTTCGCTGCTGGCACCATTGAAACTGACGTTTGGCATTGGCACGAATGACCAAAGGTTTGGCTATAGCAGTCTGGCCATGTACACTGACCCTGTGGAGCTCCCGACAGACAGTTTCGGTGGAAACAGGAGAGTTGAGGTGCACATTTAATTTTGCAGTGAGTTGGGCAGCTGTGGTTTTATGTTTTTTGGATACAATCCGGGTTAGCACCCGGACATCCCTTTCAGACAGCTTCCTCTTGCATCCACAGTTACTCCTGTTGGATGTGGTTCGTCCTTCTTGGTGGTATGCTGACATTACCCTGGATACCGTGGCTCTTGATACATCACAAAGACTTGCTGTCTTAGTCACAGATGCGCCAGCGAGACATGCACCAACAATTTGTCCTCTTTTGAACTCTGATATGTCACCCATAATGTTGTGTGCATTGCAATATTTTAAGCAAAACTGTGCTATTACTCTGCTAATTAAACCTTCACACTCTGCTCTTACTGGTGGAATGTGAAATCAATGAAGATTGGCCACCAGGCTGGTCAATTTTAGCCATGAAACCTCCAACACTAAATTGGCCAGTGTTTCAGTTTCATTGTCCAACCCCTGTATATGCATGTGTATGATTTTAAAGCTGTTGATGGTAAGCTTATTTCGCATGCTAGTTTCCGTCTTTTACAAGCCCAAATGTTAGCTTAACATCTAGCTGTCATTAGTGGTACAGGTCACGACCCAGGAGATTCTGAAATGGCTCAATGTAACTCTATAGCTGATGAAGGAGATAATTGGGCTGTCAAAGAGGGCATGTCCTTGCCTTTTGTGCACAAAACAGCCACTGTATTTTCTGTTTACACATTGTGACTTCATTCTAGATATTGACATATCTTTTCTACAAACACAGGCTAAGAAACAGGATCTTTTGTTGTGGTGGTCTGTGTCAGATAAGGATAGACTTATTTGCTGTCCTCAAGGCAGCATTGCACTCTCCTGCTCTGTCTTGCCATTTCTTGTGCACCGCTTTGATGGTATCTCATGTGCCACACAGAGGGGTGATGAACATCAACAAACAGTTTTAAATTCTCAATATCACTAAAACTGCTACTTGACGTGCGTTTGATTTGTGCTAGAGCTAACATTCTAACTGAGATAACATTCAAGTTCTTTGTGAAATTTGCAGCTTGTAAAAAAGTTGACAACAGTCTAAAACAAGTATCCTAAAAAGTGTCAATATATCTTGAAACAGAATCAGTTAAAAATACTAAAATAGTATTTTTGTGATGTAAAAATTAAACAATAATAAATAATTCAACTTTTAATGTGATATAGCAACCAACAAAATTCAAGTAAAAACAAAGAAAAATGAAATGTTACAATAACCTGGTTGAATGTGTGCACAACCTTTTAAAATAGAGCATATTGCTGTGCTCAGAATTAACCAGACAAATTCAGACTTTTGTTCAAAAGCAATAATCATCAATTGATTTTGACTCCTAAGTGAAAACATAGTTTCAGTAGGATATTTTTTTATTCCTCTAAATGCTGAAGCCATGTTTTTCAAAAAGCTTTGAAAGCATGCATGAGATCTTGCAGTCAAAATATATTGATCAGTGCATCTGCAATTTCTTCTAAGCCAAATAATGACTTGATGTTGTCTGCATGAAGTTGTGAGGGGCTCAATGTCAGCAACAAAATATGGGTTGCGGCTGAACTGTCAGGCCATGTGTTTATTTCCTTAATTTAATCTCCCATTTTTCCCAGACCTCTACACCAAGGTGACAAGGTCTTGGGGAACTCACTAACACATTAACTCTAATTAGTTCGTTTGTGGGACTGCACAGGTATGGAGTGCTGCCAAGGGTGGGAAAGACACTTATGAGCTTATCTCTACCCCTCATCGGCAACATTATGGAGAAAACCTTTTTTTTATCTCTAAGCTGTGTAGGCATACTTCAGCTTTTACAGGAAAAGTCCATGTGGCATCAGGTCAAACTTGTGTGTCACTACGCACCATGGCAGTTTTGCAGACCTACCAGTCTGACCTGCTGTGGGAAATGGATAAAGGGGAGGTATTAGTCCCTGAGGTGGTGGTGGGACTCCACTGGGTTATAGACCTAGCCCTCCATGACACCAAGCACACAGCCAGTGCTATCAGGTATTTGATGGCTGCCATGATTGTCATGGAGAGGCATCAGTGGCTCAATCAAATCCCGGGAGCCAGGGGTTTCTACTAGTTGCTGCTGGCCACACCTAGCTTCCACAGTGAGGAGCAAAAGGTGGGTGTGGCTGCTTGAGCACCCCCCTCACAAAGATAGGAAGGCTGGGCAGCACACTCATGGGCAGCCACATTTGGGGAAGAACAATCATAGTTGTTAGTCATCTCCTGAAGGACTCCCAAAAACAAGATCACCCTGCCGGGGCTGGGGCCTCAGAGGGCGGTCCCCCAGGTTGAGACTGCCAGTATGGCACCTCTCTCAGATCACTTGGCAGCTTTACAATTTCTGCCAAATGTATCTCATGGGTTCCAGATACCATAAAAAAGGGTAGCAGAATCCAATTTGGGGATGAAGCCTACCAATATTGAGTTCTTCCTTTTGGTGTAGCTCTTTCTCCACTCACCTTCACAAAGTGCTTGGGTGCAGCCCTGGCTCCTAACTGGATCTTTGCTCAGTTGAAAGGACTGGGTGCTTGAGGCTGAGTCTGAACTCCAAGAAGAGTGTGCTGTCTATTATTTAGAGAGCCACATTTCTAGAGGTAATTCAGGATTCATCCATGATACAGGCACAACTGTCTCCTATACATGTGAATTTGATCCTCACTCCTATGAAGAGCATCAGGCTAGGCCAAAACTTAATTGTCCAATGGCAAAGAGGTTATTGGGTCTCATTGCTGCAGCAGCTAATGTTATTGCCTTTGGCCCCCTAAACATAAGGCCATTTTAGTTCCTGCTCAGGAGTAGGGGCTTTCACCCTTTCAACCACCCACTCAGAGTTATAAGGGTTACGCATTGTGGACTGTGTACCTTCATTTATGGAAAAGACCTTGGTTTTCTATCATGGGTCATACTCTCTGGGCTTGATACAATCACAAAACAATTTTAACAGGTCCTAAGAATACCTAAGAATGAACTATACATAGAAACCTTGACTAAACAAATGTATTTTCAGCCTAGATTTAAACACTGAGACTGTGTTAGTGCCCTGAACACTAATTGGAAAGCCGTTCCATAACTGTGGGGCTTTGTAAGAAAAAGCTCTGCCCTCTGCTGTAGCCTTTACTACTTGACTTGTACTACCGTATAACCTTTTGATTGAAGTAGGCTTGGCATATCATAAAAAACCAAAACATCACTCAGGTACTGTGGCACGAGACCATTCAGTGCTTAATAGGTCAGTAATAGTATTTTATAATCAGTGCAAAATTTAACTGGGAGCCAATGCACTCCAATAAGATTGGAGTGATGTGTTCATATTTTCTGGTTCTAGTAAGGACTCTAGCTTCTGCATCCTGTTATCTACATGAGCTTCAAATGAGTGTCCAAAGTCAATAATCAAACCAAGATCTTTTATTGCTGCACATGATGAAACAGTGTCAGGACTAATTCTCAGTCAAAGTGCCACAGGAGGATGGTGAACACAATGGAGAGACGCACTAATGTGGGTTAAAAGGTGCAGTATGTTTTAATGAAAGTTCAGACAACAAAAATCCATAAAGAGAGTAAAAAAATCAGGGGGAGACAAAAACCAGTCAAAGAGCTAGAGTCTCACTCGATGGGCTGGTTCCAGAACAACTTAACACCAAGCAAAGAAACTGTGAGACAAAGCCACTTAAATACACCTAACTTAAATAGACACGTGAACACAATAACTCTAATTACAAGAGAGCATGCAGACTAAAAGAGCTCAGAGAAGACCTCTAGTAGTCAAAGACTGGAACAACAGTCCCCAGTACTGAAAAACAGAAAGGCCATCCAGTGTTACTCTGTGATCAGAAAGCTTACTTCTGGCTGCATGTGGTCCTAGTGCGAGCACTTCTGTCTTGTCAGAGTTAAGCAGCAGGAGGTTAGTAAGCATCCACTGTCTAGTGTCCTTTACACATTCTTCAATATTAATAAGCTGATGTCCCTCATGTGGCTTAACTGAAACATAAAGCTGTTTGACATCAACATAATAGTGTAAGCTAATACCATGTTTATGAATAACTGCACCAAGGGCTAGCATATACAGGGTGGGGTGCAAAAACGTCCTTTTTTTGAAGGCAAATGAAAGAAAAATTTTTGCTGATAAACAATTTTTTTTGATAATGAAAGAACATAATTTCAAATTTCAAATTATTCTGTTTTAAACAAAATATCTTGAAGGTGGTGGTCACCATACTCTATGCACTGATGCAACCGATTTCTGACGTTTCCCTCTACACGTTCCAACATGTCCACTGGAATTTGGGCTATTTCCTGCCGAATAACATTCTTCAGTTGAAGCAGGTTTGTGGGGCGATGTTTAAAAACTTTTGCCTTGAGGTATCCCCATAAAAAAAATCACAGGGTGTTAGATCGGGCGAGCACACCGCCCACAGGATGTCACCTCGAATTGAGATGAGCTGTCCGGGGAACATTGCCCTCAAAACTGGGTGGGGCACAGAAACTTCCTTTTCCTTTTTTTGAGGAGGACAATTGAGCAGTTACTGTCAATTCACAGCGGTATGTGGACATGATTCAAATCTTTTTCAAACCGGCTTTTAAAGAAATGAACCTAGGAAATGTCTGGTTCCAACAGGATGGTGCCACGGCCCACACAGACTGAGCTTTGATGCCAGTTTTGAGGGCAATGTTCCCCGGACGACTCATCTCAAGCGCACCGCCCACGGGATGTCACCTTGAATTGAGATGAGCCATCCTGAGGCATCGAAGCTCAGGCTGTGTGGGCCGTGGCACCATTTCAATTCGAGGTGACATCCCATGGGTGGTGTGCCTGCCCAATCTAACACCCTGTGATTTTTTTATGGGGATACCTCAAGACATTTAAACCGCACACACACCTGGTTCTGTGCGAAGTATCATCCCCTTGAAACATACCAAGCATTTTGACTGTTACTGTTTATTCGTGTATGACCTTGCCTGTTTTGACTTCTGATTCTGAATCTCGATTGCTTGATTGTCCGTTTATGATCTTGCCTGTTTTCCCGATGTCTGGTTTTCCCGATCTGGTTTTGAGCTTTGGATTTGTTTGCCTTCATTCAGTGTGACGGGTGTTAAGAGTGTGTATTCATGATTTGAATCAATGTATTTCACTAATGATCCCTCCTTTTGATTTTCATGCATTTAATTTTTTTATTAATTTGTTCATGGGAATGTTATAATTTACTTTTGTATTTTATCTGTGTTATTTTGGGAAAAAGAGTTTTATATTCATTTGACGTCATGATGTAATTTCTGGTTAGCCCACGCTGCTTCCTCAGACAGCGTTGAGTGTGCTGATGAGAGGTAAGCATTTAGCGGTGCTCCTTCAAAATAAGCTATAAAAGTTATCAGAAGTTTTATTAAGTATTTTGTATGGGAAAATAATGTTAAGAGTGTTACAAATGTACTAGGAAGCATTTTATGTGTGGATGGGTGAAATTACTAGTGTTTTTACGGAGTACAGTGGGTTGAGTGTATGTATGTGCGTTAGTAGAACACAGTGATTTTAGCTAATCGACTGACTAGTATCTAATTTGTTCAGGTGGAAAAAAGTCACAGAACAAAGTCATTTCTCATCATTGTACTCTTTCTCTACTTCATCCAGGTATAGTTCCCTGTTCATTTGTTTTTTATTATTCCTGTGTATCAATTTGGTTCTCATTTAAATTCAGGGTTAATCTAAAGTTAGTTACAGAGGATTAAACCATATGATATTGTCATTATATCAAAATAATCAAAATCATATTGTAACAATTTATTTTGCATTGTCGATGTGACATGTTTACATTGTTTTGTTTTGATATGTTGTCATTGTGATGTTTACTGAGACAGCATTGAGCGTGCTGAGGAGAGGTGTAAAAAAATGTACAGAACAAAGTCATTTCTCATCATTGTACTCTTTCTCTACTCCATCCAGCGTTGAGCACACCTGAGGACAGCGTTGACCGTCCTAAGGAGAGTACTGGCACTTCTATATCAATAAACCCTCCATCAGCAACAGTTCCAGTGGTCTGTCTCTTCATTGTACACAGTGCAGAGAGTAATAGTGGCAAGCCAACACCGGTTACAGACACCAGTTTTTGACTATGTCTTTGCCATTGTCTAGCCCAAATAAACCATTTATGGATTCTACACCAAATGCCTCCAGCATATCATTACACAGGGACAGCTTCAAATTGCCTATATTTATTGGTCACGGGACACTTGATCAGAAAAAACATTCACCACGCTATCCTCTTTCTGCATCACACACAGATAAACTGGAGGATAAGGAGAAAAACTTTATCGTCTTGCCTCGCCAGCATCCAATGGCTGAAACTGATGTTACAACAATTTTAGGTTTAACATTTTGTAACACATTACAATTCAAAAGAAATAAAGTAACATTTTGTAACACATTACAATTCAAAATAAATAAATTCTTAAAATTAAAATACAATTACTGGTTGTATGTTGTATAAAGGATGTATAAAATCAATGTTCACACAACCCAGCATAAAAACATTCCCCAAACATCATGCACATCCATAACATGAACATTTTTAGAATAAGGTGAAAGAGAAAATAATAATAATAAAACATATTCAAAATTAGTTCACATACATTAATTCAACCTGTGAAAATGATTTGAGTGATAAAGAATTAAAACATACCTGGAACACGTGGGACACAACATTCACCACGCTATCCTCTTTCTGCATCACACACTGTGCACAAACCACCAATTGATTAGCTCCACGTGCGTCAGATAAAATTCACATAAAACTCACAACATACAGAAATACATATGTATAATCGGTTCAGAACACACCATTTAGCATTTAATGAACTTTAGTCAAATGAACACTGTTAACCGTACCAGATTAACTAGAGGATGAGGAGAAAAACTTTAACGTCTTGCCTCGCCAGCGTCCAATCGCGGTCTGAGGCTGACGCAACTCCTGCACTCCCCAAAGGTACAGAGTGCAACACTGATAAGCTTCCCACTAAAACAATACACCACAATTAAAGTTCCTACACACAATAATATTGAATGATCTGTGTAGGTATTTAATACATAACAATTGTTTTTTAGCTCCACAGAAAACAGTTTTGGGAAGTTCATCGCAAAATATACAATAAAATTAATATTTCTCTTCCCAACTGGTTACATGTGCTTAGGATCGTTGTCCTCTTGGAAGATGAACTGTTGCCCCAGGCTGAGGTCCAGAGCACTCTGGAGCAGGTTTTCATCAAGGATGTCTCTGTACATTGCTACATTCATCGTTCCCTTGATCCTGACTAGTGTAGCAGGGGTATGTTGTTACACAAGATTATAAATTTTAGTTATTTAATTAATTAATTTATTTTTTAATTATTATTTGTAAGGGGGTATTTTATTTTGAAAGAAGGTTGTGCACTCTTATTAAAGGTAACAGTCACAGTATGCGTGTTGGCCGAAGTCATACATAGGTGAGAGGTTCAAATCACAGCGGAATCTGAGTTTGTCCTCTTTCCTGCAATGTCACTACACTGTAAAATCCGATTAGTTAACCTTACTTGAAAAAAGCATGCAAACCGGTTGCACTTAAAATAATGAGTACAGTAGAATTGGGTATTGTATGTTCTGGTAACTAATGCTTACAAAGTAAAATATACTTATATCCAAGTTACTGTAACTAAGAGAAACCAGTACAAAGTACTTGGCAATTTGCTTAATGTGCACTATTGGGTAAGTACAGTATAGAGTACTCAGAAGTACCAGTTCAGTATACTAACTTGCATGATGTAAACTTTACTGTTGTGTGTATTCCAAATAACACAATTATGTAAGTTAAGCTAACTGAAGTGAAAATTTCCTGTAACTGAGGTTTTCTAGTTTTATTTACTTTAAGAGCAGTCAGATTTACTTCATAGAAGCATGCAAACTACACTAAAATGTATCCCTTTTAATGCAACAGTAAATAAAGGCCTTGTTTTAGCTGCAAATAATAACATTCAGTAAAACATTAAATTTGGTAATAAATAATTAGACTGTAATTAGACTGTCACTAATTAATGTAGTGAAGGTCTACTTTGTAAGGAATATCTATATTTAAAACATGAAAAAATGCCTGCCAACTCACTATAATTTATAGTGTAAATTTATATATAAATATAGTGGAGTATAGGTAAAAATACATATGTAACACACAATCACATTACAGTTAGAACAGGTTTATTTCTCAAACCTGTAATTTTCACACCACAGGTTTAAAACATTTGCATCTGTTACAACAGTCAGGAATGTGGCCAATAACAAAAGCAAAATTAAAAACTTTTTACTTATCAGACAATAACAACTGACACTACTCTCATACACATAAGCAACATAGTGCCAAACCATTAATAACCATAACCATCACTCAGTCAATCAAATGCACTTTTCGTGATGCTTTTAACCAAACCTTTTGTAACCTTTCACCTGCAGTTGCGAAGTGCTGTGTGTGCAGCAGGATTGCAAGAACAATTATAATTGTTATAAGAACAGTTATAGTGGATTAGTCTGAGCATAAGGCATTTAAAAACCTCTATGTAACTGCAGCGAGTGTTTTTTGCTATTAACACAATAATAGCAACAGCTCAAATTCTCAACAGGAGATTTTTTATAGTTTGGAGTCTTGGGGGGAGTTTGTTCTCTACCAGCCTAAGCATCACTCTCTGGATGAAGTTTAACATGTTTCTCATGGCCCTTGGGTGTTCAAGGTGGAGAGCATAAGACAGGCCAAACAAAAGTGCTTGTGGTAGGTTTGTGAGATTTTCCATCACAATACCTCTTTCCAGAATGATGGCAGTTAATAGTGGGTTTAAGTGGAGATGACTTGAAGACACAGGTGCATCTTCGCCGACAACAGTCAGCAAGCCAACAGTCACCTGTGCCCAGCCCTCATTATCGTTTGAATCCTGTATGACACAAAAACTCCATTACAACAGTGAAATATTATCTATCTGTCCTGCCTACACAGCCTTCAAGTCTTGTTCATTAATTTTTCATTAATTTCACTGCATCAACACATGGGCCATGGATAATTTTTACTGTACACAAAAAGACTCCTGCTGCCAATCTTCCACCCCTGTCAGCCAGCTGGATTGAACCCAGGACATTCTTGCTGTGAGGGACCAGAACTACCCAATGCACCACCGTGCTCCCTTCTAGTACTGAACTCACAGGGACATATTCTATATTCTTATTTTTCTGTAACTGCGTGAGAACTTACAAAGGCAGTGTTGTAGAAGTTACTCAGATCATCACCAAGTAGTATTGGAAGGCCTCTGAGAACAAGGGTACGTAGTGCTGTCACATCTGGCTTCTAGAGGAAATAACAAATTAAGTTCAGGATAATACAACATTACAATATGAACACAAAAGTATACATGAAAAGAGTTTCATCTAAATGTTTTTTTTTTTTTGTGGAGAGAAGTCATTTCCAAATCTATTACACAGTTTATTAGGAGGAAAGGACCTAGTGTTTTAACAGTACTGCAAGTTGCCAATTCTTAACATACAGTATTTATGCTCGTTCAACAAAAAAATAACATTAAGAACCCTCTAGAAGACTTATGCCTGAATCAATCTGCTGCACAATTTCAGCTAATTTCTCTCCAACACTTCCTTTCTTGGACTTGAAGATATTGACAAAGTGTGATGTGAAGTGGTCCAACGCATCAAAAAAGTCATTTTCTAGATTTGTGGTGGCAAGCTTGTTGAACTCTGCATATACCTGCAATGCACAGCAAAAACACACAAAAAACATGTGACTAGACTGGCATTTATTATGGGTGTAAACAAAAAAAGTATATAAGTGTCAGTTCTTACTTGTCTCTCTGAAAAAAGGACAGGCCACTGCTCCTTCAAGGTTTTCGCTGGAGGTCCGGCCTCTACAATCTCCTGTCTCCACAGTGGGAAGGTCTGATCCATCTTTGAAGCAGTAACAGTTCCACTGTGGTTCCATTTTTTCATTTCTTCAACCAGAAGCTTTCTTTCAGCCTCTAGTCCATCTTCATTCTGCCCCTCAGGTAGGTTAGATAAGTAATTCACATCATACCTTTTTGGTCTTTTGAGGCCTTTTGATGCCATTTGTGGGGTGCACTTTATCCGTGTTTATTGCAACCTCTGCACATCCAGCTTTTCTCAGGTTAGTGTGATAGTTTCTAATTTTGTACATCAAACTGTTCTTCCAGCCAGAGCACCCATCTGGTGAGCCTGGTTCCCTCAGACAGGGATATTTTGTTATGAGTGCTAATGCCACAGAACGACATCGTTCTTCATTTGGATAGGCGTCAAATTTGTAGATCTCCTCAGCAAGTTTTTCCAAAATACCATGCTTCATGTCTCTTGGTACATTCAGGTATGTACAGTCTCGTAAAAACAGAAGATTTGCCTGTCTCAGTCTGAATTCCACATCAACTGGGAAATTTGGAATGTCAAAAAATTCTGGCCATTGCTCTTGACTTGTTGAGGAGCTTGGTGTCAACAGAATCTCTGTATCATCTGAGGAGACTCCAGATAGACTGGGGGTGGAGGTAGGTATCACTATCAGTGTCACCAATGGTATGACCTTGACATTAGCTTTTGTAGGTGGCAAATCTTTCACATCATCAAGGTTGCAGAGGGAATTATCAAAGTCAGGATCTTCATACATGAGAGAAAAGTCATCCTTGAGCTTGCAATTTTCTTTAACTATTATGTAAAGTTCTTCAACTGTTTCTGGTTTCCCATCTAGTGAGACTTTATGTATATCCTGTTCATTTACAAAAATTCTTAGTTTATAGCATCCCATGGTCCTAGAGAGAGCAGACATAACTTTAGTGCCAATTTCACATGCAATCATTCAGCATAATATATAACGCTTCAGTATCACATACACATTGCCCTTTATTCGATAGGAGGATAAGGGGAAAGGATCATGCCCCACTGAAGCACAACTCATAAGCACGTAAGTGTTCAACATACCATGAAGTCAAAAGCCTACAGACCAACAGGATTTCTGTATTAATAACAATATGTGCTATTTGCTGGAACTCTGGAAGACCTGCACAAGTTCCAACTGAAATGATCATATCTGCACTGTATTTTACACCATCAACACAAGCAAAAGATGCAACCAACACCATACTTTGTTTGGCATTATGCTGTCGTAGGGAGTTCTGAACATTTTCAGGGAAAGATGTAATCATAACTGACCTCACTTTATCAGTTTCTTGAAGAATGATGATGAATCCAAATGGAAGGCCATAATTTTCTGGTGTCTTACAGCTAAGGTTTTTTGTAAATTCTTAAAATTGCGAGTGTCATGCACAACCTTTTAAAAAAAACTGTGCTTCCCTTCAAAACGCATTGTCCACACATCTACTAGTGGGCCAAAGATTTTTATCATTTGAGGGTAGTGTTCAATAAAATGATGTTTTGGACAAAGTTTGTAGGTTGGAAATGTTTGCTGAAGTAACTCTCTATGTTCTGAGATTTTGCATTCCAGGAAGTGTATTAACTCAACAGTAAAGTGTGAGGACCTCACTACCTCTAGTATATCTTTTAGAAGCATAAGTATCTCCCATGTCTGGTCTCCCTCTGGGATATTGTGTCCTATCATAAATGGAAGGAGCCTCAGGAGAGACCAGTTTTCATGGCCATTGCCCCTGATAGTTCTCTTGGAGATGTGAGTCTTTGGAATTATTTGTGGTTGGTCAGCTTTATCAGAAAATGTGTAAGGAAACTGTTTAATGGCCTTATTCAGAGAGTCCAAAGAAATAAACCGCTTGGTAACCAAATCCTGAAGACACAGTGACAGTTCTGCTGGCACAATACCCTCCAAAAAGTCATGCAGGATGTCTGGTGGAAAACCATCGACCACATGAAAGTATCTCAGATTTTCACTGAATAGACACGCTCTTTTAACACCATGATGTCTGGCCATAGCAGGGTCATGTACAACATCTTGTACATGTCTGTCATGATTCTCTCTTGTCTTTAAATGGAGTAGACCTGATCTGACCTCCTTATCCTGTATGTCATGTTGTTTACAAATACAAAACCGACAAAAGTAATCGGCTGCAAAATTCTCCTGGAATCCTGTCACAGAGTGAGCCCCCAAGTTGTCTGCTGCTACATAAAACACAGTGCCTTTAACACTTTCTGCTAGTTGTTCAACATAAACACCATGTTCTCTAGGGTTGTAAGATTCTGAATGAGGGGTCGATGGATTTCTGCATAGCCATGTTCCTTCACAGTATTAACCTTACACAAATGTGCATGTTGTATGGAGTGCAGAGCTGACCGATATTTGCAATCAAGGTTAGCAAGCACCCAATATACTGCCATAGCTTGTGCTTTTTCTTGGATGTTCCCAATGGATTAGCCACTTCAAAATCATCTATATATAGCCCAAGAGTAATCCTAAACTCTTCTACATTCAGAACATTTTCTTTGAAGTGAGAGCCATCTCTGAATGAGAGGTATCCTTCTGATGAAAGAAGTACCACTTCTGTACTCTTCATGTACTACCTCTGTCAAGGCAGAATTCAACTGGCATAACAACTGGAAATTCTTGCTGAAAATAAGATGCTCTCCTGCTAGCTGTTGACAGGGATCCTCCTGTATAGGTGAACTTAAGCAAGACATTACTTTGTGTAACTACATTTACAATATCATTCATTATGGTATCATCCACATCGCCACAATGCTGACTGATGATCTTCTGGACTACACTTTGCATTAGCGGCCTTGAAAGTAAATGGATCTGGTTGATCTGCTGTGTAACTTCTTGTACAGTGATTTCAGATATGTGCAGGACTGTCTGCATTTTTAAAAACAGAACAGCGAGGTTATGTTACAGCTGAGTTTCCAAGTCCTGTGTGTCACCCAAAGACTCCTCATACTCAATCACCTTTGGCACAACCAGATTTGTGTGGAAAATCTTTTATTACTAACATTAAAATAATACAATGCAGAGGACCAACCCCAACACTAGTCTCCCAGATCCTGCTGCTGAAAAACATCCTTACAGCTGCCACCACCATGCTTCACTGTAGAGATGCTACTGGCCAGGTGATGAGCAGTGCCCGGTTTCCTCCAGACATGACGCTTGCCATTCAGGCCAAAGAGTTCAATCTTTGTTGCATCAGACCAGAGAATTTTGTTTCTCATGGTCTGAGAGTGCTTCTGGTGCCTTTTTCTGAGGAGTGGCTTCCATCTGGCCACTCTACCATACAGGCCTGTTTGGTGTACTGTTGCAGAGATGGTTGTTCTTCTGGAAGGTTCTCCTCTCTCCACAGAGAAAAACTGGAGCTCTTTCATAGTGACCATTCAGGTTTTTGGTCACCTCCCTAACTAAGGCCTTCTCCCCCTGATCACTTAGTGTGTCACGAGTGAGAAATGTGTTAGTTCCTAAGCCCCTAACATTTTGATTAATATGTGTATAGATATACACTTTTTATTATTATATATATAATGTGTATGTATGTTGTAAAGTGTGTGTGTGTGTGTGTGTCCTCTTTTCTGCAATGTCACTAGAGAGGAGAGGCAAAAGTGAAACTGTTGCAGATAACAGTGCTTGTCTGTTTGTGTATTTTACCACACAGAGAGGAGAGAGAGGAGGCACTGCAATTAAATCACCTTTGGCACAACCAGATTTGTGTGGAAAATCTTTTATTACTAACGTTAAAACATCTCTCTTCGTACCGGTCGACAACTGTGCCCACTGCATCACTGAACAGGCCCTGAGTTAAAATTGGGTTTCTAGGAGAAAGGACTTATCTCTGTCCTTAATTCCTGTTAAGTTAAGCCACAGGTTCCTCTCTGTGGTGAATAACGCAGTCAGAGATTGGCCTATGGCATGGGCCCTCTGCTTCGTGGCATGGAGCGTGAGATCTGGGGCTCTGCGTAGCTCAGAGACTGTCTTGCCACAAATCCCTCTCCACAGTCAAGTTCCTTCAGCAGGTCAGCTTGGTAGCAGGCAGCTTGGCCTGCTGCCACGTTGTCGTTACCCACAAGGGCTGAGGTGACTCTACATGGCTTAGAAGGGAGTGCAGACTTACTCCATGCTGGCAATGTAGGGGAGAGATTGTAAGCTTCTATTCAACCCTGGGCATGGCTGCATACCCATGATTTTCAAGTCCGTTGATGGCTGAATAATTAGAGGAGGCCAAGGAACAAGGCTTGCATAATAAGGATTCCTCTATGACCTCGATACCTCAGCATGGAGGTCGGGGAAAAACATCAATCGTCTGTGTGTGTGTGGGGAGGTGCGTTATGGGTTGGCCTGAAGTCAGGAAGCGATTGTCAAGCTTAGAGAGAACGGTGCTAACTTCCTCTTCAGGCCAGTTTACATTAAATTTAAAAACAGAGCACATTAAAACATCTAGGAGCTCCTCGAATGCCACTGACTATGCTGGCAGATTATTGGGATATTGGAGTCAGTGGGGAGGACAAGGGAAATGGAAGGACCCGTCTCTTGTTCCTCTTCTGCCAACTCAACCAGCGAACCCCATGATCTAAGCCACTGTGCCGCCTTGGTGGATGCAGGACTCAAGCCACGAGGTGCAGAAGCTAATCAAACAGCAATGCACGCAGCTGGCTCCTTCAAGAGCCAACCGGACATGCTCTTCTCCCAAACAAACAACGCAAAGAGCAATTGTCTCATCCTCCGTTATAAAATGGGGGCATGAATTCACACACCTTTTAAAATTTGTGCTCGCCATAATATCTTTCTTTTTTTTCCTCCTAGTCTTTTAAATATCTTCTTTTTCCTTAGTCTAGTTAGACAGGGAAAAGTTTAAGTAAAGTTTGTGCAGCCATAGATGGAGCTTTCAACAAGGTTCAAAAAGAAACACAACCAAAGCACTTTTAGACAAGGGCATTAACTAAAATGCTGTAAATGTAAATTATAAATATTTTATACTTTTAGATACTACAGGTAGAAATTGAGTGGTGTTCTTTCCAGGGGAGTCTGTTGTTATTTCAAGGGCAAATCTGTAATACAAATTGTAAAGGTGCTGATAAATTAGTTTTGTTATTAATTTAAAAACAACCCTTTGGGTGACAAAGTGTCATTGCTGCAGAACAGTTCCAGGGTCCCATTTTGAGAGTTTAATGTGCATGTATATTGGGTGTGCCCTAATTGACATCCTAGCGTTAAGTATCCTCTCCTCTCCTCTCCTCTCCTCTCCTCTCCTCTCCTCTCCTCTCCTTTCCTTGCAACCAATGTACCCAGGATATGCTCCTGATACACTGTGGCCCTGATTGTTTTATATTACTCATTAATCTCTTTTTCATCCTGTCTGTGGCTGATAGAAAAAGAAAGGACATCCATGTCATTGTATCCTCAATTCCAGTTTAGATTTACGGCAAGTGATGAATTCTTGTGCACATGATTAATTCATGCAGGTTAAAGGATAGGGAACGATGGGGAAATTAATTCTTCCATTCCCAAATGCATATTTGCCACTTTGGGAGCAGCATTTGGAGGTAAATCACCATAGTCAGATTTCCACATCTTAATTTTTAATGCCCATGGATGCCAGAACAACAAAATTGCATGTTTTGCATAAACCAGAAGCAATGATAGGAATAAACTGTGATACTTAATCTTATTTAAAATGCACAAATTTACCATGACAGCATCCTCAGCCTGGCATGTAGACTAAATTAGATGGTTTGATTGTTTAGGTAATGTATACAATTTAGCATCTAGCATCTGGTTAGCCTTAGTATAATTTTCATCAGTTTAATTTTTTCATAGTTCTTATGCTGAAGTAAAATATTGGCATGAATAATGTTCATGAAAACAGAAAGAATGAATAATCCTAGGGGGAGCTGTGGCTTATTCCAATGCTCATTAATCATAATTATGCCATCAAAATGCATGGGGAGCTTTCGAATATTAGGATGAGTGTGTTGATATTGCTCAAGCCCTCAGGTCAGTCCACTTGATGGGTGTCAGGGGCTCAGTTGCTAATTACATCTGACTAGAAATTGGATGCCTGGCTCAAGTGATGGCAAATCTAAGACTTAAAAAATTATGCCTGAAGAAGCCCAGTTAAACTTTACATTAGCATGCCTTCTTCAATAGACAAGGCAAGATACCTTGATTCCAATTAATCACTCCTTAATTTCACTCTTTTTCTTTGTGTCTCAGGATGGATAGTTTTCTTATCAGTTACCCAGGGAGTATATTATACAAAAAATAACAGATGTGCAGTTTACATCTAAACAACATAAATTTTTCTAATTGTGAGGAAATCATCCAAGGTCATATTTGACTGATTTGTCTTTTATCTGAACTTACACAGTACTTACTCCCTCCTGGCTAGCTTTGATGTTAGGCAGATGTCCTTCAATATTCTCCTGTGCTGAGTGTTGAGTAATGGGTGATTTTTGGATGTCAGCAACAAAATGATGTAGCGAATCTAGCTCAAAATTTAAATATTTAAGTGTAATTATAACTGGTTATAATTAATTATAAATATTCAAATTGGGGTTTTAGAACTAACTGTCAGAGAATCAATAACACAATTATTTGATTTGTTCGTCCAGCGAACAGACAGTATAATTATGCATTAATTCCATGGAAAGTTATCTTCCTGGCCAAGAAAGAATAACTACTTTATAAAGTACTAGCTGTAATTTAGCACATAGCAAGAGCAATGTTCAGGGACCCCGAAATTGTGAGCAAAGCACAGAGACAATCACTCGTGAATAAAATGCATTTAATAAAACAAAAACACACAACACATACTAACTATGACACACATAAATAAAAGACAGGATAAGGATTACAGAGAGGGGATAAGTAGGCAAAGAGAGCTTGAGATTAAGGAAGGGAATACGGAGGAAATCAGAACAAGAGAGAGAGAGAGTGAGAGAGAGAGAGATAGAGATAAGGAAACAGAGAAGAGATCAAATATGGCAAGTTTCAGATCAAGTTTTGGTTACCACGTGTGAGAATCGTCAAGGTAATTAGGATTCGCCTTAATAAAGGGGCTTCAGCTTAAAATTGCGGATCTAAAATGATTAATAGCTTTTACTTGCATTGGTTCGTTGACAAAGCGTCTTGATGTAGTGGATCAAGGAGGTTCGGAGATTCTAAGTCCTCGGAGTAAGCGAGAGATTCTGTTGGAACAAAAAAGGTTTCAGTGGTGCAAAGTTCTTCGATTGAAGCTGCCGGCAAAGTCTCAAGAGAAAGTGAAAGTCTTGTCCCGAAGAAAGATCGCCGTCGAGTTGGGCGACGATAGAAGAGGTCGTGCCGGGAAGAAAAGGCGCACAGGGGCCCCCCCCGACTGCAGAGCGGAGAGGGGGTTGGCCCCCGTGGGGCCAAGCCGAGCTGAGCGGAAGCTCAGAAGCTCAAAGCTAAAAAAAAGCTAAAAAAGCTGGGTGCTTAGGGTTTTTATTGATCCCTTGGTCGCGCCCAGTTTTTCAGAGTGACCAATCCAATACCTGAAACTTTTGGAGGGAAAAGTTTCTTTGTCTCCGCTTGGTCACTCATTTGCATACTTTATGGTGAAGTCAGGAATGGATAAAGTTTCAATTAAAGTATCGTAGGTTCATATTATGTACTTGGTTGACCACATGGCCTACACTATTGCTTATAAAAGTAAAAGCGGATCATTTTGATAATAGACATGAAAGAAACAGTATGAGAGGAAAGGAAACTGGGTATAAGCAATTAAAACATACATTCTTATCTTATAAAACATGTTCTATTTCATGAAAACACAGAACACAGGTCATGAGTGGTAATACAACCATAGAAATATAAAGGCAAAAGGGGAATACATATACAAGTGTGTTAGGCATGGGTCAGGTAGGGTTTTACTATTGAAAGTTGAATAAAGGAACTCTCCTTATGTGTGTGTGTGGGGGGGGGGTAAAACTGCTAGGCGCCGGGTGATTTGCATGTTAAGGTCACAAGTTGATGGGAAGTTCCAGAGGTGTGAGGCTGGGCTATCAATACTGATGGTCTCCAGAACTCCAACATTCATGGAGGCAGAATTCCTCCTTTGTCTCCAGTCTCGTTGGGGGGGTCATTGGTTATCCAGAGCCATCAGACATCCCGGAGCCTGGCTCCCATGAGTTACAGCATGTCGGTTGAGGTATAATGAAACGACTATAAGTAGTGATAGCTCAGTTGTGAGCTGTGTAATAGTTAATTGAGTTTTTGAGAAGGATGCAATGGACCCCATGAGCAAGTGAGCCAACCTGGAGACGCTACAATGAATAGGTTGACATTTATAACACACAAAAAATAAAATGTCAAAAAGCCTGTGCATTACCAGTTATTAGAAAAAATGCTGCTATAATGTTATCCCCTGAATAGTTTGCAAGTAACACATACTGTATATTCACTGTTCATCCAAATTTTTATGTGCTTGAATTTTGCATCAGCAGTTTTTTTCTCCATTATTATTATCAACCTAGATCATCATTTCAACTCTGCTGATATAATCTGACTAATCTTAGGTTATTCATTTAACCCAACTTTTGGGTTAAATAAACTGCTATTACAATAATTCTATTAAAAATTCACTTGTGTGGAATTATTATTTTACATACAGAAACACATTATTATTTAATACACAAGATTTCCAATATAGCTACATAAGTAAATCAATATCTCATATGTATCTCTGACCCTAAAACTATACTTTCCATTGGCTAATGAAATTCACACATGATCAAGAATAACTTAAAAATTAAATAAAAAAAAATACATCAAATGTCACAAATTACAAACAAACAAACCAACCAAACAAAAACAAAAAAAAAACATGAAAGAACATTTTTTATTAGAAAATTTCAGGATGCATTCATATATGCCTATAATAATTTATGCCAGCATCATTTTGTTACTGCAAGGGGAAAATGATTTTACAGTACAGTATTCATCTAAGCAAACAATAACTGGAAAAAAGTTACTGCTACTGCTAGTTACTGTTATGAATTTTGCAGATGCTATACACACAGGAAATACAGTACTTTATAGGTAAAAGGTGGATACAATCTCCATTCTAGTAGCCATGTACAATAGTCAGCCTGACACCCATCACACTTGACACCAGTTAGCGACAACAAAAGACCAATAGCACTGCTGCCAAAGCAGCATCGTAGTTCATTCTGTGCCCATGATGTCCATGCTGTTGGTGTAACTGCCTTAACACATTTACCCTTAGGACATCAGACAAAAGCACCTGAAGAACTGCTTCCTTACCTCTTGGGCAGAACACTCTATGGTAGAGCATTGAATTCAATTTTATTTGTACAGTGCCTTTAACAATGGAATTTGTCTCAAAACTACTTTACAGAAATATAAATATTTAAAATAGAAAATACAAAGTTTAAAAGTAAATTTATAATTATTTTTAATGAGCAAGCCTGAGGCAATGGTGGCAAGGAAAAACTCCCCGCAATGATGAAACTCCCTGAGTATTCCATCTTGCTCTACCAACTGGTCTCAGTGTCAGACAATGTCAATGCAGATGTGGACAAATGCTGTTGTTCATGAGGAGCAGGGTGAACCATTCACCTCCAAAATTCCCAGACCTCCTTAATAATGGCGTCAGCTGCCTCTGACATGAACTCAACTCATCACCTCAATAACCAGGTAGCAACCTCAGGGTATAACTCCACCATTTGCCTCAAGGGTGAAGGAACTATGGGACCTGGGACTAGCCCACACAACAGAGTAGGGTCAGCTGGGTTCCACCAAGAAAATGCATTCTCATCAATGGTACTACACTGCTCAAAAAATTAAAGCAATGCTTTTTAATCAGAGTATAGCATCAAGTCAATTAAACTCCTGCGATATTGATCCGGTCAGTTAAGTAGCAGAGGGGGTTGTTAATCAGTTTCAGCTGCTTTGGTGTTAATGATATTAACAGCAGGTGCACTAGATGGGCAACAATGAGATGACCCCCAAAATGGTTTTACAGGTGGAGGCCACTGACATTTTTTTCCCTACTCATCTAATCTGACTGTTTTTCACTGGTTTTGCATTTGGCTAGGGTCAGTGTCACTACTGGTAGCATGAGGCGATACCTGGACCCTACAGAGGTTGCACAGGCAGTCCAACTCCTCAAGGATGGCACATCAATACGTGCAATTGTCAGAAGGTTTGCTGTGTCTCCCAGTACAGTCTAAAGAGCATGGAGGAGATTCCAAAGTGACCTCCAGCAGGCCACTGGTGTGAATGTCTTTGACCAACAATCAGAAACAGACTTAATGAGGGTGGCCTGAGGGCCCACAGTCCTCTAGTGGGTCCTGTGCTCAATGCTCGGCACTGTGGAGCTTGATTGACATTTGCCATTGAACACCAGAATTGGCAGGTCTGCACGTGACAGACAAGAAAAGGCATGGGGAAGCCATGGAGAATGTTATGCTGCCTGTAACATCATTCAGCATGACCGGTTTGGTGGTGGGTCAGTGATGATCTGGGGAGGCATATCCATGGAGGGATGCACAGACCTCTACAAGCTAGACAATGGCACCCTGACTGCCATAAGATTTCAGGATGAAATCCTTGGACCCATTGTCAGACCCTATGCTGGTGCAGTGGGTCCTGGGTTCCTCCTGGTGCACTGACCAATCCTAACCTAAATAAATAAACTAACTCAAATAAATTAAATCAAACTAAGAAACAGAGCCATTTTACCCCTTTTACTTTTACCATATTATCACATCACATCACATAGGCAACGATGGAAAACTAAAGTAAATAATTGTAAAAATCCTAATTTCCTTAAATAATGGTAAAATCCTCAGGATTTTAAGTAATTTCCAGGCAATCACCAGGAACAACACATGAACAATAAACAAGTACACAAACTTCTGGAACATGTAGATTCAAATGTAGGGTATGTAAGTTAAAATGTAAGTGATAAAAATAAATGTGTAATAAACTAAATGTTTTTTTGGTTTAAATAAGTTCTGAAGTTATAAGTAATAACTAATAAGATCAGACAGTTCAACAACTAACACCTGTTAAATTAAAACTCGTGACACATAGGCTGTATGAAGGCCACAGAAGGTGGGACTGTTTTTGAGGGGGAAAATTAGTTAACGTCAAAACAATCCAAACTGGGATAGAAGGTATATATACTGGGGGATTTGTGAAGGGGACGTACTTGACCACATCAATTCATGAATTTGTGTAATTGAGTGCCATTTTAAATGATATTTTTTTCCAAAAAAAGCCGGTTGCTTTTTCTCATCCAAGCCTGGAGGAGTTTTTTATTTCTTTGGTTTTTCCTGCATTTTTGATATTAAGACTTTTGAAAATATTGGTAATTGAAAAAGGCTCTAGGACCACCCTGAAGTGTCCACTCAGAGAGGGGCTCTGAGTTCTGACACTGGTAGCTCTTTGGTTCCAACAACTGGGTAATTTATTCTTTGGTTTGAGTGTCATTTGTCACTCGGCATATAAATCTGTTATCTGTCTTGTCTTGGAACAATGGGAGGAAGTGGCCAGGCTAAGCAAACTCCCAATAATTGGATACATAATCATGGTGTTGGCATTTTTGTCAAAGCTTTTATTGATAATTTATCCAGTTTACCTTTTTATGGTTGACAGAGGTGCCACATGCACCCCCTCTGAAAAAGTACAATGGACTGGTATAAAATTCATGTTTTAACTCTTAGAATAGACACTCAAAACTATTAATCTAGATGGTCCTGAAATTCTCATTTATCATAAATTCATGGTCATTCCATCACCACTGTTCAGTCTGTTGGGTCGTGATGTTTTGGCTACGTTGAACTGTCCTGTGTCCTATGTCCTCTAGTCCTGTCCTGTGATTTTACTTTTGTCAGACGTTCATAATGCATAATGCTATTGCATTTTGAATTCCATTACACCAGTCGTTGTGATCATCATTTGGCCTCTCTGTTGTTACCATGTATTTTTCAGTAGTGTAGGTGATCTGTACGCACCCTAGACAACAACACTTATGTAAAAGTTCCACTTAATACAACAAAATAGGTCTTGCTTTTTGCTGGACAGGACCGCCCTCTGAACTCTGGCATGCATGGCCTTGAAGGATGACTGCCATTTGAGGTTCGGGCTGTGGGATGGCCTAGTGAGCAGTCTGTCTTTGATGCTCCTTAAGAGCGTGCAGAGGACATTGATATGTTCTGAATATACACCGATCAGCCATAACATTATGAGACCCTGCCTAATATTGTGCTGGTCCCCCTTTTGCTGCCAAAACAGCCCTGACTGATCTGTAGGAAAGGCAAACTAGAGGAAAACAGCAAGTAACCTACCACATCAACAACAAGACTATGACACACTCCAGGCAGTGCACTCAGGCCCTGATATATTTAAGTGTTTGAATAACCACACCCCACTAATTATGGCTATAAAGGTGGTGAAATGTCCACACCACCACAACATACAGAATAACTGCATGACACACCACACTAGCAAACAATCAAACAGTAAAAAGTGAGCCAAGGGTCCGATTCAAATGCTCCAAGGTGCTGCTTTGAAACCAGTAGCTTTGACTCTTTTTGAAAGGTTTCTGTGTTCCCACTGGGCAGGCCCTGTCACCAGTTAATGCAGATTTCCATGCATCAGAACCATGGATCCATCCACCTATAGGAGGACAGCCAGAGACAGAAGCACAAGCTACAGATGTGGCATTTAAAAATGCGCGCTTTTACCCGCGGCATGACGCGATTCCGCCCGCAGTGTGCCGCGAGATTCTGCGAGTCGGCGCTTTGGTATTTAAATACATGTTTAAGGTTGTACTTCACAGAATTTTCACCAGGTGGCACATGGTACAACTCTGGCCAGAGCACATTATACAGTATATATATATATATTAATACTTTAATACATATATGGTAATATTTACATTTTAAATGAATATGTATAAATTTACCCGTGACTGTGTGAGTGTAAAGCTGCGAAGTATTTTTATGTGCTTTGTAAATACTTAATTGCGCTGGTGTTGTCAGTGCCATTTGCGCATAACTTTTTTTGTTCAACTTTAAAGATGCCTGTGCAAAGATAAAAATTAATATGGAAAACCTCTTGAGATTAAAGTCATTATAATGCAAAATTTAACTGGTAGTTATTCTAGAAAAAAAGTCAAACTAAATAAAATTGTGACAAAGCAGTAATATTTCGCGAATAAAGTTAACACTATGAGAATAAGTAAAAAATCACGAGATTTGTAGCAATACGAGATTAAATTCGTAATATTTTGAGAATAATGTCATTATTTACATTAACGTGTTTAGAGTGATGAATAATATATTAGGCCTATTTGTGTATAGTGAAATTAATGTATTAATAAAACGACTTAATGCATTAAGCTACATTGAGAATACGCATAAAAGTGAAACTTTACTCGTTGCATGCACATTTACAATTACTCTCATTGGTTGGTGATTATTGTTTCGTGCGCAGAGAGCAGCGGAAAAAAGAATGGTTTATTGATATACCTAAATTAATATGATATTTTAAAAATGTCAAAGAGACCATCAAACATATTTTTTAATTTTTTAAAATCCACGAGAAATGTTGATGGTGTGCCTGATCAATAGACTCTAGTCAGGAAGACTCGTATTTGGCTTGTTCAGTACTCAAAGGTTTACCATACTACCCTGTTAGTCAAACCTTTATTTTAATTAATTAAAGTATTTATTTTTACTATTTACCCTCATTGGGGGCTGAGCCCCCCTTAAATGAAAATCCTAGAATCGCCCCTGGCAAAGAGTTAAATGGCTTCGACTTGGGGCGTATATACATTCTAATGTAGCGGGTGTCAGTATTTAGGAACACATATCATGTGATATATATGATTGATATGGAACAGAATAATACACGAAACCATTCAGCAACGGGTTAACGTTTATAATTGCGCTACCACCGGTTAGTGACGTCATGTTCCGGGAAAACTGAAGTTGTGTGGTTGCACTGTAAAAAAAATCCGTATATTTTACGGTAAAATACTGGCAGCTGTGGTTACCAGAATTTTACCGTAAATTGTACAGTGACACTGTTCACCACTTTACGGTATGCTTTATTAGCAACCGTAAATTTCACAGTTGAGAATTGTTGTTTGTTTACAACAAATCACTGTTAAAAAAACAGACAATGTAAACCTGTTTACGGTAAACTACTGTAAAATAAAAAAATATACTGTAAACCTATTTACAGTCTCAAATAAAAACCACAACACAACTGTAAATCATATTACAGTATTTTATTGTAAAGTTCAAATTTACGGTAAATTACTGGCAGCTGTGGTTGCCAGAATTTTACCATAAAAAATACAGTACAACAATGCATTACAGTTGGTTTGCCTAGATTTTACTGTCAACAACTTATGATTAATTACTAAATGAATAAGGTCCATTGTAAATCAAGGCACAAAAATATCAGTCAGACTAAAGCAAGAAAACATGCATATTCCATGTTAAAAACAGCTTGAATTGATCAAATACCTTGTCCAATACTCTCAAATTAGTAATGAAATCTTGAAAAAACAGAACATGTCCATATGATTGGATAATCCATGGTGAAATAAACAAACATTATGTATCAAGGCTTGCCCTGGTTGAACAAGAAGAATAAGTCACTAGTCCAGACTTGTGTGAAGACATGGGATAGACTTGGACATGATGTTCGAGAAACTGGAAGTTACAGCATGTGCTGTCACTAGTTCAGCTTGAGGACCTGCATGTTGTCCACTGTGGGCTGATCTGATCCTCTCTGCAGCCAGAAAACATACACAAAGCACATGTTAGATTGATGCAGTGTTTAAGCATGATGCCTACAGAGAGATAAACAGCTTTCTAGTTGTCCAGTAAATGGTTCACAAATATGTTCAACTTTGCTCCAATGAATTATACATTACTGAAGGCAATATTTATTAATTAATTAAATAATTAATACAGTTTTGCAGGGTTTTTTTTATAACTGGTGGTCTCAAGGAGAAAGCTCTCATTTCAGAAACATTTCATATAAGTCATCATAAGCATTTATTTTATGTCTGTTGACATGAAGTCTAAACACAGCTGCCTCCACTGAAGCAATCAATAATCAAATTTACTACAACACTGACCAGTAACTAGTCAAATGTACAACCACTTACCGATATTTATCCTGGACAAGACCAGCGTCTGATCAAAAGGGATGATTTGTAGAACAGGAAAGAGACTGATGAGGTCCATTTCAAGAATGACTGCTGGCAGATAACAGCAACAAAGACAGTAAGAAATATATTGCCTTAATTGAAAGTAAAATCATCTCAAGCATCTCGATGTAGGTTGTAAACTACAATCAAATGGCTATATTAAATAAATAAATGGCTAATCAAGTGCCTCACCTGGTAGAACTTGTACCACATACTGTACTGTTCTTCAGGCAGTCAAGATTCAGTTCCAGCTCAGGCCCTTTGCTGCAAATCATCCCATCTCTCTCCACTGTGTTTTTACTGCCACTGGCCAAAAAAACAAAAATGCCAACAAAAAACGAAAAACAAAAATTACAATCTTTAAAATACAAAAAAAAAATGGTTTGCTTCTTGGATAAAGGGTTTAGAATCTCACCATGTTCCTGGTCATCACAGCGGGCAGCACGTTGTTTCCTCCAAGTCTATAACCGCTCAGGAGTTTAAATGCATACATGAAATGTTGCAAAAAATGTTGAAATACTTCAACATCTTTTTATTTTAACAATTTATTTAAAATAAAAAGAAAAACAAAACTATGTTCCGTTCATGTGTGTTGGTCCGTAAAATTTTGAAAAGCATATGACTTGAGGTTGAGCTCCGATTGGCTTGTTTTAAATTGTCCTTGAACCCTCCCAGTGTCGTTAGCGAATCAATGTTGTTTTTATATATTTGGCCTCATGTGATTGGAGCATTCTCAACGAATCTTATTAGCACTAAGCAGATTGCCAGTTAACAGCCGCCACTGATTGTGATTCTTCTCCATTCACCGGGTGGGAAACAACCTCAACTAGCACTTTAAAAGATAATAGAGCATTTCAACTAACATTTCCTTAAATGAACTCAGGCTTTAATGGGCATTAAACGATAGATATCTACAAGATATGTTTGTAACCATCTCCAAAGCACTTAAATCAACAATGTGGTTCATTTCTGTGAAGCCTTCACTGAAGTACAAGTTGTAGCAACAAAAATAAACCGGGGCAATATCAGACCCAAATAAACACAACATAAACACAAAACCACAAAACAACCACAAACACCCAAACAATTACAGCCTATAATCATTTTAATTGGATATAGCACATTAATTATCAGATTCAACCCATATTTAAACATATTTTAATTTGAAATCAACCTAATTTAACAAACACATTCCATATTTTTAACATCTTGTTTCTGTAGAAATGAAGGTATGTTTTTGCTGAATGGTGAAAGGTTTATATCGTAAATTTAAATAAACATATCAGCAAAATCTGTAATTTAGACAGAGTAATACCTTTGATTTTAGGGTAATTTTACCAAAATTTTCTATTTTCACAGTAACAATGTGTATTTTTTATATATTAGGAGAGTAAAAATGAAAGTACCTACTTTATTTACGGTAATTTGATGTATGTACTACGGTGATATACTATTTTTGACTTTACAGTCTTTTACCGATGCTATTTCAAAGTATTTTACTGTAATTTTCACGTACATTTTTACAGTGTGGTGTCGGTCACAGCGGCGAGAGACTGCTGGTTTTGTTCCGGAAATTATTCATTTACAAATTAAGCACTGTTTGGGGACAATATCCAGACTTGGACCAGGACCGATTGCAATATTTGAAGGGATAATGAACCGGTCTTTCTTTGAGGAAGCTATCATAAAAGAAACTGCCGCCCAATGTAATCACTCAATAAAAACCTTAAAATAATAAAAACATGGTTTGATTACATTAAATAAAAAATAAACATTACGCAGACTCTTCAGCTTGCTCATCATTTTGGTTAGAAAGTATAAAACCGATTAAACTAACTAAAGACTAGATTGTGACATACAAAGGTGAGTTATTGTACAGTTTTATCCCCGAATTCGGCACCGTGTTCTGACAGTGTAACTCATAAGAGTAAACCCTCCTCAACCCTAAAAGTCAGTGTGGGGGAAGCATTGTGGGGGGAAAATCTCTGATCATCATCAACACCGCTCGAACCGGTTTTTACATGTAAATTACATTTAGCACCTCTTTGGGGAAGAATGGCGAAGAGATCGCCTCAAAAACATGCTAAAACTTCCCCTATTTTAATCCACTAACAAACATCCTGCTGTCTATATATATTAATGTATATTTAAGCTGTTAAACAATTAACGAACAATATTAAATCAGATAGAATATCAAATCTACTGTAGTAGGCGGAGGCTCCTGTAAAGCTTTTTTATATGCTATTTAATGTCAAAGAAATGCGCTACATAAACTCGGATGAATGTGGGAAGTAAGATTCAGAGCGCACGAGTTTACAGTACTGTACATAGCAGCGGGCTGCGGGAGTGAGATGCCGCATGTTCAGATAGATAGATATATTTCATATTTAGAAGTATTTTAGAGAATATATAAACGTGACATAAGATAATATATAAGTGCTACAGTAACGATCAAACGCGTATGATGTAGAAACTATTAATAACTGAGCCATAAAAATGTTAGAGCCATTTGACCAGTCCATAAACAAATTTTTACATATTGCTATAATATTATAACAATGGCTTAAAATAGCTTTTAGGCACAATATGTTTTATCCATTACACTCAAAAAAAGTGCGTAAGTAGAAGAAGGGCGCATTTGTAAAATCTTAAGATTTTTTTTTAAACGTATCCTGATGGATACTCGCGCTCCGTGTTCAGCTGCCTACAGGGCAACGCGCTCTTCCCGCTTCCATCACACGCAATAAAACCTCACGCCATGAAGTTATGACATTGAAAACTCACAGCTGAAAATGTTAAATATGAATTCCACATGTTTACTTTCTTTGTTGCTTGTTTTAATCTGCTTCTGAGAGAAACTCCGTGGCCAAGCACATCATTTAATGTGTTTAACTTCATGCAACAGTATTAAACTCATGCAATATAGGGATTAAGTTGTAATGTTTTATTTATAATGCCATATACATCAACGTGTTTGGAGTAATGTTCAAAGCAGATAAGTTATACCTACCTTATTATTAAAACAGGTAGATGCGCATGCAACGAGTAAAGTGTCACTTTTACGCGTATTCTCAACGTAGCTTAATGCATTAAGTTGTTTTATTAATACATTAATTTCACTATATACAAATAGACCTAATATATTATTCATCTCTCTAAACACGTTAATGTAAATAATGACATTATTCTCAAAATATTACCAATTTAATCCCGTATTGCTACGAATCTTGTGATCCAATCACATCATTTAATGTTTGACTTCATGCAGCGCTTCGCAGACCGATCGGTTTATGACATCAAAGTAGCCTATACTGCAAGAACAGACTACTCCGTAAGCTTTTAAATATCTTTTGAATACGCCAATTGCTCTCCGCAGCGCCACGTTATGTTTATCGATTTCAATGTACACGAAACACGACTGCCGCCTACTGGTCTCGTCTTTCCTGCGCGAGAGCGTCACTCGCAATGCCGCACAATGCCGCGGGATTCCTGTCCTTCTGACGCGCATTCTTAACTGCCACATCTGTAACAGGAGGAACTGAAAGGGAGCACACAGAAGCAAGCACAATTCTTATTTGAGGTGATGTATTAGCCAATCAAGAACTCTTGGTCATATGACAACTGCCTACGCATTTACAAAGTTACACACTTGTTACATTGTTGGTATGCTTCCATTAAAGAAAGAAAAACCCACAATGGTTACTGAAATAACTTGAAACTGACAAAATTAACATTAAATAAAAATTTACTGATTATTGACTAATGAAAATCAGACATTGCTTTTGAATTGTGCTTCAACAGAAGCATTACAGTGAGGGAAAAAATTATTTGATCCCCTGCTGATTTTGTACGTTTGCCCACTGACAAAGAAATGATCAGTCTGTAATTTTAATGGTAGGTTTATCTGAACAGTGAGAGACAGAATAACAACAAAAAAATCCAGAAAAACACATTTCAAAAAAGTTATACATTGATTTGCATTTTATTGAGTGAAATAAGTATTTGACCCCTTTGCAAAACATGACTTAGTACTTGGTGGCAAACCCTTGTTGGCAATCACAGACGTCAGACATTTATTGTAGTTGGCCACCAGGTTTGCACACATCTTACAGAATTTGGGCCCACTCCTCTTTGCAGATCCTCTCCAAGTCATTAAGGTTTTGTGGCTGACCCTTCAGCTCCCTCCACAGATTTCCTATGGGATTAAGGTCTGGAGATTGGCTAGGCCACTACAGGACCTTAATGTGCTTCTTTTTTGTTGCCTTGGAATATCCATCCATCCATTTTCAATGCCCTGGCTGAGGGAAGGAGGTTCTAATCCAAGATTTAACGGTACATGGCCCCGTCCATCGTCCCTTTGATGCGGTGCATTTGTCCTGTCACCTGGGGATGGTGTACTTGGGGTCATAGACAGCATTCCTCCTCCTCCAAACACAGCGAGTTGAGTTGATGCCAAAGAGCTGGATTTTGGTCTCATTTGACCACAACACTTTCAACACTTTCCACACTTTCTCCTCTGAATCATTCAAATGTTCACTAGCAAACTTCAGATGAGCCTGTACATGTGCTTTCTTTAGCAGGGGGACCTTGCAGGCACTACTGGATTTCAGTCTTTCATGGCGTAGTGTGTTACCAATTGTTTTCTTGGTGACTATGGTCCCAACTGCCTTGAGATCACTGACAAAATCCTCCAGTATAGTTCTGGTCTGATTCCTCGCCGTTCTCATGATCATTGAAACTCCATGAGGTGAGATCTTGCATGGAACCCCAGACCAAGGAAGATTGACAGTCCTTTTGTGTTTCTTCCATTTGGGAATAATCGCACCAACTGTTGTCACCTTATCACCAAGCTGCTTGGCGATGGTCTTGTAGCTCATTCCAGCCTTGTGTAGGTCTACAATCTTGTCCCTGACATCCATGGACAGCTCTTTGGTCTTGGCCATGATGGAGAGTTTGGAATCTGATTGATTGCTTCCTTCTGTGGACAGGTGTCTTTCATACAGTTAACAAGCTGAGATTAAGAGCACTCCCCGAGAGTGCTCCTACTGTAATCTCAGCTCCTTACCTGTATAAAAGACACCTGGCAGCCAGAAATCTTTCTGATTGATAGGGGATCAAATACTTATTTCACTCATTAAAATGCAAATCAATGTATAACTTTTCTGAAATGCATTTTTCTGGATTTTTTTGTTGTTATTCTGCCTCTCACTGTTCAAATACACCTACCATTAAAATTACAGACTAATCATTTCTTTGTCAGTGGGCAAATGTACAAAATCAGCAGGGGATCAAATAATTTTTTCCCTCACTGTACAAAACTAGCTAATAAAACCGACCTGGACAAATATGATGGTACCCTTAACTTAATATTTTGTTGCACAGCCTTTTGAGGCAATCACTGCAATCAGTGAAACTCTCAATGAGACTTCTGCACTTGTCAACAGGTATTTTGGCCCACTCCTTATGAGCAAACTGTTCCAGCTGTCTCAGGTTTGAAGGGCCTCTTCTCTAGACTGCATGTTTCAACTCTTTCCACAGATGTTCAATAGGATTTAGATCAGAGCTCATAGAAGGCCTCTTCAGAATAGGCCAATGTGTTGTTCTTGCCATTATTGGATCTTTTTTAGCTGTGTGCTTTGGGTCATTTTCTTGTTGGAGGATCCATGACCTGCGTCTGAGACCAAGCTTTCTGACACTGGGCAGCACATTTTGTCTTGAGATTTCATTGTACCCTGCACAGATTCAAGACACTCTGTGCCAGATGCAGCAAAGCAGCCCCAGAACATAACTGAGCCCCATGTGTCACAGTAGGTATGGTGTTCTTATCTTTGTATGCTTTATTTTTGCATCTGTGAACATAGAGCTAATATGACTTGCCAAAAAGCTCCAGTTTTGTCTCATCTGTCCGAAGGCCTTTTTCCCAGAAGCTTTGTTGCTTGTCAATATGCATTTTGGCAAAGTCCCGTCTCTCGTAATGATTTGCTTTCAACAGTGCAGTGGACCTCGGTCATCTTCCATTAAGTCCACTTTGGCTCAAACATCGATGGATGGTGCGATCTGATGCTGATGTACCTTGACCTTGGAGTTCACTGCTAATCTCTTTGGAAGTTGTTCTTGGCATTAGTATTATCTTCAAATTGTTCAATCAATTTTCCTCTTGCAGCCACGTCTAGGGAGGTTGGTTACAGTCCTGTGGACCTTAAACTTCTGAATAATATGTAGTCACAGGAACATCAAGCTGCTTGGAGATGATCTTATAGCCTTTACCTTAACATAGTTGTCTATACTATTCCTTCGAATCTCCTAAGACAACTCTCTACTAGGCTTTATGTGGTTCAGTGTGGTGCATACCATGATACCAAAAAGGACAGTGACTACTATTCACCCTTTAAATAGGCAGACTGAATGATTACAAATTTGAAGACACCTGTGGTGCTAATTATAGGACACATGTAATTAAGTTATTTTCAATTCAAATTATTTTCAATCTTTTCTAGGGGTAGAGGTACCATCATTTTTGTCCAGGCCAGTTTCATTAGTTTGTTTTACTGGATTTTTCTGTAGAATCACAATTCAAAAGCACTGTCTGATTTTCATAAGTCAGTTTTCAGTAATGTTTTATTTAATATTGCTTTTGTCAGGGTTTTTCTTTCTTTAATGGAAGGGTATTGTCAGAACTTAGAGTCCCCTTCTGAGAGGACACACTACAGGGTGGTTCTGAAGTCTTCTCCAATTACCTATTACTGCTAAAACACTTATCAGTATTCAATATTTTCAAAAACTTCTATGAAAATAAATAAAGAAACTTCTTCAAGCTTGGATGAGAAGGAGCAACCTGGCTTTATTGTAGCAAGACAAAATGGCACTCAAATACACAGCGTCAGGCCTGATGCAGTCAAGTGCACCACCCATACAGAAATCTGCTGTATTTATCCTCGCATCTTTACCCCTCTTATCGCTTATTTGTCTCATGATATTTGTCCCCGGTCCTTTCCTCTCTCCACTGGCTCCCGGTACCTTACAGAATTCAATATAAAATTTGTTTTGACATTTGTTTTTAAATCTCTGTCTGGTATGGCCCCAACATATTTAAATGAACTTATCCAACTGCGCACCCATGGCCGAACTCTGAGGTCCTCTAATCATGTACTGCTCCAAGTGCCCAGAACAAGATATAAATCATGGGGTGACCGTGCTTTCTCAGTGGCAGCTCCTAAGCTTTGGAATTACTCCCTCCTGATCTTACTTCTGAAAGGGATTTCTTGAACTTCAAAGCAAAGCTAAAGACATATTTATTCACTAAAGCTTTTGTTTTGTAGTAGAGGGTCTGCTTAGTCTCCTGTCTCCTGCTTTTTTTTATGTTCTCTAATTTTATTACTATAATTTGGACAATTGCACTTTGTTCAGTACCTAGGTACTATATAAATAAAGTTTGAATTGAATGATTGTTTTGACTTGTTAGCAAACATTTCTGCTAATTAATATACCCTATAAAAACAACCCCTCCTTTTTCTAGCATCTTTTTATATAACTGATGACCCTGTGGATTCCAACTACTGACCTCGAAGTTAGGCCTAGTGCTGTTTATCACAGCTCTGATTTATTATTAAGTGGTAGTATTTATAAGTGTTTGTATTTACTAAAAATTAGTTATTACTGATAACTTCCTAAGATACTATTTACTATTATATCCCATACACTTGTACTTGTATTGTGAGGATCATTGTGGTTACCTGACATTTAATTTCCCCAACTCTTAAGGGAGAATGCTATCTTTGTTTACTTACTTACTTAGTTTTACTTATTGATTAGTTGTTTAAACTTATTTGCTCTGCTTATTGTTTAATTTACATTAATCCTGTACCTCATGCACATCACGTGTCTTAGTATAGGGCTCTAGTTTCACTGTATCTTTGCCTGACTGTTGTTCCATATGGTATTTTGGAGTATTTTCATTTGTTTTAGTTATTACCAGCAACTACAATGGTTCTTTTTCCATTTTGATTTGACTTCAACTTGGCCACTGACCCGCCTTGTCTATAAACACAGCCTTACTCGTAATTTTAATTTTACATTCAGTTGTTTTGCTCTGCTATGAGTCTGGGGGCTGTTATGGCTTTCTTCTCTAATATGATCAAGGTTACTATACATTCTGTTCCTAACTTCCTTCCATTTATCTATTTAGTGAGGACATACATGTAGGCCTTGTTGACAAACTTTTCTAACTTGGTCTTTCTTACTTCTAGAAACATGATCATGAGACATGGACATGGCTATGGCTTCGCCAGCCAAAGGCCCTTCCATGGTACCCTGAAATGCTGTCAATATACATGCTTCCCTTGGGTAACATCATTAGAAGACATGGGATTAGTTTCCATTGTTATTGTGACGATACCCAGTTATACATCTCATCAAAACCAGATTAAATATTTAAATTGTGTAGATTAACTGAGTGTATTAAAGATATAAAAGATTGGATGACCAATAATTTTCTATTACTAAATCCCGATAAGACAGAGATACTACTTACTGGTCCAAAAACTAGTACACAAAAGCTCTCACAATTCAACTTGCATTCAGAAGGATATACTATTACTACTAGCTCGACAGTAAAAGAGCTGGGCATAATATTAGACAGTAATTTGTCCTTTGAAAATCATATTTCCAATATTACTAAAACAGCCTTCTTTCACTTTAGAAATATTTCCAAGCTTAGGAAAATTTTATCTGTATCTGATGCAGAAAAGCTAGTTCATGCATTCATGATCTCCAGACTGGACTATTGAAATGCATTACTAGGTGGTTGTCCTGCGTCTTCAATAAACAAGCAACAGTTAGTCCAGAATGCAGCCACCAGAGTTCTTACTAGGTCAAGAAAATATGATCATATACAGTAACCCCAATACAGTAATCCCCTGTTTATCACGAAAATCCACAATACATGGACGCCACCCCCAAATACTTTTTTTTTTTTTAAGCCGTAAATTACCCTCCCACACTCTTTAAACACACACAAAACATTTGCAAGCATATAGCGAGATGAATTTTAGGTAAATTCGTTGTATTTATATCACATTTATAGTGAGTACTGTATGTATGTTCCTTGCCAGAACACTTGGGACAGTGACAGGTGAAAAACTGGGATGCTGGAGAATTCTGCTTCCCTTTTGCCAACTGCACTCATAGCCAGCAGCCAATCACAACCATGATAAAATGAATGGGGCATTCCGATTGGCCAGACTTGTTCCTCCAGCCATACTGTATTTTGATTTCCAGCATCACTGCACCGCGCTTTACTAAATAACACTACACTGTACAGTATTTGACATATTATTAACATTTTACTTTATTTTAATTAATGTTTATATTTTGTAATTAATAATTATACTTCTATTAATAAATTACCTTATTTTAACATAAAAACAATTCACTATAAGATACCATGATATACCAGGAAAATTTGCAAAAGAAAATGAGTTATGCTCCAAGTCTGGTGAGTCTGGTTCCTCTCAAGGTTTCTTCATACCATCTAAAGGAGTTTTTCCTTGCAACAGTTGCCTCAGGCTTGCTCACTAGGGATAATTTGGTCTAAACATCTAGGACTGTTTGTTCTGTAAAGCTGCTTTGAGACAAAGTTCATTGTTAAAAGCGTTATACAAATAAAATTGAGTTGAATTGAATTATACTGAGATTAATATATTTGTAAATTAAAGTAAGTAAAGATTAAAACTGAATTAACTTCAGATTATGGATAAAAATAGTCTTAGATTTGATTTATCTTAACTGAGTAAATTTAAGGATTAAACATTAAGTTTTGATTTAATGATTGAAGTAGTTTAGATTGATTTTCTGATTAAAGTTGATTTTAGATTAGATTTAAAAGTTGATTTGGAATTAGATTTATGAAAATGAGTACAATTTTCAGAAAAATTTGAACAGTATCAAAATTGTGTCCATGTGTGTAATCATTAGTTAAAAAACTCAATTACCTCATCAGTAGTCCTCTGTCCAATCACCCACATGCATGTTAATTTAGTGAACTCTCATAAGCCCTGTCTGGGCTGTTTAAACCTGTGCATGTTGAGGTCTCTTAAATATTTAATTTCAACAGCATAGCGGTCTTCTGTGAAACAAATTAAAAGTGATATCACTGCTCTGTAATTATCAGTGATTGCTTGTGTTAATGAGCTGTAATTGACAAGTGGGTACGATAATGTTGATGGAGTTTAAGAGATTGATTATTAAATATTTATTATCTTATATTGTTGGATTCTTGAATATTGATGCCTAAGATAAGATCATTTATGTTTGGAGAGCAGTGTTACGATGCAATATAATTCACATTATCTGCATTAATCTGATGGTAGACTCTAAGAAAGTCATTATAGAACTCAAAGGGGCATGCTTATCACTTCAATCTGTCTCTGTCAAACTTCCTCATTTTCATAAATAGTCATTCATGCATACTAGATGACCCTATCAGAAAGATAAATCCTCATCTTTGGCCCTCTGTTTCTGTGACAATTGGCAGTCAAGGGCAAAACTAGGAGCAGAGACTCTTTACTTGGTTTGTCATGAATAAAGACATATCTAACCAAACAATGCATTTTCCATGAGGGATACTCAGAACAAATGTGCAAGGGTAGAGAAACTAGAATGCACAAATTAAATATGCAACTAAAGGATCAATAATAAGAGTCTGGAATCATGGTGGTACAGGGGGTAGCAATGCCACTTTACAGCTCTAGGGTCCAAAGTTCACAACTGAGCTCAAGTCACTGTATGAGTGAATACTGCATGAGATTTTGTCTACTGTGCATGTTCTTGTTATGTCAACATGGGTGTCCTACAGGACTTCCAGTATCCTTCTACCACCCAAAAACATGTGTGAATGAGTGTGTCTGTATGTACTGTATGTGCATAGTGCCCTGGCATACCATCCAAGGTGCATTCATGCTCACACTGTATGCCAGATAGGCTCCATATCTACTGTACCCTTTGCCTAGTATAAGTGGCTACTGAAAGTAAGTAAGTGAGAGTAATAGTTGGGATCCAAGCAATGTAAGTGAAATTGCAAAACCAGATCAATGTCAGGACATTTAAAGCACAAGCCACAATCAAGCCAAGTAAATAAAATAAAATCAAGCAAAAGATAAGTTCAAAGGTCACAGCAGCAGTGGCAGCTGCAACAGCAATGTCACCCTGCTGCCCATTTGTTAATCTAGACATCATACAACCAATGAATTTCATAGTCCATGCCCAAAGTATTATGTTGCTGTAAATGTGTGGCTCACTGAGTCTGGGTGTTTGGCTCCTCAAAATGGTACTCACAGCTACAACAACAACAACAATAATTATTGTTATTATTATTATTATTATTATTATTAGTAGTAGTAGTAGTAGTAGTATTTATTATTATATTTCCAAATTATATTCAGATTAATATTAAGATAATGTTAATACTATTTCATGATATTTTTTACCCTTACTATCTTGAAACTGTCTTATACAGTTTTATCTTGAAATTGGCAGAAAAAAAAATTCCATCAAGATGTAAATGGATGAGGGCTATAGTGCTATTATCCTCAGCAGAGACCAGCAGATATTACAGTTTAGTTTGGGAAGAACATTGTAAGCTCTTTTTTAATGTTGTCAGAAGCAGTGGCTTGGTAAAGTGACAATTTGTGAATGGTGGGAGTAGCCAGGGAAAGTGACTGGTAAGGATTCTAGACCTCTACTGTATTTCAGTATACGTTTCAGTTTTATCAAGGATAAAGAGGGAACTGATGAGAGTCACAGGAGAGAGCTGAGCAGCACAGAGTCATGTTTATGTGCATATGCGTGAGATAAAATCACTGTAAAGTATATGGAAAGACAGAAAAAACAAAGAACCATTTGTCCCAAGCTTCCCTTCTGTCTCCTCATTTCTGACCAAACCCAGGAAAGTGTCACAGTGGTGCCGAAATGCAGCACTTTAAGGAATAATCGAGTATTTGCTGAGATTGTCAAGACCCTCACTGGCTTCCACCAGATGCAACTCAGGCCCAGCTCCAAGTTCACACAGGTGACAGAGAGATAAAACATAGCCTGATTTTACTGGCAGGTCTGGGAGCAGCCCCAGTGACTATACCCCATATCATGCTTGTAAAAACACCTAGAGGTATTTATCAAGCATTTCAGGCATTCTGTGGAAGTGTGGAACTAGCCAGGTTCACAGTGGGAAGTCTGCCTGTTGCCATTACTGTCAGGTGGGGCAGCATATGGCCCAACAGCTTCTTTTGGCAGTGTGCATGAGTTTGACACTTTAAAGTGCTTTAATGCATCTGACTATTAGACACTGTTCTTCCAAAAGGTTCAAATAGTTGAAATCTTTGATATTCATTACCTCTAACCATGACATATTCAGGTACATGGACATCAGGTGGCTCAGTCCCTCCTCTCCAATAGTAGACAATTAAAGTCGATTAAATTAAGTTTATCTCCTGATAAACTGAATTAGTCTCGCTGTTGGTAGTACTGTGTAAAAGTATAAAAAATAACTGATTCTTCTGCAGTTATAAATACTTAACACTTATATTAAAACTACTTATATTATCAATATATGTAAATGCCTGCCAAATAAATGTGAATGTGCTTGACAACCTAAATGTTTTAAGATTATATATTTTTCACTGAAGAATCTTCCTGCAGCCTGTAAGACAATTCAGCACTATATGGGTCAGAGATCAGCTCAAACGTATTGTTTGATATGCAAAAGAAAGGTAGAAATATACCATAGTATACCAAATATACCCAAGAAAAGGCCAAGGCTCCTCTGAGTTTCTAAAGTAAGTAATTAATTGAAGTGCCTTCAATTAATAAGGTCCCCTGATGCCTGAAAACAATTAATACAACATCAGAACAAGGGTTCTCTAAATGGGGACGAGAACAGAGGATCAGGGTGTGACAAACAGCATGAGACTCAGTGTGTGCCTAAAATGGCCCCATTCTGTCTCTTCTAATGAGAGTCACAAGGGTTTGTGGCGTGTTCCATTCTGCTGACATCAGCAATGTAAAATGAGTAATGGTAACAACACAGGACGCAACACGTCATATCTGTGTGGGGAAATATTACAAGAAAAGCAATACTCACACTCCCCATCTCTCATATTCAGTGTGATTCCCAGGTGAATTCTGTCATGCTATAAAGAGAAGAATAATACAGATGACTGTCTGAGTGGGAGATAAAACTAATCCCATAGGAGGAAAAACTGATTTAATCTGCACTTGATAGCCACAATATTTAATGAGTAATTAAGAGGTGACAATAGTATGCAAATGAGAATGTAATGTAAATTAAACAAAGTAAGACCCTATTTCTGATATTAAATTTTGTAGGCTAAAATTAGGAGCTACATGCCTGGACACATGAATGGGTGTAACCAGGGTAGATGGGTGGACAGACAGATGGACAGCAAACAGTCTGCCTGGCAAATGTAGTGCAGTGGTGTTAATGGGGCATCAATAATGGGGCAGTGATTAATCTCACAGCTCCTGATTTGATCTTGGGTTACAAAGTTTTGCATGTTTGCCTCATGTTCATGTGGGCTTCCTATAGGTTCTGTACAAAAAAACATCTAGGTAGGTGGATTAGCCTCAATAAATTGCCCCTAGGAGTGAATAAGTCTGTGAATGTGTGTGAATGGTCTCCTGTGACAGACAGGCATCCCACTCTCTCATCTTGTGTCCAGGGGCCAGGATACCTTGAGACTGGGAGTATGAATAGCACTTATTGAAGTTGAATGTCTTATTGAATGAATAAACTATAACTGGCGTACTCTGGTCTGAATCCGGACTGCGAGATGCGTCCATCTGTACCACAAATCCTTTTTACCTAATGAAAAATATATGCCAAAAGCTATTTTCGAATAAAATCTAATTTATATCAGGCACATCAAGGTCAACTCAGTAGAGCCGTTTGGGTCCTACAGCGCCATGGGTTGCTACTACAGTTACTATGCTCACTGTTACTATGTTCAGACATGCAGTTAAGCAGTGAATATCCCACTCAGGAGGGTGTTGCTTTCATTTCTTGCAGCATAGCACATAGTCTTAGAGCAGATCTAATTAATCGGTGACAATCTAGGGCCAGGGCCAGGGAGCAGACAAGCAGGTTAATCCGACCGTCTGCTAGCTGCAAAGAGTTGTCACTCAGGGTTCACAACATTGAGACTGTGTCTGTTCCCCGAGCCAAACAAAAATGTTTTAACAATCAGAAAACTTGTTTTAGTAACCTGATTAACATAAAACTAGATCATAGTGAATGCACAGCCAGCACCTTTGATCTAAAGCTAGGACTGTTAAATATAAGATCTGTCAACTAAAGCACTAATTATTAACAGAAACATGGATTAAACAAAACAAGTACGTAGCATTAAATGAAGCTTGTCCACTTGGTTTTAGTTATATACATCAACCATGTCTAACAGGCAGGGGAGGAGGTGTCGCAGTTATTCATGATAATAAGCTAGGTGCCACACAAAAACCCATACATCAATTCAACACTTTTGAATTCTTTATACTAACCTAACATATGCAACTACAAATAATAAGTTCACAGAGTCAATTCCACTAATTGTTGTTTACAGACCCCCAGGGCCATATTCTGAATTCCTCAGTGAAGTTGGAGATTTTACTTCAAACCTTGTTGTTTCTTTAGACAAAGCATTAATAGTAGGAGACTTCAACATTCATTTTGATAAGCCAGAAGACCCTCTGAGAACAGCAGTTGTGTCCATCTTAGATTCAATAGGTGTTAATCAAAATGTAATAGGACCCACTCATAATGGAGGTCTGGATCACTCTGGATCTCATTTTTACATTTGGATTAAATATAGAAAACAGTCACTTTTTCAGTCAGAAGCTATCTCAGATCACTCTCTTGTTTAATTTAAAATGACACGAGATGCACAATGTGCCATGTTACCATATCAAGCGTACATTTACATCTGCTACTGCAGGGAGATTTACCAATAGTATCCCAGAATTATCATGCATGATTGGTTCACCATCTGACCCCACAGAACTTGATCAGGTGATTACTTGATTACCTGGAGTCAGTGTTTCGCAACACCCTAGACACTGTAGCTCCACTTAAAAGGAAAATAATTAAAGAGAAGAAATTAGCACCCTGGTACAATGACCACACACAAGCTTTAAAACAATCAGCTAGAAAACTAGAACGTAAAATGGCGTCAAACTAAATTGGCAGTATTTCAGTTAGCGTGGAAGGAAAGCCTTCTGAGATACAAAAATTCTATTAGTGCTGCTAGATCAGTGCATCTCTTTGCCCTAATTGAAGATAACAAAAACAATCCTAAATTTTTATTTAGTACTGTAGCAAAACTAACTAGGTGTAAAACCACTGTAGAAAAGTGCACACCATCTATATGTAGCAGCAATTACGTCATGAATTTTTTCAGGCAAAAAATTCAGACTATTACTGTAAATTAAAACCAAATTATTTGATAGATAATTCTTTAGATAATATAACTGTTTCTGATCAGAGCTTAAAATGCTTCACTCCACTTCAAGAGCCTGATCTAATTTCACTAATTTCCTAACTTCAAAACTTTCAATCTGCATTCTAGATCCTTTACCCACGTCTTTCCTTAAACAGATATTACCAGTAGCTACCAAACCCCTTCTAAAAATAATTAATTCTTCCCTTAGCACTGGCTATGTGCCTAAATCTTTTAAGCTAGCAGTTATCAAACCCTTGATTAAAAACCGGACCTCTACCCCTGTCGGCTGTCTAACTATAGACCAATATCAAACCTGCCCTTTATCTCCAAGATCCTAGAAAAGGCTGTAGCACAGCCGTTATGTTCATACCTGCATAGAAACAACATTTATGAAATGTATCAGTCAGGATATAGGCCTCATCATAGCACAGAGACAGCACTGGTTAAAGTGGTAAATGACCTGTTACTGGCTTCTGATCAGGGTTGTGTCTCCTTACTGGTGCTACTGGATCTTAGTGCAGCTTTTGACACCATTGACCACCAATGTTCCCTTTAAAATGCGCGCAAGCGCGGCTGCACAGACTAATTGAGGGTCCCGCGCAGCACAAGTTCAGACCGCGCAGACGACGCGCATCCACTCAGCAATGGCAAAACGAAAAGATGAAACATCTCTGCAACAGCCTAAGAAAAAGGTTTGTTTGACTTTTAAGCAAGAATGGCTAAATGAAATCGTTGAAACGGATACAAGTGATGGTCCCGATAAGTCAGTTAAATTGTCTGACATATTTAGCTATGGAGCTAATGGGATTGTGTGCAAAATTTGCCCCGAAGCTAAAATCAAGAGAGTTTTCCACCGGAAAAACGTGGACAGAGTGGAAACTTGACTACCTAAAACGCCACTTAACACAAAAATCACATTGATGCTGTGAAAGCATTGTACAATCAAAAGCATGGAACTGCAATTAACCAGCTTCTCAGAGAGTCGAGAGAATCAAGAGAAAAACGTATTGACCTCGCCAATAAGAGCAAGTCAAACCCAGAACAAATCAAAATATTGATCGATAATGTGCTACTTGCCATTAAAATGAACGCCTCAATGCTATCTGTTCAAGAAATTCATAATCATCTGGCTAAATATGTAAGCCTTCCCGACAGCTGGAGAATTAAAAACTACGCATTTGAATTTGTGGAGTCACTTAATGCAGTTGTACAAGCTGAGATTATGGAAAGTGTAAGAAATGTCAATGTTCACACGTTGATAGTCGACGAAAGCACAGACATTACAGTGCATAAAATGTTAGTGCTTTACATTAAGTTTAGAGAACAAAATCAATTCACATACAACACTGTATTTGCCGTTATCATTCAGCTGGCACGATGCAGCCCCCAGGATATTGCCAATGCAATAATAAAGTTCTACACTGATCACGGACTTAATTTGCAGAAAATGGCCATGTTAACGTCTGATGGCGCTTCTGTCATGTTAGGCAAACATAATGGCGTTACTGCAATATTAAGACGGCAAATACCGCACCTTACAGAACACTGCATTGCTCATCAAGAGGATTTGGGAATTGATGATGCATGGAAAGGCATGCCGTTGATGAAATAAGTGGAAACACTTTTAAGGACAGTATATTCACTATTCAGTAGGTCTTCTGTGAAGAAAACCAAATTTGACGAGTTGGCAGACTGTACCCCGGATTTCAACCAGATTATTTAGCTGAGAGATAAGAATCTTGTCTATGGTGTCGAAGGCTGCTGTGAGGTCTAAGAGGATCAACACAAATGGGCAGCCGGTATCTCTTGCTGGCATTATATCGTTGTGAATAGGGCAGACTCGGTACTGTGATGTGTTCTAGAACCGATTTTTCTCCAGAATTGAGTTGTCATTTAAAAATTGTTGTAATTGACAAAATACAAGCTTTTCTAGTATTTTAGAGAGGAACGGTAAGTATAAAAATTGGTCTGAAATTAGCTAGAACAGAAGGGTCAAGATGAGTTTTTTTTGTGTGTGTTTTTTGTGAGTGACAATAGCATGTTTAAAAGCATCAGGCACAACACCCAACCTAAGACAATCGTTAAAAAAGGCTACAAGGCAAGGACCCATGCAACAAAAAACATCTTTTAGTAGTCTGGTCAGTACTACATCTAGAGGAGATGATGTTGGCCTTAAGGAGGAAACAATGTCAGAGAGAGTGGAGAGACAAACCAGATAGAAATGTTCAAAAACAGCTGAGCACAGAGGAGGCTGGGTGCTCTCAGGAACCTGTCCTATGAGGCCCTGCCTCACTGATGCTATTTTGTCAACAAAATATTTCAGAAATTTTTCACAACAATCTTTGGAATTCATGGCAGGACGAATTAGTTGAGGGTGAATTACAGAACTTATTACATTGAAAAACACTTGTGGGCGGTGAGAGTTACAGTTGATCATTGTTGACAAATACTACTGCTTTCCTGGATTGTCTCCTCAGGGTATAAATATTGTCATTTATCCATGGGTCATGTGATGATCTTTTTGTCTTTAATTTCATGGGTGCAATTTTGTCCAGAATGTTAGAGCATGTAGAGTAAAATGAAGATATAAAATCATCTGGATTCAAGTACAAATCCGAGCCAGTGTAATGAGCCAAAGAGTTGAGCCAAAGAACGTTTGAGAAAGCACCTGAAGTTCGTGATGTAATAATATGGCTGTATTGAGCAGGTAGAGTCGACATGCTGGGTGAAGAGTGAGAAATGACATCAAACAGAACCGGGAAATGGTCTGAAAAGCATAAATCACCCACATCCCTGATAGTGGTAAGGAGGCCTAATGAAATCACTAGGTCCAAGGTGTGTCCCATTACGTGTGTTGGCATTTTAACTAACTGAATAAGGTTGAAAGCTCGCATATTTATCAAAAGATATAGTTCTGCAGTTAGCAGTATTTTTGTATATTATAGCCAGACCTCCACCACGTTCTGTAGTTTGTGGAATATTAATAACCGAGCAGTTTGGAGGCAGAAGCTCAGAGAAGGCACTATCATCCCCTGGCTTAATACAGGTCTCGGTAATTAAGAGAAAATCAAGATCACGGGAAATGAAATAGTCATTTAACATGAAAAATTTATTTCCAATAGATCTGGCGTTAATAAGAGCCATCTTGGTTGAAGTGTTGGTGACTGGGTTGCAGGATATGGCGCGCCCCAGGGACCGAAGCAACACACGGTTGCTGCACTGCTTTCGTAGCCGCAGCGGCCAAAAGCGTGGAAGCAGCGCATCCGAGTCACTCAGCACAGGCTGAAGCCACTGATAGCTACAGTCTAGGGATTGGGGCTGAATGAATTTCGCCCACTGTGTCAATCCACCTAGAAGCTTTGTTCGGGGGCAGAGCGATGAGGGTGATCTCAGGTAAGATTTTAGTCTTACCAAAACTCCTCCTTGCTTGCCTCTGCGGCAATGTCTTCTCCTCCTTAGATCAAATGGGGGAAGGCACAAGATGTGAACTGGCAGGTCTGCGAATAGTGGCGGTGGTGTTCCTGAACGTGTATGTGTGAAAGCCAATGGAAAGTGCTCTATGGTAGCGTGAATATTAAGCAGGGTGAGCCGATTGTATGTTAATAGAGAATCTACTGGATGAATTAAAAGAAAAACGTGTAAAAAGCAGTGACGTGAGGAAAAACGGACACAGACGCAGATATAGACGGCAGGCCTTATGCAGGTTTTTATGGACTTAAAGAAACAGTACAAATGAACAGATGAAGGGTTTCTTGCTCTGTTTCATTTTTAAAGATAAAATGTGATACGAGATTTCAGTTTTTTGTTTTGTTTGATCCAGTGAGGTTTGCATCATTAATTATGATTGTTAATCCCAGTTCAGCAAAAAAAAAAAAATTGCTTTATTTTTCCTTTTATCTATTATATTGTGTCCAATAAAAATGTTGCTGGCAAAAAGCATCAGTTCATGTTTTAAGGTATATAATTGTCCGGAACTCTGACCGCTGGCAAGGGGGGTTCATTTACTGGACCTCAAGCAATTGTAGTTGAAGACCCCTGACCTATAACAATGAATAAGACTATTTTGCATATAGACAAATTCAAAATAAATGTGTCTGTTGCTGTATATCATTGTTTGATACAGAATATGGTTAGGGATATTTCATGTATTTACTGTGTTCAGTTAAAATGCTCTTTACAGTATGTAATCTTTTCAATTAATTCAATATTATTATTATTATTATTATTATTATTATTATTATTATTAGTGGTGCTTGCTATGCAAAGCACACTATTATTATCTCACTTGCTTATTATTATTGATGCTTGCTATGCAAAGTATCACTATTACTATTCATCAAACTTATTAGTGGTGCTTGCTATGCAAAGCACACTATTACTATTCCTTGTACTTATTATTGGTGCTTGCTATGCAAAGCACATTATTATTATCTCACTTGCTTATTATTATTGGTGCTTGCTATGCAAAGCACACTATTACTACTCCTCATACTTATTAGCGGTGCTTGAAAAGCATCGCTATTACTATTCCTCATACTTATTATTATTGGTGCTTGCTATGCATAACATACACATGTGACATATCAAAACGTTCAGTACAATGAGAGGAAGTGAGTGATGTGTGTCTGGATGACGTCATGTGACGTCACGTGACACACTCCCGGGAAGTATGGGAAATTGAAAAATTACAGCTACATACATATGGGAAATCACAAAATTACAGCTACATACACATGTGACATATCAAAACGCTCAGTACAATGAGGGGAATTGAGTCAGGATGACCCTCTGGGAATTATGGGAAATCGCAAAATTACGGCTACATAGACATGTGACATATCAAAACACTCTGTACAATGAGGGGAAGTGCATGACATATATCCGGTTGATGTTACGTGACGTTAATGCTAACGCTAATGCTAACGCTAATGCTGATGCTAATAATAATGTTAATGCTAATGCTAATGTTAATCGAAAAATGTCTGCAACATACACGTGACATATCAAAAAAACTTCTTCTACAAAATTTTGTCCGCTAACTAGTCCCGCACCGTTTGTCGTAGACCCACGAATGAGGTGTCAAATTGTGCGGCTTGTTCAGGAAAGATCTGCTATGACTTTTATAAGTGATCAGAATTACAGTATTCCCGGTACGGAAGTTCAAAGGAACTTTTTTCCCCATAGACTTACATTAAAAATTTTGGAGGGTGCCAAAAGTATTGATGTCACAAAAGTATTGGCACCCTATGTCTAATGCTAACGTCAAGGCTAATGCTAATATTACTGCTAATGCTAACATTAATGCTAATGCTAACGTTAATGCTAATCCCAATGCTAATGCTAAAGTTTATGCTAACGCTAATGCTAATATTGCTGCTAAAGCTAACATTAATGCTAATGTTTATGCTAATGTTAACGTTAATGCTAATGCTAACGTTAAAGCTAATGCTAATGCTAACGTTAATACTAATGCTAACGTTAATGCTAATGGCAACGCTAACGTTAAATCTAAGGCTAATGCTAACGTTAATGCTAATATAAATGCTAATCGAAAAATGTCTGCAACATACACGTGACATATCAAAACACTCAGCACAATTTGGGGAAATGCGTCATGGAAGAGTTTTGTCATGGCAAGCACCACTCACAATTTTTTCAGGAAATGTACATGTCTAGTTCTTTATCTTCTTCTTCTTCTTCCTCCGTACAAAATTTTTTCTGCTAACTAGTCCCTAACTAGTTTGTCGTAGACCCATGAATGAGGTATCAAATCGTGCGGCTTGTTCGGGAAAGATGTGCTATGACTTTTATAAGAGATCGGAATTACAGTATTCCCAGTATACCCGATCGAACACCCCAAAAATTCCCATAGAAATGAATGGGTGGAATTTTGAATCCTCAATAAAACTCACACACACACTGCAACATAGTCATGTCATATATCACAACACTCAGGACAATTAGGGGAAGTGAATGACATGTATCTGGTTAATGTCACGTCACATCACGTGACCCCCACCCCCGGGAATTATGGGAAATCACAAAATTACAGCTACATACACGTGACATTTCAAAACGCTGAGTACAGTGAGTGGAATTGAGTGACGTGTAGATAGATAGATAGATAGATAGATAGATAGATAGATAGATAGATAGATAGATACTTTATTCATCCCAAAGGGAAATTCACAAACAAAGGGAAATTCACAATGGGAATTATGGGAAATCACAAAATTACTGCAATATACACATATGACATATCAAAACGCTCAGCACAATGAGGGGGAAGCTCTGGAAAAAAATAAGAACTGCTGACAATATTTCTCCTAAATTCAAAATATAACTATTGTTATTTAGAGTGTATATTTAAAGGAAATGACAACACATCAGAATAACCCAGAATTTGTAGAGCTTTAATAACTCAAATAAAGCAAAATGTAAATAATTTGTAAACAAATTGTGTTAATGCTTTGGCTAAGTAACATTAAGAAATCAGTATTTGGTGGAATAACCCCGATTTGCATGCGTTTTGGCATGCTCTCCACCAGTTTTTCACATTGCTGTTGGATAACTTTATACCACTCTTTTTGCAAAAAGCAAACAGCACAACTTTGCTTGATAATTTGTGACCATCCATCTTCCTCTTAATGACATTCCAGAGGTTTTCAATAAGGTTCAAATCTGGAGATTGGGCAGTGGTCTCTTATTTTTTTCCAGAGATGTACACATGTGACATATCAAAACACTCAGCACAATGAGGGGAAGTGCATGACGTGTATTCGGGTGACGTCATGTGCCGTCACTTGCACTCAAACCCTGGAATTATGGGAAATCGCAAAATTACTGCAACATAGACATGTGACATATCAAAACACTCAGCACAGTGTGTGGAACTGCATGACGTGTGTTCTGATGACCTCACTTGATGTCACATGTGTGCCAACCACGGAACTATGGGAAATCGCAAAATTACTGCAACATAGACATGACATATCAAATCTCTCAGCACAATGAGAGGAAGTGCATGATGTGTATCCAGTATGTGTGTATCCTGAACTCGGGGATGGGTTTTGCCACGGCAAGCACCACTCACATTTTCTTCAGGCAATGTACATGTCTAGTTATTATTATTATTATTATTATTATTATTATTATTATTATTATTTATTTATTTATTTATTTTTTCAATGTAATATTTTACAGACAATTGCAGGTATGGCTTCATATGATAAATGTAAGAAAAGTGACATACAAGTTCATCTTAAACTAACTGTTCTACTTACACAAAGTTATTTCTGGTCTACTATAAGCAATTTGAATAAACTTATCTACTAAGTATTGTTAACTTTAACAAAATTTAAATTACTAATTTAGCCAGAATGTACAATTCACCGTATAATTTACTCATTATATTACAGTTAAATTACAGCTATATGACTATTTGCATTTCTGCTTTTCTTTACCATTTGCCTCCATGTTTTTTATACCTTGCACATTCATACAATTGTTCATGCAATTATCATCCAATCAAGTGGCAGCAGAATTATTTTTACTATATTTGTAAACATAAAATACTCAATAATTATTCTAGACATGTTAATTTGATTGGGGTCTAGTTGAACCTGCAAAGTAATGCTGGCCTCATTTGTACAAAAGGGTTTATGGAGCGCTCCAAAGTGGTAACCACAGCTCTATATTACAAAGCCACTAGGGACTTGGCACATAATGTAGTAAGGAGTGTGATCTTCTTTTAGTTCATTATGGCCTAAACACATGCCTCCCTGATAAGTGCACAACATTATGAGCAGTGCAGAATTCTTTCTAATTTAATCTCCTCACCCTCTGACACTTTCTGGAACCCAAATGCCATGAGACATCAGTTAAGATAATCATACAGTGCTATCCAAGCAGTACAAGATTGCTACCATTTAGCACAATGGATATTATTACAGTGTAATCTCAACTTGTTTAGTGTGTTTCTGTGGACCTGGTCTTCGATTATTGAGCAATTTGTAAAGCCTTTAGAACCAGATTTAACCTGCAACATTGTTCTGCTTACATTTCTTAAAATAGATTTTTTAAATACAGGATAAAATAAAATTAAAATACTAAGTTATTACTTTGTATTTAATCCTAAATCTCTTTAATCCCATTTGACAGTTTTGCACTTTTGTTAGTATCCTTTTTCCCATTTTGCATATGTACACATAAGTCAAAGTCAGCTGTATCATCATAGCATTATGGATATAAACAAAACACAGCTCCTTCAGAAAACTACCACTCAACATTTATTGAACATTGACAAGGGGTAAAAGACAATAGTACATAAATAAATGCACACAACAATACCAAAAAGGTATACAGAATCAAACAAAATGAAATATGTAACAAAAATAAGAATTGATTTAAAGTATAGCATCAGTAGGGAGATATATTTATCTATATACAAATCCCTTTTCCAGAATTTGTTAATTCACTTTTACCTTTATTTAATAGACAAAGAAAAGATTTTCAGTATGACAAAAAACTTAATTTAATTTGTTAAATATAAACACATTTAGAAATTGATGCCTACAACACACTCAGCAAAGTTTGGAACAGAAGCATGTTTTCCACGGTGCACCACCGAAAATGCCAACATAATGGTCCGATCCGTGGAGGCCCCACCTTGCAACTTACAGGACTTAAATGCTTAATGCCATCTTAATGCCAGATACAACAGCACACCTTCAGGGATCTAGTGGAGTCCATGCCTCGCGCTGTTTTGGTGGCAAAAGGGGGACCAAAACAATATTAGGCAGGTGGTCATAATTTTATGCCTGAGGTGGTCATAGTGTGTATGCCCAAAGCATGACACTGCCTCCACCAGCTTGCCTTCTTCCAAAAGTGCATCCTGCAATCAGCAGAGACCAAACTGTTTTTTATGAAAGCTGAGATTGATACAGGCTGTGATTGATTCTCTTAACCTCAGTGTTTACTCAGGTGGCAATCATTTTCCCCAAAGGTCAGAAAAAGAGAGAGCTTAGATTACATGGGTTAGACTTAATTTTAATTTACCTATTTTTTTCTGAATATTGACATTGTAAATATGACTGCTAATGCATTTTCCCTTTTCAGTTCAGCGCTATTTCTCTCAGTAATCATCAGATTGCTTGTAGGCATAGAGTAACCTTTTAAGTTTGGGACATATTGTAGGACTGACATATAGTCCTGGTGCCATGTGTTCCCCAGGTAAGCGACATACATGTACCCGGCTAACCACTTGATTCGTTTTGAGAAAACGTGATTCGTGAGACCAGGCCACCTCCTTCCGTTGCTCCTTGGTCCAGTTGCAGCCCCATACGCAACAAACTGCAATGCATTGTGTATTCTGAGACCTTTCTATCAGAACCAACATTAACTTCAGCAATTTGAGCAAGAGTAGCTCATTTGTTCGACTACACAGGCCAGCCTTCGCTCCCCACGTGCATCAGTGAGCCTTTGCTGCTGATGACCCTGTCGCCGGTTCACCACTTCCTTCAATGGACCACTTTTGATAGATACTGACCACTGCAGACCGGGAACACCACACAAGAGCTGCAGTTTTGGAAATGCTCTGATCTCAGTTTGATTGAGACTATGCCCTGCCCCAACAAATCTGCTTCTGCATAACAGACTAATAAGTAGCGCTCACTCGCAAGCTTAGAGCTCAGAGGAAATTCACTAAACAATAATTAAGTCATTCTTTCTCTCTCAATATCCCTGTTACACTTTTGCTCATGTAAAAAAAAAACAGGATAGTGACTTGCAAAGGCTGGAAATTGTCATTAAGCATTTGATATGCATGAGCTTCTGTGTTCCTTTAATATTGAAAGCTCTCTCTTACATCTCTAAGCCACATCTGACTGGATTATATGTATATCCAACATAATTCCACCCTATTCCCTTTCTTCTTTTACTTCATTACTCTCTAGACACAGCTGCTTATCACTTTTCATTAAGCTTACTGAAAAATCAATCCATGGTAAAAGGTCTAAAATTGCAACATGTTTTAATCCACTTCATTCATAAACAACTTCAACATAAACAACTGCATACAAGCACTCTTGAAGTCCATTTACAATGGGATGAGTGTTTATATACGATGCAATGTTGTCTCTAGGACATCCCCTGCACCTATTCCCATGCAATAATTCAATTTGTATTTACAAGTCTTGTGTCCCTAGGATACTTAAAAAAAAGCTTTATAATGGCATAACACAATTCAATGCAATGCTCTCAAAAGGTCACTGCATTAAACAATCAGCAGAGACCAAACTGTTTTTTTTATGAAAGCTATTGATTCTCTTCACCTCAGTGTTTACTCAGGTGGCAATCATTCTCCCCAAAGGTCAGAAAAAGAGAGAGCTTAGATTACATGGGTTAGACTTAATTTTAATTTACCTATTTTTTCTGAATATTGACATTGTACATATGACTGCTAATGCATTTTCCCTTTTCAGTTCAGCGCTATTTCTCTCAGTAATCATCAGATTGCTTGTAGGCATAGAGTAACCTTTTAAGTTTGGGACATATTGTAGGACTGACATATAGTCACCAGCCACTTTATTAAGAACACCTATATTCCTGCTTGCAGTTATCCAATCAGTTTATCAGCTTAGCTTATGTGACAATACTGTAACACACAATCATCTAAATACAGTTAACATACATATATATGTATCTTGAAAAAAGTGATAGCAGTGACTTTGACCATGGCATTGCTGTTGATACCATACAGGTTTGTTTGAGTATTTCAAAACAATCCATATCATAGGATTTTCATGCACAGAAGTCTATCAAGTTTACACAGAATGGCCTGGAAAACAAATCAAAACAACAGAAAGGGTGAACAGTAATTGCCTTCTTGATGAGAGACATCAGAAGTGAATGGCCAGATATTCTGCTAACAAGAAGGCTACAGTAACTCATATAATCATTCTTTACAGCTGTTATGAACAAAAAGGCATGTCAAACTGTAAAACACATTGTACTTTGAGGCTACAACAGTGGAGTAACAAATCAGTTTCCACTTTTGTCAGTCAAGAACATGAAGGCTACATTTGGCACAGGCTCACCAAAATAGGACAGTTGAAGATTGTAGAAACATCACTTGGTCAGATGAATCTGGATTTCTGCAATTTTCAGTTTTTCAGGTTCAGAATTTGCCAGAAACAGCATAAATCTATGGTCCCAACCTGCCTTATGTCAAGAAGGTGGTGTGTTGTAGTGGGGAATGTTTTCTTGGGCCCCTTGATGCCAAATTGTTTGACTATGAGAATTGACTGTTAACTTGCTCCCTGATATATCATAGCCCTTGACAGGTGCCACTGTAATGAGTTAATTAATGTTATTCACTTTATCTGTTAGCAGCTTCAGTGTTATGACCGATCATACATAGACCATATGATCAGCCACATTTTTTATTAGGCTAGTAATGATCAAAACAATATTAATAAAATGTTCAAAAAACCACTTCATGACTGGTGAGTTTGCAGGTCATTTCGAAACAAGAGAACAGCAGAAATTGACAACTGCCTATTGTTTACAAAGAATAGTTGGGTCCTTGGACCACTTGTCACAAGGCAGAAATACACCCTTAATTTATTTTAGCCATTCCACCTCCTGGAATGGAGAATTTAAAAGAAATCTTTGCCGATAGAGGGAGAATATTCACATAAACTTACAATAGTATTCACATTTATCTACCTTTTACTTTAAATTTACAATGAGTCAGCACAGAGCTAAACACTGTTTAAAAGGAGTTCTGGATCTTGCCTGAGTAAAGCCCTTAGGAAGGATCCTGTTTTTTCAGACATGGAGTAAAAGGAACAGGTGTCTTAAACTCATTTAGCTCTCCTGTGGTCTGTTGGTATATTCTTTGGCTATGACATTGATGATATGTGACAGGTTGAGACCTCTGAACTACTCAGGTGTGAGAGAAGGTGTGATGGATTTGTATCGAACCCTAAGGGATCTCTATATCTGTCTGATCTAACTAGTGTCAACTTTCCCTACAAAGCAAGACAATGATATAAAGAATCTCATGAGTTTTCACACTACATCATATTTTACACAATGATAAATCATTGCCATCTTGCAATATGCCATTTCTTTCTATTATTATTTGCTTTCAACTGAACACTCTTGATTTGTTTCCACTGGAAACTTCAAAAATTGCAAAGTGAAAAGGAAGAAAGGAGAAAGAAGTGATGGAACTGGGTCAACCAAAGTACTTTGCTATTAAGGAACTGCTTAACTATAATAGTAGTACACACTGACTCAGCGGCAACTTTGTGAGCAATTTATCACATTAACACACTGACTATCATAAAAATTTGCTTTGTGAATGCTAGCATTGAAAAATTTCCTCGGCGGGTCACAATGGCAACTGCTTAAGAATTGTTTCTGGGGATCACCAGATATTCCCTAGTGAACTATGAGATATCATTTATTGCTATTTATATCTATTTAATCTATCTGCTCCTGCACACAAAAAAGTCCCCACCCCAATCCCAAGTAAGGGCTATAGGGTTAGGGAAAGTAGGGAAAGTGTGGAAGTAACCTACAGCATTTGGGTTGCTGAATGGGAGCATCATAAAGAACCTGAAGACAGTTTAGCCTATTGCATACAGGAAGTTATTGCATAGGAATACTGGTACATACTGCACTACTAATAAGCAGTTCTTTTGATGTGCATGTACCTTATTTTGCTTAAAATACAAGATTCAAAACAGAATTTCCTGACATTTGCAGAAATTCTCAGGCCCAGTTCAAGTTTTAAAACCACCAAAAAATATCTGTAGGGTATGCATGCAATGTGGAGGGAAGATGAGATAAGTGACAATATGAAATTTATGCACTTAAGCATGAAAGTGCACTTAAGCATCCTTACTAAACTTTTAGGATTTGAAAGGTGAAAAGCCTTATGGAGTACACTTCTCTCCATGTTATCTGCCCTCTCCTTATGTCCCTCTCACAAAAGAACTGAAGAGCAGATAAAAGGTGCAATATTGCCTGTGAACCCCTTTTTTGGATAGATGTTTAAAATGCAGTCTGGGATAATGCGTCATCCAAAACCTATTTTCAAGGGCCAGATAAATCCACAGGGCCTTTTCAGATCATGGAAGGCCACACACACACACACACACAAACACAGAGAGAGAGAGAGAGAGAGAGAGAGAAAGAGGGGCTGTTATTCTCTCTCTCTCTCTTTTTTCTGCTTCCTCTCAGTGGCCTTGCCTGCAAACTGAACTTAATCTTTTTGAAACACACACTGTCAACACCTGAGTCACACACCTAGAGTTTTGCTTCAATTCAAAATTGCTTCAAAAATCAATTCAGCATTTTATACACAAAGTATCCGTTATCTCGGACTGCTTTAGGGATACAGGCTGTGATTTACAAAGTCAAATGTTTTTACTCTTTTGTTTGTTTAAATTCATACTAGTGGTGCAAATAATCCAGTTATAGGCAGTGCTTTGTTTTCCAGTAAAGGCCAGGCACCCCAAAGGTGTAACAAATCCAATTTATCTACCTATAAACACATAAATGTACTTCATTTTTTGTTGTTTTTTTACACTGACCTGCTGCAAATATTATGCTTGATGTACAATGTCTAACTCAGTGATAGCCAATCCTGTCCCTGTGGATTTATTTTCCAACACACTTAGTTTTAAAAGCTAATTCAATGCAGCTGATCTGGATATTCAATTTTTAAAATAAATTCTGTTTAATAAGCTCAACCAGTTTGGATTTATTTTTAGTTTAAATTCAGTCTAGATTTAGTTGATGAAAAACTACAGCAGTTGTAGTCAATAAATACTAAATGTTTCATTTTTTTATGCAATGCTCTTTTTATGCAGTAATAAAATTATAATATTAAAAATGGCACTTTAGCCTTATAAGTGTTTCACCGTGTTACCATGCTTTTTGAGTGGTGACAAAAATTATTCAAAATTTACATTGTTTGATTCCTCTGCATTAAATGAAACACAAAAATGAGTCATGATGGTCATTGCTAATAAAGTATATGAGCATGTCAGTGTGCAATATTTCTCATTTCTGCTTCCCATCTGTCTATGTGTGCTTCTCAGATTGTGTCATCTTGTTGCTGTCCTTTTTCTTTAGCCCTCTGGGACATGACAGACTCGGACAGGCAGTGACTAGAGGATCTAGCGATAAAGAGCAGGAAAAATATAGCTAAGAGGTTTTCTTTTTGGGCCACACACACACACCAATACACCAAGACACACATGGCAAGTCTCCACATTAAATAAGAAAGAGAAGAGTGCCAGGGCCTGGGGTGAAGGTCACTGACTGTAATAAGACAGCACTTCTTGGTAATGACCTTCACAAACCTCAATTTTTGCCAGCCTGAGAGATGGTGAATAAGATATGATTGGTAGAAAGATGCTGCCAGAGATCCACTGTTACCCCCACACACGTCAGCACTTTTATCTGATCCCAGCTGGAAACAGTGCAGAGCCAGTAGTCACACTTAACTAGTGAGGGGAGAGGATTGGTGGGCGCAGATGGTTCATTTGGTTCATCTAGACCAGTGTCTGGCATCCACAGCTGTAATTTTTACTCTGCTAATGGAGCAAGATGCTGCGCAAATTTGGTCCTGGCAAATAGCCTTTGAGAAAGTCCACATTTCTGAATAAAAGCATAATATCTGATGTCTGACTTGGACTTCATGCTGTTTTTGGTCTTAATAAAAAGGAAATGGAAGACAGCTTTCGCTAAGTGCATCAAACTTCCTGGTGTGTGTGACAATCACATATCATCTCTATAAGCGATGAAAAGAAAATGAAATTGAAATATGAGATGGTTATATTTTACATCTCGATCATTCATCCTTGGCAAATAGTCTTTAATGAAAGTCTAACGTCTCGAATAAAATGTATCTGATGTCTGATTTGGACATCAAGCTGTGTGCATGGAAATGGAAGATGGCCTTTCCCAAGTTTGTAAAACTTTTGGACAATTTATGTGATTTATTATCTATCAGCTCATTTTAGTGAGATGAAAATAAAATAATGAAATATTTATGTGGCTATATACATAAGAGGTAGACTGTGTATTATTTTAAGCCTTTTTAACCCAGGATAATTGCCTAAAATTTTATGCTTAAAGAATATCTGGAAATGGAAGATGCCTTTCTCTGGGTACATCCTGATCCCTCCTGAAAAAGGAAGAAGTGAAAAATGTTACATTTTTATTTAACTGTGATAGATTTGTAATGGTTGTAAAAATTAAACAGTCATAATTGTTTTACAAGTGACCTGTGACATACTAGATACATTTGATGATTTTCCAAAAGTGCTGGATTGTGACCTTGTAATAATAGGCTGTTGTATTGTTGTGATTCAGTGGAACTAACAGAATCTCTTATATTTACTACATTCCTTCTGCACTCTGTTCCTCTATATACAGTTCTGTTGTGAATAATTAAAATATCCCTTTTATGAAGAAGATCTAAATGAAGGTCTCTGTCCATAAGATGTATAGAGAAGCATGCACAATAAACTCCTTTGTCCAGGGATCATTAGGAGCACGGCACTTCAAACATTTGCAGGTGTTCATTAAGCTTAATAATGGTGTGATCCTCTAATGCCTAAGTCAAGCACCAGGTAATAAAGTCTACCCTTTTAGATTATGTAAGGATGATGGGGCTTCAGGTTTTTCTGCTGCTAAAAATAAGAACACTCACCAAAAACCTGGAACACCTGTATACATGCTTAATTTATGCAGTAAACCCCACCCAATTGTATGTAGTATCAAATGATACAGGACTCAACCTGCCTTGTTTCAACAGGCTGGTGGAGGTTGTTACTGGTTTGGGGAATGATTTATTGCAACACTCTGGGCCTGTTAATAGTAATCAATCATCACTTGAATTCCACAGCATATTTGAATATTGTTGCTGACCATGTGCATCCCTTCATGGCCAGAGTTTACCTTCTTCTAATCTTCTAATGGCTACCTCCAGCATGATAATGTACCATGGCTCAAAGCAAAAATAATCTCAGAATGGTTTTATATATATGTGGCAATGAGTGCAGTGTTACTCACTGGCTTGGTAGGGTGTTGCACTCATGTCAGCATGGATCAGAGATTCAAAGGAATGTTTCCAACTACTTGTGGAATCCATGCCACAAAGAACTGACAATATTTTGGAAGCAAAGGAAGGCCATACCAAGTATTAGCATAGTGTTCATAATAAAGTGCTCTGTGGATGTATACTTTTTTCCTGGTTATTAGATGTTATGCCATTCCAATCCACAGTCATACAAGATCATTAAATAGAACAGAAGTTAAATGAACAGATAGAATGACAAACTACCTGTTCATTTAACCTCTGTCTATCAAGATAGGGTGGCAGACATCTGTATGCTGTAGCCAGATTCAAGACACATTTCCCACCTTGGAATGTTCCCTCAACACTATACAATTACACAATTCATGTTGCTTTCTGCAGTCTAGTCTTGTACTTAAAATAGTATTGTCAATATTTTGTTTGCAAAACACAACAGCCACCAAATTTTAACTTTGCATTGTCATCAATAGAACTAGATTATCATGACCATACATGCTACACATATACTGGGGTACAAAAAGATGCAGTGAGAAATTATTATAAACTAAAAGTGAAAAATGAAGCAAGTACTTTGGCAATGTAAATAAACATGTAAGGACTAAAACGTATGCTTTTTCAAGGGAAAGTAAGGGTACAACTATTCAGGTTCAGATATATTCAAGAAAAAATATAAATGCCCCTGAATTGAAACTTTAAATCTAAATATAGTAATGAAGGACAGTAATTCCACCACTGTTCATATATAGTAAATTGGTATTGGTATTTGCAAGCAACAATAGTATTTAATTGCATAATTTCCTGCACAAATGTTTTTATTTAAATATTTTATTTTTTTTTTAACAAATCATTGTCACATTGTGATCTCATTTGCTCATTTGATTAGCATAAATTTAGATATACACTTGCTAGGAAATTGGGAAGGTAGACATGCTCCCAGTGGAAGTGGTGTCTGAAGCGATATGTGAAATCAAGCCAGTCTATTGGCTATGGAGGTCATGTGATGAAGCAGAGCGCACCAGCAAGACCAAAAAAGGGCATCTACATCACATTACTCCAGCTTCTTGGTCTTCAGGAGGTACTCTGTATGTTGGTGTCTATTGTCTGTCTTATTGTCTAAGACTAGGGCAAAAGGAGATATATATACATATATATATATATATATATATATATATATATATATATATATATATATATATATATATAAAGACTAGGAATTATCATCATTTGCATCACAATCTGAGGAGCTCAATGTGGGTGATGATGAGTGGTCTGCCATGGAATTGCTTCCTAAAAAACTGCCAGTGGCAGTCATAATGTTAAAGGCAATTTTTTAAAAAATGTGCGTTATCACTAAGCTCAATCTGCACTCATTTGGCTGTATTCCAGTCCAAACCCCTGTGACACATGACTCAAGCCTTGTGTCTGTCGAGGCAGTGTGCTGACATGGTCATGGAGGTTGCAGGCTAAGGAAATGGAACAAGAGACAAATAAATCCTTTCTCTTATCCTCTCCCCCAACTCTAATTTCTCCAATTTGGGTCCAGGAGATTGCTTTGTGATTTCTACTGATCTGTATAAGGAATTACTGTTATTATTGTCTGCATCGGACTCTGAGGAGCTTGATGTGGACAATGAGGAGCTAGCAGCAGTCAAATTGCCACTGCATTCTGTGGTGTTTAAAAAACTTCTGGAGGCGATCACATGTGCTGTTGCTTAGATTGGTCTGATGAAAGGTTACTTTAGATTGGCATGATGAAAGGTTAGCATTATTTGCTCTGAGCTTGACAATCGCTACCTAACTTCATGCCACTTTCCAACTCCATGCAGGTGTCTCCCATTTTTCATAGAACTCCACACGAAGGTGTCGAGGTTGTGAAATAATCCTTATTCTACCCACTTGTTCTCCTCAGCCACTGATGACTATTTAGCCATTGTGGGCCTAGATGAACATAGGTATGCGGTGATGCCTAGTTTCAAAGAGATGCTTGCGAGGTATCTCTCCCCTTCATCAGCTGCATGGAGAAAGTCTGAGCTCCCAATGAGGCTCTGTCAGGCCATATCGTCCGTATACGGAAGGCCTATAATCCTGCTGGTTAAGGTGGTGCAGTGCTGCACACATTGGCAGGTTTGCAGACATACTGAGCTGACCTGCTAAAGGAGCAGATCTGTGATAAGGGTCTCATCAATGAGGTCAAGCAACAAATTTAGCTCTCTGTTCCACAAAGCAGATGACCCATGTCATCAGCTGTACCATGGATGTGTTGGTTGCCACAGAGAGGCAATCTGACAGAGAAAAAAGAAAGAAGAAAAAAACTTTCTTTTAGACACAACAATATCTCCTATGGGCCTATTCTTCCCTTGCCGCAGCAAGGAGCTAGTGAGCCATCAATCAGCAGACACTGGCCCCAGCCTGGCCTGCTGAGTCTGGAGAAGAAGGCTAGCATTGTAGCCCGAGCCCCCCCTAAAATCTGTGTGGCCGGCCAGTGCTTAAGAATCCTAATGCCTGAGGGCTACGGTTTTAGGGCCATCTCCACTGCTGCCTACCCCACCACCTCTGGTGCTTCGAGGAAAACCATGACCACCCATGCTCGAGCTCCTTATGTGTTGCTGCCTCCTGGGTTAGCCCCTGTCAGCTTGCTATTTCAGGGCACTAGATGAGGTGAGAACAAGGAGAGGCTAACACCTCTTTCAGACCACCTCGCAGTGGGGAAGCTTCTGCCAGGTGTGTTGCAGTGGGTTCTGGATACTTTGGGAAAAGGCTACAGAATCCAGTTTGCAAGGCTCTTCCAATGGACACCTATCCCTCAGGTTGGGGAGCAGTCCAAGACAGCTGCCCCACCCATGGCATTTGGGAAGGCTCCTGTCTTTCGTGGAATTGCCTGAAGTTAGGCCTGTATTGCTTATGCTAAAACACTTTCTGCTGAAGCTCAGTGGCTACCTTCGATGGTCCCCTAAATCAATCATTAGGGCTGTCTGTGTTCACACCCTCTGTTCAGATTGGTGCACCAGATCTTGCCCGATGTAGAGACCAGATTTCTCTTGCTGAGAGCAATTTACACTATGGAGTGCATAATCTGGAAGCTGGCTTTCTGTGAGGCAGGGGTTGAGGCCCAAGGAATGGCATATCCACCTGTAGGTGGTGGAATGCATATGGCAATTTTTGGCCATGCGGAAATGGCTTTGTTTGCCATTGAGGAGTCATCCCACTTTCCCCTATGGTTTTCTCTTTTCACCAGCTGAGGATCCATCTTTACGCTCATCCTGATATCTCCGCTTATGGGAGTCCTAGCCAGGGTATGCTGTGAGCAAGACCGTCTATTACTGCTGGCTCCTCACTGGCCCTCCTAAGTCTGGCTTGTAGACCTAATTTAACTTCTGGAGGGTGCTCCTTCACAGATTCCTGTCAAGAGGAACCTCCTCTCTCAGGCACAGGGGGTGATTCTGGAGATTTGGAACATTTTGGTCTGACCCCTGAGAGGGACCAGCTCCTAGACTCCTGTCTCCCAACTGAAGTTGAACATGTTGAACATTTCGCTCTGGTGTAATTTATGTCCTCAGGATCTAGTTCATTGCCCTATTATAGTGGCAGCCATTGCTGTGAGTTATGTGCCCTTCTCTCTGGTCTCTCACCTTCTGTGAGGTGCCAGACAGCTTTCCTGTAAACCATGTCTCCCCTCCTGAGACCTCCCAGTAAGCCCCCTTTGAGCCAATGGAGTCAGCCTCTGAGGAGTTTCTGACCCTGGAAATGGATCTACTATTAGCTGGTTGTCTGGTCTTTCTGAAGGCCTTCTGCCTTCCATCCCACGAGACAGTGGAGCAGGAGACTCTGCACCTGCTGTGCACAGTTCGGGTTCTCAGTACTAACACTTGAGCGCGTGGTGTAAGTCCTCTCCTTTTTTGTCTGCTGTGGTGGCTGCAACAAAAGAAATCTGGTTTCCTAGCAGCACCTTGTACTGTGTAGTGGTAGCTGTCTCTAAGCCCTTTGAAGCATGTTGTGTGGTTTTGCCTCCAGGGATTACAGCCAACATGGCCAGGGACATTAACCTCCAGGATATTTGTGTTGCGGTGGGTTGGTCCTTTCCAAACACCCTTATAAAGTTACATAACCTGGGCCTAGGATACTACTCCTGGGTCCTGGGGGTTACAGGGTTTATGGTGTTCTGCTCCCAGCTTGTTCATGCCCTTTCATAAACTCCGGGAGATACATCTCCTGGTGTGTGATGGCTTTGGCATTGGTGTTCCCATGATGCCAGCTATGATGCAGCATTAAGTTCCCTCAAAAGGGAACAACACTAGGTTGCGTATGTAACACGGTTCTCTGAGAAGGGAATGAGACATTCCATTACTGCCACACTCCGAGTGTCCACTCATCTTTCCTTCAGACAAGTAGAAGCTGTAGTAATGTAATGTAGATGCCCTTTTATGGTCTTGCTGGTGCGGTTCATCACATGACCTCCTGATTTCAGAGTTTCAGATGCAGCCTCCACAAGGAGCGTTCTCATAGCATCAGCCATGACACTTACATATGTAACCTGGTGTAGTTCCCTTTCAAGGTGTCCCTTTCATGGCTGACCCTATGGTAATGCTTCTTGCTTAAGTTGTGTCTGAAGCTTTGTGTGAAGTTTCATAGCTTCATGAATCCCTTTCTGTTGTCCTCTCAATTGACTCAAATACTCTGCTTCCGCTCTGGAAGCTCGTTTTGTGATTTCTTCTAGTTCTAGACCTAGTTGAGAATATAATGGCATAGTTTTCTAGCCTTAAGTACATAATGCTGATTTAAACATTTCATCTAACACTATTTTATTTCTATAGTGCAGGAATTTTACTTTAAGTGTCTCCCTGTCTGTATTGTGGTAATCTACTCCATACTGACAAGTGACTTTTTGCCCTCACTAATTTTTTTTCTGATTCTTTTCAAAGACAATAATTTAACCTTTGTTTATATTTTCCCTGTTCCTGTCAACTTAAAAATAAGCTTCTTTAAAAACTTTTGGTGATACTGTTATTGCTTTGCTATTTTGTCCTTTCATTACCTTACAACGTAAGATGATGATACTCTATTGGTATTGGTACTCACTATGTGGTAAAATCATGTGCACTTAAAACAATGGGTATAAAATGTCTATACAACTCTATAAAAATTGCACATTTTTTGTGATATAAAAAAAGAAATGATTATCACAAAAAAGGTAAATACAACCTCATAAACCTGTTTAGAAAAAAAAGGAAAAATTAAGTAACAAGATCCTGGTAGGGGATTTGGTCGTGTTTATGTTCAAACTCATGTTCATAAGTAATTATCATAGAATTTATTCTGATTAACCCCAAATAAAGATCAGCTTGTGTAGGATTTTCTTTACATTGCCATGGTTTCATGTAACTGCTGAACTCATGGTTCACAAAGCTCTTTCAAAGTATGAATCTCACTTGTTGAAAGGTTTTGACCAGGAGAGGAGTATAAAAGAATTTCCAAAACATTAGATGTACCATGGAACACTGTAAAGGCCAAATAGTAAAACAAACACAGAGCACCACAGTAACATCACCTAGAACAGGACATCCCTCTAAAAAATTGTACAAAATAACTGTACAAAAAGCACTTTCTTACAAATAACATCCAAGCTAAACTAAGTCATCCTAAAACATGTGGCAAAATGTGATATGATCTAATAAATGTTATTCCAAAAGATCTAATAATTCCAAGTATAAAAAATAACAAAATAATAAAATTCCAAGGTATAAAAATCATTGTATTCAGCCAAATAATTGTCTTTGTTTGAAGGAATGAATAAAATAAATGTAATAAGCAACAGCAGGGTGAAATTATGGACTGGTATTTGATAACTGATAAAATTCTTCAAAGTACTAAGTACAGTAGTTTAAATCTTAATACATCAGGTCTCAGCTGTATCTCTTAGACTGTTGCCTACAAGTGGCACTTTGCAAATACCCTAATTACAGAGATTTAATTAGGGTTAATTTGCATGTGGGGATCAATGGGTGTAAGCTTCTCTGTCATTAGTGTCATGTAAATGGGGCTGGTTGCTGTGATTACCTGTCTTGTATTATAGTCCTGTTGTATTTGTTTGCATGCTGAAGGCGAAGGGCTTGTTCCTCATTGTGGCCCATTAGCTTCAAGTCAATTAGCTGATCAATAATAGAGCAGTGCCAATTCAGGTATGCATAAAAAGTAAAAGCCAGCACTTCTCTGTGATTCTGTGGTACTCCTATTAAGGAAGAATGTTTGAGAAGAACAACTCAGATGCAGTACTTCATGAAATGAGTTTTAGCTTGATTTCAGTAAAGATTTCAGCAGTGTACAGTTTACAACCTGATCCCAGTAACATTAAAACCACTCAATATAGTGTCACAGAAATTTAACATTTTTCCTGGTTAAACCATACTTGAAATATAATGTGGAAAAATATATCAGTTATGACAAAACATTACTGAATAATACATTCAATCCATTGTACCTAAATACTGAAGTTCAATAGAGCCACATACAAGATGATTTGTTACTCATCACATTTAGCTCATGCTTTCCACGTGCTTTTCAAGCTCTATTTCTAGAAAAAAGAAGGTGTCTATGTCTTTTCGAAATGTATGTCTCTCCAAGTTTAATTTACATTTCTTATATGTTTCTGCCTGTTACTGTGTCTGAAACTTTTATTCTGTATTTTACTACAATAAAAAGACATCTAGAAATATTCAAGTGTAGTCAACAGACAAATGCAATGCTAGAAATGAAATATAGCTCCTGGGGAGTCATGGTGCTACACTTAAAAGAAAGACATAATGAGGACAAGTAAAAAGAAGTGAACTGTACAATAAATAACAGTAGTAATAATAAAATCTAAATTAAATTCAATGCACAGTTACATTAATATTGTGAATCCTGTTAATAGTCCTAAACAACAATATAAGCATGTAAAGTATGATTTGTCACATTCACTGACCAGGAATAACATTATGACCAACTGCCTAATATTGTATTGGTCTCCCTTTAGCTGCCAAAATAGCCCTGACCCTTCATGCACTGGGTATTCTGCCACCTTTCTATCAGAACCAGCCTTAACTTCTTCAGCAATTTGAGCAACAATAGCTCATCTGTTGGATTGGACCACATGGGCCAGCCTTCACTCCACACGTGCATCAATGAGACTTGGCTGCCCATGATCCTGTCGCCGGTTCTCCACTGTTCCTTTCTTGGACCACTTTTGATAGATACTGACCATTGCAGACCATGAACCCCCCCATAAGAGCTTCAGTTTTGCACTGATCCAGTCGTCTAACCATCACAATTTGGCCCTTGTCAAACTTGCTCAAATACTTATGCTTGCCCATTTATTCTGCTTCTAACACATCAACTTTGAGGATAAAATGTTCACTTGCTGCCTAACATGTCCCACCCACTAACAGGTGCCATGATGAGGAGATAATCAGTGTTATTCACTTCACCTGTCAGTGGTCATAAAGTTATGCCTGATCGGTGTATAATGACAACATATGTAACTCTCACAATTTTCTGCCTCATTTTTTTATCTAAATCTTTGAAAAATCTTTTTTCACATATATTCTGTTGATGTTATGATCTGTGATTTATTTGTTTACTTTGCCATGTGTCTTTTGTTGTATTGTCTCTTCCTCTGTCTTGTCAGTGTTTATTCGTTGATTGTGTCATGATTGTTTTCACCTGTTTTCAGTTTTATCCCTGATTTAGTGTTGTGTCCTCACAATTACTCTCTACCAAGTCTTGTTTCAGCTTGGAAGTCCCACGTCTGTCATCAGCTTCGGTCATGGAGGTTGCAGGTTGAGTAAGCAGAAATGGAAAAAGAGATGGATGAGTCCTTTTTCATCGAGAAAAGAGGAATTATTATCACAGCCAATGGTATTTGTGCTGTTGAAGGCAACTTAAAAAAATATTGTATTCCAGCCAAGCGCTTGTGCTGCATGGCTCAAGCCCTGCGTCTGTTGAGGCAGTGTGCCAGCTTCAGTCATGGAAGTTGTAGGTTGAGTTAGCAGAAATAGAACAAGAGACAGATGAGTGCTTTCTTTTGTCCACTCCACTGACTCTAATTCCTCTGGTTTTGGCTCCAGGAGCTCATGTTGCAATTTCTCCTGATCCGAATGAGAAATTATTATTGTCTTCATGGGACACAGAGGAGCTTGATGTGGGCAATGAGGAGCAAACAGCATTTGAACTGTCAACTTCTGTCACATTCTGTGATGTTCTAAAAGCTCCTGGAGGTCAGGAGCACGCAATGGTGGTTTTGCCCTGAGATTTGGAACCTTTTGGTCTGGCCCCTGAGGGGGACCTGCTCTTGGACTCCTGACTCCCAACCAAGGTTGTGGAGACTATGTTGAACTTTTGGCTTTGGTGTTATCGGCATTGTCAAGATCTAGATCATTGCCCATATAGTACAGTGCCAGAGTTCCTGCAGACACACCTCTTTGAGAGCCTTTGAACCTCTACATTGAGGTATACATGGAAGCCATTGCTGGGAACATGCCTGTTCTCTGGACTCTTGCTTTCTGTGAGGTGCCAGGCAGCTGAGGCTTTTCTGCAGACCACGTTCCCCCTCCAGTGGTCCAGGAGGGGCTGCTCTACACCCCATATGAGCCAATAGAGTCAGTCTCTGAGGAGTTTCTGACCCAGGAAACGGCTTTGCTATAAACCGGTCATCCAGTTTTTCCTTCACCCTATGAGTTGGCGGATTAGGATAGACTACACAGTTTGTGCCCAGTTTGGGTACTCAGCACTTACACCCATCGCTCAAGCATGATGTAAGTCCTCTTTTTTTCTTCTGCTTTGGTCGCCACAACAAGAGAAATCCAAGCAGCACCTTGTGCTGGGTAGTGGTAGCTGTATCCTAGGCCTGTGAAGAACGCTGTGTGGCTTCGCTTCTACGGATCATGGCTCATTCCACTAGGTGTATCACCTTGTCCAGCACTCTGGCTGGGGTGCCCTCCAGGATATATCTGCTGTGGCGAGTTGGTCCTATCTGCACAACATTATCAGGTTCTATGACCTGGACATTTCTATAACCTGGACCCTTCTCAGGGAACCGGTTACATATATAATCTAGTGTATTTTTTGCACTTTTACACTTCAGTAGGGAGACACTTCAGTCAGTGTTCTTTACTATTGTCTAATTCAAAACTCAAATCAAGTATTGGTCAATTTTTAAACAGACCAATGAATGACATATAAAGGACAAATTATCTTCTCAATTATCTTCTACTCAGTAATCTGCATGAGTCAGTGCAGAGCCAGTACAGCAACAGAACAGTGATCAATTAAAATAAATTTAAGCAAACTTTCTGTATCTTTAGCCCTTTACAAACATTAATACTGTATAAGGGATAATTTTCCACCCAGAAAATTTTCCACCCAAAAATTTTTTTCAGAATTTTCCAACAAATTGCAAAGTGGTTGCAATCATGAATAAACAGACCGAAGGCATGTCCATAAACATAGGATTGTATATAACCTGCTGCAGGTTTTGGTTATCATTGGTAAGTAAAGTATTAGAGTGCCAGATCTGCATTATTAATTAGGAAAATTGGGTCTAGAGTATTTGTTAATGAAACACAGTAGACAAATTTTTTTTTTAGCAGATCCCAAACATCCTCAGTTAACTCTAAAAATAACATGAAGTTTTTAGATGGCAGGGAAAAAATCCAGTTTCAATGTTTTCAATTATTTTAAAATTGTATAATCTAGCCATGGGGTTCACAGTCTATTGACTTCTGTGCTGGTCCCAAGCCCGGATAAATAGAAAGGGTTGTCGGTGCCGTTGACCTACAGGGCACCGGTGGAAATTGGGCTACTGTTGGTCAAAGAAGTAGAGGAGGGAGGAGAGTGCGTAGACAGAGAGAGAAGAGGAAAGGTAAGAGTGTAGGACTGAGAATAGGAACTCTAAATGTTCAAGTCAAGTCAAAGTCAAGTCAAAGAAGCTTTATTGTCACTTCAACCATATATAGCTGATGCAGTACACAGTGAAGTGAAACAACGTTCCTCCTAGACCAGAGGTGCTACACATAACATGGACAAAGTACAGTGACGCAGACAAACACAGAGCTAAACATAGAGATAAAAAACCAAACTATACTTAAGGTGCAATAAAAAACTAAACTATACTTATGGAGCAAGAAATAAACTAGACATACAGAAGTGCACAGGATAACAAGACAAGACAGTGCAGACAAACAACATATAGACCGACTTTTGTGCAATAATAGTGTATACAGTGAGTGCAAATATGAAATTGACACTCAATCAGGATTAATATAAAATTAATCAGGATTAATATAAAAAAGAAAAAAAAAAAAGGTAGCGACCTGGCTGATATGATGGAGAGAAGGAAGGCGGATATATTGTGTGTACAGGAGGCCAAGTGGAAGGGTAGCAAGGCTCATTGTATAAGAGCAGGATTCAAGCTGTTTTATTATGGTGTGAATAGTAAGAGAAATAGGGTAGGTGTGGTCCTGAAGAAGGAGTTTGTGAGGAATGTTCTGGAGGTGAAGAGAGTGTTAGACAGGGTGATGAGTCTAAAGTTAGAGATTAAAGGGGTGATGTTGAATGTTGTTAGTGGTTATGGCCCACAGGTAGGTTATGAGTTAAAGGAGAAAGAGAGATTCTGGAATGAATTAGATTAGGTGATCTAGAGTATTCCCATGGGTGAGAGAGTGGTGATAGGAGCAGATTTTAATAGACATGTTGAGGGGAACACAGGTGATGAGGAGGTGATGGGCAAGTTTGGAGTTAAGGAAAGGAACCTTGAAGGACAGATGGTAGTGGACTTTGCTAAGAGGATGGACATAGCTGTGGTTAACACTTATTTTCAGAAGAGGGAGGAGCATAGAGTGACTTACAAGAGTGGAGGTAAGAGCACACAGGTAAACTACATCCTATGTAGAAAAGGCAATCTGAAGGAGATTAGTGACAGTAAAGTGGTAGTGGTAGTGTAGCCAGACAGCATACAGTGAGGGAAAAAAGTATTTCATCCCCTGCTGATTTTGTACATTTGTCCAATGACAAAGAAATGATCAGTCTGTAATTTTAATGGTAGGTGTATTTGAACAGTGAGAGGCAGAATAACAACAAAAAAATCCAGAAAAATGCATTTCAGAAATACATTGATTTGCATTTTAATGAGTGAAATAAGTATTTGATCCCCTGTCAATCAGAAAGATTTCTGGCTCCCAGGTGTCTTTTATACAGGTAATGAGCTGAGATTACAGTAGCTCTTAATCTCAGCTTGTTAACTGTATGAAAGACACCTGTCCACAGAAGGAAGCAATAAATCAGATTCCAAACTCTCCATCATGGCCAAGACCAAAGAGCTGTCCATGGATGTCAGGGACAAGATTGTAGATCTACACAAGGCTGGAATGAGCTACAAGACCATCACAAAGCAGCTTGGTGAGAAGGTGACAACAGTTGGTGTGATTATTCCCAAATGGAAGAAACACAACAGGACTGTCAATCTTCCTCGGTCTGGGGCTCCATGCAAGATCTCATCTCATGGAGTTTCAATGATCATGAGAACGGTGAGGAATCAGCCCAGAATTACACAAGAGGATTTTGTCAATGATCTCAAGGCAGCTGGGACCATAGTCACCAAGAAAACAATTGGTAACACACTATGCTGTGAAAGACTGAAATCCATCAGCGCCCGCAAGGTCTCCCTGCTAAAGAAAGCACATGTACAGGCTCATCTGAAGTTTGCCAGTGAACACCTGAATGATTCAGAGGAGAACTGGGTGAAAGTGTTGGGGTCAAATGAGACCAAAATCCAGCTCTTTGGCATCAACTCAACTCACCGTGTTTGGAGGAGGAGAAATGCTGCCTATGACCACAAGTACACCATCCCCAGGTGACAGGACAACTGCACCGCATCAAAGGGACGATGGATGGGGCCATGTACCGTTACATCTTGGATGAGAAATCCTGGCTTCCCTCAGCCAGGGCATTGGAAATGGGTCGTGGATGGATATTCCAAAGAGGAGTGGGCCCAAATTCCTTGAGATGTGAGATGTGTGCAAACCTGGTGGCCAACTACAAGAAATGTCTGACATCTGTGATTGCCAGCAAGGGTTTGCCACCAAGTACTAAGTCATGTTTTGCAAAGGGGTCAAATACTTATTTCACTCAGTAAAATGCAAATCAATGTATAACTTTTTTGAAATGTGTTTTTCTGTTATTTTTTTGTTATTCTGTCTCTCACTGTTCAGATAAACCTACCATTAAAATTACAGACTGATCATTTCTTTGTCAGTGGGCAAACATACAAAATCAGCAGGGGATCAAATAAATTTTTCCCTTACTGTAGGATGGTGGTGTGTAGGATGACTTTGATGGTCTGTAAGAAGAAGTGGTCAAAGATAGAGATATAGAAGAAAACCAAGTGGTGGAAGCTGAAAAAGGAGGAATGTTGTGAGGAATTGAGACAGAAGTTGAGGCAGGCTGTGGGTGGTCAGGTAGTGCTGCCAGATGACTGGGAAACTACAGCAGAAGGGATCAGGGAGACAGGAAGAAAGGTGCTGGGTGTGTCATCTGGAAGGAGAAAAGAAGATGAGATTTGGTGGTGGAATGAGGAAGTTCAGGATAGTATTCAGAGTAAGAGGTTAGCCAAGAATAAGTGGGACATGGACAGGACTGAAGAGAATAGACAGGAATACAAGGAGTTACAGTGCAGAGTGAAAGGTCTTTATATGAATAAATAATTAAAGGCCAAGCAGAAGGCATATGACGAGTTGTACACTAGGTTAGACACTAGAGAAGGAGATAAGGACTTGTACAGGTTGGCTAGGCAGAGGGATTGAGATGGGAAGGATGTGCAGCAAGTTACAGATATTAAGGATAGAGATGGAAAGGTGCTCACAAGTGAGGAGAGTGTACAGAGGAGATAGAAGGAGTACTTTGAAGAGCTGATGAATGAGGAAAATGAGAGGGAAAAAGAGTAGAAGGGGTGAATTCTGTGGAACAGAAAGTAGATAAGATTAGAAAAAAGTGTCAGGAAGGCTTTGGAGAGGATGAAAAGTGGAAAGGCAGTTGGTCTGGATGGCATCCCGGTGAAGGTCTGGAAGTGTCTAGGAGAGGCAGCAGTGAAATTTTTAACTAGTTTGTTTAACAGGGTTTTAGAGAGTGAGAAGATGCCTGAGGAATGGCGAAGACGTGTATTAGTGCCGATCATTAAGAATAAGGGTGACATGCAGAGCAACTATAGGGGGATAAAGTTGATGAGCCATACAATGAAGCTATGGGAAAGGGGAGTGGAAGCTAGGTTAAGGAAGGTAGTGAAAATTTCTGAGCATCAGTATGGCTTCATGCCCAGAAAGAACACAACAGATGCAATTTCTGCTCTGAGAATTTTGATGGAGAAGTATAGGGATGGTCAGAGAGAGTTGCACTGTGTGTTTATAGACTTGGAGAAAGCATATGGCAGGGTGCCAAAAGAAGAGCTGTGGTACTGTATGAGGAAGTTAGGAGTAGCAGAGAAGTATGTCAGAGTGGTGCAGGACATGTATGAGAGGAGCAGTACAATTGTGAGGTGTGCTGTAGGTCAGACAGAGGAGTTCAAAGTGGAGGTGGGACTGCATCAGAGATCGGCTCTGAGCCCCTTCCTGTTTGCTATGGTGATGGACCAGTTGTCAGAGGAGGTCAGTCAGGAGTCTCCTTGGACAATAATGTTTGCAGATGACATTGTGATCTGTAGTGAGAGCAGGGAGCAGGGAGCAGGTGGAGGAAAAAGAGGAGAAAAGAGAGAGAAGAGGATTGAAAGTCAGTCATAGTAAGACTGAGTATGTGTGTGAATGAAAGGGAGTGAAGTAGAACAGTAAGATTACAGGGTGAAGAGGTGAAAAAGGTTCAGGAGTTTAAGTACTTGGGGTCAAGAGTCCAGAGTAATGGAGAGTGTGGGAAAGAGGTAAAGAAGTGAGTGCAAGCAGGTTGAAATGGGTGGAGAAAGGTGTTGGAAGTTCTGTGTGGTAGAAAAATATCAGAGTGGTGAGACCGGCCATGCTGTATGGTTTGGAGACAGTGTCACTGTGGAAGAGACAGGAGTCAAAGCTGGAGGTAGCAGAACTGAAATTTTGAGGTTCTCTTTGGGAGTGACAAGGTTGGACAAGATTAGGAACGAGTACATGAGAGGGACAGCTTATGTTGAATGTTTGTGGGACAAAGTTAGGGAGGCCAGATTAAGACGGTTTGGACATGTTCAGAGGAGGGAGAGTGAGTATATTGGTAGGAGAATGTTGAACATGGAGCTGCCAGGCAGAAGGCAAAGAGGAATGCCAAAGAGGAGGTATATGGATGTAACAAATGAGCATATGAAGCTAGTGGGAGCAAGTGTTGGGATGCAGATAGGGATAGGGATAGCTGAAGGGAAAAGCCAAAAGAAGATTATTTTAAAATTATATCAATGATAAATTAACATATAAGCATGTATGTGCATATAATTGTATGCATAGATTTCCCTCTGTGGTTGTAGTTTTTTTTTTATACTGTATGTGCATTTCAAGCAATAAGGTTACCGTTGATAGCACCATAAATTTGCATAGTAATAAGGATGGTCAGGCTCATCATTATAGCCACAGCATTATCCTTATTACTTCCCACAATTTATTAGGCTAAACTATTTTTATGATCGACTTGTATTTAAATATTGTGTCACAGCCTGCAGTTATTTTAACAGGATGATGAATACAGCAAAGACCAGAATTTACATTTCTTCTCCTCACAGCTAACAAGGGTCTCTGATTTATGGTGCCAAGGAAAACATTTAGCAAAAGCAATTAGAATGATGTTCTTGTAGTCAGATTCAATTATTGGAACATTTATTGGAACATATACACATAAAGGATACAACCCTATATCTGTTTTTATGAAATGTTATGATTGTGAATAATGGATATTTTATCAAAAAATGACAGAGAAAGCAGAAGTAGATAATATAAATGTTTTTTATATGATTTATAGCGTTTTAATGTGATTCTGTGTGGTTCAGTGTTTTGCAAGCAGTTATATTTTTATTCATTTCACTATAAAAAGTGGGAAAACAAACTATCTTTACTGGATAACACATACACCATGCCACTGTCACTGGGATTGACAGGCAGTGTGAACATGCCTGCTTCACTGAGAAGGACAAGCATAAACACCACACACCTCCTCCACTGAAGCTGGCAGGCAAGGAGGCCACATTCTTCCCTGGAACAAGCAGGCATAGAAGACACACCTCCTTTGCTGGAATGCATTGTTTCACACTTTCTTTGAAGACACACAGTGAGTTCAACCAGTAAATCTGCCCTATATCCTTTCATTAACAATAAACTATATTCTGAGTGTTCCCCAACTTAATCTTAACACTAAATCATTTATGTAACTTATTCAATTATAAATAGCACATGATAGAGAATATCTCTTGATGTCCACAGCTGATGTTTGTGTATTAACTCTGCTATTCTGTTGATGACATTGGCTTTGTCTTTTTTCCCAGATATGTAAAGCAATAAAACTATAAACAATAATAATAAAATACCTAAAACATATTATTCTCATATCTTTTTTGCATATACTGTACTTTATGTTATAGCATTATAGTGAATATTTCAGTAACAATTCAGTAACATTATACAATGTGCTATCCCTTTAGCCCATGTCACTAGCTGATCTAAAGTTTGATTATATCAATAATTAATATTTTTCACCCTCCATAACAATTTATATTGAACAAAGTTGCAGTGGCTTTGGAAGCAATATTGGGAACATACCAGTGAACACTCCGTGGACAGGATCTCATTCCTGTACAAACATATTCACATACTCATTCACATTTATGTGCAATTTTAGAAGGTGGGAGGAAAGTAGAGTACCTGGAGCAAACCCAAGTAGACACAGTAGTTACAGAAAGTAACCGAAGCTGAGTATCTTGAGCTGTAAGGTGATATCTTAAATTTAAACCTAGTCAGATTAGGTTAACAGGCTCTTAACTATTGCCCATAGCTAGAGGTAATTTTAAATTGGCATTACTTTTATTGCACAAGAACCTTTAGCAGCAGGCACCAGAACAGATTAAGCACATATCTAATACAGCATGATAAAGTGCAAAAGTAGTCTAAGAGTATTTTAACATTTATTGATCTGTAACTGGCAGAACTGCATTTCTTTTTTTTTTCACTATTTTTCACTAGCTTTGAAAATGTTTTGTTTGTTGTGTTTCTATCAAAACCAAATCAATAAGAAACTATAATATAGCAATGTTATATATAATACATTGTACATATATATATATATATATATATATATATATATATATATATATATATATATATATATATATATATATAAATTATACAAAATACTTATATAAATACAAAACACTTATATAAAACTGTAAAAAGTCAAAGGTACTGCTTATGTTTCTTTATACTATCTATCTGGAAGTGCTTAAAGACAGAAAGGGACTGACCTAGTTGACTTTATAATTAATATAAATTTATTTAATAGTCTTTGTTTTATTACACTCCATCGTGTACCCTGGTTCAAAACTCAATTAAATTAATGAACAAATTAAAAACTCTTTGTCATGAATTATTTTATTCAGCTTTAATTAAATGGGATTAGGCCATTATTTCCGTTAGCTGCAACAATGTCTCCTGAATACAGCAGTTTCTGTCTGATCTCAGACCATAAAATATTAGTTTTCCAAAATGCATAAGCTTATGTGAGCTTAAAGTAATAATTTTGTGGCCCTTTTAGAGTCACTGTTAATCTTCCTTAACAATTAAGGGGAATAATAAGTTAAATAACATCAGATAGTCAGCTATTTAGGCAAACAATTGAGTTATGTCTATTTGTTCATGTCAGTTAACCCGTTCAGTATTTTTTCTGAAAGTTCAATAATAGTCATACATATTTGTACAGAAACAATACAGAAACAATAATAATAATTTTTAAAAATTTAAATATTTAACGTTAACTCACCTATAATTAGATTTGATGGTGTACTTCCAAATTCTCACTGAACTGGTTCAATTTAAAAGGAGGTTAAACCTATAAGCAGGTTACATTGATAAGTTGATGGTTCATTCAGGTTATGAGCTGAAATAGTATACAGTGCTGCAAACATTGATTATTATTTTTTAACATTCATTTCATTTAATTCATTCTCTGTTCAAAACATTCCTATGATGACTCTAGTTGTACTTGTTTACATGTTAGATTAGTTTTTTGTGTATTAGGATAGTATAATTGTAACAATGCACTAGAAGCAGGAGAGTTTATCCAACAAATCCAAAACATCAGGCAAGAAATCAAGACTGTAGAGAGGCAAACAAGAGTCTAAACTGGTGAAGCAAAAAACCGAACAAACAAAACCAAAACTCTGGAAATGCAAAAGACAAAGCATAAGTCATATACAATAATCCAAGAAAGAACAATGATAGCAGAATGTATGTGTCAATGGAACAATACTTCACGTCCAAACATGTGCATGTTGCTTAAATGTCCAAAAACCAGGAAGTATTCCTTTGTGGGTGGCGTTAAAAATTTGGCGAGGGCTCCCTCTGGTGGGCTGACACCAGTGGTGATGTTACAGAGCCCCCCTACAGGAACACCTCCAGTTGCTCCACGGCAAGGACGGCCCCAAGGCCATGGGGTTGGTAGGTTGGAGTGGAGGCGGTGAAAGTCCTCCACTAGGGAGGGGTCCAGGATGTCATCAGCTTCAACCCACGAGCATTCCTCAGGGCCATGTCCCTCCCAATCCATCAGATACTGTAGATGGTTCCGGTGCTGGGACTTCAGGAGGGTATAGACTCAGTAGGCCGGGGCCCCTTCGATGTTGAGCAGTGGTGGGGGTTCATTGCTCATGGGGGGTCATCTTGGCGAGTGCGTGCTGCCTTGAGCAGAGATATGTGAAAGGTGGGTGAGATGAGGTACGACAGCAGGAGCAGAAGGTGATAGGTGACCGAGTTGACTTGGTGGATGACATGGAAGGGGTCAATGAAGCATGGGCTGAGCTTGCGACATGGTAGCTTTAGCCTCAAATTTTGTGTAGATAACCAGAACTGCTGGCTCACCTGGAACCTGGAGTGTTGTCACCTGTGGCAGTCGCCTGGATCCTTTGCCTTCGATTGTGGAAACCATGGGAACAGGGGTGGCTGTTTGCCCAGGATGCATTGAAATGGGGTGAGTCCTGTCGACAAATACGTGAAAGAGTTCTGGGCACATTTAGCCCATGGGAGGAACTCATTCCATCGTTGCTGCTCGTGGCTACAATATGACCGCAGTTACTGGCCAATCTCTATTCGACTGTGGGTGGTAGCCCGAACTGAGACTGACATTGAACCCCACAGGTGCGTGCAGAATGCTCTCCAGACTTGAGATGTGAACTAAGCCCCTTGGTCCAACATGATGTCCTCTGGGAGCATGGGATCTAGTTGAATAATGCTGTGACAGTTTCCGTGGCTGCAGGCAGGCCCTTCAGTAGCACCAGTCAGCAGGCTTTGGAAAATCGATTGATTGCCACCAAACTCGTGTTGTATCCTCCCGAGTTCGGGAGGTCAGTGATGAAGTCAACCGCCATGTGGGACCAGGGTCGTCAGGGGACAGGCAGGGGCTCCAGAACTCCACTGGGGAGCTGATGGCTCATCTTGGCTCATCATGACTTTACATATTCCACCATGTCCTGGGAAACGGAGGGCCACCGGTTCGGTATTGGAGTCGTGTTACGGCGGATGCCTGGGTGGCCTAAACTGGGTGCCTCATACACCTACTGCAATACCTTGGGGCATAGCGAGATGGGTACGTAGAGCTTGCTGGGAGGACAGGACAGGACGGCGGTGGAGGCTAGTTAACCTGGGCCTGCTGGATGTCATCCTCAAGATTCCATCAGATAGGTGCAAGCACGACTGAGGAAGGTGGTATGGGCTCTGGAAGTGAGGGAGTGCGGGGTCGTGTCAGTGCAACAGGGCATCTGCTTTGCTGTTCTTTGTTCCTGGACGATAGGAAACTGAGAACTGGAACCGTTTGAAGAACAGTGCCCACTGGACTTGGCGTGGGTTCGCATTGCGGAGGTACTTGAGGTTGCGATGATCTGCACCGGCAATGGGTGTTGCACCCCCTTCAGCCAGTGTCGCTACTCCTCCAGAGCCGCTTTGATGGATAGGAACTGCTGCAACTCCTTGATGGTGGTCAGTTCAAGACAGATGTAACCATCCTCACCTTGCTGGAATCCATTTCTACTCCCCTCTGAGAGATGACGTACCCCAGGAATGTAATGGAGTCCGTGTGAAATTCACACTTCAATTCAGCCTTCACATAGAGCTGATTCTGCAGCAGCCAAGTAAGTACTGTACGTACGTGGTGGATGTGGTCATCATAAGAGGTGGAGTAGTTCAGGATGTTGTCAATATAAGTAATAATTGATCAGGTCTTTGAAGATCTTGTTAATGAATATCTGGAACACTGCCAGGACATTGGTAAGTCCATAGTGCATGACCAGATATTCGTAGTGCCCCCTGGTGATGCGGAATGCAGTCTTCCACTCATCCCCTTCTCTGATCGATACCAGGTTGTAGGTGATGCACAGATCGAGCTTGGTGAAGACCCGAGCCTCCCTTAGTTGCTCCAAAGCTGCCAGGGCCAGCAGCAGCAGGTAGAGGTAGTTCACCATAATAGTTTTCAGACCCCTATAATCGATTCAGGGCCAGAGACCAACATCTTTTTTCTCAACAAAGAAGAAGCTGAAGAGGTCAGATGTATCCCATGGCTAGGGCTTCTTTGATATAGTCCTCCATAGTTTTGGACTCGGGTAGGGAGAGAGGGTAGACCTTCTGACCTGGAGGGTGAGCGGGCTGGTCCGTCGTGTGTCTGTCACAGAGGAGTCTCGGAGGGCTGGGTAGGAAGATGAAGCTCCTCCTCGAGGTGGTGGTCACTATGGCTGAGACCACAACAGAATCCTGAGCATAATGCAGGGTCACTTGTAATGTCAAACATGAACACCATTAGTTGTCCCTCACCTTGGACATTGTGTGCCTTTCCTAGCTGCATTGGCTCCGGTCCTTCCTCCCTGGGGCTCCGATACTCCTCCCGAGGCCGAGGTTTATAGCGTGGATGAGGGCCGTGGCACTGTGGCTGTCCAGGTAGATGGGGGTGGTGATGTAGTCAGATAACTCACTGTGTATGGGAACAGTGGCCAGGGGGGTTACCTGGGCAGGTGGTGGTCGCTGAAGTTGCTGAAGAACGGCTTGGTATGTCTCAATGGAACAATACTTTGTGTCCAAACATAGTGTGTATGTTGTTTAAATGTCCAAAAACCTGGAAGTGTTCCTTTGCGGGTGGCGCTAAATCTTGGGTGAGGGCTCCCTCTGGCAGCCTGACATCAGTGGTGATGTTTGTGTTTTGTGTTTCATGATTACAAATTTATTGTCTTAATTTGACATCTTGTTACTGTGCTCTTAATACACTTTTTTCACTATACTTAGGATATTATCACCTCTGGTCATTGAATTAATATCCCTCCTCAGTGAGTTCAACTTATTACTGGATGAATAGTTGATCAGCTGTGGAAGTATTAAGTCTGCAATGTTGCCCACTCTCAGCTGTTCAGATCATTTCTTGTACATATGTTGGTGGAAAATTATGGGCAGTCCTATGTAAATTGCAATTTTTTTTACAATGGTGTCATTTTTTTACAATGTATTTTTAGTGAAAGACATTTTACTGTTTTACAAAATCATGTAAACATGAGGTGTCTTCCACAAGGGTACCCTTAAAGACCAATTATTTTGTGTAAACCACGTTTAAACCATGTATGGTGAATACTGATATTTGTCTTTTTGCAATTTGACCAAAATATATACTGAGTTTAATTTGGCTGTGATTTTGTGTATGTTAGAGTATTCTCATTGTGTTCTTTATGATATTTTCTATTGTTAGTCAGTAATGGTATTAACAGTAAATGTCACACCCATGACTGTGAGTCCCTTCGTTCTTGGCAAACCACTTCTAGTCAATATAATAATCATATACACCTGCTAAAATTATCTGGATTCTTACTGTTAAGCAACTTCTTTATTAAGTCTTGCTCCAGTATTTTGTCTGACATTCCAAGCCTATTTCCATTTGCCTATATTATGTTTATGAGTCTTGTTTGCCTCCTGGTGGTCCAGTGACAGGATCCTGCACTCTCAATGCCATTCCTAAAAGTAACAAAATGTTTATAAATTGGAACCTAAAATGTGAAAAAACTGGTTAGCTCTTATAGTCCGAATCCGTTATAGCCATCAGATGAAGGCACAAGCATAAGAAGGGTTTTCAATATATTGATTTAAGATATATTATGGATGTTACACGTATAATAAATGTTACACATGCAAAATGATCAAATCCAACTAGATGGATGTGTAGCGTCTCCAGGTTGGCTCACTTGCTCATGGGGTCTGTTGCATCCTTCTCAAAAGCTCAATTAACTATTACACAGCTCACAACTGAGCTATCACCACTTATAGTCATTTCATTATACCTCAATCGACATGCTATAACTCATGGGAGCCAGGCTCCAGGATGTCTGATGGCTCTGGATAACCAATGACCCCCCCCAACGAGACTGGAGACAAAGGAGGAATCCTACCTCCATGAATGTTGGAGTTCTGCAGACCATCAGTACTGATAGCCAGCCTCACACCCCTGGAACTTCCCATCAAATTGTGACCTTAACATGCAAATCACCCTGCGCCTAGCACTTTTACTGCTGTTAAAAGTCAACAAGAATTCCCTAATCTAAACCAAATCAATGCCTTGACCGGGGGATGACCAAAGTTCTGACTGAAGACACACACACACACACATGCCCACACACACACACACACATACACACACACACACTGTCACAAGGTAGTCTGGGCCTGAACACCAGAGGGAGCCATCGCCCGAATATTAACCATCTCTGCCCACTTCCGGTACAGAGGCGTATTTAAGCAGCGTGCCATCTCTGCCTTGTTGCGAAGCATTGTTTCCCATTGCGGTTCTTGCCAAGCCTTTATTCAGTTAGTTCTAGTTGCCTCGTGTATGACCTTGCCCGTTTACCTTTTTGACTACGAGTTTCGGATTTTGTGTTTTTTGGCTTTGATTCACAGTGTTTGTTTTCTGGTTTTTGACCCTTTGCCTACGTTACCTTGACTACGATTTTTGTCTGCTGTCCTTGAATAAATCTGCATATGGATTCTAACACTCCGATGCCTGACGAGTCGTTACAGAATGCTTCGCCGGAAATGAGTCCAGCAGATATGCAAGCGCGTTATGGCGACAGCGAGTCCTCCTCCCTGCATATCAAGAGGAGGTTGACTCACTGAAAGCCGCGAATCAACAACTCCAACAACAGCCATGGGACCAAACAGCCGCCGGAATCAGCACGTGGAATCAGCATTCCACGTACGCAGGGAACTTCCTCGTTTTGCTCTACCAGAAAAGTTTGACGGATCCGCCGATCGCTGCCGGGGTTTTCTTCGTCAATGAGACAACTACTTTGCTCATCAACCAGAGGCATACAGTGACGAGAGAACCAGGTGCGCGTTCATATTATCTCTGCTAACCGGTAGAGCGCTAGATTGGGCAGCAGCGGTTTGGGACTCAGACCCTCAAGTCAAAGCGTCCGCGGATTACTTCGCTAACTTGATCAAGGAAGTGTTCGAATACCCGGCGGGAGGCAAGGATGTGTCCGTACAGCTGCTGGAGTTGCGCCAGGGGGTGGACACGGCCGCGGATTATGCCATTAAATTCCGCACATTGGCCGCTCAGTCCGGATGGAATGCGACAGCTCTCATGGCGGTGTTCTGCGAGGGACTCAACCCAGAATTACAAGCGGAAATGGCATGCCGCGACACCAACGTGACGCTGTCACAATACATCTCCACAGCCATTCGTCTAGACAACCTGCGCCACCAACACCGACCTACAGCCACCATTTCACGTACCATGCCACGTCGTATGATGGAGGTTCAACAATACACAGAGGATTGATCAGAACCCATGCAACTGGGGAGGGCTCGGGTTACCGAGGAAGAGCGTGAGCGGCGCACTAAACTCAATCTCTGCTTTTACTGCGGGAAACCAGGCCACAGAGTGCTCCGATGTCCTGAGAACCCAGCTACATCAAAGGTAGAGACAATAGAACGATTATCCAAAGTTTCTCTTCCTCCGTTCTTGCTCCTTGCTAATTCTCAGTTCTGTGTCACAGCGCTGATTGACTCAGGCTCGGCGGTCAACCTCATAGACTCGAATCTGGTGCACAACATCCACATCCCCACGGTCCCATGCGTGCCTCCACTCCGAGTGACCGCCATTAACGATCAGCCCATCGGAGGGGGCCTCATTTCTCATCAAACACAACCCATTGATTTCCAACTCGGATTATTCCATCATGAGCAATTATCGTTCTTTGTCATCTCTTCCCCGTCTAACCCCATAGTACTGGACCTCCCCTGGCTGCAGCTTCATGACCCTGATATCTCCTGGAAGAACAGTGACATCCGAAGGTGGCCCCTTACTGTATAAAAAACTGCTTTCAGAAGCACACTCCTCGACCATGCCTCGCTACGTCCATAGAAAGCCCAGGTTCAGCCAATCTAACATCACTCCCTCAAGAATACTACGACCTGCAGGAGGTTTTCAGTAAGGAGAAGGCGACCAGGCTCCCACCACACAGACCATGGGATTGCACCACAGAACTCCTTCCCAACACCATACCACCCAAGAGTCGAGTTTACCCTCTCTCCATCCCGGAAAAAAAGGCCATGGAGGACTACATCGGAGAGGCCCTCGCTGCAGGATATATCCGACCCTCTACATCACCGGCTGCTGCGGGTTTCTTCTTTGTGGAAAAAAAGGATGGAGGGCTCCGGCCATGCATTGACTATCGCGGTTTGAATGCGATCACAGTGCCATACCCCATCCTCTCCCTTTAGTCCCAGCCGCCCTCGAACAGCTACAAGGAGCGAAAATATTCACTAAGCTCGATCTGTGCAGTGCCTATAACTTGATCAGGATAAGGGAGGGAGATGAATGGAAGACTGCTTTTCACGCCACGAATGGACACTACGAGTATTTAGTCATGCCGTATGGACTAACCAACGCCCCAGCAGTTTTTCAGACCATAATAAATGAAGTGTTCAGAGACATGCTCCACAGTCACATTATAGCTTACATCGACGACATACTGATTTATTCATCCAACTATGAGCAACATATTTCCCACGTTCGAGACGTCCTTCACCGTCTTGCAGCCCACAACCTCTTCGTAAAATTGGAAAAGTGTGAGTTCCACCGTCCCTCCATAACGTTTCTGGGTTATGTGATTTCTCAAAAGGGAGTAGAAATGGACCAGTCCAAGGTATCAGCGATCACATCCTGGCCGGAGCCCACCAGCATTAAAGGCCTACAGTGATTTCTGGGGTTTGCAAACTTTTATCGCCGTTTCATTCAGAATTATAGCACCATAGCCAGTCCCTTAATCTCGTTACTAAAAGGAAAGCCACAGAAACTAAGATGGACTGACCAAGCCAGCACTGCCTTCAATAAGCTCAAGCAAAGCTTCTCATCTGCCCCCATACTCCGGCACCCCAGACCAGATTTACCGTTCACAGTAGAGGTGGACGCCTCGAACAGCGGCATAGGGGCGGTGCTCTCTCAACGCCAGCCACAGTCTGGCAAACTACACCCATGCGCCTTCTTCTCCCGTAAACTAACACCGGCGGAGATGAATTATGATGTGGGCAACAAGGAACTGCAAGCCATGAAGACTGCTCTGGAGGAGTGGAGACATTGGTTGGAGGGGGCAGTTCACCCGTTCCTCATTCTCACCGATCACCGTAACCTAGCTTATCTAAGTGAAGCAAAATGCCTGAACTCACGCCAAGCCAGGTGGGCATTGTTTTTCTTGCGGTTCAAGTTCACTGTCACCTATCGTCCTGGGTCCAAGAATGGGAAAGCTGATGCGCTCTCTAGAATTCATGAGGTCAGCGAGTCCTCCTCACACCCGGACACCATCCTCCCACCTTCTGTTCTGGTAGCTCCCATACGTTGGGATTTCATGAGGGAAATCGAACAGGCCTACACCTCAGAGTCACCACCCCCAAACTGTCCACCCTCCAAGCGGTTTGTGCCCACGGCGCTCCATCACAGACTGATTAAGTGGACCCACGAAAGCCCCAGCACAGGCCACCCGGGCATACACCGCACGACCCAGCTACTGCGCCGGACCTTTTGGTGGCCTTCTCTAAATCAGCATGTTGAGAGGTTTGTACGCTCATGCTCCTTGTGCGCCCAGTCTCGGACCGATCGCCATTTGCCTGAAGGCCTGTTAGAACCGCTACCCGTCACACGCCGTCCCTGGTCTCACATCTCCATAGACTTTCTCACAGACCTCCCCGAGTCGCAGGGCTTCACGATGATCATGGTCGTCATAGACCGGTTCTCCAAGGCTTGTAAACTCCTCTTTATGAAAGGCCTACCCACATCTATGGAAACCGCCTTGGCCATCTTTCATAACGCGTTCCGGAATTTTGGCCTCCCTGAGGACATGGTATCGGACCGAGGCACACAGTTTACCTCCAGAGTCTGGCAGGAGTTTTGTAAACAGTTGGGGATCAAAGTCAGTCTTAGCTCAGGGTATCATCCCCAATCCAACGGACAAGCCAAACGTCTGAATCAAGAGCTGGGGAGGTTCCTGAGAGTATACTGCAGCAAGGAACAACACAGATGGAGTGAGTTCCTCCCGTGGGCCGAATATGCCCAGAACTCCTTAACTCATTCCTCAACGGGGCTGACGCCGTTCCAATGTGTATTTGGCTATCAGCCACCGTTGTTCCCGTGGTCTGAAGAGCCCTCCGATGTCCCCACGGTAGAAGACTGGTCCAAGCGTAGCCAAGAGACCTGGGAGCGAGCCCATGTCCGCCTTCAAAGGGCGATACGACGACAGGTAATTCAGGCCAATCACTGACGTCAGCCTCACCCAGCCTACCAGGTGGGTCAAAGGGTTTGGCTATCCACACGCAACCTGAAACTCAAACTACCCTGCTGTAAACTCAGCCCCAAATTCATCGGCCCCTTCAAGATTGTTCGCCAGGTTAATCCTGTCTCGTATCGCCTGGAGCTGCCTGCCTCTTATCGCATCTCGCCCACGTTTCATGTGTCTCTGCTCAAGCCCAATCACGAACCCCAGACTACGGGTCCCAATGCCCATGAGCCACCCCCTCCCCTGGACATCGACGGCTCCCTTGCCTATCATGTTCACACCATTCTCAACTCGCGTCGCCAGGGCAGCCGCCTCCAATACTTGGTGGACTGGGAGGGGTACGGCCCGGAGGAGAGCTGCTGGGTCAATGCACACGACATCCTGGACCCTGCACTCATAGAGGAGTTTCACCAGAACTTTCCCCACAGACCGGCTCCTCGCCCAAGGGGGCGCCCTCGACGACGAACACCTGGAGGTGTTCCTAGACGGGGGGGTTCTGTCACAAGGCAGTCTGGGCCTGAACACCAGAGGGAGCCATCGCCCGAATATTAACCATCTCTGCCCACTTCCGGTACAGAGGCGTATTTAAGCAGTGCGCCATCTCTGCCTTGTTGCAAAGCATTGTTTCCCATTGCGGTTCTTGCCAAGCCTTTATTCAGTTAGTTCTAGTTGCCTCGTGTATGACCTTGCCCGTTTACCTTTTTGACTACGAGTTTCGGATTTTGTGTTTTTTGGCTTTGATTCAGAGTGTTTGTTTTCTGGTTTTTGACCCTTTGCCTACGTTACCTTGACTACGATTTTTGTCTGCTGTCCTTGAATAAATCTGCATATGGATTCTAACACTCCGATGCCTGACGAGTCGTTACACACACCCAAAGCGTCTGGAAACGCTCATCCTGACCCCCACACGCACACACATAAGGACAGTTCCTTGATTCAAGTTCCAATAAAACAATAGTAAAACCCTACCTGACCCATGCCTAACACACCTGTATATGTATTCACCTTTTGCCTTTATATTCTTATGGTTGTATTACCACTCAAGACCTGTGTTCTGTGTTTTCATGAAATAGAACATGTTTTATAAGATAAGAATGTATGTTTTATTTGCCTATACCCAGTTTCCTTTTCTCTCATACTGTTTCTTTCGTGTCTACTATCAAAATGATCCTCTTTTTCTTTTATAAGCAATAGTGTAGGCCAATAGTGGTCATCCAAGTACATAATATGAGCCTATGTTACTTTAATTGAAACTTTATCCATTCCTGACTTCACCATAAAGTATGCAAATGAGTGACCGAGCGGAGACAAAGAAACTTTTCCCTCCAAAAGTTTCAGGTATTGGATTGGTCACTCTGAAAAACTGGGCGCGACCAAGGGATCAATAAAAACCCTAAGCACCCTAAGCTATCTTAGCTTTTTTGGCTTTTTTTTAGCTTTGGCTTTTTGCACAGCTTTTTGCTCTGCTCAGCTTGGCTTGGCCCCACGGGGGCCAACCCCCTCTCCACTCTGCGGTGGGGGGGGCCCCGTGCGCCTTTTCTTCCCGGCACGATCTCTTCTATCGGCGCCCGACTCGACCCCGAACTTTTTCTTCGGGACAAGACTTTCACTTTCTGAGACTTTGCCGGCAGCTTCAATTGAAGAACTTTGTTTGCACCACCGAAACCTTTTTCGTTCCAGCAGAATCTCTCGCTTACTCCGAGGACTTGGAATCTCCGAACCTCCTTGATCCATTACATCAGGACTCTTATCAACAAACCAATGCAAGTAAAAGTTACTAATTACTTTAGATCCGCAGTTTTAAGCTGAAGTCCCCTTATTAAGGCGAATCCTAATTACCTTGACGATTCTCACACGTGGTAACCCAAAACTCGATCTGAAACTTCTCTGTTTCCTCTGATCTCTTCTCTGTTTCCTTATCTCCTTCAAACTCTCTCTCTCTCACTCTCTCTCTCTCATTCTGCTTTCCTCAGTATTCCCTTCCTTACTCTCAATCTCTCTTTGCCTACTTTTCCCCTCTCTATGATCCTTATCCTTTCTTTTATGTATGTGTGTCCTAGTTAGTATGTGTTGTGTGTTTCTGTTTTATTAAATGCATTTATTCACGAGTGATTGTCTCTGTGCTTGCTCACAATTTCAGGGTCCCTGAACATTGCTCTTGCTACGTGCTAAATTACAGCTAGTACTTTATGAAGTAGTTATTCTTTCTTGGCCAGGAAGATAACATTTCACAGAATTAATAAATAATTATATGGTCTGTTCGCTGTACGAACAAATCAAATAGTTGTGTTATTGATTCTCTAACAGTTAGTTCTAAGAACCCCCATTTGAATATTTATAATTAATTATAACCAGTTATAATTACACTTAAATATTTAAATTTTGAGCTAGATTCGCTACAGATGGAACAGGAAGCCTCTGGTCCAATCCTGGGAGACCTTATTATGCTTTAGCTGTGGTGCAAAATTATCTAATGAAGTGGAAACCATGACAGATTTATCTGGCTTAGTGTGGTTTTGTACCTAATTAAACTTTCTCTGGTCAATGTAAAACAAAGAAAATGTAGTGGACCAAGAATACTTAACACCCAATTTATGTCATATTGTTTTCCTTTTAGGAAGAATGGGTGCTCCAGCTCATCACTAGAGAAAATTCTCTAATGTGAAAAAATTAATTTAATCCCAGTGACATCATACAACCCAGTGTAGCATGGTCTTTTATTTTATTTAGTTAAATCAGTAATAAATTTAGTGTTGGCAATAAAATCTGCTAGCATATGTAACATATCTGAAATAGAAACATCATGTTGTTATTGTGTTATTATTAATATTAATAATAAATAAATAATAATACATTCATTTAATATTAATATTGTTTTGTTTTTAAATGCAACTACAGAGGAAATTCTGGGGTCAGGGGATGTATGCTATACAAATATGACACTGAAAAAATTATTTATGACTTTTTTTTCATGTCCATTCTTCAGAAATAATAAATGATTGGTTGTAAAAACCTTGTGAGGTCTGTGTATATACACTACCAGTCAAAAGTTTGGACACACCTTTTAATTCAATGTTTTTTGTTTACGGATTTATTTTCTACATTTTTGAACAATACTGGAGATTTCAAAACTATGAAATAACACACATGGACTTAAGTAATCCATATGTAATGACAACGAAAAACAGTCAGTTATTATTTTAAGACACGAAGGTCAGGTGTTCTGGAAAAGTTCTTGCAAGAACAGTATTGTCAAGTGCATTTGCAAAACCCATCAAGCACCATGATGAAACTGGCTCAAATGAAGACCATCTCAGTAAAGCAAGACCAAAACTTACCTCTGCTGCAGAGAAGTTCATTTAGAGTTGCCAGCCTCAGATATCATCAATTAACAGCACCTCAGATTAGAGCCGTTATGAAGGCTTTACAGAGCATAAGTAGCAGACATATCTCAATATCAACTGTTCAAAGGACATTATTGTGTATTTCGGCTGCCTTCAGCATTGTTTTACAATGTAGAAAGAAATAAACATCAGGAAAAACCATGGAATTAGAAGGTGTGTCCAAACTTTTGACTGGTAGTGTATATATGTGTGTGCGCTTGTGTGTGTGCATGTTTATACATGTGTGCATGCATGTGTGTGTCAGTCAATGTGAGTTATTAAATACAGAATATTAAATTAAAACAGCATTGTAAAAGAGTTTCACCTCTATTGGGAATCAGACAAATCAGACATTTTCAAATGGCAAATCAGACATTTTCAAATGGCACATTTTCAAATGGCTCACATCCCTATAATTTACATTACTTGCACACTCTTTGCATGGTTTGTTTTGGAGCAGAGCATGCATGCTCAGCTCTTGGGGGAAATGGAGCAAAAAACTGCATGTTGCTGCTGAGCATTTAAAGCTCCGCTCCTTCCTGGCTTTAGTTTCAAGGCAGACACCAGCTCCTTGAGGCTTGGGCCACAGAGCAAGAAAGTGTTGCTGCTCACACCATCCCCCTGCAAAGATTGGGAGGCCAGGCAGAGCACCCACAGGCAGCCCTGTTTGGGTAAGCAAAATCTGAGGGCCATCATCCTCTGAGGGGCTTCCAAGAACAAGACCTTACACCTAAGGGTCAAGGGCTCCTAGAGCATTCCCCTTTGGGGTAGGTCTGAGCTCACCATATCTCATTTACACTTCACCAGGTCTTCAGCTCACCCTCATATTCTCAGGTGGGTTCCCCTGCCAGCCCTGCTGCCTCAGGTGCTTTGGGTAGCAGGTGTGCCTTGTGGCTTGTCTGCCCTTGCATCCCAACCATCCACCTTCTCTATTTGGTGCTTCCCTACCAGCATGCTGTTTCAGGTCCTGGAACAGGGCAACACCACCAGAATGGCACCTTTATCAGATCACTAAACACCATAAAGGAGGGTGACAGAATCCAATTTGTGGTGTGCACCAGACAGATCCTGTTCCAGTAGCAGGAGCTTCTCCTTCTCTTGGACAAGGGGCCATAGACCAAAACCAAGAAAGAGTCAGGCTTTTACAGCTGGTAATTTTTATTACACAAGTGAGGTGGGGGCTGTGTACAATTTTACAAATACATACCTTGAATTTTACTCTGATGACTTAAGTTCAAGATGCTGTTGCTCAAACTCACTGTGTTACAAGTCAGGTCAGAGGACTGGCTTGTCACAATAGATTTGCATACTTTCACATCGAAATGTGGCCAGAACACAGGAAGTTCTCAGGTTTACTTTTGTGGAAAGGCCTACCAATATTAAGCTCTTCCATTCAGTTTTGCTCTGTGTCCATGCACCTTCACAAGTGAATGGGGCAGTACTGGATCCTAGGTGATGCCAGAGCATCTGTGTACTGAATTATATCGACAACTGGCTCATCTTAGCTCAGTTGGAAGGACTGGCAGCAAGGCATTGAGATGTTATGCTTGCCCACATCAGATGCTTGGGGCTCAGGCTGAACCTCAGGAAAAGTGTGCTTTATCTCACACAGAGATTGAAACAGCATTGGACTAGACCCAAACTTATCTGTCCAGCAGCTGACATTATCTGCTTGGGTCTTCTGCACATTGTTTCAATTCTGCCTCAGTAGCAGTGCTTTGAAAGTTTTCTGACTGTCTCAGTTCTGTCTCAGGAGCAATAATTTCACCCTCTCAACCACTCATCCAGGGTTTTAAGGATTATGCACTGCAGGCATTTGGAAATGTATTTCTCCAATCCCAATTAATTTCCCCATCTTGATTTAGAAAAGTTTTATTAAGGTTCAGGGTCAGCTTCACAGAAATATAAGAATATAGAATAAAAATTACACAGTTAATTAAATTAATATTTATCTTTAATGAGCAAGCTTGACCCAATGGTGGCAAGGAAAACCTCTCTTAAATCATATGAGGAAGAAACCTTAAGAGGAACTAAAACTCAAAAGGGAACCCATCCTCATTTGGGTGAGACCGGAGAGTGTGATTATAAATAATGTCATTTCTACAACTGGTTTTTAAAAGTCTTAAAATGCTCACTGATGAAGACCCAAGTGCAAAACTGACCACCACAACAGCTGTTCAAAAATGCTGCTGCTATATATATATATATATATATATATATATATATATATATATATATATATAGAGAGAGAGAGAGAGAGAGAGAGAGAGAGAGAGAATAATTGGTATGTCATCCAGACAGAGACTATGGCAAGAGCAGCTATGAAAGCATAACTAAAAGGGAGAGCTAGAAGGTGACAAAGACATGAGGGCTTCCTGGAACATAACCACTTCCAACTATGTCCAACCACTTTACAGTCAACAAACATAAGTGAACATGTAAGAGTTGTAGGGTGACAACATCCAAACATCCCAATATAACAAACACTCTATGCCCATGAACCCTTTTATAAACTATTTATAAAAGTCCCAAACACTAATTGGGAGGCTGTTTCATAACTGTGGGCTTTGTAGGAAAAATCTGTCCTAATATACCTAGTTGAGTGAACCATAATCCATAGAGGCGAAGCCACACAGAGCACCTCATAGGCCTAAGAGCTAGCTACCACTACCCAGCAAAAGGGGCTCAAAGGGGGATTAAAGAAGCCCATCTGGGACCAGTGAGAGGTTCCAGGAGGGTTCACAGTCTGCAGAAAAGCCCCAGCCACCTGGAACCACACAGAATGCGAGAGACCTGAATACAGACACATGACTCATAGCAACAGCTGTCACATATACCTCAATGTAGAGGGTGTTAGGCCTTTAAAGAGGCATTCTGCAGGAACTTCAGCACTGCAGTGAACTATATCCTATCAATTCCAATTATGCCAGATATGAAAGTTCAACATAGTCTTCACAACCTAAGTTGGGAGACAAGAGTCTAGGAGCAGGTCCCCATCAGGTGCCAGACAAAGAGGTTCCAAATCTAGGGTGGGCATGGAGAACAGGTCCCTGCACCTGGGAGAGGAGGCTCCTACTGATGAAAATCAAGAAATACCATTCCAAAGGGAAATTAGGTCCATTAGCCAGACTCATGAGGTGGCCAATAAGGAGCCGCCAGTAACAGGTGGACTAGGTCATGGCGTACAGAGCAGAGCTAATGGGGAAAATGCAAAGACTTAGCCTTGGCTATGTTTGCACCATGTAAAAAGAGAAAGCCACTTGGGGACAGTGGGTTGACGCCTCAGAGGCGAACAAAGCCACTTCCTTTGGCCTGGCCAGATATCCAGGCCAAGCTGAGGCTGGTGGCTACTGGTTGATAGCCCTAGCTCCTCACTATGGTGAGGGAAGAACAGGCCCTTAGGAGACATCATGGTCCATCAAGGTTTTGTCCCTGTCTTTTATCCCTGTCAGATTGCCTCTCTGTGGCAACCAAATGCAGACATGAAACTGCTGATGGCATGGGCCATCTGCTTTGTGGCAGAGAGGGTTTAAATCTGTGGCTTGGCAATGTTCAGACCTCATTGATGAGCCCCTCATGGGAGATGAGCTCCAGTACCAGGTCAACTTGGTATGCCTGTAAAACTACCATTGTATGCAGCACCACACCGGCTTAACCTGCAGGATTATAGGCCTTCCCTATAAGGCCAATGTGGCCCAAAAGGGCCTCAATAGGATTGTAGACTTTCTCCATGCAGCCAATGAAGGGGAGAGACAGCTCATAATCGTCTGTTTAATCCTAGGCATCGCTGCATAGCCATGTTCATCTAGGCCCACAGTGTCTCAATAGTCAGCAGTGGCTGAAGAGAACAAACAGGTAGAATAAGGATTATTCCACAACCTCAACCTCAGTGTGGATGTATGGTAAAAGTCTAGGAGACACCTGCATGCAGGTGGAAGGCATTGAGAAGTAGTGATTGTCAAGCTCAAAGCGGACAGTGCTAACCTTGCATCAGCAAGCCAAACTTAGCAAAAGAACATGTGATCAATTCCAGGAGCTTTTTGAACACCACAGAATGTGATGGGAATTCGTCTATTGCTTGATCCCTGTTGCCCATATTGAGCTCCTCAGAGTCAGATGTAGACAGCATATATCGTCATTTAGATTATGAGAAATCGCAAAGCGAGTTCCCAGAGACAAAGCAGTGGTATTAAAGTCAGCTGAGAGGATGACAGAACGGGATTCACAAAGCTATGAAACCATGACCGAACCCGATGTGCTGCCTCAACAGATGCTGGGAAAACAGCCAAACAAACACGGAATGAACAGCATGAACACCACTGATTGTTTAATCTTATGAAGCAATTCAGTGGCATACCACTCACTGTCATTCACATCGAGCTCCTCAGAGTCTGTTGAAGACAATAATAATTTCTCATTCAGAAGTAATTGCAAAGCAAGCTCCCAGAGCTGTAGCAGGTAAATTCAAGATGAAAGAGAGAACAAATGAAAGGGGATCACCCATTTCTTGTTCCAGCTCCGCTAATTTGACCTGCAAGGTCCATGATCTAAGTCAGTGCACTGCCTCAGCAGATGTGGGACCCGAGCCACAAAGCACAGGTGCTTGGAGAAAACAACCAACACCTGACAAATGCTAACGTCGTCTCCATCAAAGGTTATGCTTGTACTTGGAGAAAATGACCACCTTCTTCAGACCTGCCCAGTCCGTCCTCCACGCCCAGCGGTGAGTGCGGTCTATATAAATTCTGTGTTTACCAACACGTGATATCATGATGCCACATTAATACATGCCTCTCGGTCTTACTCAGTTAAGGTGCTCTTCGATTCTGGCTCTTCTGGGAATATTAAACATGTTAGACTGGTACTCGATTGACTCCACCATTATCACCTTTATCTCAAATTTGAGAAATGTGAGTTCCACCAACCCATTATCCACTTCCTTGGTTACATCATATCATCTGAGGGAATCCAGATGGATTACACCAAAGTGGAAGCCGTAAAGAACTGGCCACAGATCTTCAATGCTTCCTGATGTTTGCAAACTTTTATTGTCGATTCATCACCAGTTACAGTGAACTCACTGCTCCTCTCACCTCCCTCCTGTGTAGGAAACCCAAAGTACTCAGCTGGACATCAGACGTGGTCGAAGCCTTCCAGAAGCTGAAAGCCACCTACTGTTCAGCACCAACCCTCATCCATCCAGACCCAACCCAACCCTTCATAGTGGAAGTGGATGCTTCTTCCCTAGGAGTGGGAGCAGTGGGAGAGGTGAGCCCCCAGTACTCCACCCATGTGCCTTCTATTTCAAAAAGTTGTCCCCGGCAGAGCAGAACTATGATATCTTCAAAGCATATAATCTTATCCCACTCAAAGGCCTGCCCACAGTCCTGGAAATGGCAGAGGCCCTCTTCAACCATGTGTTCTGGCACTTTGGTATTCCTGAAGACATATTGCCTGATAGAGGACCTCAATTCATTTCCAGGGTATGGTGTGGGTTCTTCAAGTTGCTGGGAGTGTCGTTGAGTCTATCCTCAGACTATCACCCACAGATGAATGGCCAGACAGAACGTAAGATCCAAGAGATCGGGCATTATCTCAGGGCTTACTGCCACAAGCATAAGCACAGAACTCTCTGTGCCAGGAATCTCCCGGACTAACCCCCTTTCAGTGCATACCTGGTTACCAACCACCTCTGTTCCCTTGGACAGGGGAACCAGCTGAGTTACCAGCCGTGGATCACTGGTTCAGAGTGAGTGAGAGGGTATGGGAGTCAGCACATGTCCATCTACAACAGGCAGTCTGTCGGCAAAAGGTCCAGACGGATGCCCGCCGAAGAGAAATGCCTCTTTACCACTTGGGCGACTGAGTCTGGCTCTGTATTTGGGACATCCGCCTACGACTCCTCTGCAAAAAACTGTTACATAGGTCCTTTCACCATCCTGAAGCGAATTAATGAAGTGACCTATGAACTCCAACTACCCAGTCAATACCGCATTTCACCGACCTTTCATGTCTCTCTTCTCAAACCGTTCAATAATCCTGTTCTACCTCCTTCCACAGAGCCAAAGGTACCTCCTCCGCCTTAGGTCGACACTGACGACACCATCTACCAGGTCCGGGAAGTCGTAAACTCCAGACAACGAGGTGGCTGTCTTCAATATCTGGTCAACTGGGAGGGGTATGGTCCTGAGGAGAGATCTTTGTAGGATTGGGACGACATTCTCGATCCCTCAAGGAATTCCATCAGCACCGCCCAAACCGTTCCACTCCCAGAGGCCGCGGTGTCCTTGTCGTCCTTTTGTCCTAGTTTCAGTTTTCCCTTAGTTCTCTGCCTTTTGCTGAGTGTGCTTCTCATTAAAGAACTGTGTTTACGTACCTGCTTCCTCTCGGTCCTTATCCTTGGTGCCCCGTTACACAGCTGCATGTATTGGTGAGATGAACAGTTTTGTTTCATTTTTTGTGAACTGCTGACAATATTTCTCCTAAATTGTTATTTAGAGTGTATATTTAATGGAAATGACATGAATATAACCCAAGATCATGCAGTATTGGCAGAGCTTTAATAACTCAAATAAAACAAAATGCAAATAATTTGTAAACAAATTGTGTTAATGCTTTGGTTAAATAACATTAAGAAATCAGTATTTGGTGGAATAGCCCCGATTTGCATGCACTGGAGATTGGGCAGTGGTCTCATTTTTTCCAGAGCTATATACACTATATTGCCAAAAGTACTCACTCACCTGCCTTGACTCGCATATGAACTTAAGTGACATCCCATTCCTAATCCATAGGGTTCAATATGACGTCGGTCCACCCTTTGCAGCTATAACAGCTTCAACTCTTCTAGGAAGGCTGTCCACAAGGTTTAGGAGTGTGTTTATGGGAATTTTTGACCATTCTTCCAGAAGCGCATTTGTGAGGTCACACACTGATGTTGGACGAGAAGGCCTGGCTCTCAGTCTCCGCTCTAATTCATCCCAAAGGTGTTCTATCGGGTTGAGGTCAGGACTCTGTGCAGGCCAGTCAAGTTCATCCACACCAGACTCTGTCATCCATGTCTTTATGGACCTTGGTTTGTGCACTGGTGCACAGTCATGTTGGAAGAGGAAAGGGCCAGCTCCAAACTGTTCCCACAAAGTTGGGAGCATGGAATTGTCCAAAATGTCTTGGTATGCTGAAGTATTCAGAGTTCCTTTCACTGGAACTAAAGGGCCAAGCCCAGCTCCTGAAAAACAACCCCACACCATAATCCCCCCTCCACCAAACTTTACACTTGCACAATGCAGTCAGACAAGTACCATTCTCCTGGCAACCGCCAAACCCAGACTCGTCCATCAGATTGCCAGATGGAGAAGCGCGATTCGTCACTCCAGAGAACGCATCTCCACTGCTCTAGAGTCCAGTGGCAGCGTGCTTTACACCACTGCATCCGACGCTTTGCATTGCACTTGGTGATGTATGGCTTGGATGCAGCTGCTTGGCCATGGAAACCCATTCCATGAAGCTCTCTGCGCACTGTTCTTGAGCTAATCTGAAGGCCACATGAAGTTTGGAGGTCTGTAGCAATTGACTATGCAGAAAGTTGGCAACCTCTTCGCACTATGCGCCTCAGCATCCGCTGACCCCGCTCCGTCAGTCTACGTGGCCTACCACTTCATGGCTGAGTTGCTGTCATTCCCAAACACTTCCATGTTCTTATAATACAGCTGACAGTTGACTGTGGAATATTTAGGAGCGAGGAAATTTCACGACTGGATTTGTTGCACAGGTGGCATCCTATCACAGTTCCACGCTGGAATTCACTGAGCTCCTGAGAGCGACCCATTCTTTCACAAATGTTCACAACAGTCTGCATGCCTAGGTGTTTGATTTTATACACCTGTGGCCATGGAAGTGATTGGAACACCTGATTCTGATTATTTGGATGGGTGAGCAAATACTTTTGGCAATATATATATATACATATATATATATATATACACACACACACATATATATATATATATATATATATATATATATATATATATATATATATATATATATATATATATATATGTATGTATATATATGGAAGAAACCCCCCAAACATCACACAGCTAAAAGAATTCTACATTGAGGAGTGGGCGAAACTTTCATCCAGTCAATATCAGAAACTGGTAGATAGCTACAAGAAATGTCTCATTGAGTTTCATTTAGCCAATGGGGAAAAACTAGCTATTAGGGCATAGGGTGTCCTAACTTTTTCCTCAGGTGAGACACTCATTTTTGTTGATTTCTTTTGTTTAATAAGTGAAAATAAAGCAATATTTTGTTGTTAAAATGCAATTACATCACTTTCATCTACAGGTACTAATTAGAACAAGATCAGAAATTGACATTTCTTAATAAAGAACTGAATATTTAATGGGGTGTCCTAATTTTTTCACCTGACTGTGTATGTATATGTATATATATGGATTAACAGGTTCTTACTTGATTGGAATAAACATGAAATGAAATGATTGGAATGATTGAAATGATTGGACACCCTCATCTAGTGGCCAGACTTGGAACAGTTCTCACCTTGATCCCAGAGGTCTATATTGTTTCACCAAATAATAAATTTTAGTTATTTACTCTGATTTTATTTTATTTTTAATTATTTGTAAGAGGGTATTTTATTTTGAAAGAAGGTTGTGCGCTCTTATTAAAGGTAACAGTCACAGTATGCACATCGGCCAACGTCATATGTAGGTGAGAGGTTCAAATCGTAGTGCAATCGGAGTTCATCCTCTTTTCTGCAATGTGACTAGAGAGGAGAGGTACGTTTTCATGAGCTCCATTCATCTGATGTTACACTGTTTTATAGGCGTTCTTTTCATGTTTAAAAAAATCTGACATGTTAATGGGTTATCATAATTGATTATTATAATTATTATTATTATTTACACTTTGTATTATTATATATTATGTGTGTTGTAAAGTGTGTGTGTGTCCGCTCTTTTCTGCAATGTTACTAGAGAGAAGAGGCAAAAGAGAAAGTGTTGCAGATAACAGTGCTTGTCTGTCTGTATGTTTTACCACACAAAGAGGAGAAAGAGAGAAGGCACTGCAATTAAATCACTTTTGGCACAACCAGATTTGTGTGGAAAATCTTTTATTATAAACATCAAAATAACAGAATGCAGAGGAACATCCGCTATATCTACCATCCAGATCCGGCATAAAACCTGTGCCAAATCATGTGAATGATCCACTACAAACAGTGGACCCTGCCATTGTGTGGGAATAACACTAGGATTAAAAAAAAAAACTCAAGCAGATACACTATATTGCCAAAAGTATTCACTCACCTGCCTTGATTCGCATATGAACTTAAGTGACATCCCATTCCTAATCCATAGGGTTCAATATGACGTCGGTCCACCCTTTGCAGCTATAACAGCTTCAACTCTTCTGGGAAGGCTGTCCACAAGGTTTAGGTGTGTGTTTATGGGAATTTTTGACCATTCTTCCAGAAGCGCATTTGTGAGGTCACACACTGATGTTGGACGAGAAGGCCTGGCTCTCAGTCTCCGCTCTAATTCATCCCAAAGGTGTTCTATCGGGTTGAGGTCAGGACTCTGTGCAGGCCAGTCAAGTTCATCCACACCAGACTCTGTCATCCATGTCTTTATGGACCTTGCTTTGTGCACTGGTGCACAGTCATGTTGGAAGAGGAAGGGGCCAGCTCCAAACTGTTCCCACAAAGTTGGGAGCATGGAATTGTCCAAAATGTCTTGGTATGCTGAAGCATTCAGAGTTCCAGGGGGCCAAGGCTGAAAAACAACCCCACACCATAATCCCCCCTCCACCAAACTTTACACTTGGCACAATGCAGTCAGACAAGTACTGTTCTCCTGGCAACCGCCAAACCCAGACTCGTCCATCAGATTGCCAGATGGAGAAGCGCGATTCGTCACTCCAGAGAACGCGTCTCCACTGCTCTAGAGTCCAGTGGCGGCGTGCTTTACACCACTGCATCCGACGCTTTGCATTGCACTTGGTGATGTATGGCTTGGATGCAGCTGCTCGGCCATGGAAACCCATTCCATGAAGCTCTCTGCGCACTGTTCTTGAGCTAATCTGAAGGCCACATGAAGTTTGGAGGTTTGAAAGTTGGCAACCTCTTCGCACTATGCGCCTCAGCATCCGCTGACCCCGCTCCGTCAGTTTACATGGCCGTGGAGTTTCTGTCATTCCCAAACACTTCCACGTTCATATAATACAGCTGACAGTTGACTGTGGAATATTTAGGAGCGAGGAAATTTCACAACTGGATTTGTTGCACAGGTGGCATCCTGTCACAGTTCCACGCTGGAATTCACTGAGCTCCTGAGAGCGACCCATTCTTTCACAAATGTTTGTAAAAACAGTCTGCATGCCTAGGTGCTTGATTTTATACACCTGTGGCCATGGAAGTGATTGGAACACCTGATTCTGATTATTTGGATGGGTGAGCGAATATTTTTGGCAATATAGTGTATTTGTTTATTGAAAGTAGCACTACGGAGATTAGACAGGAAAACATTGTTTCCTCTGAGGGGATTTATCTCCTCATTGGAGATTACAGTCAAAAAGAATGTTGTCTATTTGCAATTTGACTTTTAAATACTCATAACGAATCAAACAAAGAACTTATTAGTTAATTTGAAAACATGTGATTTCAACATGGTGTTACTACTCAGGCAGGTAGTAAAATAAAGGCATGTTGGAAGTTGGAGTTTGTTATGTCTTTTACATCTCTATTAATCTAAATTGGATCCTTAAAAGTGGATCCGAACTGATCACAAATTATTCACATAAGTTACATATGCAGGCTTAATTTAGGTTTATTAATCTTTCAAGGATAATTAGCAAAAAAGCTATAAATTGTATTCTGTAAACAGTATTCAGTTATAAAGCATAATTGTCTGCCATTGACATGTCGTAGACACAAATTTATAAGGTACAGATTTCTTTTGTTTAGCCTACTATGCTTGGCAAAGTGACACCAAACTGACTGTGCTTCAGCTGAGAACCAATAACCAGTAATACCAAACACCAAAAAAAAAACAAAGACAAGAGGGAAGGATAAACATAAGGTTGATGGTGGTGGTTTGCAATATATATAGTATATATATATAGTGCAAATCCTAATTATTGTTAAATATGTGATACAAACTGTTCATTACAAAGGTTAAAATATAAAATGCAAACAGCATTCAGGCATTCACTTTTGAAGATGAACTGAAATAAAAAACATATCCAGAGATTTTGTTTACACAGAGATTATTCTTTGTCTTACTGCCAGGAGTACAGGCTAGAGTTCCACTACTCTGCTTCTATGCTCTTTCTACACATTTGCTTTTACCAACCATCAGTGTAGCATTTTGTGCGTATGTGTACTGAGCACATTGCATAACCTCCTCAGTTTGTGTCCTGCTCTCACCATCATTACTGAGGTTGCATCTCAGAGCATGAGCCATCAAGTAGGGAGCAGATCCATCGAAAACATATATTCACTTGATTAACATAATATCAAGACCACTTAAAGAAAGAGTAAAGAGCTGGCCCACTGTTCTTCAGACTTTTGTAGCAACTGCATTGTTCCCTTTCGAGGGAACTCAATGCTGTGTCATTGCTTGAAACTATGCATATGCCCTTGGGCAACTGGTGTCTGAAGCACATGTGAGCACATGCCAATTTTACTGGCTAAAAGATGGTCAAATGACTGGCCAAAATGGGGTCATATGTCAGCAAGCCCATAAAAGGGCATATGAGCATCACATATCCCCAGTTTCTTTGTCTTTGAGAAGCTGTTTGTCTGTGTGGTTCTGTGAATTGTCTGTCTATGTTGTTGTCTGTTCTGTTGATTTTGTTGCATCCAAAAAAAGAAAACAATACATAGAGCAAACAATATAAAAGATGCATGCTGCCATGCCCCTGCTTTTTAATAGAGAATGACTTGTGTTCTTTGTTTGGGTGTGGAGCATGCATTTTTGGCTATTGAGAGCGACAGCTGCATGCATTGCATGAACTTCTTGCCAAAGAAGCTATGTTCCTGCCTGTCTTTGTTTTCAAGACAGGCCCATGTCCATTGACTCATAGAGGTGCTGCCCCAGAGGCGGCATGTAAGCTTTGGTAATGGGGCTTGCAAGTGAATGGAGTTGATGGAGGTGGAATGAACCCTAGAAGATACACCACTTTCTCTCGAAAATTTTTTGTTTTGGACATGGAAACGTGCTGTTTCTACTGAGCCAAACGGGGACTTTATGTTGGTGTCATCAGGTCCTTTGAGGAGCTGCTTGAGGTAGTAACATGTACATGTTATCGTATGTCATCGTAATTCTTATTCGAGGTCTAAGAAGAACCTATACTTGGCTCCCCTTTACACCCCCACCAGCCCTGAATACTGGGTGGTTGTGAGTCTTCAAGATTTGTGTTGCTGCAAAAGGTGGAAAAGATGCTTGCATCTCTCCCCCATCATGGAGAGAACCCACTTTGTCCTCCAAGCTGTACAATTCAATTCAATACATTTCAATTTATTTTGTATAGCGCCTTTTACAATGAACACTGTCTCAAAGCAGCTTTACAAAAGAAGAGAAATAGAGAAAGGGGAGGGGAAAAATATATAACTAAATAACTATAAATAAGAATAAATTATTAAATTATTAAACTATTTTATTTTATCCCTAATGAGCATGCCTGTGGCGATGGTGGCAAGGAAAACATAAGAAATATAAGAAAGAAACCTTGAGAGGAACCAGGCTCAGAAGGGAACCCATGAGGCCCATGAGGAACTATTAGGTCATTGTAGTTTCTAAGGTCATTATAGGCACTAATTCTTTGCTGTCATAAGCTGACAGATAAAAGGGCAGATCTGTGACGGTGTGAAAGTCCCCAAGTGGCTCTATCCATGGCTGTCTTGTGGACCACACAGATCCATCCACAGCATCAGTGGACACCACCAGGCGACGAGACTCTGACCAGGGGTAGGGCAGTGGTCACACTGGAAACTGTCAAACACTGGGAGCTCAGGAGTGGGTTGTATAGCTCGACAGAGAAAGACAGAGAGAAAAAGAGAAAGATATTAAGTATGATTCTGATCATGTGATGTTTAAAGACAATGCAGATTATGTGTAAAGTGCAGGCAGGGACTCCGGCAAGACTAGCTATGACAGCATAACTAAAATGGATAGCCAGAAGGTGACAGACATAAAGACTTCCCAGGACATAAAGTGTCCAACCACTTCACAGTCAGCAAACCTGAGAGACTTGCGAGGGTGGTAAGGCAACAGCATCCAAACATCCCAGTACATCAAACATGAACCTTCCAGATCTTCTCCTTTACCTAAGAAAACTATATATTAAAAGCTTGATTAAACAAATGTGTCTTCAGCCTAGACTTAAAAATCGAGACTGTGTCTAAATCCCGAACACTAATTGGAAGGCTGTTCCATAACTTTGGGGCTTTGAAAGAAAAGCCAGCCAAAGTACAGAGCCAGCTATGCCTTCATAGGCAAGGTCTATGTGGTGACAGGTCAGGCTGGTGCATCCCTGCACACCATGGCAGTTTTGCAGGCCTACCAGGCTGCCCTACTGATGGACCTTTTTGAAAATGCTCTCCAAAGTGGATTAATTTGAAAACGGCATTTTTGCATCGCAGTGTGGACTATCATAACAAAGGCTTTCAAAAACAATGTCACATATTTAGTCATGTGTCGCAGTCCTGTGACCAATTCAGTCTACATTCTCGGTCGCTTATCCAACATTTTACTCCTGTGTTACTGGCAGCAATAACTCCACCTCACTGTTGGTCCATTCAAAAAACTCGGTGCTTTGCCTCAACATATTGCCATGACGTTTCAAAGAGCTGGAAAGTAAATAAACTCTGCCAGGTGGAAATAATGCAGGTCATAGCGCCTCACGTTTTACTCATGCGCAGTACAGGGACATAAGTTTCAGATGTTTCAGACATTTCAGTGTTGATGACCAAGTTTTGGGAAATGATTGAAAATGATGATGTGGATGCAGAGTGTTTTTAGATGAACACCATTTTCTGCCTTTATTTATCTGGATTAGTGTAGACATAGCTTGGGGCAGTAGCTGATCTCCACCAGGCCACAAACCTATCACTCCATGCCAGGCGAGTCTGAGCTCACCATTTCATCATGGCTCTGACATACCCCGTTGCTCACTCCCTCTGAAGGTTTGGGGAACCAACAGCTCATCTGCCCACTGCTGGTGTTCCAGCTATCTCTTCGGTCCTCTGCTTGTGTTCCAGCTATCCTTCCAAGAACATTGAAAACTGATATAACAGCAAATGATAGACCAATATAGTCAATTAACAAAATATAAAAGTATAATTTAAAATAAATTAACAGAAGATAAATTCAAATGAATTCAGTATTTGCCTGCAAAACAGCATAAGCTCTTCAAAGAACTCGGCAGGTAGGTTGTTTCAAACATATTGGAGAACTGCCTCAAATCCTTCTGTCTCTTTATGTAATGTGTTCAGAGTTTTGTGGGGGCCAAACCATTACTTCCAGGACTTCTTGATCTTCTTTATGCTGAAGATAGTTCTTAATGACATTGGCTATATGTTTGGGTGGTTGTCCTGCTGCAGAATAAATTTGGGGCCAATCAGATGCCTCCCTGATGGTATAGCATGATTGATCTGCCTTTATTTCTCATCATTGTAGATACCATTAATTATAACCAAATCTTTAAATCCATTTACAGAAATGCAGCCCCAAACTTGCATGGTTGAACCTTCACCATGCTTCACTGTTGCCCGCAGACACTCATTATTGTACTGCTCAACTTGACTCCTGCGACAGTCAAATAATTAAAATTTTGACTCATCAGTCCAGAGCACCTGCGGCCATTTTTCTGCACCCCAGCTCCTGTTTTCGTGCATAGTTGCTGATGCAGTATAACTACCTTATGTATTATTGCTGTGCTCAGTTGTGGCATGGTGTATGGCTTCCACAATGTAACCTTAATAGCTGGGTTTGGCTATTCCATCCAAGAATTAAGCCTACTACACAGCTTTTTCTGTTTCAGTTAATAACTGTGTTTCAACTTACATATAAAATGATAATCATTAGCACCTGCTTGGTATAATTGGTTAATCATACACATGATTCTGATCCTGTTGCTGGTTTGAAGATACAGTTATATCATTGTTGTTATAAGACACTGGTATCATATCATAGTAGTGTTACACAAAATCATTTGAGGCTATATAGTAGATTCATTTTATACGAAATAACATTCAAAACAGTGACAGCAGAAATCATTTCTGAAGCTGAATTTTGGTCACCATAATATCAAATTTAGTAATTAGATTCTTCCATAATAATAATGTTACTGTCTAAGTGCTCCTGTGTAAGCTGTTCTAAAACAAAAGCTCCTTAATGAAACAGCACACTTCACTTTCAACCACATTAGCTTGATGAACAAAAGCTATTGAATCCTTTGATGATATGTATGACAGTAATAGTCCAACACATGAAATGAATAAGTTCCCTTTGCTCCTCTACATTCTCAATGAGGCTGGAAGTGTTGAAGTTGATGAGCTGAGGTCATTGTTCGCTCTTCATCATCTGACCACTTTTCCTCACCTTCAGCTTCTCTCAAAGAAAGAGGTTGCTGTCATTTATCCCTTTGTTGCTTCCTAATGAAAACACTGGATGCTTAAATATTAAGAGGTTTCAGTTGTAGATAAGTAACCAGTAGAAATATACTGGTTGTCCATTTTGATTCTTTAAAATCAGATAATTATGTTTCTGTAAAGGTATACAATAATTGCTTAGTAAGATGGATTAGCATAATTTCCTTACTTATAAATGTGGTTTGACTACTTTAAAATTATAATATGGTAGCAATAAAAAACATTACAGACCTGATGTGTAGACCAGGTGCATGGATGTATGTATATCTATTTCTATAGCTCACCAAACACCATGCCTTACCTCACTAATGATTTTGTTGATTCATACAGCTACAATCCAAAATCTATAAGAAAATCCTTCCAAGAAGAGTTAAAACTGATATAACAGCAAATGGTTGACCAACTTTTGGAAATGGATGTTTATAACCAAATATGGCCTGGTGGCCACATACTTTCGCAGTGTACTTTCATACTAGAATAGCAATCTCACATGTTCTGCCCTCACCACTGTCTGGAAACACTGGGTAAAACTTACATCCTCCTGCTATGTTAGATGCAAGTGTGCCTCATAATTTGCCTCATAACTTGGAGTGCTTAACTCAAAATCTGAAAATTCGTCATCTTTCATCACCTAGTGCAAATGCAGTTATTAAAAAAAGTTTTTCAACCCTTTAAAGGATCACAAAAATTCTGATATGTTAAGAATTTGATACCTCTGTAACAAAATGACCACCAAAGGATGCATAATCAAAACAATTTATTGGCATTACTCACTCTTAACTCATAACTCAGCTGTTACCTAAGTGATGTTCGTGTGTTGTTGTATTCATATACATTTAAGAGTATTTTTCCATTTATATAAAATAAGGGTGTGAAATATGTTTGTATGAACTTTGAGTACTCTGGAGTGATGTATTTTCTGGAAAATACTGCAAACGCTGGACACTCTCTTCAGTTCAGATATTTCATTGAGAAGGTGCTCTATTTACATTTTTTTCATGCTAATTATTATTTAAAACTGTCAATTTAAAGACACAGTGTCAAAACTCTTCACACAGGCAATGAAACAGAGGTCTTTGCAGACCAAGCTGTCCAATCATTTTTCCTTGCTTTCATAAAAATGCATTCAATGAGCACATCTTTCATCTTTTTTTCTTTTTTTTTTTTTGGTTATCTATTCTCCACGCCCTACAAAACAATATTTAAAGCATATTTTTCTATGAAATGAAATAATAATAATTCCCAAAAGAGAAATTGCAATTTCTACTGAAAGCCTGCCTGTTTGTCTTGTTTTTAGTCTTGTTACCTACTTTTATAAAAGGGAACAGCTTTGGAATGATTTTGCTTGCGAACAAACACTACTCGCAAAAAGTTAAGGATATTTGACTTTTGGGTGAACTTTATGGAAAATGTAAAAAGTTCACGCTACAGTGATATTATATCATGAAAGTAGGGCATTTAAGTAGAAGCATGCAATGGTGATTTCCTCATCTCAAACAATTTATTGAAACAAAAGCCAACAAGAGTGGTGGGTATACCACAACAAAAAATGTCAATGTCTCAATAATTTGTCATGTGCCCTTGACCATCAATTACACAAGTCGACTTATTGTCTGCTGAGGCATGGCATTCCACTCTTCTTGAAGGGCAGCCCTTAGGTCATTGAGGTTTTGGGGTGCAGGGTTACGAGCCTCTGCACGGCAACTCAGCTGATCCCATAGGTTTTCTATGGGATTCAGGTCTGGAGAAAGTGCAGGCCACTCTAATTGAGGTACCCCAGCCTCCAGCAGCCGTTCCCAAATGATGTGACCTTGATGAGCTGGAGCATTGTCGTTCATGAAGATGGAATTAGGCCTGTGTTGTTCATGCAGGGGCACAATGACTGGATTAATGATGTTATTCGGGTAGTATTGGCTTGTCATTGTCACTGTACCATTCACAAGATGTAGGGCAGTTCTGTATTGAGTAGACACACCTGCCCAGACTGTAACATCACCACAACAGTGGCTGATGCATAGCGCTCTCCTTGACATCTACAACATCGTTGGTGGCCATCATTTCTGCTCAACGTGAATCGACTTTCATCAGAGAACAGCACTGAAGCCTACTGGTCCCTCGTCCAGCGTAAATGCTCCCTGACCCGATGCCTGTGCCTGGTGGTGTGGTCAGGTACCCTTGCAGGTCGTCTAGCACGCAGACCACGCTAATGTAAATGGCTTCGAATGGTCTGACATGACACTTGTGTGCCTCTCACCTCCCTTAAATGTGCCTGGAGTTGAGTGGCGTTCATCATCCGGTTCCACAAGGCACTGTTCACAATGAAGCGGTCATCAACGTGGGATGTGGCCAAAGGACGTCCACTTCTATGCCTTTCTGTGACTCTTCCAGTCTCTCTGTATCTCTGTCGCAACCTGCTGATGACACTCTGTGACACTCTAAGCTCAGTGGCCACTTTCCTTTGAGAACATCCTGTTTGAAGCCTTGCAATGGCGAGGTACTGTTGATCAATTGTTAGGTGTCGTCTTGGTCTCATGATGTCAAAATGTGAACAGCATGATGAAGAGGACTTTTTAAATACCAATTCTAATTGAACCAGAAAATGTATTGGTTGATTCATGGATCAAACACCAGTTGTGAAATCTGCCATTAAGCACCTTGTTAGAGAACAGCAAGTTATGCAAAAAGTACTGAAACACTGAACAGTTGGACATGTGCATTCAAAAGTGTAGAGAAGGTCAAATTAAGTTCACCTGTAAAGGTTATAGTGCATTTAGTGCATCCTGAAATTTCACCCGAAAGCCAAATATCCTTAACTTTTTGTGAGTAGTGTATATCAGTGAAGTTGGGGGAAAGGAATAGGGTCAGGGAGAGGGATAATGATATATTTCTATAAACATAAAAAGGATATTAAAGTGAATTGAAACATTTCTGATTAATTTGTTATAGTACATATTTGTTAGTGCAATGAATAAAGTTGAAAAGGTAACACTGTTTTATTCTTTGTCTATAATGAAATATATAAAAAAAAGCATTCAAAAGAACTCAAAGCTGATCGTTTCTGTAATTATCCCTTTTTAGGACAATGTGTTAAGAGTGGTAATATAAGCTTTTTTAAATTAGAATTGTTGCCAGTGATATGGTCAATCAACCTTATTTTGAGTCAGGTATGTGTACTGAACTGTTTAGCTAAGATTTATCTGGTTAATGCTGGCTATATAAAGAGTCATTGTAAATATTCCAATGTTCTAAACTGCAGGACATATTTCATAATGTTTTGAAAGCAGTGTGTTATCATTTGAAAAATGGCTACAAATATATAGTTTTGTGGGTAGTTCCATTGTGAAAGCAATGGAAATTGCTCACAATTTGGTCTGCTTCACAAACTGTGAAGAGTTTTGACAGTCTGACTTCAGTTTAAAACAATGTATGTTAGCAATACAAAAAAAAAACAAGCGTAATGGTAAAAAAAAAAAGAGAGACAGGGAGCTGCATGTGCTGGTAAGAAAAATTCAGTGAGGGATAAGCAAAAGTAATACAGGAGGAGAGAGCAATAGAGAGCTATGGTGTTTATAAAATTGCATTCTTGGCAGTATTGTATTTCTATTTCATGCATCATTATTCTTTCTCGTGTCACCATGTATGTTTCAGTGTCAAAGTTTGACCCAGTAGAGCTACATTTAACATAGTAGAAACAGTTCTCTGTGTATGTGTGAGTGAAAGAGAAAGAGAGAGAGAGAGAGAGAGAGAGAGAGAGAGAGAGAAAGATCAATGTGAGTTATGGCAGGGAGAGAGTGAGGCCATTGTTAATGGCTGCTCTTTAACTTGAGGAACAATAAGATTGCATTTACACTTGCATGGTCATGATCACACATTAATTTGAACCTGTGCAAACCTGTGCCAGTCAATAAACAAACAAAGAAACAGAGACAGACACAAGAGAAACTACATGAACAACACAGAGTGGGAAATTGTGCAAACTTAATACCCTACAGCTGATCAACAGTTTGTCCAGGGATAATGTGACCTTGATGAAAAGAAAATGAATGAAATAAATGTACATTTACCCGAATTCCAGAAATGTTGAGACATTTTTAAAATTTGAATAAAATGAAAACTAAAAGAATTTTATCATCATTTTAACATCAGCTAATATTTTATTCACAATAGACACATAAGTGTTTAAACAGAGAAATATTACACTTTTGTCCACCAAATGAGCTCATTTCAAATTTGATGCCAGCTACAGGTCTCACACAAGTTGGCATGGGGGCAACAAAGGGCTGAAAAAGCATAAAATTTTGTAATATTCAGCTGGGAGAACATCTAGCAACTAATTAAGTTAATTGACATCAGGTCTGTAACATGATTAGCTATAAAAGGGATGTCTTACAGAGGCAGAGTCTCTCAGAAGTAAAGATGGGCAGAGGCTCTCCAATCTGTGAAAGAGTGCCTAAAAAGATTGTGGAATTTCCTCAACATCAAATTGCAAAGGCTTTGCAAATCTCATCATCTACAGCGCATAACATAATCAAAAGATTCAGAGAAACTGGAGAAATCTCCATGAAGACCTTTGCTGGATGCCTGTGGTCTTGGGGCCCTCAGATGACACTGCATCACTCATCGGCATGATTGTCACTGACATTACTAAATAGGACCAGGAATACTTTCAGAAACCACTGTTGGTAAATACAATCTGCCATGCCATCTGCAGATGGCAACTAAAGCTCTATGCAAAAAGAAAGCCATATGTGAACATGGTCCAAAAGCGACCTCATGTGGGTGAGCACAACATCATGATGTCTGGCTGCCATATCTTTCGACTGGGCTAAGGTAAGCCAGTCATCTATATATTTGAGTATACAGATGCCCTAGAGACACAGAGGAGTCATAGCAGCATCCAAAGCTTGGGAACTTGAGAAGTCTCCTGTGTTCTGGCCAGATGTTTATATGAAAATATGCGTCCTTCAGATCTATCATAACAAACCAGTTCTCGTATTTGATTTGAGACACAATAAGTTTGAGTGTTAGCATCTTGGACCTGTATGACTGTAGTCTATGGTTCAGAGCATGCAGATCTAAATTTGGATGCAGTCCCCCATCCTTCTTGGGTACTAGAAAATACTGACTGTAAAATCTGTGAGACCTGAGTCTCTCTGAGGAAGGGGAATGTGTTCTATGGCCCCTTTGTCCAAGAGTGACTGGAGTTCCTGCTGGAGGAACAAAACCTGCCCTGTGCTGACAACAGTGGGCGACAGCTGCAATAATATTTTGCTGGCGCTTTCAGTAACATCTTTTCCAAACCCCCTCCCATCTCCATGCCTATTGTTTAGTTCTTACTTATGCCACATGGAGTTTTACCAACTTTCCACTTGCTAAGGTAAGCTGCTTTTTTGTTTTCATGAGATAATAAGACGTGATATAACACCTGTACATTATATACAGGTAGGTTTAACTTTAATTTTCCTAAAATAAACACTCTAGTCAGAATTGGGTCAAATAAGACTGTTATGGTGTTCTCGCCCTTTAAGCCCAAGGATTCTGAACTTCGTCAACATGTTTTTTCGGTCTCAGTGGAGCCAACACCGTGATATGGTACGATGTGCTAGCCTATGTCCTTGTGATGTTTACGCCAAAGCCAGAAAGTTCGAGAATAATAACCCACTAACGATGATTCAGCCAGTTTTGCTCATCTCTATTTTTATGACTTTATATATTTTTTTTGTCCTATAACTTCTACGTTCAGGTTTATGCTAATTTTATCTATTTATCCTAAGCTTACCCGCCGACTAATGATTATGGCAGGTGCTTAACAGTGAAAGAATTATTAGATAACCAAGTAATCAAATAACCATGATTATTATCAAATAATCAATAAATTAGAGATGCTAATTAGGTAGGCAACATATCAGTGATTAACAATGAAAGTAAGTACTGATTACCAGAATCATCATATATTTAAACATAACTGAATGAATCTAATGATTAACCAATTTATCCTTAATCATTATCTATGATTAAACAATTTATCTAATCTCTTTGTTCATGTCTTAATGATTAAACCTGACTTGGATCTGTCTTAATGATTAAAAGAAAGTATCCAAAATTATTAAAATTAGAATTAAAATTAACATTAACCATCCCTTACTGATTAAAATCAAATGTACTTAATGATTAGGTATAAGACAAGGATAAGTTTCAGAAATTTCCCACACAGTGGATCACCAGCTGATCACCATCACAAACAGACAGGCAAATGAGGTTGGGAAAACTCACATCCAACACCCGCACCATCAGCACTGGAGCTCCTCAGGGCTGTGTTCTCTCCCTAATGCTTTTCTTTCTCTACACAAATGACTGCACCTCTAAACACCCCTCTGTCAAGCTCCTGAAGTTCGCAGATGACACTAAAGTCATTGGTCTGATCCAGGACAGAGACGAGTCTGCATACAGACAAGAGGTTGAGCAGCTGTCTGTCTGGTGCAGTCACAACAACCTGGAGATGATTTCAGGTGAACCCAGCCTGCTTTCCCCCCACTCACCATCATGGACAGCACTGTGGCTGCAGTGGAGTCATTCAAGTTCCTGGGAACCACCATCTCGACAGGACCTGAAGTGGGACATTCAGACTGAGTCCATTGTGAAAAAAGCCCAGCACAGGTTGTACTACTTTTGTCAACTGAAATAGTTCAACCTGCCACAGACGCAGATGACACAGTTTTACTCAGCTGACATTCAGTTGGTTCTGTGCTTTCCTATAACTGTCTGGTTTGTGTCAGCGAGCAAATCAGATGTAAGAAGACTGCAACAGACTGTTAGGACAGCAGAGAAGATCATTGATGTACACCTGCCCAACAGTCAGGATGTGTACAACTAGAGTGAAGAAATGGGCAGGCAGTGGTGGGCCGTCAGGGCCAGCAAGGCCTTCTCTGCTGGCCTAAACACCAGTGATCTGAATCACTGACTTGCATTTCAATATATTTAATATATTTTTCCATGAATGTGTATTAAATTATTCCCAGTAGTCTATTCTCTACATTTCATAGCTTTTCTCTTTGTTGTGCTGCTTCCAGTAGTGTATATTTACACTACTGGCTGACATCATGTGTTCCCAGGGTGAAAGAAATCTGCCTTAAGGCCTTCAGAATCAATAATGCAGGCGCCCATAGCTTAAAATAAGTTGCAATGAAATTATACATTAACCAATCAGATTTCGAACTGGTGTCACTGGGGCCATCTAGCAGGGAAACGATTACATTAGCAATTTCCCGTCCATGGATTGGATAATTGGAGTAGTCAGAGGCAGCAAACTGCACAAACTAAATAAAATACATATAATATATATTATACATTGTTATACATTGTTTCTATATTCGCTGCATCTCATTTCGGATGCTGCGTTCTCCGGAGATTGCAGTTTGCTGCACACGGCACCAAGAATGTTTTTTTTGAGAAAAGTAACCGTGATAAAATTGACTATTCATTGTGAGGTGTGAAATACTGTAGCCTAATTTCTTTTTTACTTTGCTATTTAACAGTTGATTAGTACCTACTGCCGTGGCATCATGATGATGGTATAGAAGTGGATTATTTCAGGAAGGACACCAGTGAAGGCCTAGGTGTGAAATGCACGGCCCGCTCTCACCCGGCCACAACCTGTTTTCACTTTTCCCTTCAGGAAGACACTACAGATCTCTGTGCTCTAGAACATCTAGGCCCCCCATGCCATCTCCAGCTTAAACAGCTAACACAGGGATTAGTACCTGTGATCTGAAATTCATTTCTGTAATTCATTCTCCATCTCTAATTACTGCCTCTTTCTCAGTACCACTTAAATACATAAGCATATATCTTTATTTATATAGCTGTATATAGAGTGTATAATGTACAAATCTGCACATAAATCCTCTGTTTCAGATTCATACACATTATTTATTGTTAAATCTAACTATTTTTATTATTTAACTATTTTTTATGTTTACTTTTCTCAATCCAGATATGTATGTATGTAGGTACCAAGAGCACCTTAAAAACCACAACGTATTTCTTGTGTGTCTGCGCACACTTGGCTAATAAAGCTGATTCTGATATGTGATGCTACAACCTTTTTCAGGAGTTGGACAGCTGACAGGAGTTGAGGACAGTTTTTTAATCAAAGGTTTCATAATCACTTGTTGACTGTTTGCAGATTTAGGCACATAGCTAGTGCTATGGAAAGAATTATTTTGTTTTTAGGGGATTGGTTGTCTATTTAAGGAAACATGTAAGTCATGAATCTAGTATGCAAGTTAATGATTGTGAAAGAAATTCTGAATTCTCAATCAGTCTATCAAAGGGAAGTAAAAACATTCTAAATGATGATCTATCAGATGTAATACTGTTATCAACAGGACAAGCTAGCAAATTGTCAGCCAATGGTCAGTGCGTGGTACTGCATTCATTTTCCTACTGAGCCATTTTCATAGGGTTTTCTTTCCATTGCCATTGTGTACTGACTCTGTTTATGTTTTTTGACTTCACATTACTTTGCCTTGCATCTTCTGGATTTGTTTGCCTCACTATCTGCTTTTACTCTGCTTCAATTCTCTGCCTGTTTCCTGTTTACAATTTTGGATTTTGTTTAGGAATTTTTTGCCTGTGATTCTTATTAAAGTCCACATTTGGATTCCAATCAGCCCAATGCATCATTATACCATGTGACTGCTGGGGATTTGAGTCTGTGATACTGCATATTGATGGTGTGCAGTTTTAATCCCAGTTATTTTTTGCTTCAATATTAAATCGAAATTTAGGTCTATTTAGTTATCTTCAAAAAGGTTGAGATTCTTGCAGTTCTTGCAGAACTGAGATTTTCTGTAGCTCAGGAGGCTTTATTTATATGCTACTTAAAAAGACTACCAATTTAGTATGATGCCATTCACTTCTAATTTTCTAGTGATCTGGTCTGTTTTATGGTACGTGTTTCCATACAACCTAGGGTGTAGAGTAATGTTAACTACAAGTAATCTGTCACCTGATCAAGTTCTGTAAGTTCAGATGGTGATCCAATCATTATAACTGTGGTATACTATGAAGATGGCGCCGGTGAGGTCAGCTGCCGTCACGACTGCTCCTACCCCTATTTCTTTGTTTTTGTTTTTAAAGTTAACTTTCAGTACAGTAAAACAGGCACATTCTTCAAAATAGAGTGCATTAAGTACGATAGATATACTCTTATTTCTATTGGTATACAATGTACTCACAATTCAACGTTTTAACCAAGCTGGTGCCAGGAACAGGCTGAGAGCCCATGCACACTGCGCACCTCTGCCTAGCATCCTGCTTGCCAACATCTAGTCGCTGGAAAACAAGCTCGATGACCTCAGGGCCAGAGTAAACTTCCAGAGAGACATTCGGGACTGCAATCTCCTATGCTTCACCGAGACATGGCTGAACCCAATGGTGCTGGACCATGCCATCCAGCCGGTCGAGCTCTTCTTGGGTCACTGCATGATGAACAGTAGCTGGTGCAACAGAGCGAGCATTGTTCCTCTCACATGTTCTTTCAATGTTGTACTTTTTACCTTCCTCGGGAGTTTAAATCTGTCATAATCTGTCTTCCTGGTCTTCGTCCTTGGTGAATTGTAACAGAATACCAGCCCCATAAGGAAGACATGATGGAATCCCACCACACCAGATCTGATATTGGAACTTGTCACATCCCTCCGGGCTGCACTCCAATCTGCCTCTGGCTGTCCCATGGTCAAACCAGCAGTGTATTCTGGTGAGGTGTCAGAGGGTAATGGCTTTCTGATGCAGTGTCATATTTTGAGATGCTCCCCCATCAGTTTGCTGAAGACCGTGAGAAAGTTGTGTTCATCATGTGTCTGCTGTCTGGAACTCCAAAAGTCTGGTAATCCAATCTTATGACTCTTTTTCAGCACACTTTAACCCTTAGGAGTAGGCAAATCCACCGGCGGGAACGCTTGCATTTTTTTCTGGTAACTGTGAAAAGAACTTAAAATGCTCCTTCATTTTTGATCATACACATAAGTGTAGTATATCATTTGAATCTATAAAGGTTCTACTTTTATGTATGTACACTCACAATATCCACAAAACATTGTGCTTTTGTAAAATAAAGAAAATAAACACGGTGCGCTTTCAGCCGTCTCAGTCTCCGCGAAAATATTTTTGAAACGCGTCACTACAATGTACAGAAACTCCGCGAATACTGTGCACACAGACATGAGAAATATATCTGTAGAAAGCTTAAAGGGTCTACTTTTAAATGATGTAAGTCACATTGAATACAAACATTCTCAGTTCATGTAATCCATGTGAAACCAAGGAGAGGCACAGAATTTCTGTTGCACTTCATTATCTAATAATGACCTGAGGCTGGACATGCCCACACGCTATTTACAGGGAAAACAGTCTGGGTAATCTACATACAAGGCCACCCCCCCCCCCCCGACACTGGCCTGCTGTTGCAGTTTTACCCTGCATTTATGTTTTTGCACAGTTTTTTTTTTTTATCTTGCATTGTTCCTGTTGCAGTTTTACCCTGCATGTATGTTTTTGGACAGTTTTTTTTAATATATATATATATATATATATATATATATATATATATATATATATATATATATATATATATATATATCCTACACTGTTTTTGTTTGCACCATTTTACCCTAAATGTCTGTTTTTACACTTTTTATTTATCTTGAACTGTTCCTGGGATTCTTGCAAGTGAATCTTGAGTTATTCTAAATAAACTACAAACAAAAAACAAACAAACAAAATATGTTTTTGCCCTCAAATTATTTTCTTGTAGCACTTTCCTCAGTCACATACCTGACTGAAAGGGGTAATTATGCAGCACATTATGCGGGTCTTTGTCTTCTCTGGTGTGAATTACAGCATTATTATGATCATTCACACCTCCTTGCATATGGCCTTTCTAAACAAAAAGTGTCTTCGAAAATTTAAATGAATGTATTGTTTTCTGTGAATAAGTGAGTAGGATGATTGTCACATCATTCCGAAGTAAAAACTCCAGGCTACAAGATCCAGGTCACAAAAGTCTTGTACGCAAATGTTATGAATGTGTTTTGTGGTCTTATTTCAGTGACTTATTTTTTTGTTGTTTTCAATAATCATGCATAACTGTTTTCTCCAATATACAAACTTGTACATATATGCTGCTCGCATATTATTGTAGCCCAGTTTGGGCTGAATAAAGTGTAATCAGACTTTAGCCATTTATATGTTTATAAGTAACTGAAAAATACACAAATGTCAGAACTTCTTCAGGGCCCCAAAACACCTGCAGACTCCAAAGGGTTAAGGATATGTTTTGCACTAATGCTGCCACTCTCTCCATACATGACGAGTTGCTTAGGCTACGGAAAGCCGGTCAAACCATTCATGAATACACCCTTTCACTTCCGCACGCTAGTGGCCTCTAGCGGCTGGAATGACATTGCACTCTTAGCAACTTACCGGCGCAGCTTAGATCCCAAGCTCAGACAGCAGATGGCGACCTATGATGACTCAGAGGGATTGGAAAACTTTATGTTAACAGCCCAGCTGGTCTCACAACACCTTGCGAGGAAAAAACTGTTTGACACCTCACCTTCCAGCAGCTCCCCAGCACCTGAAATAATTCACTTGGATCCTTACCATCTATCCGCTCCTATATGTCGTGTCCTACGTAAGTTGTGCCTGTATTGCGGAGCAGAAGATCATCTCCTTCCAACCTGCCCAGCCCGTCCACCAAGCCCAGCTGTGAGTGCTATCCATATTGACTCTGTAGTCCATAATCCTCGATACCACGATGCCCGGTTAATTCATGCCTTCCGGGCTTTTTTCAGTAAAAATCCTGTTTGACTCTGGATCATCTGGAAATTTAATTTCATCATGCATATTAGCCTCCTGTAACATTCCTTGCTGAAGGAGTTCCATGAGGTATAAGATCACTACCATTCAAGGGAAGCCGCTGGGCAACAGACTGGTGCAGTGCGAAACTCCAGAGTTAACTCTCCTCATCGGCTGCCTACATTAGGAAACTATATCTCTGCTGGTGCAGGAGGAGTCTGCTGTAGATGTTGTCCTGGGATGCCCCTGGCTGGCCAAACACCAGCCTAACATCAGGTGGAGTTCTGAGAGTATCAAACAATGGAGTGACTTTTGCATTCTCCAATGCCTACGACCACTTCCGGTTCCTGCTCAGGAAACTGCCATCCTAGGATCCACCTTCACTGAAAGTCCAGAAACCACTACCCAAGTAAACCTTCCAAAGGAGTATCAGGCGTTTCAGGACGTCTTACCACAAGACTTCCACCACAAGACTTACCACTAACTGCTACCACAAGACTTCCACCACATCGACCATGGGACTGTGCAATAGACCTCCTGCCTGGGGCCAAGTTACCTAAGGGGAGAATCTACCCACTTTCGATCCCAGAACGCAAGGCCATGGAGGAGTACATTGAAGAGGCTTTACAACAGGGGTTCATTTGACCAACGGCTTCTAGCTTCTTCTTTGTGGCTAAGAAAGATGGAGGGCTTCGACCATGTATTGATTATCGCATTCTCAACTCCCAAACAGTTAAGTTTGCATACCCCTTACCTCTGGTACCTGCAACCCTTGAACTTTGTGGAGCTCACATATTTTCCAAGCTAGACCTCCGCAGCGCTTATAACCTCATCCGCATCCGTCAGAGAGTCGAATGGAAAACCGCATTCTTCTGCACACTATGAATACCAAGTCATGCCATATGGACTCTCTAACACACCATCCGTCTTTTAGAATTTTATGAATGAAATATTCCGGGACATGCTGCACAGGTTTGTAATTATCTACATTGATGACATCCTCATCTACTCCCCTAACAGCTCCAAATATATACATAATTTACGACAGGTACTCAACTGGCTTTGGCAATATCGCCTGTACCTGAAGCTGGGGAAGTGTGAGTTCCACCAACCTACCATCCAGTTCCTTGGCTATGTCATCACGCCAGAGGGTATCCAAATGGATCATATCAGAGTGGAAGCCATGAAGAACTGGCCATAGCCGCTCACCATCAAGCATCTTCAACGCTTCCTGGAGTTTGCAAACTTCTGTCACAGATTCATCTCTGGATACAGTGAACTCACAGCACCACTCACCTCCCTCTACGCAAAAAAAAAAAGAACCTCAGCTGGACACCAGATGCGATCGAAGCCTTCCAGAAGCTAAAAGCCACCTTCTGTACAGCTCCAGTTCTCCTCCATCCTGATCCAACCAAACCTTTCATTGTGGAGGTGGATCTTTCCTCTCTAGGAGTGGGAGCGGTTTTGTACAGGGGAAACCCCTGTACTCCATCCATGTACCTATTTCTCTAAGAAATTGTCCGCAGCAGAGCAAAATTATGACATTGGCAATAGAGAACTGCTAACCATTAAACTGGCCCTTGAGGAGTGGTGGCACTGGCTGGAGGGAGCTAATCACCCATTTGAAGTCATCACTGATCATAAAAACCTGCAGTACCTCAGAGAAGCTAAAAGCTTGAATCCCAGACAAGCTCATTGGGAGCTATTATTCACCCATTTCAATTTCACAATCTCCTACCATCCCGGACACAAACACGAAGGCAGATGCGCTATCCAGGATCCACTCCCCAGACCCAGCACCCGAGGAACCAGAACCTGTACTCCCTCCAGACCTTTTTGTATGTCCTATCACCTGGTCTCTGGATGACGACAAACTCCGCCGGGAGTTCTGGAAGATAGAATTTATGTACCAGTCTCCTTATGAGTTCCCCTTCTGGACTCTGTACATGCGTCTCCAGGATCCAGCCATCCAGGCAGGCAGCAAACCGTCTCACTCCTTCAGGGAAGGTATTGGTGGCCCAACATGGCACATGATGTTGCCCAGTTTGTGAAGGGATGCTCAGTCTGTGCCATGATCTCCACACCACGTCATCTGCCAGAGGGCAAACTGGTACCTCTCCTTATTCCGCCCCAACCCTGGTCCCGCCTAGGCATTGACTTCGTCACTGACTTGCCAGCCTCTAATGGATTCACCACTATCTTAGTTGCAGTAGACCGATTCTCCAAGGCCTGCAAGCTCATCCCCCTAAAAGGTCTACCTACAGCCCTGGAAACGGCAGAGGCCCTCTTCCACAAGGTCTCCAGACACTATGGCATTCCTGAAGACATCATGTCAGACAGAGGGCCTCAATTCATTTCCAGAGTATGGTGCGGCTTCTCCAGAAAGCTAGGAGTATCAGTGAGCCTATCCTCTGGATACCACCTGCAGACAAATGGCCAGACAGAGCGGAAGATTCAAGAGATCGGGTGCTACCTCAAGGCCTACTGTCACAATCACCAGCACAATTGGAGCCAATACCTCCCTTGGGCTGAGTATGCACAAAATTCTCTGTGTCTACTGGACTCACCCCCTTCCAGTGCATACTCGGCTACCAACCACCTCTATTCCTATGGTCAGGAGAGCCATCTGAGGTGACAGCTGTAGACTTTTGGTTCCGAGAGAGTGAGAGGGAATGTTATTCAGCTCATGTCCATCTGCAGCGGGCAGTCCAACGGCAGAAGTTCCAGGATGTCCTCTGCCGAGATACCCCTCTTTACCATCCGGGTGACCGAGTCTGGCTCTCCACTCAAGACATTCGCCTGCGACCCTGCAGGAAGCTGATCCCCGCTACATAGGTCCCTTCACCATCCGAAGGCAGATTAATGAAGTGACTTACGAACTCCAGCTCCCCAGTCACTACAGCATTTCACCAATGTTCCATGTTTCCTTGCTCAAACCATTCACTAATCCTGTTCTTCCTCCCTCCACAGAAATAGAGATACCTCCTCTGCCTGAGGTATACACTGACAACATGATCTACAAGGTCCAGGAGATCATAAGCTCCAGGCAACGAGGTGGCTGTCTTCAATACCTTGTCGACTGGGAGGGGTACGGCCCAGAGGAAAGATCGTGGGTAGACTGTAATAACATTCTTGACCCCTCGTTACTCAAGGAATTCCACCGGCTCCACCCAGACCGCCCCGCTCCCAGGGGCTGCGGTCATCCTCGTCTGTGCTCCCAGACATCTGGAGACGTCCATGGGGGAGGGGGTACTGTCACGGATACACCATCCTCAGCCACTCATCCACGCTCCCAATCACCAGAATACTGAACACCTGCACCCAATCACCTGGGTGCATTCTCTGAGTGCCTTATTTTCAGTTTTGTTACTTTTACCTCAGTCTTATCCCTGCTTGAGCTTCACAATAAAGACCACCGTAACTTTCTTCACCTTAACTTCTCCTTCCTGGTCTTTGTCCTTTATGAATTGTAACACTGTGTAAAATTTGAATTTGACTATTGATAAACCTCTCTGCAGTAGCTGACAAATGTATGTTCAACATGTTTAAGTGGCAAAGTGCATATGTCTCAGACACATAATAAATGATATAAGATAATGGTCTTAGATAGCTTCATACTGTGGAAATGTGACTATACATTTCTATATTTAATATCTGAATGTTAGAATGAGATCAGTCCTATAACATTCTGATTAACCTCTACTGAATCTAGGATAGAGACAACTGCTGTTGTCAGAGGGTCTTCTGAATTTTCAGAACTTTTAAAGGCTCCCACAATTAATTCTTTGTCTAGTGAAACAACTAGGTTTGAAATAAAATCAGCAAATTGACAGAGGAATTCGGAATATGGCCCTGGGTGTCTGTAAATAACAAGGAATCGACTCAGTAGACTTTTGTGCGGCTACATATATTAATATACTAAACTTCAAACGTTGAATTTGATTCTACATTTTTATGTGATGCCTAGATTATCTTAAACAAGTGTGACACCTCCTCTTCCTAAAGTATATAACTATATCCAAGATGAGGAGAATAATTTACTGTTATATACTATTTTTAATGCATAGTAAAACACAGTTAAAACACATCTTAAGCTCCTGACCAGTAATAGTTTAATTAACAGTTCTTTAGATGACAATGACCTAATATTTAACAGTCCTAGCTTCAAGTCAAGGGTGTTGGCTGTGTGTCTACTACTATCTAGTTTTATGCTATTCATGACAATCATTGCAGCTAGCAGATGATCAATTTAGCTTGTCCACTTGTCTACTCCCTGGCCTTGGCTCTGGATTGTCACCAATTAGGCATGTTCTGATATGATGCTGCAAGAAATGAGAGCAGCACTTTTGCTGTAAGATGGACACCATTCCACCCTAACAGGCTAGCCTCACCATCAGCCCACATTGTTTTTATAGCACCACCTGGACATCCAGCAGTTCAGTGACCATGAAGCTCGCTGACAGATCGGGTTGTGATCGCGGGAAAATCAGCGGGTGATCAGCGCTCGGCAATCTTTGTGTGAACTACTCATCGACGCATCAAAGAGGCTCGCTGACGCGTCACTGACACCTTGCAGACAAAATCCAGATATCTGGCATGTTAAATATCTGGGACGGTTGGCCGACTCGACATCACATGGTGTCAATTGTAGCTATGACCTCCAGCCAATGAGAGAGCAAGTCAACAGAGTTCAGATCACCAGAAGAAAAGCAACAGCAGCAACATGGCTTCAAAAATAGTATGGACACAACATTTATTTTAATAAATTAACATTTATTTAGAGCAAGACTCCTGCCGACGTCCATTTTCAAAACAAACCTCTATCGAAAGTCTCGCATCATTTCCGGATCCACCTGTCGCGTGTGTTTTCGTGACAAAACATGGTTTGGGGACGGCGTTGAGTGACAAGAGTTGTTGTCAGATTGTGTGGTGTGTGACCCCCTCTTGTGGATCATTTACGAAGCGTCACGTAGTGTGAACACCACAAGGACAAAAAGACATACAGTGAAGTCATGTAGTCTGAACAGCAAAGCGATCTGCCGACGGTTAAAGTCTTGTAGTGTGATCAGTCCTTTAGTAACCTCAAATGGCATAGTCCTATATCATTACCTCATACATGAAAAACTACCTTCGAGAATCTGTTCTTGCATAAGATTATCTGCTACATTCAGAGTACTGTCTCCCAGTATAATAACAAGTGTTGTTGGAGCCCCTAAAGACCTAGCTAATTTCACAGGCCTTAATAAGAGTATCCTGTAATCAGATCTCTTTCACATTTCTCAGCAGCTGCATCACTGATGAGAGCAAACCTGTAGGTGAGCCTTAGGGTTAGTTTTGGTTTTGCTATTATGCTGCAGAATTGTCACCCATTTGTCCTGCTATGAGAGCTCTAATGCCACAGGGGGTTAGTAACTCCACCTAAGGCATCCAGACTTTCCCCTAAAGACACTACACTGCTCTCATATGCACCTCTAATATCTGCCTCATGTAGTGTTTACGTAGCTTAACTGAATATGGGCTGAATATAAAAATAGCAAACTTTTATATTCTGGATGTTAAAAAAGTCAATATGTAACTGAACAGAAACAATTTTTATAATATTTTTTCAGCCAGGACAATTTTCAAAGTAAACTTTAAGCATTCACTGATGGAATTGGACTGTAGATTTGGTCTTGGCAGATAAATCTGCTATGCAGCTGCTGCTGGATGGGTTCTAAGACTGCCCATGCTACCTGCTGAAAGAGTCCAAAAGCTATTCCTGTGGGTCTGCTACACATGAGACCATTTCGACTCTGGCTCAGGAGCAAGGGTTTTCATCTCTGCAGACACCCTTTTCAGGGTTACAAGGGATACATGTCACAAGCTTCAAACCATTCTTATGTGAACAGACAAGGTTTCTCACCTTGGGTCCCACTCTTAGGGTGTCATTGTCACAAGAAACTTTTGACGGACACCCCCCTCTTGGGTTCGGCAGCATCTCCAGATGGCCATCCTGCCCATGGGAGAGACTGCATCTATTCGGGTCCTTAGCACTTACGCCCATTGCTTGAGCACATGGCATAAGTCCCCTCTGTTTTTTGTGTTGGCAGCTGCAACAAAAGCAATCTGGTCTCCAAGCAGCAACTTGTGCTAGGCAGTGGTAGGTGTCTGTGAGGTGCACTGTGTGGCTTTGCCTCTAGGGATTACAGCTCACACTTGCCTTGTCCAGCACTCTCGCTAGCCACACCCCAGGCATCCACTCACTCTTCCTTCAGACAATTAGAAGCTGGAGTAATGTGATGTAGATGCCCTTTTATGGTCTTGCTGGCATGCTCCACTTCATCACATGACCTATTACAGCCTGTACAGATACTGGAAAAAGACACTTCTCATACGACTGTTATACCAATGGCACCCAACTTATCTTCTCCTTCCCTCCCTCAGATACCAAGGATCTTAGCATGTCTGGTGAACATTTCATCCTGGATGACAGCTCATCAGCTGAAACTCAATCCCAGCAAAACTGAACTGCTGGTCATCCCAAGTGATCCATCCCCAGCCCAGGATCTTGTGAGATCTCTGATCTCTCCTTCAGCCACTGCTCACAACCTTGGGGTAACCCTGGACAATCAATTATCATTTTCCTTCCATGTTACTAATGTCATATAATCATGTTAGTTTCTTCTGTACAACACCAGAAGGATTCAGCCATTTCTATCCACACAGGCTACATAGGTGTTTGTTCAGTCTCTTGTCATTTCAAGATAAATATAAAGAGACCAAGAGCAAAAAGGAGTGTAAAATTTACATTATAATAATATAAAAAAATATGAAATAAAAAATATAATTAAAAATATACAATATAAGAATAGGAATATACAGATGAATGAATGAGTGAATAAATACAGGTATTAATGAGATTGGGGAAGTATTGCACAGATTATAATAACAGCAGTACAGTACAGGGGGTGATGCAGGTTACAGCTCTGGGAAAGAAGCTGTTCCTTAGTCTGTTTGTGCGTGTCTTGATTGTCCTGTATCTTTTGCCCGATGGGAGGGGCACAAACAGTTCGGGTCCTTAATGATGTTGCTAGCTCTCTTGTGTAGATGCCTAGCATAGACCGTGTCTAAATTGGGAAGCTTGGTGCCTACAATCCTCTGTTCAGTCTTGACTATCTGAGCCAGGTCTCTAGGGTTTTCTGCAGTGCAGCTGGTGTACCACACTGTGACACAGTGGCAGAGAATTATTGTACTATTGTACTCTTGTAGAAATTTACTAGGAGCTGGGAGAGCTGAGACTTTGGCTTTTCTGAGTTTTCTTAAGAAGATGATCCTTTGTTTAAGCTTTCTTGACTAAGTAAGTGGTGTTACTGGTCCATGTTAAGTCCTTTGTTATGTGCAGACCCCTCACAATTTGACATTGTTAACCCAGAAAATGACACCTCCACCTCTCCATATAAACAGTGCAGAGGTGGGGGTGTCGTTTTCTGGGTTCTCTTGTAGTCAACAACAATCTTCTTTGTTTTTGTGGTATTCAAAACCAGGTCATTCTCCACACACCATTCAATTAAATGATGGACCTCCTCTCTGTAGTGTGTCTCGTCATTTCCTGATATCAGTCCCAATACTGTGGTGTCATCAGCAAACTTAACTATGGTGTTGGAGGAGTGGATGGACACAGCCCTGTGGTGTCCTCCTCACCTCCTGTGTTCAGGGTAATAATGGCTGATGTGTGGTTCCTCACCCTGACATTCTGTTGTCTGTTTGTGAGCAAATCCAGAATCCATGAGCAGAGTGTGGTGGTTAATCCCAGGTTGTTAAGTTTGTCCACCAGTTTGTGGGGCACTCTTATGTTAAATGCTGAAATGAAGTCAACAAATAACATCCTTATGTACAGTATCTCACAAAAGTGAGTACACCCCTCACTTTTTTGTAAATATTTTATTATATCATTTTATGTGATAACACTGAAGAAATGACACTCTGCTACAATGTAAAGTAGTGAGTGTACAGCCTGTACAACAGTGTAAATTTGCTGTCCCCTCAAAATAACTCAATACACAGCCATTAGTGTCTAAACCATTGACAACAAAAGTGAGTACACTCCTAAGTGAAAATGTCCAAATTGGACCCAATTAGCCATTTACCCTCCCCGGTGTCATGCGACTCATTAGTGTTAAAAGGTCTCAGATGTGAATGGAGAGCAGGTGTGTTAAATTTGGTGTTATCGCTCTCACACTCTCTCATACTGGTCACTGGAAGTTCAACATGGCACCTCATGGCAAAGAACTCTCTGAGGATCTGAAAAAAAAAGAATTGTTGCTCTACATGAAGATGGCCTAGGCTATAAGAAGATTGCCAAGACCCTGAAACTGAACTGCAGCACGGTGGGCAAGACCAAACAGCGGTTTTACAGGACAGGTTCCACTTAGAACAGGCCTCACCATGATCGACCAAAGACGTTGAGTGCACGAGCGTCATATCCGGAGGTCATCTTTGGGAAATAGACGTATGAGTGCTGCCAGCATTGCGGCAGAAGTTGAAAGGGGTGGGGGGTCAGCCTGTCAGTGCTCAGACCATATGCCGCACACTGCATCAAATTGGTCTGCATGGCTGTCGTCCCAGAAGGAAGCCTCTACTAAAGATGATGCACAAGAAAGCCTGCATACAATTTGCTGAAGACAAGCAGACTAAGGACATGGATTACTGGAACCATGCCCTGTGGTCCGATGAGACCAAGATAAACTTATTTGGTTCAGATGGTGTCAAGCGTGTATGACAGCAACCAGGTGAGGAGAAGAAGTGTGTCTGGCCTACAGTCAAGCATGGTGGTGGGAGTATCATGGTCTGGGCCTGCATGAGTGCTGCCAGCACTGGGGAGCTACAGTTCATTAAAGGAACCATGAATGCCAACATGTACTGTGACATACTGAAGCAGAGCATGATCCCCTCCCTTCAGAGACTGGGCCGCAAAGCAGTATTCCAACATGATAATGACCCCAAACACACCTCCAAGATGACCACTGCCTTGGTGATGGACTGGCCAAGCATGTCTCAAGACCTAAACCCTATTGAGCATCTGTGGGGCATCCTCAAATGGAAGGTGGGGGAACGCAAGGTCTCTAACCTCCACTAGCTCTGTGATGTCATCATGGAGGAGTGGAAGAGGACTCCAGTGGAAACCTGTGAAGCTCTGGTGAACTCCATGCCCAAGAGGGTTAAGGCAGTGCTAGAAAATAATGGTGGCCACACAAAATATTGACACTTTGGGCCCAATTTGGACATTTCCACTTAGGGGTGTACTCACTTTTGTTGCCAACAGTTTAGACATTAATGGCTGTGTGTTGAGTTATTTTGAGGGGACAGAAAATTTACACTGTGATACAGGCTGTACACTCACTACTTTACATTGTAGCAGAGTGTCATTTCTTCAGTGTTGTCACATGAAAAGATATAATAAAATATTTACAAAAATGTGAGGGGTGTACTCACATTTGTGAGATACTGTATGTGTTAGGATGCTCCAGGTGGGGCAGGCTTGTGTGGAATGTGGTTGAGATTGCATCCTCTGTTGATCTGTTCTCCTGGTAGGCAAACTGGTGGCTGTCCAAATCAGTAAGGATGCTGGTCTTGATGTGGGGGAGAATCAGCCTCTCAAAGCACTTCATGATAATTGGTGTCAGGGCAACTGGACAATAGTCATTGAGACACCTGACTTCTTGTTTCTTGGGCACAGGGATGATGGTGGTGGATTTGAGGCATGTGGGGACTACAGCCTGCTACAGGGTCAGGTTAAATATATTGGTATATTTCAAGTCTGGACTACTGCAACTCTCTACTGGCAGATCTACCTCTAAATGCAATTCGTCCACTCAAAAATGCAGCTGCATGACTTGTTTTCAACCTGCCTAAGTTCTCCCACACCACCCCACTTCTGTGTTCCCTCCACTAGTTTCTGGTAGCTGCACACATAAGATTCAAAACACTGATGCTTGCCTACAAAGCACTGCTTGAATGGTCCCACCATCTCTGAGGGTTAGATATATGTGTAGACTCTTCTCTGTTCAAGGTTTAGACAAAATATTATCATATGACAATTTCCTGATTGACAAGGGGATAACAGAGCACTTTGTACACTTTGTTTTTTATAGCATATAGAAGGTGTGTGGCAATACAAATGTGTTTTTTAAATGTTCAACTGTTTGAACAACTGTTTGAAAGGGAAATAGATAGATTCAAGGTTTAGACAAAATATTATCATATGACAATTTCCTGATTGACAAGGGGATAACAGAGCACTTTGTACACTTTGTTTTTTATAGCATATAGAAGGTGTGTGGCAATACAAATGTGTTTTTTAAATGTTCAACTGTTTGAACAACTGTTTGAAAGGGAAATAGATAGATTCAAGGTTTAGACAAAATATTATCATTTGACAATTTCCTGATTGACAAGGGGATGACGGAGCACTTTGTACAGTTAGCTTGCTTTAATAGCACAGCTCCATAAATGTATAAGCCTCTCATTAGATGTGTTAGTGAGTTCCATGGCCAGGTAACGTCCATAATGTTTCAGTTTATGCCACCAAAAATGTTGATGCAAAAGTGTCTAAGGTTTCTGTGAAATGTTAGCTTATATAAATGTACCATGTTACAAACATTTCATGTTCTTTTGTTACAGATGTGATTTTATGGATGTTACAAGTAAAAAAAAAATATATATATATAAAATTAAAGCACACATCCAATTTCGTGTTTCAGCTGCTAGCAGCATGCACATTTCTCTGCCATGTTTCATTGAACACAGATGAGGATATAATGCTATCTAAGTCAGACTGAGGACAAGAAGCAAACATCATTTGAATTGCCACCGCATTCTGTGGTATTCGAAAGCTCCTGGAGGCCATTAAACATGCTGTTGCTAATCTTAGTATAGTTTGGCATGATGAAAGGTTAGTATTGTCTGCTATGAGCTTGACAAACTCTGACTAACTTCACACCGCCTTTCACCTCCATGCAGGTATCTCCCATTTTTTATTTGTTAATTTTTTTCCATACATCCACACTGAGGTTCTGAGGTTGTAGAATAATTAATATGCCTGACTGTTCTCCTCAGCCACTGCTGATTATTCAGCCATTGTGGACCTTGATGAACAAGGGTATGTGGACATGCCTAGGGTTGAAGAGACACTTGCAGGCAATCTCTCCACTTCATTGGCTGCATGGAGAAAGTCTCCCACTAAGTCATTCCCACTGAGGCCCTGTCAGGCCACATTGACATTATAGGGCAGGGCCTGCAGGTTAAGCCGTTGTGGTGCTGCACACAATGGCAGTTTTGCAGTCGTTCCAAGCTGACCTGCTAAAGGAGCTCATCTGTGAGAAAGGGCTCACCAATGAGGTCTGAACTCTGCCAGGCCACAGATTTATCCCTCTGTGCCACAAAGCAGACAGCCCATGCCATCAGCTGTTTCATAACTGCATTTGGTTGCCATGGAGAATCAATCTGACAGAGATAAAAGAAAGGGACAAAACCCTGATGTCTCCTAAGGGCCTGTTTTTCCTTTGCCGCAGCGAGGAGCTAGGGCTATCAACCAGTAGCCACCAGCCCCAGCCTGGCCTGCTGAGGCAGGAAAAGAAGGCTAGTGTTGCAAAGAAAAAAAATCTGGGTGGCTGGCCAGCAATTAGGGGCAGGTCCCCCAGGTGAGAGACAACCTCTGGTGCTGCAGGGTTCAGCCATGACCACCCATGCTCCTGCTCCTTATGTGTTGCCACCCTCTGGATTAGACCCTGGCAGCTTGCTGTTTCAGGGCACTATGTGAGTTGAGAACAGCGAGAGGCTAACACCTCTCTGAGACCACCTGGAAGCTTCTGCTGGGTGTGTTACAATGGGTTCTGTGGGAAAAGGCTACAGAATTCAGTTTGCCCCCCATTCTCCTTCTTTCAGGGTGTGCTGCCCACATTTGTTGGCACAGACTAAACCTCGTTCCTCCAGGAGGAACTTCATTTGCGTCTGAGATGGGGGCTGTAGAGAGCATTTCCCTCCCAGGACGAGCTCTGGCCATATATCTGGCATGTCTTGGTTCCCAATTGGCTACACCCAATTTAAGACCTGTGTGCTCTGAATTGTATGCTGAAACATACAAGTTCAGGATATTAACACTCAATGTCATTGTGTTTCAGCTCAGGTCTGAGGACTAATTTGCAATGATAATCTTGAAGATTGCCTATTTTCACGTAGGCATTTTGCCAGAGTACATGAGACTCCCCTGGTTTGCAGTAAAGTGTGTACTTTCTTCGTCTTTGAGAACCACGCACTTTAGGATAGTTTGTGATTCAGCCACAATGCAGGCACTTCTGTCTCCCTCTCAGGGGGATTGCATCCTTTCTGCCGTAAAGGTCTGACTTTAAAGTCTGACTAGGCCAGTGCCTCTCAGGCTTAGAGGGTGCTCAGCTCATGACTTTAGCAGCCAAAGCTATTCAATTCAATTCAATTTTATTTGTATAGCGTTTTTAACAAAGAGCATTGTCTCAAAGCAGCTTTACATGAGAAACAACATAAGAAAACAAAAAAAAACATATAAACAGACAAACAGTCCTAGATGTTATCCCAAGTGCAAGCCTGAGGTGACTGAGGTGACTGTGGCAAGGAAAAACTCCCTTAGATGGTATGAGGAAGAATCCTTGAGAGGAATTCTGGACAAACTGTAGCTTGTTTATTGAAGATGCAGGACAACCACCTAGTAATGCATTACAATAGTCCAGTCTGGAGGTCATGAATGCATGAACTAGTTTTTCTGCATCAGATGCAGATAAAATGTTCCTAAGCTTGGCAATATTTCTAAGATGGAAGAAGGCTGTTTTAGTAATATTGGAAATATGATTTTCAAAGGACAAGTTGCTGTCTAATATTACCCCCAGGTCTTTCACTGTTGAGCTAGTAGTAATAGTACATCCTTCTAAATGCAAGCTGAATTGTGAGAGCTTTTGTAGTTTTTTGGCCAATAAGTAATATCTCTGTCTTATCAGAATTTAGTAATAGAAAATTACTTGTCATAGATAGATGGATAGATAGATAGATACTTTATTCATCCCAAAGGGAAATTCACAGTTTCCAGCAGTATCCACAAACACAGGTAATAGATAAAATAGGAAGGAATTTAACAGAAATACTAAAATACCCAAATTAGGGTACAAAAATATAACAAAAAAATATATCAAATAACAAAATATAAAATATTACAAAATATAGCGGAATATAACAATATAAGAAAATATATCAGAAAAATACTAAATACAGAGATTTAGGAATAAATATGGAGAATTGGACGAAAAACAAGTAATGTGCAAGACAAGTGTTTGTGACCTATTCGATGTGCAAAAACTGTTATGTGCAAAAACTGCGTGTTTATGAGTTCTGTGCAAATCTCAGTGTATTGAGAGTTCTGTATAAACCGGAGTGTATTGTGTGTAGTGTGTGGTGTGTGTTTTATTGTACAGTCCAGTACAGAGAGAAGAGTAGTGTCAGCACTGACTCCTCCCACCCCGTGTGGAATTAAAGAGTCGCATGGCATGGGGGAGGAACGACCTCCTCAGTCTGTCAGTGGAGCAGGGCAGTGACAGCAACCTGTCACTGAAGCTGCTTCTCTGTCTGGAGATGATGTTGTACAGTGGATGCAGTGGATTGTCCATGATGGACAGGAGCACCCTCCTCTCTGCCACTGATGTCAGGCTTTCCAGTTCTGAGCCTACAATCGAGCCCGCCTTCCTCACCAGCTTGTCCAGATGTGAGGCGTCCTTTTTCTTTATGCTGCCTCCCCAGCACACTGCCGCATAGAAGAGGGCACTCACCACAACAGTCTGACGGAACATCTGCAGTAGCTTTTTTCATCCAATCTTTAACTAGCTTACAGCACCTGGTATTCCCAGGTGGTCTCCCATCCAAGTACTAACCAGGCCCGACTCTGCTTAGTTTCTGAGATTGGGCCTATTCCTTTGGGTCTGTTAAATATGAGACCATATTTAACATTTCATAAATATGAGGTCTGTGCGTCCCTCTGTGGATATACAGATGTGGCATTTAAGAATGCGCATCAGAGGGACAGGAATCCCGCAACGACTCGCGGCATTGTGCGGCATTGCGAGTGACGCTCTTGCGCAAGAAAGACGAGACCAGTAGGAAGCAGTCATGTTTCATGTACATTGAAATCGATCAACATAATGTGGCACTGCGGAGAGCAATTGGTGTATGATATCAAAAGCTATTTAAAAGCTTACAGAACAGTCTGTTCTTGCAGTAGGCTACTTTGATGTCATAAACCGATCGGTCTGCGCAGAGCTGCATGAAGTCAAACACATTAAATGATGTGCTTGGATCACGAGATTCATAGCAATACGGGATTAAATTCGTAATATTTTGAGAATAATGTCATTATTTACATTAACCTGTTTAGAGTGATGAATAATATATTAGGCCTATTTGTGTATAGTGAAATTAATGTATTTATAAAACGACTTAATGCATTAAGCTACGTTGAGAATATGCGTAAAAGTGAAACTTTACTCGTTGCATGCGCATCTACCTGTTTTAATAATAAGGTAGGTATAACTTATATGCTTTGAACATTACTCCAAACACGTTAATGTATATGGCATTATAAATAAAATATTACAACTTTATCCCTATATTGCATGAGTTTAATACTGTTGCATGAAGTTAAACACATTAAATGATGTGCTTGGCCACGGAGTTTCTCTCAGAAGCAGATTAAAACAAGCAACAAAGAAAGTAAACGTATGGAATTCATATTTAACATTTTCAGCTGTGAGTTTTCAATGTCATAACTTAATGGTGTGAGGTTTTATTGCGTGTGATGGAAGCGGGAATAGCGCATTTCCCTGCAGGCAGCTGAACACGGAGTGCGAGCATCCATCTAAAAAAAATCTTAAGATTCTACAAATCCTCCCTTCTTCTACTTACGCACTTGTTTTGAGTGTAATGGATAAAACATATTGTGCCTAAAAGCTATTTTAAGCCATTGTTATAATATTATAGCAATATGTAAAAATTTGTTTATGGACTGGTCAAATGGCTCTAACATTTTTATGGCTCAGTTATTAATAGTTTTTACATCATACGCATTTGATCGTTACTGTAGCACTTATATATTATCTTATGTCACGTTTATATATTCTCTAAAACACTTCTAAATATGAAATATATCTATCTATCTGAACATGGTCTCTGTTTAATAATCACTGCGGCATCTCACTCCCGCAGCCCGCTGCTATGTACAGTACTGTAAACTTGTGCGCTCTGAATCTTACTTCCCACATTCATCCGAGTTTATGTAGCGCATTTCTTTGACATTAAATGGCATATAAATAAGCTTTACAGGAGCCTCCGCCTACTACAGTAGTTTTGATATACTATCTGATTTAATATTGTTTGTTAATTGTTTCACAGCTTAAATATACATTAATATACATAGACAGCAGGATGTTTGTTAGTGGATTAAAATAGGGGAAGTTTTAGGATGTTTTTGAGGCGATCTCTTCACCTTTCTTCCCCAAAGAGGTGCTAAATGTACTTTACATGTAAAAACTGGTTCGAGCGGTGTTCAGATGATCTGAGATACACTATATTGCCAAAAGTATTCGCTCACCCATCCAAATAATCAGAATCAGGTGTTCCAATCACTTCCATGGCCACAGGTGTATAAAATCAAGCACCTAGGCATGAAGACTGTTTTTACAAACATTTGTGAAAGAATGGGTCGCTCTCAGGAGCTCAGTGAATTCCAGCGTGGAACTGTGATAGGATGCCACCTGTGCAACAAATCCAGTCGTGAAATTTCCTCGCTCCTAAATATTCCACAGTCAACCGTCAGCTGTATTATAAGAACGTGGAAGTGTTTGGGAACGACAGCAACTCAGCCACGAAGTGGTAGGCCACGTAAACTGACCGAGCGGGGTCAGTGGATGGTGAGGCACATAGTGTGAAGAGGTCGCCAACTTTCTGCAGAGTCAATCGCTACAGACCTCCAAACTTCATGTGGCCTTCAGATTAGCTCAAGAACAGTGCGCAGAGAGCTTCATGGAATGGGTTTCCATGGCCGAGCAGCTGCATCCAAGCCATACATCACTAAGCGCAATGCAAAGCGTCGGATGCAGTGGTGTAAAGCACGCCGCCACTGGACTCTAGACCAGTGGAGACACGTTCTCTGGAGTGACGAATCGCGCTTCTGATGGACGAGTCTGGGTTTGGCGGTTGCCAGGAGAACAGTACTTGTCTGACTGCATTGTGCCAAGTGTAAAGTTTGGTGGAGGGGGGATTACGGTGGGTTGTTTTTCAGGAGCTGGGCTTGGCCCCTTAGTTCCAGTGAAAGGAACTCTGAATGCTTCAGCATACCAAGACATTTTGGACAATTCCATGCTCCCAACTTTGTGGGAACAGTTTGGAGCTGGCCCCTTCCTCTTCCAACATGACTGTGCACCAGTGCACAAAGCAAGGTCCATAAAGACATGGATGACAGAGTCTGGTGTGGATGAACTTGACTGGCCTGCACAGAGTCCTGACCTCAACCCGATAGAACACCTTTGGGATGAATTAGAGCGGAGACTGAGAGCCAGGCCTTCTCGTCCAACATCAGTGTGTGACCTCACAAATGCGCTTCTGGAAGAATGGTCAAAAATTCCCATAAACACACTCCTAAACCTTGTGGACAGCCTTCCCAGAAGAGTTGAAGCTGTTATAGCTGCAAAGGGTGGACTGACGTCATATTGAACCCTATGGATTAGGAATGGGATGTCACTTAAGTTCATATGCGAGTCAAGGCAGGTGAGCGAATACTTTTGGCAATATAGTGTATCTTCCTCCACAATGCTTCCCCCACACTGACTTTTAGGGTTGGGGAGGGTTTACTCTTATGAGTTAGATTGTCAGAATATGGTGCCGAATTCGGGGATAAAACTGTACAATAACTCACCTTTGTATGTCACAATCTAGTCTAGTTAGTTTAATCGGTTTAATACTTTCTAACCAAAATGATGAGCAAGCTGAAGAGTCTGTATAATGTTTATTTTTTATTTAATGCAATCAGACCACATTTTTATTATTTTAAGGTTTTTATTGAGTGATTACATTGGGCGGCAGTTTCTTTTATGATAGCTTCCTCGAAGAAAGACTGGTCCATTATCCCTTCAAATATTGCAATCGGTCCTGGTCCAAGTCTGGATATTGCCCCCCAAACAGTGCTTAATTTGTAAATAAATAATTTCCGGAACAAAACCAGCAGTCTCTCGCTGCTGTGACCGACACCAACCACACAGCTTCAGTTTTCCCGGAACATGACGTCACTAACCGGTGGTAGCGCAATTATAAACATTAATCCATTGCTGAATGGTCTCGTGTATTATTCTGTTCCATATCGATCATATATTTCAGATGATGTGTGTTCCTAAATACTGACACCCGCTACATTAGAATGTATATACGCCCCAAGTCGAAGCCATTTAACTCTTTTCCAGGGGCGATTCTAGGATTTTCATTTAAGGGGGGCTCAGCCCCCAATGAGGGTAAGCATGGCTGTGGCCTGAGGATTGAAGAACGCGCTGAAAGACGGGGAAGAGCCAAAGTCTGCCAGAGTTTTTATATAAAATTTAAAGGGGACTGAGGAGATCACCAATTTGTGTATTCCGCTGCTCTCTGCACGTGAAACAATAATCACCAACCAATGAGAGTAATTGTAAACTTAAGAAAGCTGATTGGTCAAAAACATATGTTGAGGACCTAAAGCTAAACGTTACCTTTAAGTGTATCTGCATAAACCCACTCAGACCCACTCAGTTTCACTCACTCATACACACATGCGCGCGCACACACACACACACACATACGCTGTCAGGTCACCAGGCACAAGTTAATGCCGGATCTATTAAAATAAATACCAGAACGCAATATATTATTCATCACTCTAAACACATTACTGTAAATAATGACATTATTCTCAAAATATTACAAATTTAATCCTGTATTGCTACGAATCTCGTGATTTGTACTTTATTCTCATAGTGTTAACTTTATTCGCGAAATATCACTACTTTGTCACAATTTTATTTAGTTTGACTTTTTTTCTGGAATAACTACCAGTTAAATTTTGCATGATAATGACTTTAATCTCAAGAGGTTTTCCATTTTAATTTTTATCTTTGCACAGGCATCTGCACCAGCGCAATTAAGTATTTACAAAGCACATAAAAATACTTCGCGGCTTTACACTCACACAGTCAAGGGTAAATTTATACATATTCATTTAAAATGTAAATATTATTATATATGTATTAAAGTATTAAAATATATATATATAAGAACTGTGTCTATTTCTTTCAGAATTTATTGTGGATGTTTTCTCACAATCACTAAATTACATGTGCAGTTAACAAATTTATTGGACACTTTTTAATGTAACATGATAAATTACAATCATATTTAACAATAGTATGACGACTACATAGCAAACTTTGAGTGATTATACTGTATAATGTGCTCTGGCCAGAGTTGTACCATATGCCACCTGGTGAAAATTCTGTGAAGTACAACACATGCATTTAAATACCAAAGCGCCAACTCACAGAATCTCGCGGCACACTCGCGGGCGGAATTGCGGCATGCCGTGGGAAAAAGCGCGCATTTTTAAATGCCACATCTGTACCATCATTGCCCCACCACCAAACTGGTCATGCTAAATGATGTTACAGGCAGCATAATGTTGTCCATGGCTTCTCCAGACCCTTTTACATCTGCTCAGGTTGAACTTGCTCTCATCTGTGAAAAATACAGGGCGCCAATGGTGGACTTACTAATTCTGGTGTTCAATGGCAAATGGCTGTGATGGTTTGAACATTGATTCCCCAAATAGATTATGTGTATTTCAGACGTGTCACAACTAATAATGACATTATGTCACATCTGTAACATGTTTTTTTTCCCCTCAAAGTACTCTTTTTAAATATCTTTATTTTTAAATATTTCTATTTTTATCTTCAGCTAACACCCCTTCATCATGTGGATATCAATATTTATACATTAGACTGAAAGGTTCAAACACTTAATGTAAAAATATACAGTTTCCTGACAATTACTGTCATTTATTGTCATATCCATAATGCATGCATTTTGTTATTTAAATTTAAAGCAACAGAATCACGCCCTACATCAGGAAAAACTGTCACTGTTAAAGAATCTACATCCTCCTTCTTTAACCGTGACAGTTTTTCCTTAACAAAAGATTCTTACATTGTAAACTAACTTAATAAAACATTTACCTTTATGACGAATGTCTCTGAAGAATACTTAAGCTAAGAGTGAAAAAGTCTATAACACCTGACCTTTAACAGCTCTCATTTTAAACATCAATTAAACAACTTTTACAAATTCAGCATTGTTGCTCAATTAATGAACATTTCTCTTTTCTCAGTCCATGTATTTAGGGTTTGGTTTACAAAGGCGACCAGCTTTAGTCACCTATGGAGTTTTTGAAAGAGTTTTTGTTGAATGTTCAGTAAATGGTTTCTTCTTAGTTTCTTGTGAGGAGTATTGTTCTCTGACTTCATTTGGAGTGGGGTGTTTGTTTTTGGTCTCAGCAGAGGGGCTCTGGACAAAGGGAAGTGACATCTCACTGTGCTTGAACTGTTGTGGTGGTGGCTCTTAGACTGGAAAGATATGTTTGCGGTTTTGTCTGTATTCTTTTCCTTCTAACTGCACAAGATATAACCTTGGTTCATCACAGAGTTGTTTAACAAGTCCAATTTGATCATGGCCTTTGGAAGTTGTAAGTCTTACTGCTTCAGCTTGCAAGAGTGGTCGGAGTGCTTTAATGGATTTGTCATAGTATGTCTTTTGACAGTGCTGCTTCTTTGAGAGTTGATCCTTGATAGCGATGTTATTTTTTGAGGCTGGCACTAGAATGGACTTGCTGATTGGTAGAGTTGTCAAGTCTTATGCGAGTCAAGGCAGGTGAGTGAATACTTTTGGCAATATAGTGTATGTAGTTGTTCAATTTGGTAAATGCAAATACTACTGCAAGAAGTTCTTTTTCAATCTGTGCATAATGCACCTCTGTTTGAGTCAGTGTCTGTGAAGCATATGTGACTGGAGCATCTTTCTGAAGACATGCAGTTCCAAAGCCAATCTGGGAAACATCACAAGTGAGTGTGACAGGTTTTTGGACCTTATAGGTCCGTTATAGTATTTCAGGGTGGGTGGACAGGAAATCCTGTGCTTTAGATTGTCAAAAGCATCCTGATGCTGTTTAAACCAGCACTATTCTGTGTTTATGCAGGTCATCTCACTGAGGTTCATTATAAATATTCCTAAGTAATTGATTATACCCAGGAAGGTTTTCAGTGCAGTAACATTTACTGGTGGCTGAATTTCCGTGATTGCTTTTGCTTTTTCTGCTTCCGGTTGTACTTGTTCCTTACTTGTGAAAATGTAACCCACATAACTCACCTCATTTAGACAGAATTTACACTTTTGCGGATTCAGTCTGAAGTTCACTTCACTTCACTTCCAGTGCATCTAGCACTAAGAATGCTGTGGAGTTTGGTATTTGCGCTGTCACTTCTTCCACTGTGCACATGAGGTGATGTGGACAATTTAGGAACTTATTAAGGTATCTGGGAACAATACACAGTCTTATTTCATCTGAGTTTTTCTTGTGGCCACGGATGATACCTAGTCAGTTGGTTCAGATACAGGAGTGAGAACACCTATAAAGACCACCCTTTCTAGCTCTGCTATTAACTTGTGTTGTATTCCCACAGGAATTCTACATGCTGGGTGAACGACAGGTTGAGCTTCATCTTGGAAAAGATCTGCATATTCTGTGTTGATCTGTTGAGCAAAAGTTTCTTTTAGACTGACCTGGTGTACTGTTTTATTGAGAGAATTGAGAGAAGACAGTCAGAGAGCCCAAGCAATGACTGTACATCTCTTTGGACCATGTAGAACTGTAGAGTGTGGATCTGACCATTCAGATGGCAAGGTAACACAATGGATATAGCAGTTTGAATCTCTTCTCCACCATTAGCAACAAGCTTCACATGGCTTGACATCTGAAGATTCTCGTCTTGCTTTACTTGTGCAAATGTCTGAAATGACATGATGTTGCATGATGCTCCTGTATCAATATTCAGTTAAATTGTTTTCTCATTGATTTGAAATGTTCTAGATATTGCAGTTTTTTTTGACTGTTTAAGATTCAAGATTCAAATCCCAGGGGGAAATTCCTTTGTCATGTTACAATTGCTCTAATAAAAATATAAGAGAGAAAAAAAGAAATATATACACCATTATATAAACTGTAAAATAGAATAAATAAATACAAATATTGTACAAATAATATTGTTGAACTGTAGTATTACACACAAGGATTGTAAATTGATGATAATTTTAACAAGTGATATTAAAAATTTAGAGTCAAGTTTGATCACATTTTGACGGTTCAAAGAAACTCCATCTATAAAGAATGGGTCTTCACTGCTATTCTGCAACATCAATTTGATTCACAGTCTCTTTTAGATTTCTTGTGCGATAAACTTAACAGCATTTTTTGGAAATGGTTCCATTTGTTGCACCTGTGACATATGCAGGACATCTCTCACATTTTGCTTCGTGGTTGCTTCCACAACTACTGCAATTTTGAATATGTAGCTTTGAGAATACATTGTAGATTAAAATATTTGTTTTAATGGCAGCTGCTTAGCTGCTTTCTAAAACATTTCAAATTCCACATAAATGTTAATTCCCACACAACAATCACAACAATCCCACACATCCAGAGGGACTCTGAACATCATGCGGTAGCTCAGAGCACTATCTGGAATGCTGTTTACTTCATTTGGGGTCCTCGAGACAAATGGGGTGTGTCTTCAAATTTACTTCAGTCAGGGTGCCTCTGAAATCTTCTATCTTTACTTGTCTGCTTTTTAGTGAACCTAAACTGAGTGTCTTGGCAGGACACACCAGTGGCAATATTCAGACTCACTCCTGGCTTTTGAGAGCTTTCAGAAAGTTTGGTTGGAATAAATCTTTCTCGTTTATATATATCATTATAAAACTAGTGCCTTCCTAGCCAAAATGACACTAATGTATGTCTCTCCACACAACTTGTGTTCCTATCTTTGCTTCTGCTCTCCCTTTTTCCTGCTCTTCTACTCTGACTCCTAAAATAAATAGTGTAAACCCTCATATAAACATGTGGTGGAATAACCACCCTAACAGAGAATATGCATTTTAACATATAACAACACAATGTAACATATAAACAACATACTAGCTTTCCCACTGGATTACATTCAGAAAGTGTGTAGGTGTTTTTGGCTCACATTTTAGTTGGTGTATGGTATAAAGTTCCTTTGTCTTTGTCACTGTGTCAGTGGGGGCGTAGCCAAGCACCAGTTTGTGAATAGAGGGCTGAGTCCAGGAGAACAAGTGGTAAGCTTCACACACCTGGAAGTAATAGGGCTAATGTCAGAACACAGGGAGCCAAGTGGGAAAAATCAGATCCAAGTGCAGGGATAGACATCAGATGGGGTTTATTATAAAATAACAAAACTGACATTGGAAAACATTAGGGCAGAACAAAAAAGAACCAAAAACAGAGAACACTGAGTATGCATGTAGGGTGAGGTGTGTGCATGGGAATATTCATGATGATCCTGTACTGGCCTTCATGTTAATATTTCATCAGCACTGCTTCAAAGGAGCTCAGAGGTAAAGGTGGGACTTGCCCTTCCCTCTTGGGGATTTTCTCCTTGAGCAGTCGCGTGACAAGACAATATGTCACTTATGACGAAGTCAAAGTAATCGATTGTCAATGCCTCCAGCTGAATGTTGTGCTTTCCTACCCTGTACTTTTCTATTATTAGGGACAGAATACACCAAGTGACACAGGACACTCAGTCTGGAGTGGAACTGACCCAATTGTTGGTTCTGAAGAACTGCCACATTGGTCATGAGAAAACACTGAACCGAATAATGGCCTGCTTTTATTGGCCAGGCATTTGGGTGATGTTTGCAAGTGGCGTGTGGCATGTCGCGGATGTCAGCTGGTGAATCCACCGGCCACCCCAAATACACCATTGTGCCCTATACCCCTAACTGAGGTCCCCTTCGAGAGAATTGGCATGGACCTCAGCGGGCCATCAGAGCAGTCAGCACTGATATTGATTTTTGTTAGTTCTGGTGGATTATTCAATGCGATATCTGGAAGCCATGCCTCTGAGGATGATTTCTGCATGTAGCTTGGCTCTTCCACATTTTCAGAGTTGGGATCCCGTAAGAGATCCTGACTGATCAAGGCACAAATTTTATGTCATGGACACTGAGCAAGCTGGTTGAATTATTAGGTATAAAATTGATTCACATTTACCATCCACAAATTGATGGTCTTTTAGAGTGGTTTAAGACACTTAAGAATATGATTTGTAAGTTCATTAATGCCTATACACACAATTGGTATAAGTGGCTGGAGCAACTATTGTTTGCAGTATGAGATGTCCTGCAAATTTTCATAGGATTTTCCCTATTTGAGTTAATCTATAGGCATAGATCTTGCAGCATGTTAGGCTAAATCTACACTAATCTGGATTTGAAAACAGCGTTTTTGTCTAAAAGTGCTCTGCGTCCTGTTACAACCTTTTTAAAGATGGTCAGGGGGTGAAAGGAATAACATTAAGATTGTGGTGACTCTGTAGGCAACAAAAGACAAGGCAAGGACAACGATTAGCCAAAAAAAAATGAACCAAACTAAACCAAAAACCAATCAAGAAAAAGGGGACGCCAAAAGAAAGAAAGAAAAAAGAACACAAAGAAACCAGTTCTAACTTATTTTAAACCTCTTACGTAACAAAAGAAACAAATCTTCAGCACCAAGCACCGTATAGTTCCCTACTCTCTTAAAAATGAAAGTACGTGGGTGGGGCACACCTCTTACCTAGGGTGTCTAAACACCAAATTATCTAAGTGTTGCACAATAGGAATCGCACGACATCTTCCCTATCCACCTACCTCTTCAATTAAAAGTAAGAAAATAAAACAAACAAAAAGGCAGTTCAAAAGGAAAGACAAAGAGTAAAAAGGACAGCAACCCGACAAAGAGTAACCAGCAAAAGAGAAGAAAAAAATGGGGGGGCTCCATTTACTCCTTCCAGCGTGCTTTTATCTGCCAGCTGAAACTTTTTTGGCAGCGGATAGGTCAGCGGCACGTTGCTTAATGATATCTGACAACTTTGTGAGCCAATCAGCAGTCAAGGGAGGCAGCCTAAGAAATCGACAGGAAAAGGAGAGAGAGCAAGCTGGACAGAGAGAGAGAAACAAAACACAGGCACTACCACAAGAACATTTATGGATGTAACACTCCCACCCTTAAGAACAAACTCGTTTGCAAAAAAAAAAAAAAAACACATATCACTACTCTCAAGAGAGCATCAGCCAAAACATTCTCCAAACCCCTCTTATGTCTGATTTCTAGGTTGTAGTTCTGGATGATAAGAGCCCAAAGCAGTAAACACTGGTTGTGGTTATACATTCGTGTCAAAAACACAAGAGGATTGTGATCTGTATATACCACAATTTGAAGTCTACCTTGGTTCCAATAATCTTCCAAGTGTTGTAATGCGAGCAATAGAGCAAGAGCCTCTTTCTCAGTAGTTGAATAATTCAGCTGATGTTTGATAAATTTACAAGAATTATAACTAATATGATGTTCTATCCCATTCTCATGCACCTGGATAAGAACAGCACCAGCACCCATGGTGCTGGCATCAACCTCCAATTTAACATTTCGAGTACAGTCAGGTGCCATTAAGACAGGTGCATTACACATCAAAGTTTTAACTGAATCAAAAGCATGCTGACTCTCAACAGACCACTCGTAAGGGTTAGACGGGCTAAGAAGTGAAGTAAGAGGACTCACAACGGTTGAGAAATTCTTACAAAAGTTACGATAATAGCCCACCATACCCAAGAAACTCTGTAACTCTCTACGGGTAGTTGGAGCCGTAAATTCCATTATGGCTGTGACCTTGGCCTCTACCGGTCGCACTTGGCCTTGACCAACGTCCTTGCCGAGGTAAGTGACAGTCACTTTTCAGAATTCACATTTTGCTAGGTTAAGTGTTAAGTTTGCTTTAATAAGTCTTTGAAACATGGCTCTTAACAGGAAAATGTATATATAACACCAGATGATCAAGATATGCATTACAATTTGGTACATCACGTAAAACTATATTAACGAGCTGCTGGAAAGCCATCGCCATATACTGGAGGAAATTATTTGGAGTTACAAAGGCTGAAATCTCGGAAGCTTGTGAAGTGAATGGAACTTGCCAGTATCCTTTCAGCATATCAAGCATTGTAACGAAATGTGCAGAACCAATGTTATCTATACAGTCTTTTATATGAGGTAACGGGTAACTGTCTGGTACAGTCACAGCATTTACCTTACGTTAATCTGTACAAAATCTGAATGTGCCATCGGGTTTGGGAACAAGTAGGCACGGAGAACTTCAGGGACTACAGCTGGGCTTGGCTAAACCATGCTCCAGCAAATACTCTATCTCCTGACACATAACAGCTCTTTTCATTGAATTTACACGGTAAGCATGTTGCTTAATAGGACGACCATTCACATTAATATCGTGTTGCAAGACATTGGTTTGTGTAGGAACATCAACAAATAGAGCTTTAAAATCAGAAAGTACTTTTATAATGTCCATTCTCTGATCCACAGTCAAATGATTAAGATACAAGTGAAGACCTTTTAAAATTTCGGAATAACCTCACACATTGCTGGAAAGCATTGCGAAGCACCACACCATCCACGTCAGAACCCAAAATATCAGGAGATTTTGTCACATCCGCGGCTATCGTGACAGAAGAGACAGCAGGCCCTACAATCTGTTCCACAGCACCTGTCGTTGACGGCTCTCTAGTATGGTAAGCTTTTAACATGTTAAGATGACAAACATGGATTTTACATTTTCGATCAGGTATGTACAACATATAATCTGTTTCACTCATTCTTTTTTTCACAACATATGGACCGAAGAAACGAGCAGACAAAGATGATCCTGAGACAGGCAAGAGCACAAGTACTTTGTCACCAGGTTGAAAAGACAGCTTGCTACAGCTTGTTTATCAAACTTATGTTTCATATCTTTCTGAGCATCTACAAGTGATTCTTTAGCTATCAACCAAGCATTATAAAGACGTTCTCGAAACATGCCTACATAATCCAGTATATTAGTGTTTGAACTCGACTTGGGTTCTAAAATCTGTTCTTTAAGAACTTTTAGTGGACCTCTAACTTGGTGTCCGAACACAAGTTCAGCTGGGCTTAAACCAAGAGATTCTTGAGTGGTCTCTCTGACAGCAAATAAAACTAAGGGAACCCTTTCATCCCAGTCTTTCGCAGTGTCCTGGCAGTATTTCTTAAGCAGCAACTTAAGTGTTTGGTGAAAGCACTCAAGTGCACCCTGGCTCTGCGGATGATATGCACTTGAGACCCGGTGAGAAACTGCCAGTGATTCAAGTACTTGTTTAAAAAGTTAATTGTGAATTTTAAAATGTTAAAAATTGTGAATTTGCACAGGGAGTTAAAGTTCTCATTTTACTTCAATGTTACTCATTTACATCAAGCTCTAAATTACTCGTAAAGTCACACAGTAAATTAGGGATGTTGTCTATGAGGTTAAGCAAACGGATAGGGGCAAGTTGTGACAAATTAATCACCTCAACCTTCTCAAACCATGGAGGGAGAAGGACCCCATGGCACTGGCAATGGTAGTCCCCAAGAGGGAGGAGCTAAGCCCGGAGCTAAAATTAAAATCCTCAAATTCTTCATTCATTCATTCAAACTTCATTCAGTAGCTTCACACAAAATTAGACAACAAAAAATGCTTTACATATTCAATCAGAAAAAATCTAATCCTCACTTAGGTATATTAGTTAAACACACAAAAGCAAATGATTCCTATAGGTCACTGCAGCTTTGACTAATAATAATCTATTTAAAAAAAGCTTGATGAAACAAATATATTTTCAGCATGTACTCAATCTAAACAGTGAGACTGTGGATGAGTCATGAACAATAAATGAAAAGATGTTACATAATTTTGGGGCTCTTTAGGAGAAAGATCTGCCCCCACTATAACCTGCATTATTCAAAGTAAATACAGTAGTTAAAATACACTATATTGCCAAAAGTATTCGCTCACCTGCCTTGACACGCATATGAACTTAAGTGACATCCCATTCCTAATCCATAGGGATCAATATGACGTCGGTCCACCCTTTGCAGCTATAACAGCTTCAACTCTTCTGGGAAGGCTGTCCACAAGGTTTAGGTGTGTGTTTATGGGAATTTTTGACCATTCTTCCAGAAGCGCATTTGTGAGGTCACACACTGATGTTGGACGAGAAGGCCTGGCTCTCAGTCTCCGCTCTAATTCATCCCAAAGGTGTTCTATCGGGTTGAGGTCAGGACTCTGTGCAGGCCAGTCAAGTTCATCCACACCAGACTCTGTCATCCATGTCTTTATGGACCTTGCTTTGTGCACTGGTACACAGTCATGTTGGAAGAGGAAGGGGCCAGCTCCAAACTGTTCCCACAAAGTTGGGAGCATGGAATTGTCCAAAATGTCTTGGTATGCTGAAGCATTCAGAGTTCCTTTCACTGGAACTAAGGGGCCAAGCCCAGCTCCTGAAAAACAACCCCACACCATAATCCCCCCTCCACCAAACTTTACACTTGGCACAATGCAGTCAGACAAGTACCGTTCTCCTGGCAACCGCCAAACCCAGACTCGTCCATCAGATTGCCAGATGGAGAAGCGCGATTCGTCACTCCAGAGAACGCGTCTCCACTGCTCTAGAGTCCAGTGGCGGTGTGCTTTACACCACTGCATCCGACGCTTTGCATTGCACTTGGTGATGTATGGCTTGGATGCAGCTGCTCGGCCATGGAAACCCATTCCATGAAGCTCTCTGCGCACTGTTCTTGAGCTAATCTGAAGGCCACATGAAGTTTGGAGGTCTGTAGCGATTGACTCTGCAGAAAGTTGGCGACCTCTTTGCACTATGCGCCTCAGCATCCACTGACCCCGCTCGGTCAGTTTACGTGGCCTACCACTTCGTGGCTGAGTTGCTGTCGTTCCCAAACTCTTCCACGTTCTTATAATACAGCTGACAGTTGACTGTGGAATATTTAGGAGCGAGGAAATTTCACGACTGGATTTGTTGCACAGGTGGCATCCTATCACAGTTCCACACTGGAATTCACTGAGCTCCTGAGAGCGACCCATTCTTTCACAAATGTTTGTAAAAACAGTCTGCATGCCTAGGTGCTTGATTTTATACACCTGTGGCCATGGAAGTGATTGGAACACCTGATTCTGATTATTTGGATGGGTGAGCGAATACTTTTGGCAATATAGTGTATGTCGAGCACTTTTGATCAGTTTGGGTGTGGTGACCAGAAGTTCACTTAAGTGCTCAGACCATTTAAGAAACAATAAAATTGCAACAAACTTTAGTATTTCATTCACTTTCTACTTCAAACCATTCCATATTTACTGTCTTTGTGTTTACTTATGTTTGTGTTTATGTGCTAGTTTATTTTTAGTAGAGTAGAATCTCAGTAAAATCAAAACCAGTTCAAGAACATGTTGTAAAGAATTTTTATTCCCCATGATTCAATAACCATGTCAACAGTTTCCTTCACCATTTCTCCTCCTCCCTTTTCTTTCTCATGTCTTTCTTATACACACATGTCTTTTCATCCTTCTTTCTATCCTCTGTCCTTTTCTATCATGTTTCCTAAGTGCATCTCTTGTTTCCTTTATTCTGTTATTTTCATCTCTCTCCATTAATCTGTTTGTTGCTCTCTCTCTCTCTCTCTCTCTCTCTTTCATTCATCCTTGTCCTCCCCCTATTGCTCTCTCAATTAAACTATCATTTTCTCACTCCTGATTATATTTTCCCATTTCCTCTCTTGCCCACTCCCTCTGCCTCTCATTCTCTAGTCTTTCATTCTTTCTCTATCTTGCTCCACATCTGTCTTTTCTTCTCTCTAAATTTGCGTACTGTAGGAGATGCGTATAAAGTGATTTGTTTCTTTTTGCTGCTTTATTACATTTGGAGTCCAAGAGAGCACAGCTTGTGTCTAACTTCAGATTTCTGATAATGAATCACATCCCAGAGGCTCCTACATCAGAGTAAAAAGTGATGGTGCTGTGGTGTGATGTAATCCAATAAAGCTCCAATAATACAATCTTTGTTGCTGCTTCCAGTTCTCATTAGCTAATACTAACATCAACAAACAACATATGCAGTTGAGGATTAAATGTGTGACTAAGTATGCTGGTACTTGATCATTCTTTCCAGTTTTACTTTATTTGAAAATCTAATGGATATTTTAGGGAGTAGTATAATATTTTCACAGAGCAAGAGTGCTGGTTTATATGCTTTTTGACAGATGATGAGAAAACAGTGGCCAGGCTGTAAAATTTCACTTATTTAATACAATCCAATATTTTGAATATTTATGATAATGCTGCTTTGAATATAAAATTGTCTGTCAAGAGAGAATGGAAGGTGAGGCCTCTGAGCCTTTCAGTCTCCATAAAAGTGGTGTGGCTTCTGTGCCTGTCAGGCCTGGTGATGCATGTGTGGATTCCAGCTTCACTTTTTTAATGTTTATGCAATATTTGATATATATATATATATATATATATATATATATATATATATATATATATATATATACATATAAAATGTGTGTGTGTGTGTGATTTGCTTGGTAGGTGTGCCTTGAGATTAAGATTACCCTTAAGATTCTTTCTGTAATAAAGTAATAATAAATTTAATAACACTCTCACTAAATATGAGCAAGGCTCAAAGTCCTAACAGGAAAAAGAAACAAGGAAAGCCATAGCATCCCACAGAATCATTGTCACATGGTCTGGCACCATGGAAACGCTTCCACGAGACCAGTTTTTGAAGCACGTCTTGAAATTCAATTGGTTAATGTGGGGTCAGGTGATGTAGTGGTGTGTGTCAGCGAGACCCTAAGAGAGCATCTAGGTCATGCAATCTTCAGATTTTTACTGCCTGAAGGAAGACATTTCAGGCATTAATAAAGTGCAGCAGAGCAACGCAGCTTTTCATTCCCTTTTTTAGGGAACCGGGTTACATGTGTAACCTGAGACATTCCGTTTCAAAGGGAAGGTCAAAGCTGCGTCATGACTTGACTCAATACCATGCCACTACAACTGAAGAAGAATGCCTGTCCAACAAGGCTGTGCCGCACACAATTGCTAAACCAGATCAAAGAAGATCCTGGGGTCCAAACTGTAAAATATGACAAATGTGTGCAATGAGGACCAGCCTGCCACAGCACCATCAGGCAAGGGCACATCATGGGTTAGAGCCTACACTCCTAGTGGAGTGGGCCTTTACACCAAGAGACAAAGTTATTCCACAAAGCAATAGCATATAAAACCAAATGAAATAAGTACTGCTTGGTGTCTTCATTACCTCTGTGGTGTCCAACAAGCAGACTTAAGTTTGTGAGGATTTACACCACTGGTCTGAGCGGTGGACATAGATCCTAAGTGCCCAAACTGGTCAAAGCCTTTCTTGCTCCAGAGACTAATGAGATGGAAGAACAAAGCTTGCAAGATGACCAGCTTGCTTTTGAATGTAGACCAGTCTGAGGTGCAGAATAGTTTTGACCACTCCAAACAGGAGGAGTCAATTCCAGTGAAGTGGTCAATTCCACTATGGCCAAACCTCATTTCCTGGTGACAACTGCATCTCAATTGTGGTTGAATCCCATACTACCCCTAGAAAAGTGGTTCTCTGGGAAATATCACACTCTTCTTGAGATTCAACTGAGGAAGAAAGTTTGAAAGTGTGTGTCTAGTGACTTTAGTTCTTTCATGACAAACCAATCCTCAGATTGAATTTGTGACACTTAAACCTATACATCTGCAGAATACGGTTCAGGCCATTCAGATCTAAAATTGGACGCAGCCCCTGTCCCTTGTGGGTATTAAAAATTTCCAGCTGTAGAACCCTGACTCCCTGTCAGAAAGGGGTACATTTTCTTAAGCCCCTTTACCCAAGAGAGACTGAAGTCCCTGTTTCTAGAAAAGGAACTTGTTCTGTGTGTACTATGGTGGATAATGCATTCAACTGAATTATGTAACCTGGTATCTGTATTTTTTTCTATCACTTTATTCTATTCAGAACCCACTATATATCTGTCAGATATATAGTGAGAGATCTGTTTGGCAGTAGTTGCCACACTGATAAATAATCTGAAAGTGGTATATATTTTTTTAACAGAACTGGCCTGTTTAGGGCCCTGAATCAGCACGTTGATAGGGATCAACCAAGTAGGCCAAGAAGGGAGATTGCTGGTAAAAATAGGGTGGATAAACCATCAGGCATTCTAGCTTCTCAAATCACCAGAGGTGGCCGGGTTGGCAGAAACACCACTAAGAGGTCGAGGGAGGTCAGATATACAATGTAATGGTGTACTCAGGCCAACCCCAAGGGTACTTATGCTTAGGGACCTGCACAAGCAAACATCAGGTCTTCTTTGTGCCCTCAAGAAGATATGGTCCTCAGGGTAAATCCTGACTTAGACGGCTGATTTGTCTATACTACCTGGTCCTTCTAACTTTCCAAAGGCAGACATGAGCACTTTGGAATAGCCTTCCTGACAGTGTTCAGGGCTCAGGCACAGTCTCCCAGTTCAAACGTAGATTAAAGACATATCTCTTTAGCCAGGCATACACTTAATACATCCCATAACCTGGTATTCCAGTACATATTCTGATTAAATGCACATTATCATCTAGTGCTGCTAATATTATGAACAGCAGCTATGCTAATTCTGTTCCACTTTTTTCTCTTCTTCTACCCATCCCAAGGCATATAGAGATTGTGCCAGCTTCAGTAGACAGAGACCAACCCTGCGAGGATCCCAATGCATCCAGAGATGGACCAGCTCCAGCTGGGTTCTGCGTCGTGAAGACTTGGGTATTCAAAGCAATGCTGCCAATCCTATGTGGACTTTGAGGATGACAACCACCTCTTAATTAATACACACAATAACATTCTACATCACACAATTTATTATACATAAATGCAGAAAGGACATTGTTCATGTCCGGTGCCACCCAAATGAGCATGGGTTCCCTTTCGAGTCTGGTTCCTCTCAAGGTTTCTTCCTCATACCATCTAAGGCAGTTTTTCCTTGCCACAGTTGCCTCAGTCACCTCAGGATTGCTCACTAGGGATAATTTTGTCTAAACATCTAAGACTGTTTGCATGTTTTTTTTTGTTTCTTATGTTCTGTAAAGCTGCTTTGAGACAATGTTCATTGTTAATAGTGCTATATAAATAAAATTGAATTGAAAAAATAATTGAATTGAATTCCCATAGCTCAAGCCATGATGCAGGGTTAAGTTCCCTCAAAAAGTAACCTCCCAGACACTGCACACTCTCTACCTATTATTAAGTTAAAAGGAGCTTTTGTACTGCATACTCAGTTTCAGGATCAATAATTTATGCAGACCACCCAACTTGTCCAGACAAGTGTATTTTAAAAATGAATATTTCTTTACATAGTGTAAAATGGTATACAAATTTATTATTTTGAATATTTGTTGCACTGATTTATTAACCTTCATTGTTAAATGTGTAACATAACATTGAAACCATAAACTTAATTTGTAACCTGTGTGTTGCCATTAATTTCATGCATTCATTGCTGCAAAAATACAACATCCCCTAAACATTTTTGTTTGAAAATTGTTTGTGTGTGTAGGAAATATGTATGGTTGTGGTTTCAGCTTTCATTGAGTTGTTTTATTACAGTATTAAAACTTATTTTACATAGACGTAATATAGTTATATGAAGAAATTATATAGTACAGGAACTACTAAGCTGTAGTTCATGACCACAGAAAGCAAGATTAAGCAATAAGCAGGGAAGAAAACTGATCTCATGAGACACTGCATTAAATTTGTGTTATGTGATGTGGTTGGATTTAGATGTAATGTGGGTGGAATAGAAAAGAATTCCATCTCTGCCCCTACCTCTAGTTTTAGTCTATCTATTTTGTCATAATCTTGTGTATTTATTGTCATGTATCTATTGCTATGTTGTATCTATTGTACTGTTATGTGTTGCACCATGGACACAAGCTATATAGTGGAATGACAATAAAAAAAACCTTGATATGACTGCAAGTGGAAGACAATGTCAGAAAAATATAATCTGTTTTTTTTGCAACTATAATGCGACTCCAAGTAATCAAAAGATGAATTAGGCAAGCTTCTTAGCCTCTAGCTAATGTTCATTTGCACCCTCATTACAGAAAACCCTAAAGAGATCAGGACTCACCTGTAAACAGACTGGTCCCTGAGATGCAATGAAGTGTGCTAACCATAGAATATATGATTTCCCCAAGCACTTGGCACCGTCACTTCACCTGTTCCCACTAGCAGCTAGAGACATCCATGCAAACTGGCAGGAACACCATGCATGGCTGAACCAATCTCTTTTCACAAAATGTTCTATTAATAAATGCACCCTCCAGGGTTTACACTGCTACTCAAGATGTTTTTTATGCCATGCCCCTGGCAATGTCCCATCATAGTGAGTTCACACCTCATAATCATTGAGTGATGTTCAAGCTGTGGCTACATGGTATGTTTGAAAATGTGGAGTTGCTGAGTTGTGGGACTCTGGCCACTTGGCTGATCCATATCACCCTGAAGCAGTTCATCCTGCTGAGGGTCAGACATCCATCTCTCACTTCTTCTCTTCTCTCTCTTTTATCTTACACACACACACACACAGTATATATACGTGAAGTGCTGAATTCAGGTCTTCACTTAATGGGCAATAGTGGATCAGTTATTTTTAGCATCTTGACTGTGCTGTGTTTTCTGTTTTCAGTTTCACTTGCCTTCATAAGTGAAGTGGAAATATGCGTTCATGAGAATATATTTATAAAGGGCAATTTATCTAAGCTATGTAAATCTGTAATTGGAATATAAAATTGCCTATTTATCTTCTAAATTAAAACTGCAGAGTGCATGATAGTAATTAAACATGATTTTGCACTTTATTATTATATTGTTAAAACTTCTCATTAAATTAAGCAAGTATAGTTCTGGATGTGCTAACACACAAGTTTAAACTGTTGTATTTCTGAAATGTGTATAATATTTATGAACAGAAATAGTTGACTATATCTCCACAATGGAAATGGCATTCATACACTTTTTGTAGTTTGTCTTTCATATTGTCCAGAAATTTTGAAAACAGAAGACTGTTTAAAAAGATGAGGTAAGTTTTTTGTTTTGTTTTGTTTTGTTTAGTTTTGTGTGTGCATATGTAGAAGTTATGATAAAATAATGTTGATTATGACTTGAAGTTTGCATAAACACAATTTTTCAATAGAAATACAGTATGTAAATAAAGATTTAGATTAAAATTTATATGCCCTTTTTAAAGTGAATCCAGATACATTTAATGTGCTACTCCAGATTTTAATGTCCATTTCTTTACATAAGCCATTTTTGTAGCATAGAAGCCAGATTACTGTGATTTTGCATTGGTTTTACAGGGGGAATTAAATGTATGTTTAATAATGGCTATTATACCCGAATATGCCTGTCTTTCTTATTTTATCCACAGTTAGAGATGTCTAGGTTTTCAGTGTTTTCACTGCAAAGTATAATAAACATAACATATTCTGACAGTTTTTTTAATGTGGTGAATACTCATGGTCGATATATCAGATTAGTTTTATTTATGAGAATGTTAACAGGCAAAAATATAGGATAACATACATTCAACAAAACAATAATAAATAAAGAATAATTCCAATAGGAATGAAATGTAAATGACTATTAACAGCTCAGTCTTTCAAACAGTATATGACTTATTGATCAAGGAAGATTCCAGATTCATTATTCAGTGAGAATGAGAGGAACAGAAAAGTGGACTGACTAGCAGCTAATGTAACAAATTGGGAGTGATAAACGAGCATAGACCTCCCTGTTGCTAAATAAAAGATTAGGTGGCATGCTGCAGACGGATAATGGCATTAATGTCATCGATCTGGCCAGGAAGAGATGGATAGCAATTGGAAGGAAACCTGCCTTCTAGCCTATGGCCTGTCTGGGGCCTGGATCTGTAAAATACACACACACAAACCAACTCAGAAGTCATTTTTTCTTACTGTAACTAAACACTGCTACAGGCAGTGAAACTAGTTTAGCATAATTTAAATTAACATTTTATGATATCAAATACAAACACAGTCATTTTGCTTTTTCGAAAAGAGTTGATCTGAGATGTTTAGGATGCCAAAAGAGGAAGTGCAATACATAAGTCTGATGGGGAATAATGTGACATAACACCAACAACATAAAAAAAGAAGTATGTCTCATGTATCAGCAGATTAGTATGATCAGGGGATAATTTAATGATAAAGACCCTTGGCAGAGTGCATAAGACCATTGGACATTCCAGGAAACCTATCAAAGTTATCTGTGATGATCTATAGAAGAAAACTCAGCAAGCCTGCAGGGCAGCAGAATAAACCACCACTGAACATGTTGCTCAAGGCTATGCTATTAAAAAGAGGTTACAGTAGATTTTCCTTCATCTCCTTTTGTGCTCACTATAGACACAGGGTTTTATCCCCCATACACTTCACTTTCCACCTGAACATTTTAGGAAATCATCAGCTAAATTGGATCAATAAGTAATTAACACCTACTTTCTTTGTGCTGACCCTTAGCTACCGGCACTAATACTTGCCTTTGCCCTCAGTCTTAAGCAATTGCAATCAGAAAGTCCAGCTATTTGCTGAGCTGAGCTTCATTTTTTCTATACTCATGATACTTGCAGTATGGGCACTTCACAAAGGAAATGAGGAGCTATCGATCAGAGAGGCACTACAATAGAGCTGAGCTCTTTATCTCACTCCAATGGGAAAGGTGTTCATATATTTTCTCAGTTTCTGCTTCATATGGTTGAGAAAATATTTAGAGAGCAGTATTACATATGAACATCACCTTCACCTTATACAGTGTGGACTCAACTTTGGAGGCCAGTGATATTTAATTTAAATAAATTACATTATTTTTTAAGATCATCATCAGCTCATTATGCCAGGATGAGGTAAATGCAATTTTTGGCTTCATCAGATGTACTTCTCTAAAATAATGATATATATTTTTTATTTATCCACAAATAAATGATACAAATTCATGTGTATCAGGAGTGACATTCCAAAGACACAACAAAAAATACAGGTTGCAAGCTAGAGGTTGTTTGGTTGCAAGCTGGTGTATGATATGAAGCTCAATATGTAGACTAATGAAAAACTTGAGTATTGAAGATGAGGATGAGGAACTGTCAGAATCAGAATTCTTACAATATGTTGACAGTGATGGAATGACTATTTCTGTTCTTTTCTAGTGTTTCACATTTAAGAAATGTATTTAAAAATGTTTAAATACTAAAGCAGATACAAATACGAATATTTGTAACACTAATCAAATACAGATAGTGTTAGATTGTGTTACACCCCATTAAAATGGATGAAGAACAAGTGTTAGAACATGTTTTTATTGTCTGTTCAATCCCCCAAAGTGCTTTCAGAAGCAGGAAGGCTTTCATTTTCCTTAAAGAAGTAACATAATCCAGAATAAAATTCACTTCTATACACTTCTATAATCACTACAACAAGACTTGTCAACCCAGACACTGGGGACATTGTTCAGACTGTTGGTTAGACCCCTCATTAATCTGATCAGGAATCAGTGTGGTTGAATTATTGATGTGCCCTCATCAATTATGGGAGGTTCATTTGCAAGAAGACAAATGAGTTCACTAGGACAATGGCTTTGCATGAGAGTGACGACTCATAGAGCATGGAGCTTAGTACTCTTTTGTCACTGACAGCAATCTTTTTTCATTTAAAATTTTCAGGAATACTTTGCAGCAGGGTGAGCAAAGGTTTTGAGTTTTATTTGTTGTACAACAAAACAAATGGACAAGGACCAGGTTTGGGGACATTTGGATTAGCACGAACAAATAATAGTCCATTACAGAATAATTATTTATATGCAGGCTTAGTTTGTCCAAAGAATAACAGTAAAAAAAAATTAAATGGAAATGTTATAAGCAATGCTGCATTTGGATAAAATCCTGCATGTTTTGCCGCAACAGAATTTAGACTAGGCTATAATTTACTGTACATTTACTATTTTTGTCAAATTCTCCCAGTTGTGACACAGACTATTGCTGAGGAAGGTAACTAATTAATCACCAAAGAAGGTAATTAAGATTGCAGATTCCAGTGTAAGCCTAGCCTCTGCTGAGGAGGCTTTAGCTATACACTTATTAATGGTGTTCCTGTATGTACCTGACCTGTGGTCATTTATTTGATATAGCCTTGTGTTTCGGTTGTGTCTGTGCTAGTTCACAAAAGGGCAATTTGCAGATAAAGTGTTTGTAATGGAAAAGTGAGTACAGACATAGGAGGAAAGATGTAGGTGACATCACCCTGCAGTAAACAGAGACTTGTGAAATGGCAGCACACCACTCTTTCAGAGATGAGAGGCAATGGCTCAGCCATTCTAAAACTACACTCCTTCCATCATCTTGCTTTTACCTAATCACAGCAGAGGAGTCATGGCCTGCAAGGACTAGCCTTTACATTTTAATCAAGTGTTCTCCGAAGGTTAAGCAAGCCCTCAATAAAAAGGAGAGAGACAGAGCAAAAAAGAGAGCTGACAAGGACAGATTTAGTTGTGGCCTGAATAAAATAAAAAAGGCATGGATTGTAATTTAAAGTGAACAATCCAATTTACACAACCAGTAATTCAAGATAAGATTGGTGTCTTCAGTTGTGAATTGAAGGTACAGGATTAATTGATAGTAACTAACAACTCAAACATATCATTCTTTTCAAATACCATTTATGCAAGAACATTGGTATAGACATTGGTATAAAAGTGATGAAATGGAGGATATAAGCCTCTCAAGGACAAGGTTTACAGTTAACAAATTCATCCAGGAAGAAGATCACTGTTTCCACACAGTTTTTAAATTTCTTTTATATATCCAGTACGGATAATGAGGTTAGTGGTAGAACACAGTGAGTAGCTCTAATGTGTATCAATCCTATGTTTGTACAGAACAACAACAACAACAAAAAAAAAAATGCATTAAGAATACTTAAGGCTGTGGTTGTATGTGCAGTAATTGTTGATTTTACATGCTCATTTGAGTGACATTCATCTAAATAGTTATTATACATCATGATTCTATTATGATAAAAAAAAAACAGTTTTACTGCATTCACATATGTGATTGTTAAGATCAGTTAGTGTAATTATTATTCATTCAATAACTGAATTAATAAATGAATAAAACAATATTATTGTAGCTTTATAATGATCTCTTTTATATTAGATTTGCCTACATTCAATGACACTGGTCACATGACTCCTTTTGAATCACGGAGGTGGGTGCAAGTGCAGGTGGAGAACATTTTGAACATTTTGAGAAGTGAATTTTGAGAATTGAATGGGAAACAATCCAAAACACAGTTAGGATGAAATCCAGTCAACAGGCAGAGGTTGGGAGATCTGCAAATGAACATTGACTGGCTAGGGTGAGAACGCGGAAAACAGGGAACAGAAACATAGGTCAAAAACAGGGGAAAATATAGAACAAGAAACAAGGCTTGGTTCAGAGAGCTCAGATGGAAGCTACACAGATAATTCACATTGAAGACACCCACTGGTTTAAATATATTGAAAAAAAATAAGGGGAAACAGAACAAATGAGAATAATCAAGAGACAACTAATAACAAGAAATGGGTGGAGTCAAGGCATGAATCAAAATAAACACATTTGGCAAAGTAATTAAACAGAGAACAAAGCAGATCATAAAGAGAACACATATGGAAGTGACGCTCTGGACCTTTCGGTCTTGTGTGTTCATGGCAATGATTTGAGAGTGTGGCCTTCTCTAGTAGGTCCAATCCCAGATTTACCTGTTCCTCTACTCTTAGGGCATGATTGGCCAAGGTTGTCTACCAGTAGCCCTGTTGCATGGTTGCCCTGTGATGCCTGTTGCAGGTGAAACACCCGAGTATATCTGTCTAGCACCCCCAGACATATGGCCTTGTCAAATGCCTTAACCAAAAGCTGAAAAGGGTACTCCGGGGGGTGGGTGCATCAGGTCTTCCTGAATCAGAAGAGAAGGAAAGCACCAGGCCCAGACTGCGTCACACCAGCCTGTCTGAAAACCTGTGCTGATCAGCTGGCCTTCATTTTTTCACAGATCTTCAATAGATCACTGGAGCTGCCTGCTTCAAACTTTCCAGCATCATCCCCATTCCAAAGAAACCCACGATAACAGGATTTAATGGCTATAGACCTGTTGCTTTAATGTCTGTGGTCATGAAGTCATTTGAAGGACTGGTGTTGGCTTATCTGAAGAACATCACCGGACCTTTACTGGACCCCCTGCAGATTGCTTACTGAGCAAACAGGTCGGTGGATGATTCAGTCAACATGGGACTGCACTTCATCCTACAGCATCTGGATAAATCAGGGTTACTTATGTGAGGCTCCTGTTCGTGGTCTTCAGTTCGGCCTTCAACACTATCATCCCAACACTCCTCTGGACCAAACTAATCCTAGCTCTATCTGTCAGTGGATTACCAGCTTTCTGCTGGTAACAGCTAGTGAAACTGGAGAAATCCACATCAAACAGCCGTACCACCAGCACTGGTGCCCCCCAGGGTTGCATCCACTGCTCTTCTTCGTTCACACCAATGACTGCAACTCTACTGATCCATCTGTTAAATGAAATGGTCTGATGAAGCCAATGCTGCCCTGCAGGAGTGCAAACTGGAGGTACTCTGTGAGCCACATGGTCAGGACATTGACAAACTGACAGACTGCATCACGGAATATATCAATTTTTGTGTCGATGTCTGCATGCCCCTAAAAACCATCCACTGCTTCCCTAACAACAAACCCTGGGTCAACAAAGACATTAAAGCCGCACTCCATGGTAAAAAGGGGGCTTTTAAGTCTGGAGACAGAGAAGAATTTAAGAGGGCTCAAAGACTGCTGTCTGTCAAAATAAGGGAGGGCAAAGAGATGTAGAGGGAGGAAAAGAGGAAACTGGAAAAGAGTCTGCAGCATAACAACATGAGGGAGGTGTGGAGAGGCATGAGGACAATCACTGGCTACAAGACCAGCAGCCAGGTGACGGAGAGTAATATGGATTATGCAAATGAGCTTAATCTATTCTTCAGTAGATTTGATGTCAAGCCTCAGATGCAACCGTCCCTGTGCCCCACTACATGTTCAGCAGTTCATCCCTCTCAGGTGGTGGCTACTATTCCAGATTCCTCTGGAACCATCACCAGACTGTTGAACAGCTTCTTCCCTCAGGCATTCAGGTATCTCAACAGAGAACTGAACTGAGCTGGATGCGGACACACACACACACACACGCACACACACACACACACACACACACACACACATACAACCGAGATCTTATCTCAACAGAGAAGCTGAACTGTGCTGGACATGGACACACACACACAACTGAGAACTGCTCTCAACAGAGAAGTATACTGTGCTGGACAGAGACACACTCACACACACAAAAAAATTGTCCTGTTTGCATGCATATGTCACTTTACTTTACACTTTACACTTTATACTGATCCTGTTTACATGTTAACTTTAATATTTGCACTCCCTGTCAACACTATTCTTTTGCACAGAGTTGGTCTATATGTTGTTTGACTGCACTATCTTGTCTTGTCATCCTTTTTACTTCTACTGTATGTCTAGTTTTTACTAAAGATTGCACCTTAAGTATAGTTTAGTTTTATTTCTATGTTTAGTTCTATGTTTGTCTGTGTCACTGCACTTTGTCTTTGTTATGTGTAGCACCTTTGGTCTAGGAGGAACGTTGTTTCACTTCACTGTGTACTGCATCAGCTATATATGGTTGAAGTGACAATAAAGCTTCTTTGACTTTGACTTTTTGACTTGACCATCTCAGTGGATCAAGTGAGAAGGAAACTAAGCAGGCTTCACCCCTCAAAAACTGTGGGCCCAGATGGAATCAGTCCAAGAATACTGAAAGCCTGTGCCTGGCAACTTTGTGGAGTACTCCAGAACATCTTCAACCGAAGCCTGCATCAGGGGAGGATACCGGGTCTATGGAAAACATCATGCCTAGTACCGGTACCAAAAGTAGCATGGCCCTGTGCCCCAAATGATTACAGGCCTGTAGCACTGACCTCTCATTTAATGAAAGCTTTTGAGAGACTGATCCTCAGTTCCATGCAACCCCTCATCAAACCCTTCCTTGATTCCCTACAGTTTGCCTACCAGCCTCTACTTGGAGTGGATGATGCCATTATACATCTACTTCACTGCACCTACACCCACCTAGAGAAACTGTGGAGCTCTGTTTTTCAACTTCTCAAGTACTTTTAACACCATCAGGCCCACCCTCCTGGGAGAGAAGTTGAAAAATATGAATGTGTACACTCATCTGGATTTATGGATTATTGAGTACCTCACGAGAGGTCCCCAGTACGTCTGAATACAGAACTCGGAATCCTGCCTTCAGAAATTCTCTGATGACTCTTTGATTGTCGGATGAATCCAGGGAAGTAATACCTCAGAGTATCAGACAGCAGTGGACAACTTTGTCACGTGGTGTGAGCACAACCACCTACAGCTCAATGTTGGGAAAACAAAGGAACTGGTAGTGGACTTTAGAAAATTGAGAACCCCAGTCTCTCCTTTGTCTGTCCTTGGAGAGAAAGTTGAGATTGTTGAGTATTACAAATACCTGGGAGTCCATATTGACAACAAACTGGACTGGACACTAAACTCAACAGTGCTCTACAAGAAAGGACAGAGTAGGTTGTATTTTCTGAGGAGGCTCAGGTCCTTCAACATCTGCAACACCAAACTTCGGATGTTCTACGAGTCTGTGGTGTCCAGTGTCATTTTCTATGCAGCAGGTTGTTGGGGATGTAACAGGAAGGTGGCAGGGAGAAATAAACTGGACAGACTAATCAGGAGGGCTGGCTCTGTACTTGGGAGGGAGCTGGACCAAGTTCATGTTGTTGTTAAGAGAAGGATGCTGTCAAAATTCCATTCAATCCTAGACAACCCTTCTCATCCACTACACAGTATGCTAGTTGATCAGAAGAGCACATTCAGCCAGAGACTGATCACTGCCAAGTGTAGCACTGAGCACTTTAGGAAATCTTTCATCCCTGTGGTGTTGGACATTTTCATATGCAATTTCATGCGCAATATTTAATAATGGGTGCTATAGTGATTATAGATCTTTCATGCACGTTACAATTTCACCATTATCTATCATGTACAATACAACTTTACCATTACCACTTGTTAAATTATCACCAATATACAATCCTTTTGTGCAATACTACAGTTCAATAAGATTATTTGTACAGTATTTATACAATATTTGTATTTATTTATCCTATTTTACAGTTTATATAACGGTGCATATATTTCTTTCTTTCTCTCATATTTTTAATAGAGCAACTGTAACATGGCAAAGCAATTTCCCCCTGGGATTAATAAAGTTCTTCGAATCTTGAATCTTGCAGCTCCTGAAGTTTGTGGACAACACTACAGTCATTGGCCTCATCCAGAATGGTGATGAGTCTGCTTATAGGAAAGACGTTGAGCAGCTGGATGCTCCAGGACGGTGTGATTGAGGAGTCCTCCAGCCCCTGGTCCAGCACTGTCATGGTTGTTGTGTAGGCCCCATGAGAGCCTACCAATATGCAATGACTTCTGGAGGCTTAACCAGGCTTGGTGTTCGGCAGATATCCACTCCCTCAGGTGCATGACCTGGTGGAGAGGTTCGGGAGAGCCTGGTTCATCTCAAACCTAGACCTTAGAAAAGGTTACTGGCAGGTTTCCTTTGCTCTGGCCGAAATAAAGGAAACAGCCTTCAGCACCTCCAACTGCCACTTGCAGTACCAGGTTCCCATTCAGGCTGCAACATTCCAGAGGCTCATGGATATGTTGCTGCCCTCCCACTGTCCATATGCAGCAGCCTATGTGGATGCCATCGTGATACACTCCTCCACCTGGTCTCCTGAAATCCTGAAGGCAGGGCTCATGGTGAACCTCTCTCTCTCTCTCTCTCTCTCTATATATATATATATATATATATATATATATACCCCCTGGGAAAAAAAATAAGAGACGGCTGCCCAATCTCCAGATTTGAACCCTACTGAAAACCTCTGGAATGTCATCAAGAGGAAGATGGATGGTCACAAACCATCAAGCAAAGCTGAGCTGTTTGCTTTTTGCAAAAAGAGTGGTATAAAGTTAACACTGGTGGAGAGTATGCCAAAACACATGCAAATCAGGGTTATTCCACCAAATACTGATTTCTTAATGTTATTTAGCCAAAGCATTAACACAATTTGTTTACACATCATTTGCATTTCTGAGCCTGGCCCTCTTCTATAATCTTCTGTGCAAGTGTGAGGGTTTCCTGATTGGCCTGGAGAGTTTTGGTGGGCTTTGGGCCACCATGCTTTGCACTCTGTTCCAGCAAAGGTGGACCTTGTGCTGTGACCTTGGTATTGACTGGTCTTGGCTTTATGTCAGTGGTGCTGCACTGCCACTGCTCTCTCTGTGTCAGGAATTTTAGAGGGTGAGGAGCAGTTTTCCTGTGGTTTTGAGTGGTGGTGCATGTGCCACCAGCACAGACCCCCCCATCCCCCTAGATCTGAGCTCCCACCTAGAAGTTGTCATCCCCAGAAGGCGTAGCACTGTGAGAGACTGTCTGCCCTTGCTGTTTCCCAGCTCTGTTCTTGACATGGAATGAGAAGTTTTGGGAACCATTGACACACCCTGGCATTTGCATTCTTCACCTTTGCCATCCAAAGCAGGGAGCATGGTCAGTGACAAGGGTGAAGCATCGCCCTGCTAGGTAATAGTGGAGCTCCTTCATGCCCTTCTTGATTGTTAAGGCTTCCTGTTTTACAGCAGCATATTTCTTCTCTGCAGGGGTCAGTTTTCGGGACACAAAGATGACCAGTGCTCCTCCCCTTCAAAGTCTTGAGAGAGGACGGCCCCTAGCCTGGTCTCTGATACATCTGTGTGGAGGGTGAAGGGGAGGTTAAAGTCTGGGTTCCTCAGAATGATGGCTTTTGAGGGCTTTTTTAAGGTGGAGGAATGCCCACTCAATGTTGCTTGTCCACTGCTCCTGGTTCTTTTCTTGTGGTCTCAATAACCCCCAGCCAATGCAATACCCCAGGCACTGTGCCTTGGTCAGCCCCAGATGGCATTTGTGGGGGTTCACTTTAAGATCTGCCTTCTGGATGGTTCCCAGGACCTCCCCCAGATGGAACAGGAGTTGATGACAACATCATCCAGGTATGCTGCAGCAAATGGCAGGAAGTAGGATGATGTCCATGAGGTGCCGAAAGGTTGCTGGTGCCCCATGCGGGCTAAAAGGAAGAACCTGATACTGCCAGTGGTCACTGGCAGTGCTGTAGGCCATTTTTTGTTTGGCACCCGGGGCTAGGGCCATCTGCTAGTATCCTTTGGTGAGGTGCAGAGTGGAGATGAACCAGGCCTTCCCCAGGCATTCTATGAGGTCATCCACTCATCCCAGCACTGACAAAAATACATCGGAGAACTGGTCTATTAGCGCCGTAAGGTCTTGTTGCTGGGCTGGTGTGAGATCCTCTCCCCTCTTCACCAGAGCACAATCTTGAGGATCTGTGATGGGGGAAGCAAACACAGTCACAGATGGACCCGGGTCAATCCATTTCTTAAAGATGGTAATATAGTAAATTTGTGTGTGTGTGTGTGCTTACCTGGTAATCTATAGTTTACAGGTCCCATTTTTTCGAGTAGTGTATATGGGCCCAGCCACTTTGGCAAGACTTTGCAGGCAGCATTGGGCAACAAGCAGCATCACCTGGTCACCAGGTTGAAACTCTCATGGCTGGGCTGGCTGGTTGTAGACCCTTTTCTGGCTGTTTGAATTTGAGTGGCGGGGAAAACTCTGACGTTTTTTTTTAACTAGGGCTAGCATTTGGTTTGGTGAGGGGAGAGAGTGTAAGTCTTTTGTGTGAGTTCTCTCCTCATTTTATTTGTCTGTTTTGTTTTTCCCTTTTTTTGTTGTTTGAATGACCCCTGTTCTGTTGATTGGTGCATGCCCTGAACAGACAATTAAAGTAACCCCTAGAGCCTTCAGAGTTTTGTACTTGCTTTGCTGCCTACTTTGCCACAGCCAAGATGGCCTTACAACAATCTTTCTCTCAATTATGTTGAGACTGTTGAAGTAGAGTTTCTGTCCTTTGTCTCATTGATTACATCTATGTCTGAGACTTTATCTAAAAGAAGTGAGTGTTAATTTGAGTTGCCCATTGTAAATATTGAACCTTAATTCATGTCTTTTGTTTTGGGTCTAGTAGGAAGGTGGGTGCTATTTTATTTTGCATTTTCTCCTGGTTATGTTAGTTTGAAGGAGTTAGTTTATTCTGCTGCATCTTGTTTTATTTTCTTCATACAGTATCTTAGTTAGTTGGCCATAAAATAGTTAGTTTTGTTATGTTTGTTATTTTGGTATGTTGATACCCTTTTTAATAATTTCTTTGTTTTGAATTCTTTTTTGCTGTATTGGCCATGGTTGCTTGGGTTATTGTAGCCATTTCTGGGCCTGGAGACAGCATTTTCTCTGGTGGTCTCTCACCACCAACTCTTAATACGGAGGTCACAAATCCTTGTTCCGAGTCCTTGATGGCTCTTAAATTAAAGGAGCTAGAATTGCAATTGAAGTAGGAAGAATGTGAGGCTCAGTGAATTAAATTGTGTCTGGCAGAGGTGAAGAAAGCACAAAATATTGAAGTGCACAAACTTGAGCTGGAAGCTTTAAAGATGCATAGATCCACTCCATTGCCTCACTCCAGCCGTATTTCTGTTTCACCTTTGAAATCACCAGACACTGTTTCTGCTCCCAACCCGAAGTGTAACTCCTTTGATTCCTCATTTGACTGCTCTCCTGACTTTGACATAAGTAAATCTATTTGTTTACTATCACCATTTCTGAAAATAAAATTGATTCATATTTTACAGCATTTGAGCATAAAATGGCCCAAAGATATGTGGGCACTTCTCTTGCAAAGTAATTTTGTAGGGAAGGTGCAAGAGGTTTCTACTGCATTACCAATCGAGCAAGCTATCAATCTATGATATAGTCAAGGCTGCCACTTTACGAGCATAGGAATTAGTGCCTGAGGCTTATCGGAAGAATTTTCGTTCTCATGTGAAAGCAACCAGTCAGACATACACTATATTGCCAAAAGTATTCGGTCACCTGCCTTGACTCGAATATGAACTTAAGTGACATCCCGTTCCTAATCCATATGGTTCAATATGACGTCGGTCCACCCTTTGCAGCTATAACAGCTTCAACTCTTCTGGGAAGGCTGTCCACAAGGTTTAGGAGTGTGTTTATGGGAATTTTTGACCATTCTTCCAGAAGCGCATTTGTGAGGTCACACACTGATGTTGGACGAGAAGGCCTGGCTCTCAGTCTCCGCTCTAATTCATCCTAAAGGTGTTCTATCGGGTTGAAGTCAGGACTCTGTGCAGGCCAGTCAAGTTCATCCACACCAGACTCTGTCATCCATGTCTTTATGGACCTTGCTTTGTGCACTGGTGCACAGTCATGTTGGAAGAGGAAGGGGCCAGCTCCAAACTGTTCCCACAAAGTTGGGAGCATGGAATTGTCCAAAATGTCTTGGTATGCTGAAGCATTCAGAGTTCCTTTCACTGGAACTAAGGGGCCAAGCCCAGCTCCTGAAAAACAACCCCACACCATAATCCCCCCCTCCACCAAACTTTACACTTGGCACAATGCAGTCAGACAAGTACCGTTCTCCTGGCAACCACCAAACCCAGACTCATCCATCAGATTGCCAGATGGAGAAGCGCGATTCGTCACTCCAGAGAACGCGTCTCCACTGCTCTAGAGTCCAGTGGCGGCGTGCTTTACACCACTGCATCTGACGCTTTGCATTGCACTTGGTGATGTATGGCTTGGATGCAGCTGCTCGGCCATGGAAACCCATTCCATGAAGCTCTCTGTGCACTGTTCTTGAGCTAATCTGAAGGCCACATGAAGTTTGGAGGTCTGTAGCGATTGACTCTGCAGAAAGTTGGTGACTTCTTCGGACTATGCGCCTCAGCATCCGCTGACCCCGCTCCGTCAGTTTACGTGGCCTACCACTTTGTGGCTGAGTTGCTGTCGTTCCCAAACACTTCCACGTTCTTATAATACAGCTGACAGTTGACTGTGGAATATTTAGGAGCGAGGAAATTTCACGACTGGATTTGTTGCACAGGTGGCATCCTATCACAGTTCCACACTGGAATTCACTGAGCTCCTGAGCTCCTGAGAGCGACCCATTCTTTCACAAATGTTTGTAAAAACAGTCTGCATGCCTAGGTGCTTGCTTTTATACACCTGTGGCCATGGAAGTGATTGGAATACCTGATTCTGATTATTTGGATGGGTGAACGAATACTTTTGGCAATATAGTGTATGTTGAATTTGCCAGAGAGAAGAAAGCACTGTTTGATAAGTGGTGTCTTTCTAGTGGAATCTCCACTCTTGAGCAGCTTCAGGAGTTAATTCTGCTAAAAACTTTAAAGGCTGTGTAGCCGAAAACATTGTCATTTGTCCCACTGAACAAAAAGTTCAAGTGTTAACTAATGCTGCTATTGCAGCTGATTAGTTTGTGTTGACACGAGCATTTTCTCTGCCCTTCATTCGTCCAGAAACAAGACCTCCATTGGTGTAAGTTCTGATCGTCTATTTGTTCTGCTAAACCAGGGAACATAGTTCAAGCCATAGATCTAGTCCTAAGCTTACAACGGATGATCAAGCATGATTTTACTGTTTTGATCATAATCACTTAATTTCAGAATGTAAAGCATGGAATCAGATAAATGCTGCTGCTGCCAAGTCTAAAAGTGTAGCACCTATGCAAACTCTTCTGAATTTAAACAATGTCATTTCTACCATGTATCAGCCATTCATTTTCATCAGCACTGTCTCTTTTTCATCTGAGTCAGAGGATTGTAGATAAGGATTCTTTGAGATATGGGCGCTTCGCATTCGTTTGTTTTAAGAGAAATGTTTTTTTTCTGCTGAGTCATACAGACAATGATGTGTTAGTTTGCAGGTTTGGTATGGGCTGCGTTAATGTTTCCCTGCATCGTGTATATTTGAAGTCAGACCTTGTTACTGGGCTTGTTCCATTCGGGGTATGTTCAATTACCAGTACATAGGGTAGATCTCATCCTAGGTAATGATCTAGCAGGTGGCCAGGTTTTTCCTCATCCTATTTTTGTACATGAACTGTCTATGACTGAAATCTCTTAGCTTGATACTCAGTTCACCTCTGTATTCCCTGTTTGTGCTGTAACTCATGCTCAATCACAGAAATTTGAGGGATTTTACTAATCTCTCTGATACTGTGCTGTTTTCTCAGCCTGAGAAGGTGACAAAAGTTAAACCTAAGGATGTACCCAAAGAGACTGAACCACCTATGTTAATGAATCTCACTTCCAAATTAGATAGGTCAGAGTTAGCTGCTGCATAAAATTCTGATCCTTCCTTGACTACTTCTAGACACGCTGTTGTGAATGTCACTTAATCACCCAAAGCTAGGATAGCTTATTTTTGGGAAGATGGAATTTTAATGCACAAATGGAAACCTCTGCTCTGTAGTGCAAAGTGTCAAGAGGTAGACAAGATTGTATTCCCTGCTGATTATCAATGTTATGTACTACAGTTATCTCATGAGAATGTTTTGTCAGGACATTTAAGAATAAAAAAACATTGCATCATATCATGCGATACTTCTTTTGGCCTGGGTTGAAGTCTGATGTTTCTACATTTGTCCACTCCTGTCATACCTGCCAGTTAGTGGGAAAACTGAATCAGAACATTCCAGTAGCTCCATTAAAACCAATTCCTGTTATTCATGGACTGTTTGAAACACTGATTGTAGATCGCGTATGACTGCTACCTAAATCCAAATCTGGTCATCAGTACATCTTAACTATCATGTGTACTGCAACTCACTACCCTGAAGCAATTCCTCTTCATGCGATAAAAGCAAAAAAAAAGTGGTGCAAGAGATTATTCGATTCTGCAGTTTTTGGTCTGCCTAAGGTAATTCACTCTGACAATTGTTCCAATTCACATCTAAAGTGTTCACACAGATGCTGAATGAATTGGGAATTCAATATCATTTATCCAGAGCACATCGTCCAGACTCTCAGGGTTCCGCAGAAAGATTTCACCAGACTCTCAAGTATTTTGTGAATATTCTGCACAGAGACTGTTAGAAACTGGGTGGAAGGTACCATTGATGTTCACAATTAGAGAAAGTGTTCAGGAGTCAATTGGATTCAGTCAGAGTTTTTGGCCATACGATGAGAGGTCCACTTCAGTCACTGAGTGAACAGTTGCTCTCATAGAGTTCTACATCTATGCCTGTACTGGAGTATGTGACTTTTGTTAAAGAACATCTGCACCAAGCTTATCAGTTAGCTCAGACTCACCTAGCAGAGTCCTAAGCTAAGATGAAGACTCGCTTGGACCATAAGAGTGTAACCTGTGAGTTTCAGTCTGATGAACTTGTATTAGTCCTGCTTCCTGTACCTGGAGCGGTCTTGCAGGCTAAGTTTGCCAGCCCTTACATTGTTGAGAAAAAAAACTCAGTGACACTAATTATGTGGTCAGTACTCCTGACTGTCAGTGTAAGAGTAGAGTGTGTCATATATTGCATGAAATGCAAATGCTGATGCTCCTGTTGTTAAACCTGTGTTTACAGCCATTGTTCTGCCTGCTGAATGTTTGAGGATCATGGACTGGTAGAAAAAGATGTTCAAACTTGTCAAAACTGTCACATTTAATTGAATAACAGAGTGAAGCTGTTTGTGATCTAATTACTAAATTTCCTAGCCTGTTCTCTGATGTTCCTTACCCGACTACAGTTCCCTTTCAAGGGAAATCAACGCTGCGTCATGACCGACGCTATGGGAATGCTTCAATAAGGAAGTTTTGTCTGAAACTCTATGTGCACACACATCAATTTAAAGGCTTGGATAGGACATGTGACGAAGGAAATATGCGCCAATAAGTCCAGATAAGGGCATCTACATCACATTACTCCAGCTTCTTTGTCTTCAGGAAGCGCTCTGTGTAAGTGTGCTGATTGTTTGTCCTGTCTGTCTAGACTAGGAAAAAAGAAGGTATTAAAATGACTAGAAAAAAGAGATATTATGGCGAGCAAGAATTTTAAGAGGTGTATGCATCCGTGCCCCCGTTTCATCACGGAAGATGACCCGCACACTCTTTGCGTTGTTTGCTTGGCTCTTGAGGGAGCTGGCTGCATGCATTGTGAGAGGCTTCCTCTCTGTATGCTCCAATCCCACTTGGCTGTATCTTCTGTCCAAGCGGAACAAGAGATGGATCCTTCCCTTTCTCTTGTCCTTTCCCCTGACTTTGATATCCATGCTTCAGTTTTGGTAGATGACGCTGCAATTTCTCCCAACCCAGAAGAGGATATTTTGTTGTTTGCCTAGGGTTCTAAGAAGCACGAGGTAGTTTAGGAGGGGCATTCCTCTCTTGACCTGCCACCACAGGCAGTCCTCAATGTTTTAAATTCAATTCGATGAGCTGTCACTAAATTTAATTTTAATTGGCCTGAAGAGGAAGTTAGCGCCATTCGCTCTAAGCTTGATAACCGCTTCCTGAGGTAACCCCCCCAAGACACAGACAGCTGAGGTCCTGAAAGAATCCTTATTCGGCACCCCTTTTTTCCCTGGCCTCCTCTAATTATTCAGCCATTGTTAGGCTTGAAAATCATGGGTATGCAGCCATGCCCTTTTTAGGATGTTGCCCACTGTCATTGGCAAACACCAAACCACGTTCCTCCAAGAGGAACTTCTCTCACTTCTGAGGAAAGGGGCCATAGAACATATTCCCATACCAGATTGAGACTCTGGCTTTTACAGCCAGTATTTTGTCATTCCCAAGAAAGAGGGGGGCTGCACCCAATTTTGGATCTGCGGGCTCTGACCAGTGCACTAAAGACATTTAAATTCAAGATGCTTACACAAACTTATCACGCTGCAAATCAGGTCCAAGGACTTATTAGGACCTCAAAGATGCCTTTTTTTATGTAGGTATTCTGATAGAACACAGGTAGATCCTCAGGTTTGCCAGGGTCTCTGGGAGTACCCTCATCTCTCATGGCAGATAAACTGCCTTGAGATGAGGACCATGTTTCTAGTATTGAAACACTTTCTCCCACACCTCAGGGGGTACCATGGTTTAGTGTGCACAGACAGCACTACAGTAATTTCTTATATCAATTATCAGGGCGGTCTGCGTTCACTTCCTCTGTTCAGATTGGTGCAGCAGATTCTGCTCTGGGCAGAGACCAGGTTTCTTTCACTGAGAGCAATTTTTATCCTAGGGCACATGAATCGAGATGCAAACTTCCTGTCAAGACAAGTGCTGAGGCCCGGGGAGTGGTGTCTCCATCCACAGGTGGTGAGCATCTGGCAGATTTTCGGATGCGGGGAAGTGTATCTGTTCGCCTCCAAGGAGTTGACCCACCATCCACTATGGTATTCCCTTTCTTACACAGTCCCTCTGGGCCTGTATGCTCTGGTGCAGATATGGCCAGGGCTATGTCTGTATGTCTGTCCCCAGTAGCTCTGCTCCCAGAAGTCCTAGCCAGAGTGTGCCACGAATGAGTTCACCTTCTTCTTCTTTGTTTTCTGTGCGGTGCCAGGAAGCTGAAGCCTTCCTGCAGACCACGCCTTCTCTCCTGGGACCTGCTGGAAGCTCTGTTTGAGCCCATGGAGTCAGCCTCTGAGACGTTTCAGGCCCTAAAGAAAGCTCTGCTCTTAGCCTTGGCCTCCCTTAGAAGGGTGGCAGATCTGCAGGCTCTAACAGTCACCCCCACCTGCTTAGAATTTGCAGCTGGTATGTCCAAGGCTATCCTGCACTCCAAGGCTATCCTGCACTCCACTCCTTGTCCCCAAGGTGCCCAAGATGGTCAGTTGTCCAGTCATCTTGCAGGCCTTCCATCCGCTGCCCCATGGGTCAGTGGAACAGGAGAGGTTGTACTTGCTTGGCCTGGTATGGGCCCTGAGAACTTATGTCCACCGCTCGAGCTCATAAGTCCTCCTCCCTGTTCATCTGCTTTGGGAGCTGGAAAAAGGGCAATCTGGTCTCCAAGCATTGCTTGGCACAGTAGAGGGTAGTAGAGACCATTACCCATGCCTACGCAGAATGCAGTATTACTTCGCCTCTAGGTCTAGGACGGGAAATTGCTGATGGCCCCAGTTACGCCAACTCGAAATCTGATTGGTTAATGTAACAATTTGATTGCCACTTATTTTAAGCTACGGGTGCCTGCACTATTGATTCTGAAGGCCTTAACCCTTAGGGGTCGACGGCATCGTCAACAATGCCAATCACTTTTTTTCTCTTTGAAACTGTTTTTGTAAATGAAATTATATTGTAGCAATCCAGAAAAAAAATATGTACACAAACGGGAGACGGTTGTCTTTCCAAAAAGTTTATTGCCAAATAAATGTTTGTTATTAAATTAGTGTTAAAAATAAAAAACAAAGGTATGTCAAATTCTCGTCTCCACACTCGCCTGAGACCCGCCCCCACACTTAGCGCTCCATTCACATGCAAGATTTATGTAAACGACTCTATTCAGATGTAAGTAAATGCTAATTGATGTGTTGTTTGAGGGGGAGTGACGTGCTGATGCATGCCTGTGTCCAACAGAGTAAAAAGGGCTTGAATGAAGAAACAAACAAAAAAAATCTTCCATATCGTTGTTTGTGTCCAGCATTGAATAATTATTTGACTGTGAATGTCTGGAATCTGGTTGTGAATTTATGACTGAAATAAAGCTGCTCACATCGGCACGTGCTTTCACTTTGCAAAAGGCAGCGTTTATTTAGCAAGTATATATATTTGTTCTATGTTGTTTTTCTAGAGTACCATGATTTTATTATTATGTTACATTTCATCTGCTTTGCAAAAGTTGCCACTCTTTGTGATCTGAGTATATAATGACTGAAATAAAGCTGCTCACATCGGCACGCACATTCACATTCAAACCGCAGCATTTTGATCAAATGTCCGGTGAAAGCGTGCACCGATGTGAACAACTTTATTTTTAGTCATAAACAGTGGCAACTTTTGCTAAGCAGACGAAATGTAAAATCAATAATAGAAAAACAACCTAGCACAAATATATACTCGCTAAATAAAAGTGAAAGCGTGCGCTGATGTGAGCAGCTGTGTACCAAAAAAAAAAAGAATTACATTTCAGTGAAAATTTCAGAAACCATGCTTTATTTTTTGTTTCTCTCAACAAAACCTGGCCTTTCACAGGACTCACAGGACTTTCATGAACTCAGTCCTGTGTTCAAAACAATCTGCCAGGTTTGTTTATTCTCCATTTTCACTGTTTTTCTGCTAGAATTCAAAATTGTATTTTCATGTATGTGTACTTTGACATAAGCTTAAAAGTCGCACATGAATTTAACATATTTTAATATTTACACAAATTTAAGAAGAGCCCCGATTCACTGCAGGTCTTCAGAAAGGGCTTAGGCCCCAAAGGGTTAAGGCAGATTTCTTTCACCCTGGCAACACATGATGTCAGCCACTGGCTAAAATATGATTGGATAAATACTCTTATCATAAATATACACTACTGGAAGTAGCGCAACCAAGAGAAAAGCTATGAAATGTAGAGAATAAACTATTGGGAATAATTTAATACACATTCATAGAAAAATATATTAAAATCCAAGTCAGTGATTCAGTTCATTGCTGTTTAGGCCAGCAGAGATGGCCCACCACTGGAAAATAGTAGGATATAAATTAGCGCTTATATGACTTTCATACAGGGTACGGGTTTGGAGTACGGTGCTTTTTTTTCCCCAATCCGCTATGCAGTGAATAGTCATGGTGAGATAACTCTCTGTTGCCCACAAGGTCCAACTATCTGTTGTTAGAGCAAGACTTTGTGCTTTAGCCAATTCGTTTTCAATTCTGTTGCACATCATCTCAGTGCCTAAAAAAAAGACGTGACGGTAATGTGTAATGTGGGTCAAGCACTTTTATAAGGTGTCGAAAGCCCACATCACCGATCACCGAAAACAGCTGCAAATCTTTAGCAATGAACACCCCTACTGCACTTGTTATTTTTTTTTGTCTCTCGGAATCAGTTGGGTATGAATGCTGGAAGGAATCAACTAGGGACTGTTGCTTTTTTGATGCCTGTTACCTGCTCTGCCATCCTGCTTCCAGACAGTGATATTGTGGGGTGATGGCACTGCAGATGTGCGGTCATGTTGGAAGTATTTCCATTTGAGTAGGTAGCTCATGTGTAACAGTGCTTAAACAGTCATTTTTTTGTTTACCGTTTTTGTTTCATCGGCATCATAGTCAACAGCAAATCCGAAATGTCCCCACACCTCAGATCTGAAAGACAGCACTGCTTCCTCATATTTCTGTCTCACTTCACTGCTCGCCATGGTTAGAGTGAGAAATCTGACATCAGCATTGCAAACATGGTTAAGCGGCCATAACTTTAGCGCTGTAACGTCTGGGACCCCCGCCCTATGCGGGGCTCGACCCCAGACGCCCGTGGTGTGTGTGCGCACGCCAGCACACGGTGTAATGAGACCCATGCGCAGGATTCAGCGAAGCACTGCTTTTATTACATTTAAGACGCGACATAGGGAAACAAACGTAACACTAGACATGGCGTGGTTAACTAAACAAAACCTAGACCTTAGCTTGGACATGGAACCTAGCAAACAAAACCCCAACAGAAACCACGGTACAGATAACAATCATGGACAAGGACACAAACACAAGGATCCCTATTTATAGGGGTGGACATTAGGGCTAATGGGATACAGGTGACACAATCAGGATAGGAACAATAGGAAGGGCGTAACAAAAGACACACAAAGAAGCAGGCTTCCAAGGTTCACCTGCCAGCGCCCTCTCTGGGCCTGTCAGGGAACTGTCCAGCTGTTCCTGACAAGCGCTCACTGATTGGATATTTACTCGCGGGGAGGTGTGTTTGTCTCAGCACATAGACATACAGTACAGGCAAACACAAACAGGCAGTTCAGAGAGTAATAAAACGCATGGAAATTATTTAAGCAAAAACTGAAAAAAAAAACCCGTGATTCACATACGCGTATTGAGTATATTCAATATTATATTGAGTATTGTGGCATTCCTAGTGACCAATGCTGAGTTATACTTGGATGATGATGTAGCCTTTTCTAACACTTGGGAAGTTTGGTGATTTGTGTATCTTTCTCTCAGTTGTGTTGAGACTGTTGAAGTAGAGTGTCTGTCCTTTGTCTCATTGATTAACATTCACTTTTCTTTAGATAAAGTCTCAGACATGGATGTAATTTGAGTTTCCCATTGTAAATATTGAAACTTAATTCATGCCTTTTGTTTTGGGTCTAGTATGAAGGTGGGTGCCATTTTATTTTGCATTACTCTTTTTTCTCCTGGTTATGTTTATTATAGGGAGTTAGTTTATTCTGCTGCATCTTGTTTTTTTTCTTTGTAGCTTAGTTAGTTGGTCATAAAAGAGTTTTGCTATGTTTGTTATTTTGGCCTTGCCAACTTCTGAAGTTGACACCCTTTTTTAATTATTTCTTTTTGTTTTGAATTCTGTAAATAAAAAAAACTTCTTTTTTGCTGTATTGGCCATGGTTGCTTGGATTATTGTAGCCATTTCTGGGCCTGGAGACAGCATTTTCTCTGCATTGCACAATCTCTCACCAGCAACTATGGGCCAGTTCCTGGGTGACTGTGTGCTGGTGTATGCTGGCCTCCAGTAGGTGCTTAAGGATCTGCTCCATACTGACCCCGGGGTTAGCTTCTGCATTCAATGCCTACATTCTCCACTAGTGTCAGGCACTCTAGGAGGGGGAACACGGAAGATACAGCACAGAAATGAGGGATTGTGAGGATAAGGAATATATATAGGTTTAATTGGAGCTTTCAAACAGTTCAGCAAACACACAAAGCAAAAACTGATAACTCCAACAGCTGTTTTTGGCAAAAGCAGATATCTCTGCATTTTATCATTCAGAGTTAAACAAAACCAAGTAATTGCTTTGCAATTGCATTTAAGTGCAACTTTTTAACATTCTTTAACTTAAAACAAGTAGTCTAGGTAATGAGCAGTAAAATAGACAATCAATAAGCAATATTAATTGTCTATTTTACTGCTCTTTACCTAGACTACTTGTGCTCCTAATGAGAGAGTGGTGGTGTCCTGGGGTATTTCCTCCCAGATTTGGACCAGGCATAGGATGGACCGAAATATAATGTCCCAGAGGTTGTTCTATTGAATTTAGGTCAGGTGAGTGTAGGGGCCATTCAATGGTATCAATTCCTACATCCTCCAGGATCTGCCTGCATACTCTCACCACATGAGGCCAGACATTGTCATGCACCAGGAGGAACCCAGGACCCACTGCACCAGCATAGGGTCAAATGGGTCCAAAGATTTCATCCCAATACCTAACAGCAGTCAGGGTGTTATTGTCTAGCCTGTAGAGGTTTGTTTATCTCTCCATGAATATGCCTCCCAAACCATCACTGACCCACCACCAAACCAGTCGTGCTGAATGATGTTACAGGCAGCATAATGTTCTCCATGGCTTCTCCAGACCCTTTCACATCTGTCACATGTTCTCAGGGTGAACCTGCTCTCATCTGTGAAAAGCACAGGGTGCCAGTGGCAGACCTGCCAATTCTGGTGTTCAGTGGCAAATGTCAATCGAGCTCCATGGTGCCAGGCAGTCAGCACAGGGCCCATTAGAGGATGTTGTGCCCTTAGCCCAGAGACATTGACATCAGTGGCCTGCTGGAGGTCATTTTGTAGGGCTCTGGCAGTGCTCATCCTGTTTCTCCTTGCACAAAGGAGCACATACCAATCCTGCTGATGGGTTAAGGAACTTCTATGGCCATGTCCAGCTCTCCTAGAGTAACTGCCTGTCTTCTGGAATCTCCTCCATGCTCTTGAGATTGTGCAGGGGGACACAGAAAACTTGTGCCTGTGCAACCTCTGTAGGGTCCAGGTATCGCCTCATGCTACCAGTAGTGACACTGACCCAAGCCAAAAGGAAAACTAGTGAAAAGCAGTCAGAAAGGATGAGTAGATAAAAAATGTCAGTGGCATGCACCTGTAAAACCATTCCTGTTTTGGGGGTCCTCTGATTGTTGCCCATCTGATGAATCGTGTTTTCTTTTACATCATGTCGATGGCCGGGTGCATGTGCGTTGCCTACCTGGGGAGCACATGGCACCAGGATGCACTATGGGAAGAAGGCAAGCTGGCAGAGGCAGTGTCATGCTTTGGGCAATGTTCTGCTGAGAGTCCTTGAGTCCTGCCAGCCATGTGGATGTTACTTTGACGTGTACCACCTGCCTATGCATTGTTGCAGACCATGTACACCCTTTCATGGAAACAGCATTCCCTGATGTCTGTGGCCTCCTTCAGCAGGATAATGCACCATGCCACAAAGCAAAAATGGTTCAGGAATGGTTTGATGAGCACAACAAGTTTCAGGTGTTGACCTGGCCTCCAAGTTCCCCAGATATCAATCCAATCCAGCAAGTGTGGTATGTAATGGACAAACCAGTCCAATCCATGGAGTCCCCACCTTGCAACTTACAGGTCTAAAAGGATCTACTACTAACATATTGGTGCCATATACCACAGAGCACCTCACGGGATCTAAAAGTGATCCTAAGATCCTAAAAAATTTCCCACATCTCAATCCAGTTGAGCATCTGTGGGATGTGCTGGACAAACAAGTCTGATCCATGGAGGCCCCACCTCGCGACTTATAGGTTTTAAAAGCTCATAAATATAAATATATACACTACTCACAAAAAGTTAAGGATGTTTGGCTTTGGGTGAAATTTCAGGATGCACCTAAAATGCACTATAACCTTTACAGGTGAACTTAATTTGACCTTCTCTACACTTGAATGCACATGTCCAACTGTTCAGTGTTTCAGTACTTTTTGCATAACTTGCTGTTCTCTAACAAGGTGCTTAATGGCAAAATTCACAACTGGTGTGTGATCCATAAATCGTCCAATACATTTTCTGGTTCACTTAGAATTTGTATTTAAACAGTCCTCTTCATCATGCTGTTCACATTTTGACAACATGAGACCAGGACGACATCTAACAATTAATCAACAGTACCTCGCCATTGTGAGGCTTCAAACAGGATGTTCTCAGAGGGAAGTGGCCACTGAGCTTAGAGTGTCACAGAGTGTCATCAGCAGGTTGTGACAGAGATACAGAGAGACTGGAAGAGTCACAGAAAGGCATAGAAGTGGACGTCCTTTGGCCACATCCCACGTTGATGACCACTTCATTGTGAACAGTGCCCTGCGGAACCAGATGATGAATGTCACTCAACTCCAGGCACATTTAAGGGAGGTGAGAGGCGCCCAAGTGTCATGTCAGACCATTTGAAACCGTTTACATCAGCGTGGTCTGCATGCTAGACGACCTGAAAGGGTACCTGACCACACCACCAGGCACAGGCGTCATTGTTACGCTGGACGAGGGATGAGTCAGTGCTGTTCTCTGATGAAAGTTGATTCACGTTGAGCAGAAATGATGGAACATGGGGAGTACATGTAATTTAGGGACAGCTTCCTGTTGATTGTAATTTACTTATTCTTCCTTTTTCAGTTTAAATGTATGTTAACTAAAATCAAATTTTACTTGGTTGCCATGCAGATGCTCAACAGGTATTGTAAGTTCACTTTCAGAACAAAAATTTACAAATTATTTACTCACCCCCTTGTCAAGAAATTGTTTTTTAAGGAAAACATTTTTCCTTAAAATTTTTCTCCATAGAGTGGACTCTTTTCTGGACTCTACCCTGGATGTGGAAATCATTTTAAACCTATTGTGTACATGCGTAAGCGTGCAGCAGCCTGTTTCAGTTGCTCTCTTTTAATTCACCTTTTTTACTTTTTGGTAATTAGTAATAGATTTTTCCCTCTCTAATCATTTGATTTGAGAGAGAGTTTTTGTCAGTATTTTCACCTCTGGACTTCCGTTTTCAACTCTCCAAGTGACCAGCATACAGCAATCTTTTGCTTACACCAGAGATAATCTGATTGCACTGATTATGTAGTATGCAGTGTCATGAACGTGCATCCCAGAGCTAGTGCTAGGCGAGCTTTTGTGGTTAAAAAGTATATATTTTCTAAGAAAATGATTGATCATTTAGCTAGATAAGATCCTTCTTCCTACCCTTTGAAGCTGCATTTAAACTTCATTTTGGAAGTTCAAACTCACAAGCACTATAGAAGTCCACTACATGGAGAAAAATCCTGAAATGTTTTCCTCAAAAAACATAATTTCTTTACGACTGAAGATAGAAAGACATGAACATCTTGGATTACAAGGGGTGAGTAAATTATTTGTAAATTTTTGTTCTGAAAGTGAACTTCTCCTTTAAGGCCCCCCAGTTGGATTCTGAGTTTAGCTTACTGTGTTTGTGGAGTTTTCCTTTTGGATTTGCTGGTTTACTGTCATGTTCCAAAACATGGAAAACATGGACTGGGTACCAAAACAGGGAATGCTAAATTGGCTATTGGTGTGAAATACATTGAAAGTGTGTCCATAATGTTCTATTGTGTGCTGGTTTCTTTTTGTATTTGTATTTCTGCCTTAGCTCAGGTTTCCTCTCACAGTCCAAAGACATGCTGCTAGGCTGATTGGAGTCTCTAAATTGCCCATAGTTTGTGATTGCATGAGTGAATGAGTATGTGCGTGTGCCCTGCGATGGGTTGGCACTCCGTCCAGGGTGTATCCTGCCTTGATGCCCGATGATGCCTGAGATAGGCACAGGCTCCCCGTAACCCGAGGATAGTTCAGATAAGCGGTACAGACAATGAAAAATTTCTGTCTCATGTTCCTGGCATAGACTCCTGATCCACTGTGACCATGACCATGATTAAGCAGTTAAGAGTAACCGAACGAACAAACAAACAAGCGAATAAAATTGAACCTACACCTATAAACCTATACGTTACCTGTGTAACCTATAATCTTACAGTGTGAAATACAAAATACAATGAAATGAATCCAACTTCACCCACCTTGGCCCAGAACATTTTTGTGGCCTGTAAACATGAACATCTTAAATGTTTGGTGGTGTTTACTTAAATAAATAAATAAATACATTTTTTACCCCATTATGAAAATTAGAAAAGCACCTATTTTCATGATCTCACATATATCTGTCTTTTGCAAGTATATTGACCACAAAAAAATAGGCTGTTATTGCCAGGAGTGAAATGAGAGATAATTGCATTTACAAAATTATAAACGCAAGACTTTTGTTTTTGCCCTCATTTTTCATGAGCTGAACTCAAAGATCTAAGACTTTTTCTATGTACACAAAAAGACTATTTCTCTCAAATATTGTTCACAAATCTGTCTATATCTGTTAGCGAGCACTTCTCCTTTGCCGAGATAATTCCACCTCACAGGTGTGGCATATCAAGATGCTGATTAGAAAGCACGATTATTGCACAGGTGTGCCTTAGGTTGGCCACAATAAAAGGCCACTCTAAAATGTGCAGTTTTACTGTATTGGGGGGGCCGGAGGGGGGTCTGAAAACTAGTCAGTATCTGGTGTGACCACCATTTGTCTCACGCAGTGCAACACATCTTCGCATAGAGTTGATCAGGTTGTTGATTGTGGCCTGTGGAATGTTGGTCCACTCCTCTTCAATGGCTGTGCGAAGTTGCTGGATATTGGCAGGAACTGGAACACGCTGTCGTATACGCCGATCCAGAGCATCCCAAACATGCTCAGTGGGTGACATAACCAGTGAGTATGCTGGCCATGCAACAACTGGGATGTTTTCAGCTTCCAGGAATTGTGTACAGATCCTTGCAACATGGGGCTGTGCATTATCATGCTGCAACATGAGGTGATGGTCGTGGATGAATGGCACAACAATGGGCCTCAGGATCTTGTCACGGTATCTCTGTGCATTCAAAATGCCATCAATAAAATGCACTTGTGTTCGTTGTCCATAACATATGCTTGCCCATACCATAACCCCACCGCCACCATGGGCCACTCGATCCACAACGTTGACAACAGCAAACCGCTCACCCACACAACGCCATACATGCTGTCTGCCATCTGCCCTGTACAGTGAAAACCAGGATTCATCTGTGAAGAGAACACCTCTCCAAAGTGCCAAACACCATCGAATGTGAGCATTTGCCCACTCAAGTCAGTTACGACGACGAACTGCAGTCAGGTCGAGACCCCGATGAGGATGACGAGCATGCAGATGAGCTTCCCTGAGACGGTTTCTGACAGTTTGTGCAGAAATTCTTTGGTTATGCAAACCGATTGTTGCAGCAGCTGTCCGGGTGGCTGGTCTCAGACGATCTTGGAGGTGAAGATGCTGGATGTGGAGGTCCTGGGCTGGTGTGGTTACATGTGGTCTGCTGTTGTGAGGCCAGTTGGATGTACTGCCAAATTCTCTGAAACACCTTTGGAGACGGCTTATGGTAGAAAAATGAACATTCAATTCACAGGCAACAGCTCTGGTGGACATTCCTGCAGTCATCATGCCAACTGCACGCTCTCTCAAAATTTGCGACATCTGTGGCATTGTGCTGTGTGATAAAACTTCACATTTTAGAGTGGCTTTTTATTGTGGCACACCACAAGGCATACCTGTGCAATAATCATGCTGTCTAATCAGCATCTTGATATGCCACACCTGTGAGGTGGATGAATTATCTCGGCAAAGGAGAAGTGCTCACTAACACAGATTTAGACAGATTTGTGAAAAATATTTGAGAGAAATAGGCCTTTTGTGAACATAGAAAAAGTCTTTGAGTTCAGCTCATGAAAGATGGGGGCAAAACAAAATGTTGCATTTATAATTTTGTTCAGTGTAGATACAGTGGTGGGCCGTCAGGGCCAGCAAGGCCGTCTCTGTATGTGTATTAAATTATTCCCAATAGTCTATTCTCTACATTTCATAGTTTTTCTCTTGGTTGCGCTGCTTCCAGTAGTGTATATTTATGATAAGAGTATTTATCATATTTCAGCCAGTTTCTGACGTCATTTGTTGCCAGGGTGAAAGAAATCTGCCTTAAGGCCTTCAGAATCAATAGTGCAGGTGCCCATAGCTTAAAATGAGTGGCGATGAAATTGTTACATTAACCAATCAGATTTCGAGTTGGCGTCACTGGGGCCATCTAGCAGGCGTACGATTACGTTAGCAATTTCCCATCCTTTTATTGGATAATTGGAGTATATATATTTTAACTCACAATGGCTGACAGAGGAGAAGAAGCAGACATTCATACAAATCCATTTTCAAGGCGGACTGTAATAAAATTGACTATTCCTTGTGAGTTTGAAATACTGTAGCCTAATTTCTTTTTTACTTTGCTATTTAACGGTTAATTATTATCTATTGCCGTGGCTTCAAAATGATGGTATAGAGGTGAATTAATTCAGAAAGGACACCAGTGAAGGCCTAAGTGTGAAATGCATGGCCCGCCACTGATAGATACTGAGCATTTAATATATCATTCTATCTTCTCTGAAAGGCACCAACAAACTAATTGTCTAAGAGCAACTGCTATTAATTCATTTGAAGCACACTGAAGTAATATATTAAAAAAAGGACTATATAAAGAAGCCCAATCATTCCAGCAGTCATTACATGTTTAAAAGTAACATACTTTGATTTACTATTAAAAAAAAATAACGCTTGTAGATTTTTAGACTTTTCTATTTACAAGCTAGATTTGGAGTCCTCAATTATTATTGATATTATCCTGAGATTATGGAAATAGCAAGTAAATTCCCCACCTATCTCTACTGTATTGCACACACACACATACATTATATATATATATATATATATATATGTATACACTATATTGCCAAAAGTATTCGCTCACCCATCCAAATAATCAGAATCAGGTGTTCCAATCACTTCCATGGCCACAGGTGTATAAAATCAAGCACCTAGGCATGCAGACTGTTTTTACAAACATTTGTGAAAGAATGGGTCGCTCTCAGGAGCTCAGTGAATTCCAGCGTGGAACTGTGATAGGATGCCACCTGTGCAACAAATCCAGTCGTGAAATTTCCTCGCTCCTAAATATTCCACAGTCAACTGTCAGCTGTATTATAAGAACGTGGAAGTGTTTGGGAACGACAGCAACTCAGCCACGAAGTGGTAGGCCACGTAAACTGACAGAGCGGGGTCAGCGGATGCTGAGGCGCATAGTGCGAAGAGGTCGCCAACTTTCTGCAGGGTCAATCGCTACAGACCTCCAAACTTCATGTGGCCTTCAGATTAGCTCAAGAACAGTGCGCAGAGAGCTTCATGGAATGGGTTTCCATGGCCGAGCAGCTGCATCCAAGCCATACATCACCAAATGCAATGCAAAGCGTCGGATGCAGTGGTGTAAAGCACGCCGCCACTGGACTCTAGAGCAGTGGAGACGCGTTCTCTGGAGTGACGAATCGCGCTTCTCCATCTGGCAATCTGATGGACGAGTCTGGGTTTGGCGGTTGCCAGGAGAACGGTACTTGTCTGACTGCATTGTGCCAAGTGTAAAGTTTGATGGTGTGGGGTTGTTTTTCAGGAGCTGGGCTTGGCCCCTTAGTTCCAGTGAAAGGAACTCTGAATGCTTCAGCATACCAAGACATTTTGGACAATTCCATGCTCCCAACTTTGTGGGAACAGTTTGGAGCTGGCCCCTTCCTCTTCCAACATGACTGTGCACCAGTGCACAAAGCAAGGTCCATAGAGACATGGATGACAGAGTCTGGTGTGGATGAACTTGACTGGCCTGCACAGAGTCCTGACCTCAACCTGATAGAACACCTTTGGGATGAATTAGAGCGGAGACTGAGAGCCAGGCCTTCTCATCCAACATCAGTGTGTGACCTCACAAATGCGCTTCTGGAAGAATGGTCAAAAATTCCCATAAACACACTCCTAAACTTTGTGGACAGCCTTCCCAGAAGAGTTGAAGCTGTTATAGCTGCAAAGGGTGGACCGACGTCATATTGAACCCTATGGATTAGGAATGGGATGTCACTTAAGTTCATATGCGATATATATATACAGGGGTTGGACAATGAAACTGAAACACTGGCCAATTTAGTGTTGGAGGTTTCATGGCTAAATTTGACCAATCTTCATTGATTGCACATTCCACCAGTAAGAGCAGAGTGTGAAGATTTAATTAGCAGAGTAATAGCACAGTTTTGCTTAAAATATTGCAATGCACACAACATTATGGGTGACATATCAGAGTTCAAAAGAGGACAAATTGTTGGTGCACGTCTCAGGATGTCCAGGTGCTAACCCAGATTGTATCCAAGAAACATAAAACCACACCTGCCCAACTCACTGCAGAATTAAATGTGCACCTCAACTCTCCTGTTTCCATCAAAACTGTCCATCGGGAGCTCCACAGGGTCAATGTACATGGCCGGGCTGCTATAGCCAAACCTTTGGTCACTCGTGCCATGCCAAACGTTGGTTTCAATGGTGTCAGCAGTGAAAATCTTGGGCTGTGGACAATGTGAAACATGTATTGTTCTCTGATGAGTCCACCTTCACTGTCTTTCCCACATCCGGGAGAGTTACTGTGTGGAGAAGCCCCAAAGAAGCGTACCACCCAGACTGTTGCATGCCCAGAGTGAAGCATGGGGGTGGATCAGTGATGGTTTGGGCTGCAATATCATGGCATTCCCTAGGCCCAATACTTGTTCTAGATGGGCGCGTCACTGCCAAGGACTACCGAACCATTCTGGAGGACCATGTGCACCCAATGGTTCAAAGATTGTATCCTGAAGGTGGTGCCATGTATCAGGATGATAATGCACCAATACACACAGCAAGACTGGTGACAGAGTGGTTTGATGAACATGAAAGTGAAGTTGAACATCTCCCATGGCCTGCACAGTCACCAGATCTAAATATTATTGAGCCACTTTGGGGTGTTTTGGAGGAGCGAGTCAGGAAATGTTTTCCTCCACCAGCATCACGTAGTGACCTGGCCACTATTCTGCAAGAAGAATGGCTCAAAATCCCTCTGGCCACTGTGCAAGACTTGTATCTATCATTCCCAAGACGAATTGATGCTGTATTGGCCGCAAAAGGAGGCCCTACACCATACTAATGAATTATTGTGGTCTAAAACCAGGCGTTTCAGTTTCATTGTCCAAACCCTGTATATAGTGATTGTTCATTTACCATATTAAATAGTTCAACAGGACCAAATTTTCCAAATAAATAAATCACAGGTTTTCTGTGGTTTAGATTTCTGGACCCTACTGTATGGACAGACCTGATTTTCTTTCTCCAACAAAATCACTTATCATTTCTTCTAACTACAGCTTCTAAGGAACACATTTTATATGATACATGCCTAGAAGAAATCTGTTTAATTCATTTTTGTATATTAGAATGTATAAGCAGAATATCTAAAATATGGTTGCCACACAAAAGTAATGATGGTGTAGTTATGAAGAACAACAAAGAGTGAGAAGTGAGGATGAGAGAAGGAGTAGGAAAGTATAAATAGCAATAAGCTATTGCAAATAGCAATTGCAAGACTTGTGTTACTCACCTGTGTTAATTCATATTTAAAATATTAAGAAGCTCCACTCTGCTTTTTATTTTAGACTCCACAGAGCTTCCAAAATAGTAATACTGTGAAAGTTCAAACTCTCAGCAGAAGGTCATCATTAGTTCTAAAACCATATTTACTTTGTCTTAAGAAAATCAAGACATGAACAGTTTGCAATGGATGACCACTTTCTTCTAGTGGAAAAGTATTGAGTTATACTACGCTATAGCATTCACTTTTGGATCTGTTGATGGACTTTAAGTTCATTGCAAGAGAGATTATTCCCCAATGTCCTGGACAGTCTATTATTGAGCTAAGCTATTTTAGGACCACTCCTACAGCTGAATGTTTCACTGTAAGTGAATCACTTAGAATATCTTGGAGCACTTCATTGATTGAGAATTCCAGGATGTGCTATTCAAGAAAGCCATTAGTGCTTTATGTATGCATTAAATAACCCAGTGATTGGTCATATATTGGTCACTGTAAGCCTCATAGAAATATGTAAAAACATAATCACTAGACCTGTAAGAATAAAGTCTAATAAAGAATAAATTCAGTTCTGTATTCAAGAACTTCTATGAGGTTGACACATAATATTCAAATTTATTTAAAATCTTCAGTGATTATTTCTTAAAGTTTTGAAAATACAATTTTCAGTAAGCACAGAACTGTGTGTTTTAAGGACCACTGCAAGTGGAAGAAATAAAATATTTCACTAAAAAGATTGGAAGGCCTCAGGGCTGTTGTGATATTGTGATTTATATTTGTATGAATGGGGTGTAGCATGTAGCTGACCTACAGTAAGCTTGAGAAAAGTGTCAGGTCATTTGTCATGCTTTTCATGGGTGTTGACCAAGAGATAAAGTACCACTGTTAGTTGTAATATACAGAGCAAGGCCGAAGTTTGAAACCAATCATTTTTATATTGGCCTGTTTCAGCAACAGTGGGAATGATTGTGACTGAGGCATGACTGTCACATTAAAATCACCACAATGAAGTAAACATATCAATCAGCTATAGGGTTTATTCAGAAAGTGTCAGCAAGACTGTTAATGCCTACTAGTTAATCTTCTTGTGGTAAGCATGTTAATCCACCCATATTTGACAGTTTGCTGGCCCATGTGATAAATCAACTTTACTCTTTACCATGATATAACACTATAAATGAGCAATATCATTGGGGCAGTCAAGAAGCGTCATTCACTTCTTCAGAATTACAAGTTTTAAGCTCTAAATATTACTATGTAATAATTTTTAATTAGAACTGAGATTTGGCCCTTTCTGTATTTTTCTGTATTTTTTTACCACTATAGTGTGTCTAGTTCAATAATGGGAATTTAGTTTTGTAGCACTTGTATCACTGTTGGTTCATTTAACAGCTCTTTGTTTGCATTCTGCCTCACATTTGGGAAAATCTAAAATCTCTTAAATTAATAAATGTAAATGTACACACTATTCATGTCCATGTTTCTCTGGAGGCCAATTTGAGCACCAGCTGTGTTCCTGTCTCCACCATGATGGAGAACTACATTAGAGATACAGTAACACATAAAAGCTCCTCAAATTCAAACTGTGATAGTTGCAACACCATGCTGCACCAGCACTTCTCTCCCCCTCATTTACCACAAGCTTTTCTCCCTGAGGTCATGTTAAAAAGTTGCTTCTTCTTTTTCTTCTTTATCTTCTTCAATAGGTGCTGCTGTAAATGACTTGCGAAAGACTTTGTAAACATCAAGAAAAATGTCTTAAATAATTTGTGACCTTACAAATGTTTACTACAAAAAAAGATTGTTTGCACGTTATATTTATTTCATTTATACATTTATGTAAATGAATGTTATAATACGGACCAAATAGATCCAAACGTACTTGCACTTCAGCAGCTTCTGGTTCAAAATCAAAACCATCTGATCTGCCACTAATCACTGATTTGCCACTAACCCTGGATATGTATTTGTTATTATTATGAATTAGGTCTTTTGTAATGTAACTATTAAGCCATGAAACTAAAAAAAAAACATATACTTGCATAGATTTTAAAATTCAGTTTAAGTGCCAAATTGAATAGCCATGAGAGTAATTCTATCCATTTCTTTTGAGGAAAGGTGATGCTGGTCATCTTAACTGTCTGCCTCTCTAATGTTCTGTAAAGTTTTAAAGAGTACAAAAATTAATGATTAATAATTCAGCATACCAAAGCATTTTTTCATGCTACCAACTATGTGGGAACAGTTTGGAGATGGCCCCTTCCTGTTCCAACTGCACACGAATGCACAAAACAAGGTCCATAAAGACATGGATGAGCGAGTTTGGTGTGGAGAAAATTGATTGGCCTGACCTCAACCTGATATAACACCTTTGGGATGAATTAGTGCAGAGACTGCGAGCCATCACAAATGCGCTTCTTGAGGAATGGTCAAAATTTCCCATAAACACACTGCTAAACCTTGTGGAAAGCCTTCCCAGAAGAGTTAAAGCTGTTATAGCTGCAAAGGGTGGGACAACTTTATATTAAACCCTACAGATTAAGAATAGGATGTCATTAAAGTTCATGTGCATGTAAAGGCAGGAATCCCGAAACTTTTGTCAGTATACCGTGTATTTATATAACTAAGAAATCCTTTGTGATTAAACATATAAGGAGGTAGCGAGAAGAAGCAGAGGTGGAAGGATCAGTGTGATTACTCTATTGGTTTGAGGCAGGCACAGAGTGAAGTGAAACAGACAAACTGAAGTGCATTTTTGTTATGTGTGATAAGTTGAATAAAAGCAGAAAATTGCATCAGGACCACAGACAGTGAAACTACCATGAAATCACCAGAATTATGGGGTAGGATTAACCACTACATCAGCAGCTCTGTAGGACTATATTGGAGATCAACTATGCCTTGTTGTTTTTTATACTCATTCTGGTCCTCATCTGGAAACTTCTCTGGTGTTGTGCTGCGATCACTGCCAATCCGGGCCTGGAAATTTGGTTAGAGTCATCAGGTCTGGCTATAATCACATCATGCTTGGAGTCGCAGACAGATTTCAGCTTGTGTTAAATATGGCTGTGTCTGTTTGTGATCAAATCTTTTCATGCTTCATCACATTTGATGAAGCACTGAGCACTGACTCAGTGGCAGCAATTAACCAATCCCCAACACTGCTCTCAAGGAATTTTTGGGAAAGAAAATGTCAAACACAGACATGATATGTGAATAATGGGCCCTCCATGTGTGTGAGCTGTTTGCCAGTCAGATGTTATCATATTAAAGAGTTTAGGATCGTGATTTAGTCAGAGAAAGATGAGTGATTTCCTTGTTATGTACGTTGGAAAGTGGATCAATAGATGCTGATCATACCCAGAAAAATGCATAAATGTGCCTAGGGGTGAAGAGCACGCCTCATTTTTTAAAGCAGCAAAACCTAAGAGAGAATCTGGGGGTGTATGAGGGGGCGAAAAGAGCCGAGGTTGAAGAATGATCTTAATCATGGATATCTTATCATGGGGTTGATGTTTGAGGTCTGATGTCCCTGGAATGTATTTGGACACGTTTAGGTTTCTGTGTTAATTGTGTGATTAACTTCTAACCAGAAGATTATGGTTGTTTAATAATATTACCGTCCCCAAATGATATTGGTTTGCCACGATCTGTGTTGGTGTCCGATATTAATAGAAACTTTGTGGAAGCACCCCTTCCCCAATTTCTCCCCATTTGAGTTTGTTAATAGGAAATAGGATCTATCCATATACACTATATTGCCAAAAGTATTCGCTCACCCATCCAAATAATCAGAATCAGGTGTTCCAATCACTTCCATGGCCACAGGTGTATAAAATCAAGCACCTAGGCATGCAGACTGTTTTTACAAACATTTGTGAAAGAATGGGTCGCTCTCAGGAGCTCAGTGAATTCCAGCGTGGAACTGTGATAGGATGCCACCTGTGCAACAAATCCAGTCGTGAAATTTCCTCGCTCCTAAATATTCCACAGTCAACTGTCAGCTGTATTATAAGAACGTGGAAGTGTTTGGGAACGACAGCAACTCAGCCACGAAGTTAGCTCAAGAACAGTGCGCAGAGAGCTTCATGGAATGGGTTTCCATGGCCGAGCAGCTGCATCCAAGCCATACATCACCAAATGCAATGCAAAGCGTCGGATGCAGTGGTGCAAAGCACGCCGCCACTGGACTCTAGAGCAGTGGAGACGCGTTCTCTGGAGTGATGAATTCTCCATCTGGCAATCTGATGGACGAGTCTGGGTTTGGCGGTTGCCAGGAGAACGGTATGGATGATAGAGTCTGGTGCGGATGAACTTGACTGGCCTGCACAGAGTCCTGACCTCAACCCGATAGAACACCTTTGGGATGAATTAGAACGGAGACTGAGAGCCAGGCCTTCTCGTCCAACATCAGTGTGTGACCTCACAAATGTGCTTCTGGAAGAATGGTCAAAAATTCCCATAAACACACTCCTAAACCTTGTGGACAGCCTTCCCAGAAGAGTTGAAGCTGTTATAGCTGCAAAGGGTGGACCGATGTCATATTGAACCCTATGGATTAGGAATGGGATGTCACTTAAGTTCATATGCGAGTCAAGGCAGGTGAGCGAATACTTTTGGCAATATAGTGTATATGATTGTCATACACCAGTCAATAGATGCAGGTAGACAATTCTAAAGGGCTAAGCATTAATCAGTTAAGTAATATTCAGATACAGGACACTGAGAGTATGCTTCACAAAGTGTGTAAGAACTCACTACTTATGCTATGAGTACAGAACATAAGTTATAAGCCATGATCATGATCATTGCTTGCTGAGAAGACCAGGCCTTCAGTCCTCGGCGTCGCCTGATGTCGGTGGCCAGGAGAGAGGATGTTGCAAGCAGTGTTTGAGGAAGGAACCGTGTTTCGTGCCGACAGGAATGCAGCTTTGTGCGGTAAGACTTGCTGTGGTGGTGTGTGTGTTTACATCAACACGGAATGGTGTAAGGACTCTGTGCTTGTGTCTAACTACTAGGGATGCCACAATACTCAATATAATATTGAACCATTCGGTACGACCTCCACGGTTCAATACGTGTACGAGTAAATATCCAATCAGTGAGCGCTAAAGTTAGGGGCGGTAACCATGCTTGCGATGCTGGTGTCAGATTTCACTCTAACCCCAGAGAGCAGTGAAGTGAGACAAATACGAGGAAGCAGTGCTGTCTTTCAAATCTGTGGTGTGGGAACATTTCATTTAAACAAAAATGCTAAACAAAATAATGACTGTGTTTAAGCACTGTTACACATGAGTTAGCTACTGACATGGAAATACTTCCAACATGACCGCACATCTGCAGCTCCATCACCCCGCGATATGACTGTGTGGAAGCAGGATGGCAGAGCAGGTAACACAGCAACAGTCCCTACCTGATTCCTTCAAGCATTCATACCCAACTGGTTCTGAGATACACAAAAATAATCATAATATCATAATTGCTAAAGATTTGCAGCCGTTTTCTGTGATCGGTGATGTGGGCTTCCGGCAACTTATAAATGTGCTCGAACTGCGTTACACACTACCGACACGTCCTTTTTTCCCGACCTCTACGAAAAAACGTGCAAAAATCGAAATCGAAACCGAATCGGCTAAAGTACAAAGCCTTGCTCTAATAACAGATAGTTGGACCTCGCGGGTAACAGAGAGTTATCTCACCATGACTGGTCATTACATAGCAGACTGGGAAAAAAGAGAGTCGTACTTCAAACCCGTCTCCTGTAATAAAGTCATACAAGCGCAAATTTTAATTTGCCAAGCCATCCGAACCAAACCGAACTGAAAACCATGGTTAAAAACCGCGGTACATATTGAACCGTGGGTTAACTGTATTGTTGCATCCCTACTGTTCATCACTAGTGAAGTTTGTGACTGTTAGATGCAGACCTTTTTATTTACCCGGGAATTCACCACCGCTTTCATTATCAGAGTGTACATTCCCCCCAGCGCTAATGCTAAGGAGGGTCTGTGTGAGCTCTATGGAGCTATTAGCCAGCTGCAGAATGCTCACCCTGACGGACTTATCATCGCCGGAGATTTCAATCATGCAAATCTCAAAACAGTGCTCCCTAAATTCCATCAGCATGTGGACTTTGCTATGAGAGGGGCGAACAGGCTGGATCTTGTTTACACAAACATTCCCGGTGCGTATTGTGCTGAGCCCTGCCCCCACCTCGGCTACTCAGACCACATCTCTGTTATGTTGATTTCAGCATACAGACCACTCGTCAGATGCTCTAAACCGGTTCTGAAACAGGTTAAAACCTGGCCAGAGGGAGCCATCTCTGCTCTACAGGACTGTTTTGAGTGCACTGACTGGGACATGTTTAGGGAGGCTGCAACCATCGGCGACTCTATTGACTTGGAGGAGTACACGGCATCAGTGACCTGCTACATCGGGAGGTGCATCGGTGACGTGACTGTTTCCAAGACCATCACCATATGCTCCAACCAGAAGCCGTGGATGACTGCAAAAGTGCGTGCTCTACTGAAGTCGAGAGACTCCGCCTTCAGAGCAGGGGACAGGGCGGCCTTAAAAACAGCAAGGGCCAAACTGTCCCAAGCCATCAGAGAGGTGAAGCGCACACACGCCCAGAGAATCCATGGCCACTTCCAGGACAGCGGAGACTCCCAGCGCATGTGGCAGGGCATTCAGGAGATCATCAAGTACAGGACAACTTCACCTGCCTGTAACAGTGACACCTCCCTCCCAGATGCGCTGAACGACTTCTATGCTCGGTTTGAGGCACAGAACAACACAACAGCAAGGAAGACCATCTCTCCTCCTAACGACCCAGTGCTCTGTCTCACCACGGCTGACATGAAGAGAACTCTATGCAGAGTTAACCCACGGAAGTCTGCTGGTCCAGACAACATTCCTGGCAGAGTGCTCAGGGAGTGTGCAGAGCAGGTGGCAGATGTCTTCACTGACATCTTCAACATCTCGTTGAGCAGCTCCATCATCCCAACGTGCCTCAAGACAACGACCATCTTCCCTGTGCCCAAGAAGTCTATGGTTTCCTGCCTCAATGACTATCGTCCCGTCACACTCACACCAATGATGATGAAATGCTTCCAGAGGCTCGTCATGAGGCATGAGTCATGGCTACCACCCTCACTGGACCCCTTGCAGTTTCCATATCATCCTAACCACTCCACGGACAACACCATCACCACAACCCTCCATCTTGCCCTCACACACCTGGACTGTAAGGACTCCTACGTTCGAATGCTGTTCATAGATTTCAGTTCAGCATTCAACACAATCATCCCTCAACAGCTGATTGAAAAGCTGAGTCTGCTGGGCCTGAACACCTCTCTCTGCAACTGGTTCCTGAATTTCCTGACTGGGAGACCCCAGTCAGTCTGGATTGGGAACAGCATCTCCAGCACCACCACACTGAGCACTGGAGCTCCTCAGGGCTGTGTGCTCAGTCCACTGCTGTTCACTCTGCTGACTCATGACTGTGCAGCAATGCACAGATCCAACCACATCGTCAAGTTCGCCGATGACATGACTGTGGTGGGTCTCATCAGTAAGAACGACGAGTCAGCATACAGAGAGGAGGTGCAGCAGCTAACAGCCTGGTGTAGAGCCAACAACCTCTCCCTGAACGTCAACAAGACTAAAGAGATGGTTGTTGACTTCAGGAGAGCACAAAGTGACCATTCTCCGCTGTTTATCGACGGATCCTCGGTGGAGATCGTCAAGAGCACAAAATTCCTTGGTGTTCATCTGGCGAGGAACCTCACCTGGTCACTCAGCACCAGCTCCATCACCAAGAAAGCCTAGCAGCACCTCTACTTCCTGAGGAGACTGAGGAAAGCCCATCTCCCTTCCCCCATCCTGACTGTGTTCTATAGAGGGACCACTGAGAGCATCCTGAGCAGCTGCATAACTGCCTGGTTTGGGAACTGCACCATCTCGAATTGCAAGACCCTTCAGCGGATAGTGAGGACAGCTGAGAAGATCATCGGAGTCTCTCTCCCCTCTATCAAGGACATTTACACTACACGCTGCATCCGCAAAGCTAACAGCATTGTGGATGACCCCACACACCTCACACACACTCTTCACCCTCCTGCCATCTGGAAAGAAGTACCGGAGCATTTGGGCCCTCACAAACAGACTGTGTAACAGTTTCTTTCCTCAAGCCATCAGGCTCAACACCCAGGACTGAACTGTACAAAATGCTCTCTCTCTCACACACACACACAGAAACACACACACACACACACACACACACACACATGCACACACCCTCAGGACTGAACTATATAAAACTCTCTGTCTCTCTCACACACATACACACACACACACACACAATTTATATTGTTATTACTTATTGCACTACTTTAACCTGTCATCTGCTGCTATAGTTATATTTATGTTAATTTCTATTTGCACTACCTCAACCGCTGCTATTATATTTTTGCACAATATTTTTACATCATTTCATTCTGTTTTATTTCATTTCACTTACATTCCGTTACATTTTTGAGATGTACATGTATATATATATATATATATATATATATATATATATATATATATATATATATATATATATATATATATATATATATATATACTCCCATATTTATATATAAATACACGTTACACATGTTCTTTTCTTTTTTTTGGTGCTAAGTGTCCTGTGTTTTTTGTGTTGTCTTTCTTGTATTTATTGTTTTTGCACTGTCTTGTCTATGCTCTGTTTGTACCTAGCTGCACCGTGTGCACTTTATGTGGCTAAGACAAACTTCTGTCCTAGCTCTGTGTTGTTGTTTTTGTGTTTAAACTCTGTTGTATGTTTATGTAGCACCAGGTCCTGGAGAAACGTTATTTCATTTCACTATCTACTGCATCAGCTATATGTGGTTGAAATGATAATAAAGCTTCTTGAATCTTGAATCAACTTAGGTTATATTAGAAAAGTATATATTTAACATCACTAAGCTATATTTATTAGCGCCTAAAATTACTGATTGAAACGGTTCCTGACCGCACAGCTAATGTTGTTGTCTTCTCTACTCTTCTTAAACTGGAAATTCTTGAAATGCTTGTTTTTCTGTGTTTTTCAAGGCTAATGAATAATTAAATTGTTTTAGTCACCATACTTTAAAATGGAAAATAACAATCAGGGATAAAGCAATATCACACAAGCTTATTGTATGATTATAGGATTTTTATGAAACCTGGAAAAGCATTTTAACCATAAAAATGCATTCAGACATCCCCTAAAGGGATGCAGGTATTTCAAGTTCATGGTTACTCTATTTGACATAAGAAATGTAAAGCCCTGTCATTCTTTTATGATTGCAAATGTAAAAAAATGACTTGTTAAAGTTAAGGAAGCCAAGCATTCATTCGGTGTGCATTTGATGCATTCATTCATGCATCAAACAGAATATCATATGTTGAGACAGACATGCTTTTTATTCACTACTCTGGATATCTAATGCACCACAGATACTCTCAGCATCAACCGTGCTCTCATCCGGGAGTTGAGTAATACCTACCGGCACATTGCTCACCCCCTGTGATGCAAAGGGAAACAAACAAAGAGATACAGCTATGGTATAAACGCCTGCTTGCAGGTGCCAGCCATGTCACATGGGAAACAAAAGCTCAGAAATAATGAGACATTGTGTGTTGGAGAAGTTTATATCATAGAGAACAACAGCATGCTGGCACACCCTTCATGTCTGTATCAAATCTCTGTGCTTGTACAGGTTTATTGGAAAACATGGATCAGGCTGTCAGTTGTCTTCCCAGAGGGCTAAGCACCTCCACCCATTATTTACAGTGGTCAAATTTTCAATAAATTGCAAAAGTTCCTTTATTGATCTGATTATTGTCATTATAGCATGGCTAAAGCATTGCTTATAGAGTATAAAGTTTAAGATAGATAAAATGTATCCACAATACCCCCATGCCAGATGATGTCTTGTAAAACCTGAGATGAAAATTAAACTGAGATATTATACAACTGATAACTTAATTGTTAACATTGTTAACATTAACACATTCATTTTTCAGATGATGTCATATAGATTTTCTTCATTTCACCAGTACAGTTTCAGGTCATAATCTGGTTAAATACACTTTTCTATGTGATCGCATTGTACTTTACATAATTCCATGTGTAAAATGTTCGAAACTATCAAATGAAATGCATGCTCTATTTATATCAGGGTACCTTAAGTTTTTATGCAATGCACTCCTATACACCCTCTTACAGATACACTCTGTTTAATATTGTCAAGCTGAATGATGAATAATTCAGAAATAAACCATGATGCATTAGCTAAACTGCAACTCCTAAACCACAACACTGTTTGTTATTACTCAAACCCCACAGAAGCTTTGCTCTGAAACTCAACACCTGGCACCCAAACATTGCAGATCTCCTAAGGCACTAACTGTGCTTTCTTGAGTGGTTTGTAGTTATACAATGTGGCTGTTATGGCTGCTAAAGAGTGTATGCACCACCTACTCAAACACAGAAAACATCGCACAAATTAAACCAGCTAACTCTTTCTGATTGGGGAAAAAAGTGGAAATACTTGCAAATGTATAAAAAATATTTTGCACTTTCTTATGTGCCAGTTCCCATTTACCTAATGTCATTTCTGTTTGCAAAAACTGCACTGTGTGAATTATGTAGAAGCGAGAAAGTGCTTATGTTCTTGGACAGACACTTTTTTTCTGTTGCTTTTGCTGTCCCCCCTCTGTTGTTGATATATAACAGAAAAATGCAACAGATTAATCCCTGAGATGGCATTTCCTACAATTGAAGATATAATGCTTTAATATATTTTATATTGTTCTTCTTTGAATGGTAGCATGCTGTATTCAATATGTTCATATGCTTTAGTTTACTTTAGTTTAAACTTTTTACATTTTATGTACTCCAGCATAATCTGTACACATTTGTGATGCCCTGCTAACCATCAAATACTTAGTTATATTTATTTTTGCACTTACAGGTAATTCATGCTATTTTGTATTACTAATAAGGAGCACTGAGCATCTATCTGTGGTCCTGAGAGTTATTGTCAGGGATGTGTTTAGCTTGCTGTATTTTGTTGAATTGGATATTCAGTAAAGCCTGCAGCTTAGCTCCTTCTCAAGAAGGTTGAGATTCCTGAAACAAATACAAACTGATTTTATTATAAGGAGGCTCAGCAAATTGATTTAACTATTAAAACAGAATAACTAATCTCTAATTTATAAAGATATTTTTATCTCCACAAATGCTTGATAAATGAAAATCAAAATCTGAAAGCTCTTTTTATTTATTTATTTATTTATTTATTTATTTATTTAAATAGCTTGCTGTTCTTGTGTTAGAATAATTATTATGTAAAGATGAATTTCAGCTCCTGTGAATAAATATTCTTATTTTTGCATTTTCTAAAGTCAAATTCTTCAGGAGTATAAGTTCTATTATATCAGTTCAGACCTATTCACTACCACAAGGCAGCTAATTAATTAATTAATTAATTAAGGACAGACAGGTTATTGTATTACTCCAGAGCATAACATCAGGCTGCTTTACAACATGTAAAATAAATAATGAAATCTGGTTAATTTAGCAAATAATAATGGAAGTTCAATTTCATTCCTCACTCCCAACTTTTGCAAGTGTTTTTTTTTTGTTGTTGTTTTTTTTTTTTTTAGATTAAATTAAATTAGATTAGATTACATGACCACTGTCATCTTATTTAGTGAGTAGCAAAAGTTTTTCATCTTCTCTTTTCCCTTTCCCCCCATTTCTTTTTTGCATCTCCCCATCCTTTTAGTTCTGCCTCTTTCTGTACAATAGAACACTTTATATCTCATCACGCCTGACAGCATGAGTGAACAGGCAGCTATTTTTAAATCCATGTGGGTGCCTGTGCCAAGCAGCAGCTAATAAACGTTCACATTACAACAGCCAGTGAAGCCACAGAGAGTGGGAGAAAGACTGAGAAAAAAAGTGAACGGAGTGAGAGGGAGTGAAAGAGAATGAAAGACAAACATCACACACATGATATGATATTCAGATTGCACCTACAGAAACCTGACTTTTCATTATAGAAGAAGTCAAGTAGAGGAAGCTCCTAGAAACACCCATCTCCTGTATTTTATTCAAAGCCATCTATGAATAGTTTTAGCTTGCCATGCCCTACACAGGAGGAGATTTAGGTTATAAGTTATGGACATTTAGAAGGACACATTTGATTTATGTGTCTTCTCTTTTTTATCAATACAATTTTACTGAATAAAGTTTTTTTTAATGTTTTCTAATGAACATCATTCTTCCTGACAGTGCTTTGCTGCTATTGAACCAGTGGTTAATTGTATGTGAAATTGAATTCATATCTCCATATTTTAAATGTAAATTATAACTATTGCCATTTACATTAGATGTTCATTTAATCTTGCATCTGAAAAACCTGAAAAACTTTTTCATCCTCAGTAGTATCAATATTAATACACTGCTAAGTATCAAGATGTATTTTGAGCTTAAAACATGACTCCCTGTTTAAATATTTAGTGTGTGCTTGTTATTTTTCAGAGTAAGACTCAACAGAAAAAGTTCTATGTTTCTAATTTTAATGTGTCATGAAATATACTAAACACCTGTACATCATTTTGCCTCAGTTGTTTATGTATGCATTTATATATATACACTACCGCTCAAAAGTTTGGGATCTTGCATATTTCAGGTTGATTTCAGCTATGGAAGAAGACTCCATCAGCCATTCCATCTTGTGGGAGATGCTCCAGGAAGCATGGGGTGAAATCTCATCAGATTATCTTGAAAAATTGACAGCTAGAATGCCCAGGCTGTAATTGCTCCAAAAGGTGTTTTTTTTTATATTGGTGTTTTTTTTTTTTGATATTCAGACTAATTTCATGTGTGTTTCCTTGAAAAACAATAAAATTTTTAAGTGATCACAAACCTTTTGCTGCCAAAACAGCCCTAACCCGTCAAGGAATGTTGCCGCTAGTTCCCTGAAGGTGTGATGTAGTATCTGGCACCAACATGCTAGCAGCAGTTCTCTAAGCTGTGAGGTTGGGCCTCCATGTTCAGCACATCCCACAGGTGCTCAATTGGATTGAGATTTGAAGGCCAAGTTAACACCTAAAACTCATTGTTGTGCTCATCAAACTATTTCTGAACCATTTTTGCTTTGTGGCATGGGGCATTATCCGACTGAAAGAGGCCACAGCCATCAGGGAATATCCATGAATGGGTGTACATGGTCTGCAACAATGCTTAGGTAGGTGGTACATGTCAAAGAAACATCCACATGGATAGCAGGACCCAAGGTTTCCCAGCAGACACTGCCTCCCCCGGCTTGCCTTCTTCCCATATTGCATCCTGGTGCCACTCCACCATACATGTTATGTAAAACAAAAAATAATTCATCAGACCAGGCCACCTTCTTCTACTTCTCTGTGGTCCAGTTCTGATGCTCACCTGCCCATTGTTGGCACTTTCGGTGGTGCACAGGGGTCAAAGTGGGCACCCTGACTGGTCTGTAGCTATGCAGCCTATGTATATATATATATATATATATATATATATATATATATATATATATATATATATATATATATATATATATATATATATATATATATATATATATATAAAACAACATGAACATAACAAAGAACAAGTTCAAGATTACTCTTTTTATTGCTAATATAGCAACAACTATCAATGCAAACATGTCTTTTTAATATTATGCCTAGAATATTGAAGTTTCTTGACACTAAAAAGGAAAAACAAGATGACCAGCCCATCTCCTTTTGCTTTTCATCCATGTCAATCTGAGTCCATTGCATGCAGGAAAGAAGTGTCTTGTGTAGAGATGCATGAAGAGCTATGGGTGACAAAACTGTCAAAAAAAAACTTTTGAGCCTGTAATTTTAGTGGCTGTGTTGTTAAATTGGAACATCTTGAACAGTTGCTTGCAGATGTCCCATAGTCAGCCTGATTATTTATTTCACTTCTTACAAGGATTTCTTTGATGTCCAGTCTTTTCCTAAAAAGAAAAGTGGTACTGAAAAAATTCTAGAGGATTAAGAAGTCTTTACATATAATATTTACAATATTTACATAACATACTTACAGTCTTTACATATAATGTAACTACTATTTTATTAGTGGGAGCAACAAAGTGAGCAACAAATGAATTTGCTGTCTTCCAAGTACACAGGCTGATGAATGAATTTGCTGTCTACCTAGTTGTCTTCCTAGCTGTCTTCCTGTCTTCCTAGTACACAGGCTGTACAGGTCAGTGCATCCATGGCACCAGGGGCTATGGCATCATTTATGAACCCACAGTTAAATATTCACACATTACTTTGCTTTTCTACAATGCATGATGAAGGAAAAATAGGATTATTTAGGTTCATAATAGATATTGGTTTTCAACTTAGAAGTCTTTTGACAACACAGAGATGATGAAAAAAGTTATTGTATATAGTATATAGAAACAGGGTGTGTGATACTTCATTTATCATACAGGAGTGCATGAAATGTGAAAAAGGAATGAGTTAATTAATCCAATTAGAACTTATAAACCAACGATTTTGTATATATATAAACTGTTTATGCCTGCCACAGTCTCAGAAGCACTTTGCTTGCACAGAGAATGAAAGACTTTTTGTGAAAAATGTTCAGTTTCTATGGGAACCTTGTGTAGCTGGACGTTTACTACATTTTATTTATGTCTACAATTATACAGATGGTTAATGAAATCTAAGGAATCATTGTGATATAACTAGACATTTCTTATGTAGAGTCTAATACCACAACTTAAAAATCAAAGCAGATGCAGCTCAGATCAAGGGAATTATTACTATGCAAATATTTAGATTACATTTAACATGTGATTTATACTTATGAGTAGGATCTGTTGTTTTGAAAACATTAACAAGATTGATACTAATAAAGTTATATTTTCATTGTTTATGTCAATATTGATTTCACAAATAATTACATATGTAAGTAGACAAAAAATAATAATCTTCAAATAATACAAATAACATTCATTCATTCATCAGGCAGTCAGACAGTCAGTTACTCATTTATTATTATTATTATTATTATCATCATTACTATGAGGTGAGCTATGCTATCTCCTGTGACAGCTACAAGAAATGTATGATCAAAATCAATATATGCATTCACTGCATTATGCAGTTTACATAATGAATAATTTATCAAAATATGGATACATATAAATGATGTGGCAAAAAAAGAATGATGAACAAGTAAATTGCATAAGGTTAATTGCTGACCAGCAGCACCAATCTGAAACTTGACACTTGTACAAGAGACTTAAAAGAATCACCTACTCGAGCTACAAACTTAAAAAAGTTAAAATGCCGGTGCCCAAATCATTAACAAAAACTGGAAATTTTTTCTCATATTTTGTCAGTTTCTGATATGCATATATGATATACTGCATATACACATTAGCAGGATAAAGCAGTAATATGCAATATTCAAAACCTCACGTTCTGCATATTTTAGTGTTTTCCCTTCTCCCACACACCTGATTCACTCCATCAGCTCATTAACAAGCACTTCAGGAACTTCATGAGTCAGGCTTGTGGGTGTAAAGACTTAATTTGAATATGTATGTGACAGATTTATTCATTTACTAAAAAGCCCCTTGTTCAGTGTCATAAAATCTGAAGATTGGTCGCCTATGGGTTGAGATCATTAAATTATTTATTTCCCAGTACTAATAATTACACAGCATAAAATTGCTTAGACTTTTAAATGTCATACAAATTAATGGTTTGTTACTTACCTGATGGTATCATATGATTGTCAGTGTTGTAGTAGAATCCACCCCCCAAAAGTTGAGAAACTCTAACATGGCACTTCATGAAATCTGGGACTAGCAGGATCATGCAATAAAGTAAACCCCGCATTCTGCACAAGTTGATATTTTAGCCTGGAGTTTCCCCTCCTCCTTCACACTTTATTTACTCATCAGCTTGTACATGAAGTTCAGAGCCAGGCATGTGGGTGTGAAGACTTTATATCAAAATGTGTGAGTCAGATCTGTTTGTATAATAATAAATCTTTTGCTCAGTGATGATTAAACTGAGTTTTTAAAAAATAGCTAATTTCATCTTAGACTCAAACATATACTGGTTTCCCCTTAAAGCAAATGTTGTTGATCAGAAAAGACATGTTTGGTTTTTAAAGTTTTTTTTTGTTTGTTTGTTTTACTGGAGCAATAATTATTAACTGTTAGGTTAGCATTGGAATTATATTATTCTCCAGAATACTTCATGCAAGTGTCCTACCTGAGTCTGGACATCTGGAAAATTAGTCCAAACTGTGCAAGAAGAGCATAGTTCTGGCTTCCAAATTACTGTTTTTACAGTAGATCTGTGTTATATTGTTTGCCAGTGTGCTATATGGTGTAAGTAATTGCATAAGCAAGTCTGTAAATGATTTTAGACTATTTTTAGACAGTTTTTAGACAGATTTAGACAGTTAGATATGTTAAACTGGATGCTAAAAGCTTTCCTTACTTAATAACAATAATATATATATATATTTATAAAATATATATATATATATATATATATATATATATATATATATATATATATATATATATATATATATATTTATAAAATATATATATATATATATATATATATATTGAACACCAATAATGATGCAAGATGGTAGTTTTGGATAGTTGACCACATATGCTTTTCAGAAAAAAACTCCCATTTTGGGCAGCACTGTTGTCCAAATGTTCATACAATTGTTCAATGGGCACATCAATTTGTAATAATTGCTCTGAAGCAGAGGATCCAAATGCAGACTTTAATGAAATACAAAATACAAAAAATACCAGCCAGTATCCAAAAACAGGGTCAAAAAACAGCCATATAGGTCAAAACCATAGCGACAAACAATTGGGCAAAAATGCGCAAAGAGAGAATCAAAGTCGATAGAAATATAAACAGGGTCAAACACATGAATGCTAGGCAAAATCAAACATCTTGGTATGGAACATGAGGAAATGATACTTCACAAAGAAAGCAGCATGTTCAGGGTTGGCAGTAGCTTGATTGGGAGGTGAGTTAGCTGGTTTCAGGAGGGAGACATGGAAATTAGGGGATATGCAAAAGGAATATGAAAGTTTCAGTCAGTTATAGTTGTAGTAAGTTGCAGTACGTGACCGGGTTGACTTGTCTTATGATTACAAATGGAACGATGAAACAGAGACTCAGCTTCCGGCAGGGGAGCTTCAGTTTAAGGTTACTTAAGGGCACTCTTCCAGACAGCCTGGCTCCAGTGTATCCAATTATCTACTTCTGGGACATTGGACGGTGCAATGGACCAGGGGAACAATGGGAGCTGGTACCTCAGGACACATTGAAATGGGGTTAATCCTGTGGAGGAATAGGGGAAGGAGTTCTAGGCATATTCCGCCCAGGGGAGGAACTCCATTGCTGCTAATCATGTAGGCAATATGTCTGTAGATACCAGCTGATTTCCTGATTCAGCAATTCCACTTGCCCATTAGATTGGGGATGGTAACTGGAATTAAAACTCACACTGATATCCAGTTGGCAGCAGAAAGCTCTCCAGACCTGGGACCACTAAGTTTTTGGAAGTAGTTCTAGAAGTCCTGCAGGGAGCTGATGGCTGGGCTTAGATTGAGCACAGGTTTGCCAGGCTTTCACATTTCACATTTTGGAGGAGGGACTCTTTATTTGGATCCCTGGGTAGCCTGAGTTACAAGAGGTGTGCAATGAATGATGCAGGGCCAAAGTCCGGTGGGAACATATAGCCTGGAGGCAGGACATTCTGGAGGTGGGGGTTCAGAGACTTAAGCCTGTTAAATTTCCTCCATTATGTCCCATCGCACAGGTGCAAGGAGGACAGATGTTTGTGCGTTGGTGAATGGCATCGTGATGACGTGAGAGGTGTTAGCCATTTTTAGTCCCGAGTTAATAAGTCATGGTAAACTGAAATTATGTGAAGAATAAGGCCCATCTGGCTTGACAGGGATTGAGTCTCTTGGTACTTTTTACATATTCAAGAATTGTGTGATGAGTTATTAGGTGGAATAGGTGTTTTACCCCCTCAAGCCAATGTTGCCATTACTTCAGGGCTTCCTTAATAGAGAGCAGTTCTCAATTTCTGACATCATAGTTAAGTAGTATAAGGCACATGCATACAATTTCTTGGGCTCACCATAGCATTGTGAGAGGACTGCCCTGATCCTGCAGCTGGAGGCATCCACTTCTACCACAAATGGTGCACTAGGGTCAGGGTGCTTGAGAATGGGGGCTGTCATGAAACTGGACTTAAGTTACCGAAAGCAGATTTGGAGACTTCAGTCCATTGTAGTTTCCTAGGATTGCCCCGGAGGAGGTTCATGAGAGGGGAGGCCACCGAACTACAGTTTCGGATGAACCGGCAATAAAAGTTGGCAAATTCCAGAAAATGTGGTCCTTGACCATGGTGGGTCCTTGACCAGTTGGTCACAGCTTGAACTTTACTTGAGTCTATTTCTACACCACCCTGGGCGATGATGGATCCTAAGAATACTGGTTGTGTGGAATTCATATTTTTGACCTTTTGATCTACATAGAAATGGTGCCACCGGATGAGTACTGTGTGCACATGATGAATATGGTCATTCAGGTTAGCAGAATAGATGAGGATATCGTCAATGGATGCAAGGGCCTCATCAATGTTTTCCTCCATGGCTTGGTTTTCCAGGTTAGTCAATGGATATATTCAGCATTTGGGAGGCACAGCCTTTGGCAGTATGTCAATGGAGCAGTCCCATGCTCAGTGAGGGGGTAGTACAGTGGTTTATTTTCTAAAAACGTCCCGTATAGCATTGTAGTGAGTGAATGAGTGTATGTTTGTCACACGCTGAGCTCTCCACAGAAGTGGTTAAGCATGGATGGGTCGGGAGGACATTGAGGCAGTGGTTCAAACAATAGGGGGACCATTAAGTCAGTTCTTTTTTCCCATCAAGAAAACATAGGGTTGTGTACCTGGACTGACTGGGTTGATGGGAAAAGTGGTGACATAAAAGGAAAGTTCCTCAGGATATTTAAACCTCCCATATTAATCAAACCCCCAAAAAACCCAAACCAAATTGTTTGCTATGTAACATGAGGAAATCATACTTTTTGAAGAAAGCAGCGTGCAGTCTTGCTTAAATGTCTGTGTATATATATATATATATATATATATATATATATATATATATATATATATATATATATATATATATATATATGTTCTGTTCTGAACATGTTCTGATGGAACAAACAAACACACACACAAAACACCTTCTGTTTTCTGTTTTCTTTTAACATTGCTTTCTTTTATTTTTGCTGCTACTCTTCCCCTTCTTTCTATTATTTATTCTCTTCTCTAAATTTATTTTACCCTTTCTCTTCTCTTCTCTTCTCTTCTCTTCTCTTCTCTTCTCTTCTCTTCTCTTCTCTTCTCCACAGTCAGAACTGATGCTGTGACAGGTGCCATGGTAACTGGGAGACTGACTCACTGAATGAAGTTTGTTAGTGTGTGATTGACTGCATGACTGTGTTTCAGCATGTGTGGGCATTTCTGCACATGAGATGGACAACTATAGGGTTTCACACTCTTGAATTATGCAGCTATTTTCAGCTATTTGACTGAAATAAGAAATTACCTTTGTGTGTGTGTGTGTGTAGTACTTGTGTATTACAGCATTTTAGTAATAGAGACTAATAATAATGAGGTTTGTACTTCTATCAACTCTAGTTCATGGTGGTTAAAATTATGCAACTACATTGTTTTTGAGAATTGGAACCAGTTAAATTCCTTAGCACATATTGCTGACAGGACCCTGGTGCTACATAATGACACAGAGCTACATAAGACAACACAGAACTAAGGGCTAAATAGTAAAAAGAAAATTAACCTATTGACAAAGTGCATGTGTGCAGCCATGTGCAAACAGTGTAAGACAGGGACAAGACAAGAGACAGGGCAAACGGACAATACAATAAACTACAAGACAGATACATAAAGTTAGTGCTGACTAGTTTGACCCTCAGGTAAAGAAGTACAAAATTTTGGGTTTGGTGGACAGGATGGGGGAACCAGGTGTTTGAGAATGTCTGAGTTGACCTGATCAAGCTGCCAGTTCTGCCTCTGACACAGATAGAAGGCAAAATGAGCTTGTCTGACAGATTCTTGTATTGACACTGACACAGGCCTGACTTTTTAGCAGGTCTCAGATAATCTAGATTTTTATTATCAGTAAAGTTAACAAAAACCATTGCAGCATATCCTCCATGTATTAATGGCAATATCAATGAGGTGGAAGGCTACAGGCCTTGGCCTTAGTGAAGACCTTCATGAGGTTGCTCTATTCAGGGAAGACACTATTGAGTGTGCTGAATTCATGAAGGTGGAGGAGAGCATGAGCTTAGGCCACTGAAAAAATTTCTGGCAGCAGAAGGAGGCCCAGTGGCCGAGCTGCTTATCAGGAGATTGTGGCACTTCAGCTATGGTAGGGCCAGAATGGCAGTGTGCTTGCCCGAGGTAGTTACCAGCAGGCATGCTCATGGTGTTGAATTGACAAGGAGGAGATATAATTGGGTCTGGCTGGTTAAGGACCACCTCCTATAGGACTTAGATCAATGGTCTCGATATTTATCACTGGAAGCAGAGGGTCCATTGGTCCATGAATCACCCCACCACCCTGGAGCCAGCTAGCACTAAAAGGTCATAAACATTGCCTCTGTGCTGTAACATGACTGATATTGTAAAGACATTGTGAGACAGAAACTCGGATTAATCCACCATGGGTGGATATCAGGGATCCCACTCTTTGAGGTGGTTTGGGGATGAATGGGATAACATTTCTAGAAGCAGCAACACTTCCAGTGCCATCTCTCCCACTCTGTCTCACTGGGTTTGGCATTCTCCAGTTGCACGAGTTTGCTATTGGCTTGGTTCTCAGGTACAGAGCTTCCTGGTCGAAAATGGGCACAGTTGTGCAGAAGATAATAAATGTTGATTGCAAGATTGATCAATGACTCCAGGGTGAGGCGTTCATCATAGCACTTATGCTCTGTGAGTAACTCTGGTGAGTCCCACCTTAGCACTTTGCCAGAGTGCAGTGTGTGGAAGCATGTTACTTTCTGGGTTTTCAACATCCCTTGAAGCTGGCAAAATATTGTAACAAAAATCCCTTGCACTAGAGACATCACCAGAGTACTTCTCAGGGACAGGCATTGGTGGTGCTGATTATCCGAGGTTGGGTGCTTGACTTTAGATTCCAGCTCCATATTGTGCACCTGCTGCTATCCTAGCAGCTACCCATTTGCTTTGAGACCTTGGCACCAATCTGCTTCACCAGCTGCATCTATTGGTTGTGAAGCTGTCAGAATACAGACTAAAGCTTGAGGATGCAAATTAAGGTGGGTTTATTTAGACGGTTCAACAAAATCCAAGAAACATTTCATGATGCACATAAGGTGCATTTCATGATGCACATAAGGTGCATTTCATGATGCACATAAGGTGCATTTCATGATGCAAATTAAGGTGGGTTTATTTAAACGGTTCAACAAAATCCAAGAAACATTTCATGATGCACAGAAGGAATAGTGGACATGATATAATGTAGTTTTTTTTTTTTTTCCAGCAAATATATGGCAAACTAAACATGGCAACAGTAAAAAATGTAGATGTAAAATTATGTCTTTTTTACAACTGTTCTATTCTCTCTCACTTTCAGTAGTTATATATCAGAGCTAGGGTCAAGGTGGATCTGGAGCATATCCTTGGAACATACAGTAAGCCATAATGTAAGAACACACTCAGGAGGGAATTATGGGGCACAGTTTAAACTGCAGGATACCAACTGTATACAATAATCATGTTCAGAGGCAACTTAAAGTGAAAGATTATCATACAGTTTAAACAACTTTATATACAGTGTATACAGTATACAGACAAATTTACAATATAATGAAATAAATGAAAAAAGAAGGGAAAATAGCCATTCAAGCCACTTGAGTTAAATACATTTGTCACAATATAGAATATAAAGGAAAAAGACATCCATTGTGTGCACTATAACTTCCACAGAAGTGTCCACAGAAACAGAACTACTGAAGCCCTGAACGACACATCAGATGTTGTCCAACAAGGAATAGACACAGTTAAGCACATAAAGGTCAAATTTTGAGAAAATGCCACAGTAAGAAGTAAGAAGGTTACTCCTGCTACTTGTACTATCATAGAAAAGGTCACAAGTGAGTTCAAGCACAATTTTGCTGAAGGAATTTTGTCAAAGTTGGAATGAAGAGCAGTTCTAACAGTGTATGTCACAAAGAAAAAAAGGACTGTCAGAGTGAAGAGTATTGGCCAGTGAAGCCATATCTACTTCTCACATATTTATTTTAAAAATCTGTTTGGAGGAATAAAATGTTTACTAAGTGTAATTTGGGTGAGGAATACCTTTAAATGTAAATTGAAGAGAAGATCATAGTGGTTCACACTTGAAACAGCTTCCGGAGGCTTCAGCACTCACAAAATAACACTGGAATGGTTCACAAAGCATCCTAGAGCATTTGTGATGGCAAGTGTGACTTTTTCAAGCACTCTATAAATTGCTTGGAGCACATTATTAACACACAAAATCCAAGCTGTTATACATGCTGCATACATGTTATACTTCACAGCTGAAGTCATCCTTAGGATTTGTCCATTACTGTCACTCATATGATTTCAATACTGGCCACAGCTTTTCATCCACTGAACAGACATTGAACGGAACAGAGTAGAAAGGGACCACAAGTGTATGAAACACTGTGATGTGACTTTACAAAACAGAGAAGACAGAAATATCAGAGACTCACACATTATGTCACAGAGCAATCACTGAAACTTATAATGACTCACCATACAAAATTGGTAGAGTAATGTCACATGTCAAGAATAATGAAAATAAACACCGAATTACATTCACATCCTGATTGCTTACAGCAATGGAGAGGAATTATATACAGACAGACTGTGAATCTTAGAAGAAGAAGTTTAATGATAAATCCACAAGCATACCATCCAAACAATAACCAGAAAATGTCGATAAACAGGCATAGTTTGTAAAACCATAGTTTGCAATAGTCTTGAAGACGTAAGCTAAGGTGCTAGAGTAACTGCACTCTCTGTATTTAACCATTTTGAAGATCAAATATTTATCCAGTTTGTACAGAATAACAGAGCAGCTATGCATTGTACTGGTGGCCCTCATAATAAAGATATGAGACCATTTATCTGTCAGACTTTTTTGTAGTGGTTGAGGAAAGTGTCAAAGTGTTTGCAATTACCACTACAAATTCCACTTCTACTTCTACAAATACTGTGGTGGTGTTCCTGAACATTTAATTAATGACAATGATATCATACAGAGTTTTATACATTCCTTATAAACAATATGGCTCTCTTCATCTTATGAACCTCTTTTAAACCAGACACTAATGGCTTTACTTAACAATATGTAAAGTGCCTAAGAATTGGTCAAATCCAAATAGATAAGAAGATAAAAAGAGAAATCGAAGAAGGTTCCACATGATTAAATTGAAATCCAATAACACAATTAGTTTTCATACAACCCATTATTATTTGATCATGTATTTTCAGGCCCTGAATAAATTTACATGCAGTAGAATCAAATTAACATTTAAGTTATAGATACATTATATTCCAATCAGAGCCAACAAACTTGCAAAATTTCATAATGTAATAAGTTTACAACTAGCTGCTGGAATGTCACTTCTGCTTTCCTTGGTCTACTTCCGGTTCACAGACATTTAACCACACTCATGCCATTTGGCACAAGGTATTGTAAGTTTGACTTCTTTACTGAGCCATTCATTGATATGCCTGTGTATTTGCCATTGTGTACCAACCTTGTCCTGTTTTTTGCATTTCTCACATTTTGGTTCTGTGTCTATGGGATTTATTTGCTCCATGGACTGTACTTACTGAACTTTCTGCCCTTCTATTTTTAACATAGCTAAAGATAGGGCCATTTGATCTTTATTTAACAATAATGAAAGGTTCAAGTAATACAACTAAACAAATAAAACCAAAGAAAAGACGTTTTTTTTTAATGATCTGTTAAATGGAATTAAAAAAAAAAAATCCAAATTCTTGTGAAGAAAAAGTAAAGACACTCCCACATTTATTTGCACTTAAAATGGATAAAATTACCTACAGGTGTATCACATCAGGTGCAAATAATTAGAATATTGTTACAGAGCATTTTGAAGGAGCCTTGCCTTATTTAATCCTCAGACATTTAGCTTGGTTTGCTCTTAATTGTTGATGTGAGAGGTGTCACCATGGTAAGATCCAAAGAGCTCTCTGAGGCCTTCAGAAAAAAGATTGTTGATGCTTATGAGTCTGGTAAGGGATATAAAATGATCTCAAAAGAATTTGTAATTAGCCATTCCATTGTCCAACTGCAAACATGGCCAGGTCAGGCCATCCAAGCAAATTCACCCCAAGAGCAGACCTCAAGATGGTTAAAATTACAGGCTTAGGATACGATTAGCCTAAAATTGGATGTTTGTTTTTTTTTAAATATATAACAATACATAAACAGGGAAAGATAATAGCTAGTTTAGGTAAAAGGTAGGTCTTAAGACATCGTTTGAAGACAGTCAGAGACTCTGCTGTACGGACATCTAGGGGAAGTTCATTCTACCACCTCGATGTCAGAATAGAGAAGAGTCTAGTTGAATACCTACCTTTTGCCCTGAGAGATGGTGGGACCAGTTGGGCAGTGTGAGGAGTAATAAGATCTTTGAGGTAAGATAGTGCATTCTTGGCTTTGTAGGCAAGGATCAGTGCTTTGAATCTGATGCGTGCAGCTACCGGAAGCCAGTGGAGGGAACGCAGCAGTGGGGTGGTGTGGTAGAACTTAGGAAGGTTGAAAACAAGCCATGCAGCTGCATTTTGGATCATTTGCAGTGGACGAATTGCATTCAGAGGAAGACCTGCCAGTAAAGAGTTGCAGTAGTCCAGTCTCAAAATAACCAGAGACTGAACAAGCACTTGAGTATCCTCTATGGATAGGAATGGTCAAATCCTTTTGATGTTGTACAGAAGAAACTGACATGAGCGTGTCACATTAGCAACATGGGAGGAAAAGGACAGTTGATTGTCCATGGTTACCCCAAGGTTGCGAGCAGTGGCTGAAGGGGAGATCATTGAGTTGTTCAGAGATAATGCAAGATCCTGGGCTGGGGATGAATCACCTGGGATGACCAGCAGTTCGGTTTTGCTGAGGGAAGGAGAAGATAAGTTGGGTGTCATCAGCATAGCAGTGGTATGAAAAGCCGTGTGAGGATAACTTTGCCATGAGTGGGGGTGTAGAGGGAGAAAAGGAGAGGACCAAGTACTGATCCTTGTGGGACACCAGTAGAGAATCTGTGTGGGGTAGATGTCAATCCCTTCCATGTTACCTGATATGAGCAACCATCCAGGTAGGAAGCAAACCATTCCCATGCTGTTCCACAAATTCCAAGACTCCTGAGGGTGGACAAGAGAGTCTTGTGGTTAAAGTCATCTCCAAAAACCCTAAAATATCATCATGGGACCTACAGCAAGCTTTTGCTACAGTTTATGCAATTATATCAATAACACTGATTGGGTGGGATATATTAGGCACCGCTTCACTGCTCTCCAGGGTTAGAGTGAAATCTGACACCAGCATCACAAGCATGGTTACCACCCCTAACTTTAGTGCTCACTGATTGGATATTTACTCGCGGGGAGGCGTGTCTGTCTCAGCACGTAGACCAACAGTACAGGCAAACACAAACAGGTGGTGCAGAGAGTAATAGAGTGCATGGTAAAAAAAAAAATGTAAAAAACGCCTGGTTATTATTGTTTTGAGGAAAAAAAGAAAAAACGCGGTTCACATATGCGTATTGAACCGTGGAGGCCGTACCGAACGGTTCAATATTATATTGAGTATTGTGGCATCCCTAATGTACACCCTTTCAGGGAAACAGTATTCCCTGGTGGGTGTGGCCTCTTTCAGCAGGATAATGTGCTGTGCCATAAAGCAAAAATGGTTCAGAAATAGTTTGATGAGCACAACAACGAGTTTGAGGTGTTGGCTTGACTCCAAAATCCCCAGATATCAATCTAAGCGAGCATCTATGGGATGTGCTGAACAAACAAATCCGATCCATGGAGGCCAGAACTCACAACCTACAGGACTTAAATGATCTGCTGCCAACATCTTGGTGCCAGATACCACAAAACTCCTTCAGGGATCTAGTAGAGTTCATGCCTCGATGGGTCAGGGCTGTTTTGGCAGCAAAAGGGGGATTACCACAATATTAGGCAGGTGGTCATAATGTTATGGATGATTGATGTATTTAAAAGGTTAGGAATGGTGGCTAGCATGGCTAACTTCAGAAAGTGCATGCATCCATGTACCCGTGATTAGGTGCGTAAATTACAGAGGGACAACTCACACGTTTTGTGTGATGTTTGGTAGAGGAGCATGCATATATGGCTCTTAAGGGTGCTGCTTTCGTGCATTGGAAAACTTTTCCTGACCTAGATTAGGATACAGTGTTACCTTCATCTAACTCATCGAACTGCATTCTGTGGTGTTCAAAAAGCTCTTGGTGGTGAGTACATTTTTTCCCAGACCTCCAGACTGAGGTGTTGAGAATGTGGAATAATTATTATTAGGCCATTGTTATTCAGCCATTGTGGTCCTAGATAAACATGGGTATGTGGCGATGACTAGGGTTGAAGCAGTGGCCCTTATAGGGAAAGCCTACAGGGACACAGATCAAGCTGGTGCAGTGCTTCACACAGTGGTGGTTTTGAATGCATACCAGGCTGGCTTGCTAAAGGAGCTGGTATGTGGTGAGGGGATCACCAATGAGGTCTGAACTCTACCAAGCCACAGAGTTTATCTGACAGAGATAAAAGAAAGAACAGAAACTTTCTTTTAGATGCCTGAATTCCTCCTGTTCTTCCCTCACTGGAGTGAGGAGCTAGGGCAATCAACCACTAGCCACCAGTCCCAGCCTGGCCTGCTAAGGCAAGAAAAGAAGGCTAGCATTGCAGGCCAAGCCCCCCATGTAAAATCTGGGCAGCTGGTTAGCTGGTTAGGAACTTCTCTCACATCTAAGAAAGGGGCCCTCTCAAATTGAGCCTCCTGCTTTAGGGTTATGCATCACAAGTTTGTACCCTTTGTATGTGGACAGACCCTGGATTTTCACCTTGGGTCCCAGTATTAGGGTCATAATTGCTAGACTCTTTCGACAACCACCCCCTCTTGGGTTGAGGAGTGGTCCTAGATAGCCACCCCGCAAATGGCATTTGGGAGAGCTCCTGTCTCTCATGGCACACAGATTGCCTGAAGATGGGGGCTGTGTTTCTAGTGCTAAAATACTTTCTCCCAAAACTCAGGGGCTACCTTTGGTGGTCCCCTTCATCAATCATTAATGCGGTCTGTGTTTGTTCCGGTTGGTGCACCAGACCTGGTCCTAGGTGGAGACCAGATTTTTCTCAGTTAGAGTTACACTACAGAGCACATGATCAGGAAGCTGGATTTCTGCTGAGGAAATAACATCTCCAACCGTAGGCAGTTGAAGGCATATGAAAATTTTTGGTGAGGCAGAAGTGGCTTTGTTTGCCTCTGAGGAGTCAACCCACTGTCCCCTTGTGGCTTTCTGTTTTCAGCCTTTGGGGGCTGGTTGCTATGGTCTAAACATAGCTGGGGCTCTGCCTGCATGCTTTCTCTGATAACTCTGCTCACAGGGTTTCTAGCCAGGGTATGCCATGACTGAGTCAGCCTGTTACTGGTGGCTCCTTATTTGCCCACCTGAGTCTGGCTTGTAGACTTAATTTCCTTTCTGGATCGTGCTCCTTGGGAGATTCCCATCAGCAATATTTTCTTTCTCAGGCACAGGTGGCGGATCTCCAACCCTGCCCTGAGATTTGAAGCCCCTTGTTCTGTCCCCTAAGGGGACCAGGATCTAGACTACCGGTTGCCCAACTCAGGTTGTGGAGACTATGTTAAACTTTTGCCTCTTGTGTCATCAGGATTTAGTTCACTGCCTTGTTAGTGCAAACGTTCCAGCAGACACCTCTTTTAGGGCCTACCCTCTACATTGAAGTATACATGGCAGCCATTTCTGCAAATCACATGACTGTTCTCTGGTCTCTCACTTTGTGCATGGTTCCAGGCATCTGAGGCTTTCCTGCAGAGCAGGTCTCCCCTCATGGGACCTCTCAGAGGTCCTGGAGGGGCTTCTGAAAGCCCCCTTTGAGCCAATGGAGTCAGCCTCTGATGAGTTTCTGACCCTGGAAATGGCATTGGTATCGCTGCACCACTGACCACACTCCGGGTGTCCACTCACGCTTCCTTCAGACAAGTAGAAGCTGGATTAATGTAACATAGATGCCCCTTTATGGTCTTGCTGGCATGCTCCGCATTGTCACATGACATACCTGGACTGATAAATCACCATGAAAAAGCTTTCCCATAGCATCAGCCATGACGCAGCGTCTCGAACCCTGAGAGTTCAAACTGCCTACACAAATTTCAGTCATTCCAGATCCAGATTCATGTTGATTGTGTTTTTTATTTATTTATTTATATATATAAATCTCTCCAATTAGCCTAGTAGCATGTCTTTGGACTGTGGGAGGAAACCAGAGCACCCGGAGGAAACCCTCCAAGCACGGGGAGAACATGCAAACCACACACACAGTGAGTGGGAGTGAGACTCAAACCCAGGGCGCTGGAGGTGTGAGGCGAACATGCTAACCACTATTTATTTATTTATTTGGTGTTGGGCAATAAGAGGACAGCTCTTTTGCCATGCTTTTAAGTGATAATTTGTTTGAACATTTGCCAGTGTTGGCAGGTCTGATACAGCCTTTAAATGTGTAATTTTATTTTATTTTTTTGGTGTTTTTCATTTTAGCTTATATCTATGCCCTATGCATTCCCACTCTGTCAGAGTGTAAATGATACATGGAAAGTGACTGGCTAAACCCATCTATAATGCTTTCATTGTATGTACATCCTGGATGATAACTAGCAGGTAGACAGAGCTTCGTAAATTAAAGTATCCTTGATTACTGAAATTTGTTTGGCTTATACAATTTATAATCATCCATTGCATGAAGGTTGAAAAGTTAATGGAATAGCTAAGATGAACTGAGGAAGCTGTACACTGAAACAGTCAACATTAATTGACTGCTGGAATGGTGTATCTTTTTTAAATTATAAACTATGAACTTCAGTATGTAGCACCTAAACAATATGGTATTTACAATTGTTTTATTTATTTGTTATCTGTGTAATTGTTATACAGATTATAGATCTTGATATGTGTGTATATGTGCCATAAACAGTAGATGAACAGTAGAACCCTAGGCTTAAACCTTATTTGCATTTTCAGTCAAGCTGCATCTTCCCTTGGTGCACTGGACATTAAACAAAAAACCTCATGTAATCGCCAAGTATGTGAAGTATCAAGAGTTAAACACTGTACTCACTGAAATTTCCAGTTTGGAAACACTATCACTAAAATGACAAAGTACAGAAAAATGACATGCATTCAAAAATTGAGCTATTCAGGCTGTTAAATATGGTGCCAGCTTGATATTATGACAAACCGTATTCTAGGGCAATTATAATCATTCATTACATTACATGCTGGATAGCTTATGAAGAATTCTTATAAATTAAAAGACTGTATTGACTTGCACACTTGGGATAGTGGAGATAATCCAGTATTACAAAGTCACACTTTGCCATAACAGGTTTTGCATGGGATAAATTATCACCATGATTTATGAGGAACACTTTCATAAACTGGTGCAGTAGGAGGAGAAGAGCAAGCGACTGGAGAGGAGCAACTGATAAAGTGTCAGAGACGTACTCAAAATCAAGAGTGTGGAAAAAAACAAAATGCAATCCTTGATAGAAGAGCACTTCCACAACGGTGTCTCTATATCAGAGCCCTTGAGGAAGTGCACATGTCAACAATGTCATGATTGGCTTTGTAATTACCCCCCACTTCATATCAAAACTGGCAACTTGTACCACAGACATGCATGAACACGCACGCACGCACACACACAGTTAGATAGCAGGGCTTTAGTCTCGGGTTGCCTAGCAGTGCCACTACAAGTAACTTAGCAACAAGGGAAAGTACTTATTGCCCAATGACCGAGGTCACTCACACACAGACACAAGTCGATGGTTACTGAATCAGGTTTACTTAATTTAATTCATCAGAAAACTGTCATTTAGAAGACAAGTGAGAAGGCAAAGCAACTGTATGCTGCCAGTGGATTGTGCATCATTGTTAGTCAAATATAATAATAATAATAATAATAATAATAATCCTATAGATAAAAACGAACTCAAATAGAACCAGTTCTGTAGATAATTATGCAGTATATTCCCCAGCTAATACTTTTGGGATGGTTATTGTTAATCTGTGTGTGTGTGAGAGAGAGAGAGAGAGAGCTTGCATGTTTGAAAAATTACTTACAGTATGACAATATTCTAAAAAGTCTCAAATGACACACTGTATCCCATGAAAATAAGAATCAAAGAACCAATGCGGTTTCTTTTTTTCTAAAAAAATTTTGGCAGTATATCACATGGGAAGAAGCAAACCTAATGAACAGTGACAATATGATATGAAACCACCCCCAAAATCAAATATAAATTTTGAAATAACAAAATAGCAGCTGACCACAGAAAAATTGTCACTGTAGAAATAAGAACATAAAATTGTGAAAATAATCAATTATACACCAATGTGTGTAAAAAGTAGTAGTTGCAATGTAATAGAAATGGAAATTCTGCTAATTGTTTAATTACAACATATACAACATGGATATTTGGCAGAGTATAAAAGTTAATTTCTTATTAATTAAATACAATACCAGAAATAATGCTGTCCTCACAACCAGAACTGATTTAAAACAGAAATATAATATTGTATAACTCTGCCCAAAACACCTGAAAACAAAAAAACCCTAAAAGATTAAAGTTAAACTAGAATTTTGCATTTCCAGAAGAAAATGCGTGTGATTGCGAAAAGCAAAGCAATATGTTGCTTAAACTATTGCAATACCTTGTCAAATAGTATATATAAGCTAAAGTCACAATTTAAAAAGTAAATTAGTAGTAGTTTATGTGGCTGTAGAGTAAGAATTCAAGCTGTAGGAACAGTTTAAAGATGATGCGTCCTTAAAAAAAAAACCTCTTCCCTCACTCTAGCTGACGTCACACACACAGTAGCGGTCTGAAGTCAGTGAAAATACATTTAAAAATCCATATAAAATAAACTATAATATTTATCAGCATGAAAAGTAATAGCACACCTAAGCAGCATTTTAGCGTTGGAACCATGTTTCTAGCTATTATCGTTTAAACGATATGTTGCTTAAACTATTGCAAGAAATTCTGAAATAATATATAAATAAAACTCCAAGCAGGTCTCCCACATGGGAGGCAAGCATGCTAACAAAGTGCCACAAGTGATGATTACTTGCAAGTTAACTTATTAAGATGAGGTTTACATTACAGCACGTAGTGCTATGCTCTGTTACAAATATGAAAGCTATACATGCTTAAACTATTGCAAAACATTCTCAAATAATAAATACAAACTTAAGTTACAGTTAAAATATGAAATCTAAACGAACTAGCGTGTGCGCTATGCTTAAACGTTGAAAAAAAAAAACGAACTAGTGTGTGCGCTCTCCTTAAATGTCCGTACAGAAACCAGGAAATGAAGTCTGTGAAAAATGCATTTAAAAATGAATATAAAATAAACTACAATACTTATCAGCATGAAACGTAATAGCACACTTAAGCAACATGAGCAACATTTTAGCGTTGGAAGCATGTTTCTAGCTATTACTGTTTAGGACTAGTAGCGAGTCCAGGAACCAGATTAATAATAATAATAATAATAATAATAATAATAATAATAATAATAATAATAATAAATAGTGATGCAATCACACTAATAATAATTATTAACCCTGCTCACGTTTTATATTTTAAGTAGTTTTAACAGAATTTATTAATATGCAAATAAATCTTAACATACTCTAAATGTTTTAATTAGTGTCAATATTAAAAGTCTTTTGAGAAGACACGGAAGAAAAAAAGAATGAACATGTGGAGATTTTAAGTAACATAAAAAATAGTATAATCTATAATTTAATCTCTTTATTCTCAAATAGTTTTTTAAAATTAAATATCCATCAGGTTTTGACTCATAAATCATTTAACTTATAAATGTAACCTATCAGGAAATAGGATATTATTACTCTGAATCAGTGAAATCGGCTTTTTGAAATAAAGTAAACTTGAAAAGATACATTACATAACCAAACATTTGAGGACATTTGACTATCATGCTCATATGTGTTCACTAAACATCTCATTTCAGATTCCAGTTGTTTTCCCTGGCCAGCTCTAATTATTCTTCCATTGTGGGGCTCAAAGACTACGGATATGTGGCCATTCCTAGGGTTGAAGAGACACTTGTGAGCTATCTCTCCCCTACATCACCCATATGGAGGAAGCCTGTGCCTCATTTTAAACCATGTAGAGCCACCTCCCCCCTTGTGGGGAAGGCATACATGGCAGTAGGCCAAGCTGGTGTGGCCCTGTACACCATGGTAGTCTTTCAGGCCTAGCAGGCTGACCTGCAAAAAGAACTTGACTATGGGGTTGAACCCCGAGGCAATCTCTTGTGGTCCGCCATAAGGTGGTGTGATCAGTGCCATAAAGATCCACTGCCCAGTCAGTAATGTGCTACAGTTTCTACAGTCTCACCTTTCTCTACTGGCTGCTGGATGGAGTTAGCCTCTGAGAAGTTTCTGACCCTAAGGATAGCTTTGATCTTAGCCTTGGCCTCTATCAGTTGCCCCTGCCTGCTTAGAATTTGCCCCAGGAATGTCCAAAACTATCCTGCAGCCCAGGGTGGGATACATCCCCAAGGCAACCATCTGGTCATCATGCAGGCCTTCTCCAAGATGGCGGTGTGGCAGGAGCATGCAGCAGCCACTCCAGATCCAAAATGGTGCTTTCCGTGTGATTTGCCTGACTTTTCAAAGTGCATGGACACCAGAGGCAGTGGGACCACAGGAATTCACTACTGTGAATGCTCTGTTATATTAATTCCAGCATACAGACCACTGATCAGATGCTCTTAACTGGTTCTGAAAAAGGTGAATACCTGGCCAGCAGCAGCCACCTCTACACTTCAGGACTGTTTGGAATGCACTGACTGACAGATGTTGTGCGCTGCTGAAGTCTAGAGACTCCACCTTTAGGAGACAAGACAGCAAGATCAGCAAGGGCCAAACTGTCCCGAGCCAACAGAGAGGCAAAACACACACACCTGATGAAGAGCTTTGAGAGGCTTGTCATGAGTCACATCAAGACCCAGCTACCACCCTCACTTGACCCCCTGCAGTTTGAGTATCATCCAAACTGCTCTGCGGATGATGCCATTGCCACAAACCTCCATTTGGCCCTCAACTACCTGGACATTCAAGAGCATTCAACACAATCATCCCTCAACACACAATTGAGAAGCTAAGCCTGCTGGGCCTGAACACCTCCCTCTACAACTGGATCCTGGACTTCCTGAATTGAAGACCTCAGTCAGTCCAGATTGGGAAAGCACCACCACATCTCCAGCACCACCACACTGAGCATTGAGGCCCTTCTGGGCTGTGTGCTCAACCCACTTCTGTTCAATCTGCTGACTCATGACTGTGTAAAAATGCACAGCTCAAACCACATTATCAAGCTTGCCGATGACACAAACATGGTGGGTCTCATCAGCAGGAATGATGTGTCAGCATACAGAGAGGAGGTGCAACAGCTAATAGCCTAGTGTAGAGCCAACAACCTGCCTCTGAACACTAACAAAACTAAACAGATGGTTGTTGACTTCAGGAGAGCACAGAGCAACCATTTTCCACTGAAGATCGACAGATCCTCTGTGGAGATCGTTAGGAGCACCAAATTCCTTAGTGTTCATCTGGTGGACAATTTCATCTGGTCACTTAACACCAGCTCCATCAGTAAGAAAGCCCAGCAGTGTCTCTACTTTCTACAAAGACTGAGGAAAGTCCATCTCTCTTCCCCCATCCTGACCATGTTCTACAGAGGGACCATTGAGAGCATCCTAAACACCTGCATGACTGGTTTGGGAATTGCAAGACTCTTCAATGGATAGTGAGGACAGCTGAGAAAATCACTGGTCTCTCACTCCCCTCTATCACAGACTATACACCACACACTGCATCTGCAAAGCCAACAGCATTGTGGAATACCCCACACACTCCTCACATTCACTTTTCATCCTCCTGCCACGACAATAAGTTGACCACCCCCTTAGTTCCCCCTCCTTCCAGGAGATAACAGGATCGTAAATCTGGAGCCAGGGAAGGCCTAGGATGACAGGGTTGGACGGAGAGGAGATGATAAAAAATCTTTCAAGATGAAACAGTCCTATCTGCATGTCCATGAGTGGTGTGTGGTGAGTGATCAGGCCCTCCCTGATGGGTTGATCGTTGATAGCGGTGACTTGATAGTGGTGGAGAGCACAGAATGGTAGTGATCCCGAGCTCATGCACCAATCCGCTGTCGATAAGATTCATTGCCGATCCGGAGTCAATCAACGCTGCGACAGAATAACGAGAGTCATTGAGGAGGAAAAGGGCAGGGAGAGAAACTTTAGAAGCTAGTTTCACAAGATCTACCTGGTTAGGCTTCTCCAGACATTTGAAGACTCGGTGACCTGGTTGTCCACAGTAGAATCATAGCTGTAGCCGGGTGCGACATACGCGCTCCCCTTCTGAGACACGAGATCTCCCGAGTTGCATGGGCTCTGTGGTTTCCTCTCAATGGGGTATGGGACATGGCGTGGTGGCTGGAAGTCGATGCTGGCATCGGAGATTATCGAGAGGTATGGCGGTGGAGATATATTGTGACAGTGTGACGTCGCCCCCCTGCCTTCAAATCTACATTGAGACCCTTGCAGAACACTGCCACTAGTGCCATCTCATTCCATCCCGATTGTGCCACCAGCATATGGAACTTAATTGTGAAGTCCGCCACCGTATCGGACCCTTGGCTTAATTTCAGCAACTGTACCAAAATGTCCTTCCCACCTGCTGGGTACTTGAATACCTCCTTGATCAGGTTAGCAAAGTAGTCGGCAGAGGTTTTCACCTGAGTCCCACACCGCTGAAGCCCAGTCGAGTGCTTTTCCCACTGGGTGGTTTAGTTGCCATAGACTTCAGGCTTCTGTGCAAAGAAGTTATCACACTGGCTCAGAAAGCCACAGCAGAGATCAGTGGCACCATCAAACTTCTCAGGCAGTGCGAATTGTGGTAACTCACTGTGAGGGGTTGGTGCAGGTGTCATGGCAGCTGCAGGGGGCCGAGTCTGTAGTTGAGTCTTCATGGCTTGGAGCTCTGCCACTTGATCTTGGTACGTGCGGATCATATGTCCTTGACACACAATCATGGCTTGTAGTTCTTCTGGATTCTCTTCTGGTGAAGTATCCTGTAAGGACACACTCAAAGTGGGTTGATCTGAATCCATTTGCAGAACTGTATTCATAAAACAGCAGGCAATACTCGTAGTAGGTATGGATAAAAAGCAAAAGGGTCAAAATTCTGCAAACAATACACTCTTGAAACCAAAACTAAATTGCAAAACCGAAACTCTATGTCGAATAGGAACAGGCAAGGATCATACACGATCTATCTAGGCAATACTATGGTAACACTCGGTATGCACTCAGAGAGAACAATACTTCGCAGGGAACAAAGGGATGATTACTGTTTAAATACCCAGGCAGCAGAAGTCAGTTCATGATGTCAAAACTCGGGTGATGGTTCCCTCTGGTGTTCTGGATCTGCACATTCTGTTACAGTGAGAGCATGGGATCCTGTCACTGGTGCACCAGGGACTACTAACATCTGTAACAAAGATAATGATTGGCTATTCTGAACAAAACATGACTACATGTAATCACAGTGTATAAGAGTCATGGAAACATATTGCTATCACCATATTATAAATTAATGTAAGTTAATTTTAGCTGTTAAGAGAATAAGAAAATGTCACTGGCTGGAGAACGCTGTTGGTTAGAGGATGGACCAGATATTGTCTGGGTTGGTGAGAAAGACAAAAAGATGCATTGCATGTGTTGTTGATTAGCCAGCTAAAATATTAAGTTCTGTTTGCCAGTTAGTATTCATGCATTTCATTTACTCCACTTGAAAATGATCATTCTTAATTTGGATTGATTCATAATTTTTATTGCAGGTTGTATCTATATTTGCACATTAAACATAAAACTAATAATAATAATAATAATAAATCACACACATCTCAGTCCAGTAAGACTAAAGTTTGTAAGGCTGGCTTACCCCATCCCTCTAAAAATAACCATACATGACCTGTGAGAAAAGCAATCCGATCCCCCAGTCAAGAGAGAGCTGCTCTTAACTACTTCGAGAGGCAGCCGTGATGAGATTTTGGCCGATCGATGCCATGCTGGGTGACTCAAACACTCCAGAGTCTGTATACTGCACTCTAGTGCACTTCTATCTCTTTCTCTTCTTCCTTTCCTGCCAGTAAAGTCCTGTGCTAATATGGCTTGCCCTCATTCTGCTTCAGGGATTTCATAGGGCAAGAGTCAGGAATCTGGGCTTGGACAGAGACAGGTTTCCATCCATCTTTGTCTTTTCCTACATATTTTTTTCAGAAGACAGCTGTCATGATTTAAACAGTGTACTCAGCACAGACAGACTCAGGGAACTAAAATCACTCATTTAACTTTAGTCATAGAAATCTTTGCTAGAGGCAAGAAACCTTTTTTAAACTTTTTTTATGCTATTACCTGCCATCACAAAGGCAAACATTTAAGCGGATTTAATTTTACATTTTTACTCATTTTGAGTCACTTTAGGAAAGGTCACAAATTTGTAGCCTAAAAAAAATATGTATGGTCTCAGTGCCTTTGAATGTCAAATTTAATGTGAACAGTATGTATGGGTTGAAATGATTTTACATGAGCATTTGTGTGACCAGAATTTTTATCTCATAATTGTTAGTTGATCAATTCTGATTATGTGACCTGCATTTGTACACACCACTGTTACTGTTACTGTACTTTTACCAATTATTGCTGTGCATCATGGTGCTTCCATGAAAATGCTGTGTATTGCTCTCACATTTTAGCAAGTTAAACTGTGGTCTGAGAATAGAAAATCTTCATGTCCATCACCTCAGAGCTACTAACCCCTTTTATGTAGTTAAAGTTAGCCAAAGTTTCAAGAGGGTAATGTGTATGTCTGCTTTACGGCTTTTGTATTGTCTTAACAAATTCAGGGGAAAGCTTTTTATATCAATGTCCAATAATTTTAATGTAGCATGTGAAGATGATCACTTTTCCATCACATCATGCATCCTATCAAATTCAAATTCTATTGGTCACATACGAAATCATACACAGTATGACATGTAGTGAAATGCTTTTTACGACTGTCTTACATAAAAAAGAAATAGTAAAAAAGAAAAATTTTAAGTGTGGACATGAAAAATAGGGGATATAGTTAAGAATATATCGGGAAAAGTAGGGAAAATTAAATGGTGGAAATCACAAACGAAAATAACTTGAAAGTTAAGTGTCAGATATGCGTATGAAAATATATGTCTATGTATGTATATATGAATATATATGTATATAATATAAATATATATATGTAGTATCAATATCAATATAGCAGTAAATATTATAAATAATGAAAAATAAAATAAAAATAATAATAATAGTAATATAATATAATGTATACAAATATAAAACTTTATATATATATATATATATATATATATATATATATATATATATATATATATATATATATATATATATATACACACTATATTGCCAAAAGTATTCGCTCACCCATCCAAATAATCAGAATCAGGTGTTCCAATCACTTCCATGGCCACAGGTGTATAAAATCAAGCACCTAGGCATGCAGACTGTTTTTACAAACATTTGTGAAAGAATGGGTCGCTCTCAGGAGCTCAGTGAATTCCAGCGTGGAACTGTGATAGGATGCCACCTGTGCAACAAATCCAGTCGTGGATTTCCTCACTCCTAAATATTCCACAGTCAACTGTCAGCTGTATTATAAGAACGTGGAAGTGTTTGGGAATGACAGCAACTTAGCCACGAAGTGGTAGGCCACGTAAACTGACGGAGCGGGGTCAGCGGATGCTGAGGCGCATAGTGCGAAGAGGTCGCCAACTTTCTGCAGAGTCAATCGCTACAGACCTCCAAACTTCATGTGGCCTTCAGATTAGCTCAAGAACAGTGCGCAGAGAGCTTCATGGAATGGGTTTCCATGGCCGAGCAGCTGCATCCAAGCCATACATCAAGTGCAATGCAAAGCGTCGGATGCAGTGGTGTAAAGCACGCCGCCACTGGACTCTAGAGCAGTGGAGACGCGTTCTCTGGAGTGACGAATCGCGCTTCTCCATCTGGCAATCTGATGGACGAGTCTGGGTTTGGCGGTTGCCAGGAGAACGGTACTTGTCTGACTGCATTGTGCCAAGTGTAAAGTTTGGTGGAGGGGGGATTATGGTGTGGGGTTGTTTTTCAGGAGCTGGGCTTGGCCCCTTAGTTCCAGTGAAAGGAACTCTGAATGCTTCAGCATACCAAGACATTTTGGACAATTCCATGCTCCCAACTTTGTGGGAACAGTTTGGAGCTGGCCCCTTGCTCTTCCAACATGACTGTGCACCAGTGCACAAAGCAAGGTCCATAAAGACATGGATGACAGAGTCTGGTGTGGATGAACTTGACTGGCCTGCACAGAGTCCTGACCTCAACCCGATAGAACACTTTTGGGATGAATTAGAGCGGAGACTGAGAGCCAGGCCTTCTCGTCCAACATCAGTGTGTGACCTCACAAATGCGCTTCTGGAAGAATGGTCAAAAATTCCCATAAACACACTCCTAAACCTTGTGGACAGCCTTCCCAGAAGAGTTGAAGCTGTTATAGCTGCAAAGGGTGGACCAACGTCATATTGAACCCTATGGATTAGGAATGGGATGTTACTTAAGTTCATATGCGAGTCAAGGCAGGTGAGCGAATACTTTTGGCAATATAGTGTATATATAAACAAAAAATATAATACACTAATATAATACAGTACAATATAGTATATATATAGTATATGTGAAAAAAGAACAATATAAATAAATATATATGTGTAGACTCTATAATATAGAGAAGGTACAGTATATGCATATATATAGATAAACTTTGAAATGGTGTAGCAATCACATGATTAGTGTCATGACAACCATTATATAGAAGTCATATACTTAACATGATGAGTAGTTTTCAATGTGCATTTGTAAATTAACGGGCCTGCCATTGCTGGTTACTTTTTTGCACATCTGTGAATGAGAGACTGTGTGATATCAGACCACTTCCTGCTGTCAGTAAATTATCCAAAGTGAGTGAACAGATAGAAATGAATGAAAATGCAGTGTTGGCCATAATGCTAATCTTGCACTGAATGGATGGATTAATGGATGGATGAATGGATGGATGGATGGATGGATATTTTATTAATCTCAAAAGGTAAAACCTGATGGGTAAAACCAGACATTTAAATGGATTAGACAATGATTAGATGTTTAAGATGCAGATTATTTGTGAATGTATGACAAATATTTAAAATTGATGTATAAAATTTACAGTTTTTGAAAAAAATAACACTTTTGATTAGTATTATAATAAAAGTACAATGTTCTTGCAATGCATGATTTCAGTTTTAGTATAGTCATTATCTATCATTTGCTATTTTTATATCATATTGACATGAGGTATGTTGAACGCAAACTTAATTTGCTCTGTATAAAGTATTTCCCTTCTGGCAGACTCATGTTCATCACCTGAGAGCTATCAAATATAATATTAACATTCCTTTATCACACCATATTATATTTAGAATTCCTCCTCTGAGTAGTGAAGAGAGGAGTGCTTAAGTTAATTAGTCAATAAAAACAAACTACATAAGAACAATATGATGTATTTCATCAACTGCTTGATGTATATTTTTCAAAAATTATGAGATCAGTAGGCCAGATTTAAAAATAAACTGTTATTCATCTGTCAGACATTATGATAACATTTCCTTTTACACTTGCATAGAATTCCTCTGCTGATTATATTTCACAGTGGAGCACAAAGCAGAAAACAGCAACATGTGTGTATAAATTAAGTAAAGCTCCCTGTTTTCTCGTTTGTTTCTTTTTCTCACTCTTTTTTTAAAGATCTAATAAAGCACATCCACTAAAAGGTACCTTTCATGCTTAGGGTATCTGTTGGTTGTTCTCAGTTGGCATGTGTAATGAATCGCCGGAGGCGTCAGGTGTAGAATCCATTAGCGGTTTATTGTAGCTATCATAGTCAAAAAACAAACGCGAGTCAAACCCGGAAAAACCACTATAGCGAGGAAAACAAAACCGAAAGCACAAAATGAAGCGAAGAGTCAGGAAGGCAGGCAGGGTCATACACGAATTCAATATCATAGACAAAGCAGGATCAGTAGTAGAAAAACAGGAAAGAATCATTCACAAAAATCGGAAACATTAACGGACGCTCGGTATCTCATGTGGAGACGATACTTCGCGTTAAACCAGGGTGTGTGTGTGGTTTAAATGTCTGTGGGAACCGTAAATAAGTCACATGACTAATTAGTATTCCGGGGAGGGTTCTCTTTGATGTTCAAGTTCGTGTTGGGATGTTAAAGCATGTTGTTTGTTTGTTCCATTATCTGCCTCTAGCCCCCTTCCATTCTGTTTGGTGGTGCATGCTGAGACTTGGTATATAGGCAATATCTACACTGTCAATATCTACAAGTCATAGCCCATAATATTTCCTTCACTGATCCAAATGAAAAACATTTATTACCTCTATTACCACTAACTCAAAATATATTTAAAAACACACACTAATCCATGTGGCTTGCATGTCATCAACTGACAATCAGCAAATTAGAGCCTCTAAGTTACTTAGAGCCTAAGCCACAGCATCCTCCATCCAAAAACGGGCCATTCGTTGTGCTAGAAGCAAGATGTGCACTCAGTTTCAGAATCAGTGTTTGTGAATTTAAGCTGTGGAACCAGTTGAAATGCATTAAAGTATTGGTATAAGTAGTGTATTATGAGACACAGCATTGAAAAATTGAAGCATGGAAATCTAATTTCCCTCACTATCCCCCAGCAATGTTTAGTTTTTTCTTTGTGCACCTGATACCAAGCCTGTTTCTCAAGTTTTTTTTTTCCTGGTTTTGACCTTGCTAAGTTTTTATTCAGGTTTCTTGCCATTACTTTTTAAGTCTATTTGCCAATCTCCTGACCATTACTTGTTTTGAGTTTGATCCTGCCTAATGTTCTGGAATTGTTGAACTGTGTCTCAGTAAAGCTGTGTTTGGACCTGCAATTGCATCAGCATCATTTAGATTACAATTGCAGTTTGATGTGTTTTTTTTGCCATTGTTTATCACCATCTATAATTTTAAAAAGCAGTTACAAAAAATGTAATGTCATGTTTTGTTTTAACTATATAAAAATAGTAGTCGACTCTTGTAAATGATGTTGCAAGTGTTCCTTTCATGACGAGTTTATTTGCATGACATAATTTTCTGTATTGAGTCAGTATAAGTTGGCATTAAAATTAAATTTAATTTAATGCAAATTTTAAAGTAAAAATATTAGACACAAGAGTACCTCATTATGTATTGGAAGTGATGCATTAATGAGTCATCTGTTGGACTGCTCATGATCAGATGCCTCACGAGGCTCTGCTATAGTGACCAAGAAGTGCAAAACAAGATAACAAATCCAAAAACAAAATAACAAATCCAAAAACAAAACTACATATCCAAAACCAAATTAAATCCAAAAACAAGAAGTAGGAAATTCTAACTTTATTTCTTGTACATGTGTGGAGTTCTGTGTTAACTTTAAATCATGTTTTTTGATAATTTTTGAAATTCATTGAACACTACTTTGAGGAAGGACATTCATATGCCATGATTTTGTATATGCTGATAGCATACCATTGCATAAAGATTAGTCTGCGATGTCTAAAAACAGACCTAAAGGTTTTAGGCAATGGTTTTCAACCTGTGGGCCGCATGCGGCCCTTCACAAATTCAAATGCAGCCCACAATGCTGAGCACGTTAAAAAATATATATTTAAAAATAAATAAATAATTAATTAATTCATTCATTCATTCATAACTTATAGTTTTACAATTCATATTTTATTTTTTTAATGTATCACATAATATATTTTTTGTCATATAAAATCATTTTGGTGATCATGTACTGTTTTCAGACATGTGTAGTACTGAAGCAACTATGAACTGATGCAATTACTCAGTTAACGTATACAATTACAAGCGCGCGCTCTGGCAGATTTAAAATATCGATTAACAATTAAAAAAAATTGTTATTAGAGGAGAAAAAAGATGTGAACTGATGGATGTTCAGGCAAGAGGACAACGCCATACCATGCAGCAGTCATCCTCAGTTGCAGAAATGTGGCTAAATATCTCTGGACAAAACCTCAGATTATTAAGTTTAAAAGTGCACATTTTCTGCAATGACATCAAGTCACATTTCCGTGCACGTCTTACAGACTGCAACTCACAGTCGCAACTTCATTGTGCTGTTACTTTTGAGCCGAATTTCACCAAACTGGTATGCTCCCGACAACATCATGCATCCCATTATTGGTAAGTTTGGTGAGTTATACTATATAGTTATATAGCTATTGGTATAGTAAGGTGAGTTATACTCTCTAATTATAATAATAAATCTAACTGTAATCATTTAGATACCTTAATATTTGGTTAGTTTGCATTGGTGATGTCATATGTAAATGATATGCAGCCCATGAGACTTGAAATTGGACACAGTGCAGCCCACTGAAAAAAAGGTTGAGAACCACTGAATTTAGGTATGTTTCGAAACCAAACTATTCCAGATTTAAGGAGCGTTATAAGAGCAGAGCTGCGTTCATATACACAAAATTAACTTTGTACTGCCGCAGGCAGCTGTACTTCTGTATAGCTTGAGTGACAGATGTCTCTTCCAATCAGTAGTAATAATTCAATTCGCAAACTATACCTACCTTTTCTGGTTTGTCTAAATTGTCATTGTGTTTTTGGATTTGTTATTTGGTTTTCTGATTTGTGATTTGGTTTTCGGTTTTCTTATTTTGTTTAATGATTTGTTATTTTGTTTTCTGTTTTGTTATTTTGTTTTCTGATTTGTTATTTTGTTTCCAGATTTGTTATTTTGTTTTCTGATTTGTTATTTTGTTTTTATTTTGTTTTCTGATTTATTATTTTTCCAGATTTGTTTTGTTTTTGTTATTTTGTTTCCAGATTTGTTATTTTGTTTTCTGATTTATTTTGTTTTGATTTGTTATTTTTGTTTTGCACTTCTTGAACATACTCTCTGCTGTGTTGCACTTAAGCTTGTGATTGTTCATGTTTATGGTCAAAGGACTTTAAAGTAGACTTACAGGAGACCTTTGGAGATTCAAAGACCTCTTTTCATGACAAGCAGCCACCAAGGTATTTTGTTTGTAAATGTAAACGAATGTGTCTGTTATATTGCTTATCATTATTTTGTGTTTAGTGTATTTTGTATTGTTTTCATTCACATATAGTTCTCATGGCATGAACCAAACACAAAAAAGGAATAACACCCATGTTAACTAACTAACTTATTTCTGTGTTGTTGTGGAGAGAGATACAATTCTTTTGATAGTACTAGTGTAACAGTATTACTTGCTATATTTTATACTTTTATATATACTTTAGAATGTGCATTTATAAAGATTTTGCATGGTTTAAAAAAAGAGAGAATCAAATACCATTTAGTCAGATAAATACCTTAGGAGACCCACCTAAATTTACAATGGTAGAGAAAACAATGGCATAGATTCAGTTAACAACAGGTAATGCCACATAGTGTATTATTTTAATTTTATAAATTTGCTTCTAATTGTTTAATTAATCCTTTCTATTTATTATGTTTTTAATACTGTTACAAAATGGCAATCAGTGGCCAACCTGTAAGTTTCTTAAACAACAGTGTTCCCTGACTTACAGGTAGTTCCATTAATCTGAGAGCCATGTAACATTGTGCTCATGTTCACACACACACACACACACACACACACACATTGATAAAGAGAGGAAGTGATATGTGGGATATGATAGCTGAGACAAGCAAGTGGCTTGTGTTTAGCCTGAACTCACAGATCTCCTGGACAGATTAGCTGCAGGAAGTGGTACTGTTAAAGTCAGGCTTATACTCAGTGTTTCTGATAATCATCACACCACCACCAGGGGAGGAAAGGCTGGGTTAGACATACATTTGATGGAGAGAAAGCAGGCCATGGTCCCTCTGATATACACTCATCCACTGATAAAGACTATCCGATGAGGAGTGAAAAGCTCTAAACCTAATTTTCTGAAGCCATAACTTCACGTACACAAATAACTACTGCACAAAATTATCAGAGGAAATGCATTTCTTATGCATAAGAATGGTTCTTTTCCTTCCTGAGTTACTTTAAATGGAGATTAATGCAGGGATATTATTTCAAACAGGTTAGGGAATATGATACGAGGTTTTTATAGTCAGCCAAGCTCCTACACTTTGTTTGAATACTCGGTTTGTTTAGCAGAGTGGAAAAGAAGACTCTTAGTGAAGGAAGGCAAGCAGTGGATTTATTTTCTGGGTCAGCAAACTGTAGAAGCTCAGCTGACTGTGAAACTTAATTTATTTCAAAAAGTGAAATAATATACATACTGTAAAGGAAAATCATCGCACTCTTATAGACCTGTCACTGCATAAAGGCAGATTTGTGATACAGGAGTTATTTTAGTGGTTATTTGAGAGCATATTTTGGCCAAGTTTCTTAAACTTGTCTACAATTTTTGTCAGCAATATAATTTCATAAAATCATTTTACCTAATAAGTTCAGGACAGCATTTCCCCTGATGCACTTGAAACAGGTATTCAGATTTCTTTATTGCTTTATTTAGACACATTTAGATCTTGGGAAGAATTATTCATTTTAAGTAAAGTTTAGTGAAAGCATTCTATCTATCTATCTATCTATCTATCTATCTATCTATCTATCTATCTATCTATCTATCTATCTATCTATCTATCCATCTATCCATCATCCATCCATCCATCCATCCATCTATCTGATGGTGTGTAAATAAAGGTTAGCAACTGAAACAATTAACAGTCATTTGTTGAACAGTCATTGAACTAATGACAGCCATGTTCCTGAACATATTGCCATATGTTTTCTGTGTAAAGTATAGACACTGTTCCCTTTTGAGGGAACTCGATGCTGCATCATAACTGACACTATGGGAACACTTTTTGTCAAGAAAGTGTGTCTGAAGCTCCATGTGCACAAACGCCAATTCACTGGCTCAGATAAGACACATGACGGAGGAACATGCGCCAGCATGTCCATATACATATAAGGGCATCTATGTCACATAAATTCAGCTTTTTAGTCTTCAGGAAGTGCTCCATTGGGGTTCGCAGATGGAGTTAGCAGAAGGGGTACAGGAGACAGGTTCTTCCCTTTCTCTTGTTCTCTCCCCTGACTCCAATGTCCGCTTTTCGGCTTCGGGAGCTCACGCTGCTATTTCTCCCAACCTGGAAGTGGGTATTTCTCTGTCCGTGTCGGGTTCTGAGGAATTTGACACAGGAGACGAAGGGAATTCCTCCGTCGATTTGCCACTGCAGCCAGTGGCATTCAAGGAGCTTCTTGTCATCATGCATGCTGTGGGGAAACTAAATTTATATTGCTTAGAGCAGGAAGCTGGCGTCGTCCATTCAAAGCTGGAGAACCACTTCCTGACTTTGGGCAGCACCCCAAAACTCAGACAGCTGCCATTTTTTCCAGACCTCCATGCTGAGGTATCGAGGACCTGGAAAAATCCATATTTTTCAGGCCTACCAGGCTGACCTGCTCCGTGCCACAAAGTAGATGGCCCGTGCCATAGGCCGTTCAATGGCTGTGCTGGTTGCCATGGAGAGGCATCTGTGGCTCAACCTTATGGGGATTAAGGACAAGGACAAGTCTTTTCTCTTAGATGCCTTGATTTCACCTCAGGGCCTGTTCAGCGATGCAGTCAACGCTGTCGTCGACCAGCACCAGGCAGTGAAAGGTCAATCTGTGGTGTTTAAAGAGTTTATCTCTCTGCGCAGCGAGAAGTCTGGGCCATCATCCAGCTTCACCTGGCCCCCTGCTGACAGGGCAGAGAAGAAGGCTAGTGCGACAGCACGTACTCCCTTATCAAAATCCAGGGAGGCTGGCCAGACCTGACCAGAGGCCAGTCATCTCAGCCCAATCAGTACAGTGTTGGGTTCTCACCTCTCTCAGTACCCCAGAACAAGGGTAGTCCGGTCTCCATGCAGTGGTCTCTTGGCACACTGGGTGGTAGAGGCCATTACACAGGCCTAGGAGGCAAGCGGCATTGTTTCGCCTCTAGGGGTCAGGGCTTACTCCACTAGGGGTGTCACCTTGTCCAGTGCCCTGGCTAGGGGTATTCCCCTCCAGGAGATCTGTGCTGTGGCAGGCTGGTCCTCTCTGCACACCTTTATCAGGTTTTATAACCTGGACCTGGACCCTATTCTTGGGTCTCAGGTCCTTCATGTTGTCTCTCACAGCCCCCAGGGACAGACAGCGTGTGGCGTGCGTGACAGGGTGTGTGGCAGCGTGGGTACTGACATTCCCATAGCGCCATCATGACATAGTGTGCAGTTCCCTCGAAAGGGAACTACAACAGGTTATGTATGTAACCTGGTTCCCTGAGAAGGGAATGACATGCTGCGTCACTGGCCAAACCCTAAGCATCCTTTTGGGCTTCCTTCAGACAAAGGCAAGCTGAATGGATGTGACGTAGATGCCCTTATATGGACATGCTGGTGCGTATTTCTCCGTCACATGTCCTATCGGAGACAATGAATTGGCGTGTACACACGGAGCTTCAGACATACTTCCTCGACAAAGTGTTCCCATAGCGTCAGTCATGACGCAGCATCTCATTCCCCTCTCAGGGAACCGGGTTACATAAGTAACCTGTTGTAGTTTTCTGTTTACAGATCATTAGTTTCTTAAATACTAACACCAGAAAGTCACAGCAATCACAATTTTTCTTCATTCTGATATTTGATGTGTAAATTAAATGAAGCTCTTGACCTGTATCTGGGCAGACAAAACAGGGCAGACAAAAATAATTACAAACAAACAATTTATTTAAATATATACCCTATATATAATTCTATATTAAAAAAATATATACTGTGTATGTATACACGTGGATAAAACTGTTGGTACCCTTCCATTAAAGAAAGAAAGACCCACAATGGTAATTGAAACAACTTGAGACTGACACAAGTAACAATAAATAAAAATTTGCTGAAAATTGACTAAAGAAAATCAGACATCAGTTCAACAGAAGCATTTATAAAAACAAACTAATCAAACTGGCCTGGACAAAAATTGAGTTACCCACAGAAAAGATGAAAATAAGGGACATGTTAAACTAAAGTGTGTACTTTAATCTGCATCACAGGTGTCTTTAAACTTGTAATCAGTCACTTGTAATCAGTCATTAATGCTAAGATAAAATATTAAAAATGTTACTGTTAATGTCAGCTGTTAAAGCATGCAATAAATGTACTATGAATCTGTGAATTTGAGTTCATTGTGGGTGTAAGGACTTGTCCAAGGCTGGAGTGTTAGAATCCATATGCAGATCTGTATTTATAAACAGCAGGCAAGAATTGTAATCCGAAATAGCGAGGAGAAAGGTCAAAACTGGAAAGCAAATAACTGGAAACCAAAACCGAAACTCGAAGTCAGAATAATAACAGGCAAGGATCATACATGTAGAAAACTTGATAGCAGTTGAACTAAGGCTTGGTACATCTCTAGGGATCAATACTTTGCTTAGAACAAAGGCAGCATGCCGCTTAAATGTGCCGGAACCTGAATACTAATACTCAGTGATGGCTCCCTCTGGTGTTCTGGCTCTGGATGCACTGTTACAGAACACCCCTCTCTAGGAACACCTCCAGGTGTTCAACGACGAGGACGTCCCCGCGGGCGAGGAGCGGGTCTGTTGGGGAAGTCACGGTGAAACTCCTCCATGAGCGATGGGTCTAGAATGTCAGCAGCATTTACCCAGCAGCGTTCTTCTGAGCCATACCCCTCCCAGTCCACTAAATATTGGAGACAGTTACCTAGGCGCCGAGAGTTAAGGATGGCGTGGACCGGATAAGCGAGGGAACCGTCTTTGGAGGAGTGAAGTAAGGAGTTCTGAGAGTATTCAGCCCAGGGGAGAAACTCACTCCAGCGATGTTGCTCCTTACAATAAGTCCTCAGGAAGCTCCCCAGCTCTTGGTTAAGATGCTCTGCTTGGCCATTAGATTGTGGATGATATCCCGAACTTAGACTGACTTTAATTCCCAGTTGTTTACAGAACTCCTGCCATACCTGGGATGTGAATTGCATGCCCCAGTCTGAAAAGATATCCTCTGGAAGGCCGTAGTTACGGAAAACATTGTGAAATAATGCTTGGGCAGTCTCCATGGCAGTAGGTAACCCTTTCATGGGAATCAGTTTACAGGCTTTGGAGAACCAGTCAATCACCACCATAACAGTCGTATATCCATGAGATTCAGGGAGGTCAGTGAGAAAGTCAGTTGATAGGTGAGACCAGGGTCGGCATGGGATGGCTAGCGGCTATAACAGGCCTTCCGGTAGGTGGCGGCTTGTTCGGGATTGGGCACATGCAGGACAAGATTTGACATACCCCTGTACATCACTGCTGAGTGAAGGCCACCACAATCTTTGACGTAGCATCTGGGAGGTCCGATGGATGCCTGGATGTCCAGAACTCAGGCTCTCATGGGTCCACTGTATTACTCTTTGACGAAGAGAAGAGGGTACGTACAACTTGGAGGGTGGACATGTTGGAGGAGGAGCTTCAGAGGAGTGGGCTTGTTCAATCTCTTCCATAATGTACCATTGTACAGGGGCTACAAGAATAGAAGGTGGGAGAATGGGTTCTGGGCATGCTGGAAGTTCAAGGGTCTCATAGATTCTGGACAGAGTGTTAGCCTTCCCGTTTTTGGAACCAGGTCGATATGTGACAGAAAACTTGAATCTGGTGAAAAACAGGGCCCATCTGGCTTGGCGTGGATTGAGACATTTGGTTTCAAGCAGGTATGTGAGCTTGAACGTCGCTCTGCCTTGGTCAGCCCATGTTAATTTTCGTGGTTTACCCTTCAATAAGAAAGTCAGTGGGCCAGCTATGGAACTGTAGTTGCAGATGAACCGGCGGTAAAATTTTGCGAAACCCAGGAAGCATTGTAGTTCCTTCCTTGGTTCAGGCCAAAATGTGATGGCAGATACCTTGCACTGATCCATCTCCATCCCCTCCTGTGAGATTACGTATCCTAGGAAGGTCATAGAAGGACGATGGGATTCACATTTCTCAAGCTTAACGTAGAGATTGTGTTCAGCGAGGCGGTGGAGGACTGCACAAACATGTGTAATGTGCTCTTTGAGGTTGGTAGAGTAGATAAAGATATCATCAATGTAGGCAATGACATCTGTGGAGCATGTCTCTGAAGACTTCATTTATGAGAGATCGGAATACTGCCAGGGCATTGGTAAGTCCATAGAGCATGACCAAATACTCATAGTGTCCGTGAGTTGTATGGAATGCAGTTTTCCACTCGTCACTCTCCTTTATCCTGATCAAATTATAAGCATTGCATAGGTCTAGCTTAGTGAGTAATGAAGGTAATCATTAAAAAAAAAACACAGACAATGGAAAATTGCCTAATCATAGGCCAGTGGCACTATTTGAAAAGAAATTTTGCTCTCCTTTCTTTCTGGCTTGCCAATTTCTCAATAAGCTTCTGGTTAAAGTCAGTCATCTCAGTCACCAGTCTCTTTTCCATTGACAGCATGGCCAATGCATTCAGCCTCTCTTGGGTCATGCCATTTCTCAGAAAAGTCTTAATTCTCTTGTGAAAGGGCATTTTTCACAAAATTTAACCGAATATAGCCAATGAAGGGGAGAGATAGCCTTCAAGCATCTCTTCAACCCTAGGCATCGCCTCATACCCATCATGTTCATCAAGGTCCACAATGGCTAAATAGTCAGCAGTGGCTGAGGAGAACAGTCAGGCAGAATAAGGATTATTCCACAACCTTGAAACCTCAGTATGGGAAAAATGGAAGACACCTGCATGGAGGTGGAAGGTGGCATGAAAGTTAGGCAGAGGCTGTCAAGTTCAAAGTGGACAACACTAACCTTTCATCATGCCAATTTAAGCTACGCTTAGCAACAGCATGTGTGATCACCTACAGAAGCTTTTGAACACCACAGAATGTGGTGGCAATTTGAATGCAATTTGAAGAGTAGAGTTTACAGAAAGAAAAAGTCTCCCTTGAGAGCCATGCAAGCACTTCTATTAAACAAACAACACAGAAAAAGTGCGGGCATGGATGTACACTCTTACTGAACTTGCCATCTTTCCTAATCTTTTATTTATATTTTTATATATAAATATATATAAATATAAATAATAAATATATCTAGACAGACAGGACAAACAATTGATACAAACATATACAGAGAGCTTCTGGAAGGCAAAGAAGTTGGAGTAATTTGATGTAGATGACCTTTTATGGTTATGCTGGCGTGCTCCACTTCATCATGTGACCTATCCGAGCCAATAAATCTGTGTGATTTCACACAGAGCTTCAGACACAGCTTCCACATAGCTTTTCCATAGCATCAGCCATGATGCAGCATTGAGTTCAGTCAAAAGGGAACCCATGTTGACTTATCCTGTTTTATCTACTAATGATAGCATTTAACCTAGGTAGGCAGATTGTCAAACTGGAGTTAATCGTAAATTCATATAGTTGGTTTGAAACAAAATAAAGAAATGCCATAACAGTTTAGACAAAACACATACAACTGAGTACATTTTGGCTGGATATTCTGACTTTTGATTTAGATTTCTATATTTATTACTAATCTCTGACTACTACTTTTAATCTTAGCTGATTAAAACTACTAAGATATTCCAGCAATAAAATATGATTGATTTTGGAACAGAAAACAAATGAATAGTACTGTGACGTATAAATTTGTAAACCATCAATACCCAAAACCTTTTACATTTATAATTCTTTTTTGTACTTTCACTCTAGAGTTCCTCTTTAAATATAAGATTTTGTAATATTGGATTTAAAAAAAAAAACAAAAAAAAAAACAATGTGTATACTCTGGTAAAGAGCTTTTCCCAGAATATATACATATATATGTTAAATCACTAGTTTTATTTGTTTTTCTGAACACCTGCTTACAGCTGGTTAGCCCACTAGCACGCTAACCCATTAGCCCGGCTATTAGCATGCTAACCCACTAGCCCGGCTATCTCTGTCTGTTTAGATTTTACATTTTTCACCAATTATCTCTGTTATTCTACTTCATTTCAACATTATGTCGGATGTGGGTTTGCCTTTGAGTGCAGGTGAGGATTCCTTCGAGCTGCACTTGGTGGATGTGGAGCTGGAGGCTATGGAGAAGCAGATCCGCGACTTTCAGGTGAAGCTGGCCCAGCTGCGAGAGCGGAGAGCTGTGCTGGAATCATCCCGGGGTGACGCTCACATGTCCCAGGTAAATCCGCGGCGTGATACAATCACTCCCACAACCTCAACACCGCGTGTTTCTGTGCCCAGGCCCAGCGCAGCTAGGAGGCAGCCCGTCCAGGTTTCGTTCACTCCGGCACAGGGGTATCACGGAGCCTGGATGCAGCAGCAGCGGAAGACATGCGCCTTGCCCCGGCCGAGGACCTCTCCACCTCCACCGCCACCCGTCTTTGAGATTTTGACCCACAACCGCTTCGCTCCCCTTCGCGAGGCAGCGCGCGACGCGGTGATCATCGGAGACTCCATCGTCCGGCACGTCCGTCCTACCACGGCTAAAGGTAAGGTGCGCACTCGTTGTTTTCCTGGTGCTCGTGTTGTTAATGTCAATGCACAGGTACCCGCGATCCTCACCAAGAACATCGGAGCTGTGGTCCTCCATGCTGGCACGAACGACATCAGGCTGAGGCAGATGGAGATCCTGAAGAAGGACTTCAGGAACCTGGTGGAGAAGGTTCACACCACATCGCCCCCGATGAGGATCATCATGTCAGGACCACTTCCCACGTTCCAGCGAGGAATCGAAAGCTTCAGTAGGCTATTTGCATTTAATAAATGGTTACAGTCTTGGTGTCAAGAGCAGAAAATACCATTTGTTGATAATTGGAATGATTTCTGGGAGCGTCCTAGGCTCTACCGTTATGGTGGCCTGCACCCAAGTAGAGCTGGAGTAGCAGTCCTCTCGGACAACATATCCAGGACACTGCGCACCATCTGACTGGTAAGTCATACCTCAGATTACATCTATAATAGCTACTGTTCAACTCGCCAGACTAATACAAGTTCACACATAGCTCATCATATAGAAACTTTGTCTGTTCCCCAATTAGTGAGATTAAAGGATAAATTCGTTAATAACTCTCGAAATAATCTTATCACAATTAAACCTGAAAAAGGCCAAATAGGTATAGAAAAACAATTTCTTAAGTTTGGGCTCCTCAACATTAGATCCCTTGCACTTAAAGCACTTATTATTAATGAAATGATCTCAGATTATAGTTTTGACGCACTCTGTCTTACTGAAACCTGGCTTAGACCAAATGAATACATTGGCCAAAATGAGTCTACTCCGTCAGGATATTCATATAAGCATGGGCCCCATCAGATAGGTCGTGGTGGTGGTGTTGCAACCATCTATAATAATTCTCTTACCGTTACTCAGAAAACAGGACCAAGGTTTAACTCATTTGAAGTGCTTGTCCTTAATGTTGCACTCTCAGACAGGCATAAACAATCCCTACTATATCTTGCTCTGGCCACCGTGTATAGACCCCCGGGGCCCTACTGTGTTTTTCTTAATGATTTTTCACATTTGCTCTCAGATCTTTTGATCAGTTTTGACAAAGTGTTAATTGTAGGAGACTTTAACATTCATGTAGACGATGCTAACGATGCGTTAGGACTCACATTTATAGATTTACTAAATTCCTTTGGGGTTAAACAAAACATTAATAGACCAACTCATCGTTTTAATCATACACTAGACTTAGTTATATCACATGGGACTGATGTTTCTGATATAACCGTTCTACCTCAAAGCAATGATATCACAGATCATCACCTCTTAGTGTACACTCTACCTGTAGAACATATTAGACACATCTCTCCACATTATAAACTTGGTCGAACTATAACCACTATAGACAGATTTACAAACAATCTGCCAGATCTGTCTCAACTTCTTACTAGACCCCTAAATGCAGATGTACTAGATGAAGTAACCAACAGCATAGGCAATATTTTTACCAGCGCACTAGGCACTGTTGCCCCCATCCGACTAAAAAAGGTCAGAGATAAAACACCTGCACCATGGTACAATAGTAATACACACGCCCTCAAGCGAAAGTGGAGAAAAACCAAATTAGAGGTTTTTAGAATTGCGTATAAAGACAGTCTGTCCAACTATAGACAGGCTCTAAAAGCTGCTAGGGCTAAGCATCTGATAGAAATAAACCAGAACAATCCCAGATTCTTATTTAAACTAACAAAGCATCAGATTTCTGGAGAGAGTATTTCAGCACAGTTTAGTAGTGAGGACTTAATGAATTTCTTCACTAATAAAGTTGATAGTATCAGGAACAAAATATTGGATGTTCAACCATTGGTGGAATCTGGTGATCCAGACCAGCCTAAAGCTCCACACTTAAAGCTACAATGCTATAACAGCCTAGGGCAGGAAGAGCTAGTTAAACTTATCACCACGGCTAAATCAACAATGTGTTTGCTAGATCCAATTCCAACTATATTGCTGAAAGAAGTGATATATGCAGCTGGAGACCCTCTTCTTAATATTATTAACTCTTCGTTATATCTAGGTCATGTCCCAAAATCTCTTAAGTTAGCAGTTATTAAGCTTCTTCTTAAGAAACCGAAACTAGATCCTGATGAAATATCAAATTACAGACCGATTTCAAACCTTCCGTTTATATCGAAAATATTAGAAAAGGTGGTGTCAGCCCAATTATGCTCCTTACTACAGGAAAACAATATCCTTGAAGAATTTCAGTCAGGTGTTATGCCCCATCATAGTACAGAAACTGCACTAGTTAAAATCACAAATGACTTGCTTTTAGCTTCGGACCAAGGCTGCATCTCGATTTTAGTCCTGCTTGATCTTAGCGCTGCATTCGACACTATAGATCATAATATTCTCATAGATCACTTACAAAATCACATAGGTATGCAGGGACAGGCATTAAAATGGTTTAGATCCTATCTGTCTGATCGATACCACTTTGTAGATTTAAATGGAGAACTGTCCAGTGTAGTGCCAGTGAAATACGGGGTGCCACAAGGGTCAGTTTTAGGACCTCTGCTTTTTCAGTATACATGCTTCCATTGGGTAACATCATTAGAATGCATGGGATTAGTTTCCATTGTTATGCCAATGATACCCAGTTATATATTTCATCAAAACCAGATGAAATATCTAATTTGTCTAGACTATCTGAGTGTCTTAAAGATATTGGAAATTGGATGATCGATAATTTTCTATTACTAAATTCTGATAAGACAGAGATATTACTTATTGGTCCAAAAACCAGTACACAGAAGCTCTCGCATTCCAGCTTGCATCTAGAAGGATGTACTGTTACTACTAGCTCCACAGTGAAAGACCTGGGCGTAATATTAGACAGCAACTTATCCTTTGAAAATCATATAGCCAATATCACAAAAACAGCCTTCTTCCATCTTAGAAATATTTTATCTGTATCTGATGCAGAAAAACTAGTTCATGCATTCATGACCTCTAGACTGGACTATTGTAATGCATTACTAGGTGGTTGTCCTGCATCTTCAATAAACAAGCTACAGTTAGTCCAGAAAGCAGCCACCAGAGTTCTTACCAGATCAAGAAAATTTGATCATATAACCCCAATATTATCATCCTTGCACTGGCTACCTGTTAAGTTTAGAATTGACTATAAATTAGCTCTTCTACGTACAAGGCTCTAATTGGTTTAGCTCCCACCTATCTCTTCAGTCTTCTAACACTTCTGCCAAACTTCTAACACAATCCACCATGCTCTTTAAGATCACAAAATTCCAGACTTCTGGTAGTTCCCAGAATATCAAAGTCCACAAAAGGGGGTAGAACGTTTCTGTATTTAGCTCCAAAACTTTGAAATAGTCTTCCTGACAGTGTTCGGGGCTCAGACACAGTCTCCCAGTTTAAATGTAGACTAAAGACTTATCTCTTTAGCCAGGCATACATGTAACACATCCCATAACCTTGCACTCCAGTACATCTGATTAAATGCACATTATCATCTAGTACTGCTAATATTATGAACAGCAGCTACGCTAATGCTGTTCCTTTGTTTCCCTTCTTCTACCCATCCCGAGGCATACAGAGACTGTGCCGGCTCCAGTGGCATCCGGAGATGGACCAGCTCCAGCCGGGTTCTGCTTTGTGAGGATTGGGGTATTCAAGCAGCGCTGTGGACAACAACCTCCTTATTGATTTACATAACATTATACACATGCTGTATCTGCATCACATAATTGTCACCCAAATGAGGATGGGTTCCTTTTTGAGTCTGGTTCCTCTAAAGGTTTCTTCCTCTTACCATCTAAGGGAGTTTTTCCTTGCCACAGTCGTCTCAGTCACCTCAGGCTTGCTCACTTGGGATAACATCTAAGACTGTTTGTCTGTTTATATGTTTGTTGTTTTCTTATTTTGTTTCTCATGTAAAGCTGCTTTGAGACAATGCACTTTGTTAAAAGCGCTATACAAACTAAATTGAATTGAATTGAATTGAATATAGTATTTTGAGCCTGACTGGAATTAGTATTGGAATGTGGATTGTCTTTTTTTTGTGTACACCCTGAGTGGTTTCTTAGCTTTGTCAGTTTATTCACTACTGGACTGAAACATACACACATACACGTTGGTAAAGTTACTTATGTTCAGAGTTGCTTTATGGAGATTCTGTGGAGCAGTTTCCCATTGACAGCATTCAGATTATGCAAATCACCATGTACTTCATCCCTATGTTGTCAGATTTATTGATTAGAGCTGTCCAGTGGGTTTTTCACCTTGTGTCCTTTGGCCACATCCCACGTTGATGACCACTTCATTGTGAACAGTGCCCTGCGGAACCGGATGATCAATACCACTCAACTCCAGGCACATTTAAGGGAGATGAGAGACACCCAAGTGTCATGTCAGACCATTTGAAATCTGCAAGGGTACCTGACCACACCACCAGGCACAGGCATCATCGTCTTGCATGGGACAGGGAGCATTTACGCTGGAAAAACCTGTGGGTTCAGCTGAGTCGCCATGTAGAGGCTTGTAACCCTGCACCCCAGAACCTCAATGACCTGAGGGCCGCCCTTCAAGAAGAGTGGAATGCCATAACTCAGCAGACAATAAGTCAACTCATGAACAGCATGAGACATTGTTGTCAAGCTGTAATTGATGATCAAGGGCACATGACAAATTATTGAGACATTTACGTTTATTGTTGTGGTATACCCACCACTGTTGTTGGCTTTTGTTTCAATAAACTGTTTGAGATGAGGAAATGAACATTCCATGCTTCTAGTTAAATGCCCTACTTTCATGATATATCACTATAGCGTGAACTTTTTACATTTTCTATAAATTTCACCCAAAAGCCAAATATCCTTAACTTTTTGTGAGTAGTGTATATATATGTATATATATACACTGAACAAAATTGTAAATGCAACACTTGTTTTTGCGCCCATTTTTCATGAGCTGAACTCAAAGATCTAAGACTTTTTCTATGTACACAAAAGGCATATTTCTCTCAAATATTGTTCACAAATCTGCCTACATCTGTGTTAGTGAGCATTTCTCATTTGCCGAGATAATTCATCCACCTCACAGGTGTGGCATATCAAGATGCTGATTAAACAGCACGATTATTGCACAGGTGTGCCTTAGGCTGGGCACAATAAAAGGCCACTCTAAAATGTGCAGTTTTAATGTATTGGGGGGGGTCCGAAAACTAGTCAGTATCTGGTGTGACCACGATTTGCCTTACGCAGTGCAACACATCTCCTTCGCATAGAGTTGATCAGGTTGTTGACTGTGGCCTGTGGATGTTGGTCCACTCCTCTTCAATGGCTGTGTGAAGTTACTGGATATTGGCAGGAACTGGAACACGCTGTCGTATACGCCGATCCAGAGCATCCCAAACATACTCAATGGGTGACATGTCCGGTGAGTATGCTGGCCATGCAAGAACTGAGATGTTTACAGCTTCCAGGAATTGTGTACAGACCGCTCACCCACACAACGCCATACACGCTGTCTGCCATCTGCCCTGTACAGTGAAAACTGGGATTCATTCGTGAAGAGAACACCTCTCCAAAGTGCCAGACGCCATTGAATGTGAGCATTTGCCCTCTCAAGTCGGTTACGACGACGAACTGCAGTCAGGTCGAGACCCCGATGAGGACGACAAGCATGCAGATGAGCTTCTCTGAGATGGTTTCTGACAGTTTTTGCAGAAATTCTTTGGTTATGCAAACCAAACCAACTGTCCGGGTGGCTGGTCTCAGACGATCTTGGAGGTGAAGATGCTGGATGTGGCGGTCCTGGGCTGGTGTGGTTACACATGGTCTGCGGTTGTGAGGCCAGTTGGATGTACTGCCAAATTCTCTGAAATACCTTTGGAGACAGCTTATGGTAGAGAAATGAACATTCAATTCACGGGCAACAGCTCTGGTGGACATTCCTGCAGTCATCATGCCAATTGAACGCTCCCTCAAAACTTGCGACATCTGTGGCATTGTGCTGTGTGATAAAACTGCACATTTTAGAGTGGCCTTTTATTGTGGCCAGCCTAAGGCACACCTGTGCAATAATCATGCTGTCTAATCAGCATCTTGATATGCCACACCTGTGAGGTGGATGAATTATCTTGGCAAAGGAGAAGTGCTCACTAACACAGATTTAGACAGATTTGTGAATAATATTTGAGAGAAATAGGCCTTTTGTGTACATAGAAAAAAAGTCTTAGATCTTTGAGTTCAGCTCATGAAAAATGGGGGCAAAACAAAAGTGTTGCATTTATAATTTTGTTCAGTGTATATATTTATATATATTTGCAGGTGTGAAAAAAATGCTAATGCTAAAGATGTTCCAACCATGAAGATGCTTTTGTGTGTTTGATTTGATCAATCAAATGCTTACTCTCTTTACCACATTACTAAACCTTCTGCCTCCACTAACTCACTTTCACCCAGTGCTTTTTTGACTGATGAAGCAAGAAAGACACTGTAGTGTGTGGTTGTCTTAGTGCTTATATAAAGTAAAAAATGTATGCTTGGCTGTGTGAGAATGAGTGATTTTGTCTCTATGTGACTCCCTGTGTATGTGAGCTTGCTTCTGTGTGTGTGTGTGTGTGTGTGTGTTTGATGGAGTGGGTTGTGACTTGTTGAGCTGAGTTCAGGTGTGACTGTCATGGCCGTCTCATCAGTCTCACTCACCTCAGGGATTCGTCTCCGAGCCCTGCATGCTGTCTACTTGTTTTGTTTATCTGCCCTCAGGCAACAACCCGCCCGCCTCCCCACACACATGCACGCACACACACACACAAAATCCAGCAAGCTACTGGCTGGAAGTTTAGTGAAAGCATGAACAGTTGTTTAAACAAGCTGAGGACAGCCCAAATACATTTGCTTGCTAGCACACTTTGGAGACTTTAGGCTAAGTTTATTAGCAACTTTTGTATCCTTGATGTGTTTTTGTCCAGATCATGACCATTGAAATCAATCTTTCTGCCTTGCATATCTTCCAAAGACAGTGCAAACAATAGAACAGTGAAGAGAATGAAAGTGAAACAGTGAAAGAGTGAGTGCAGGCTAGATGCTGTTTCAGTATGAAAGATTCATAGGTTTGTCTCTCTGTGTGTGTGTGTGTTAGAATTTTTAGGATCAGCGGATGAGCCTGCTGTGCTCTCTCAGCAGGATGTCAAGAGTCAGCAGAAGAAAAAGTAAGGAAAAAAGCAAAACAAATGATATATACACTATATTGCCAAAAGTATTCGCTCACCTGCCTTGACTCGCATATGAACTATATATATATATATATATATATATATATATATATATATACATACATATACATATATATACACTATATTGCAAAAGTATTCACTCACCTGCCTTGATTCGCATATGAACTTAAGTGACATCCCATTCCTAATCCATAGGGTTCAATATGACGTCGGTCCACCCTTTGCAGCTATAACAGCTTCAACTCTTCTGGGAAGGCTGTCCACAAGGTTTAGGGGTGTGTTTATGGGAATTTTTGACCATTCTTCCAGAAGCGCATTTGTGAGGTCACACACTGATGTTGGACGAGAAGGCCTAGCTCTCAGTCTCCGCTCTAATTCATCCCAAAGGTGTTCTATCGGGTTGAGGTCAGGACTCTGTGCAGGCCAGTCAAGTTCATCCACACCAGACTCTGTCATCCATGTCTTTATGGACCTTGCTTTGTGCACTGGTGCACAGTCATGTTGGAAGAGGAAGGGGCCAGCTCCAAACTGTTCCCACAAAGTTGGGAGCATGGAATTGTCCAAAATGTCTTGGTATGCTGAAGCATTCAGAGTTCCTTTCACTGGAACTAAGGGGCCAAGCCCAGCTCCTGAAAAACAACCCCACACCATAATCCCCCCTCCACCAAACTTTACACTTGGCACAATGCAGTCAGACAAGTACCGTTCTCCTGGCAACCGCCAAACCCAGACTCGTCCATCAGATTGCCAGATGGAGAAGCGCGATTCGTCACTCCAGAGAACGCGTCTCCACTGCTCTAGAGTCCAGTGGCGGCGTGCTTTACACCACTGCATCCGACGGAATCCGTGGAATATTTAGGAGCGAGGAAATTTCACAACTGGATTTGTTGCACAGGTGGCATCCTGTCACAGTTCCACGCTGGAATTCACTGAGCTCCTGAGAGCGACCCATTCTTTCACAAATGTTTGTAAAAACAGTCTGCATGCCTAGGTGCTTGATTTTATACACCTGTGGCCATGGAAGTGATTGGAACACCTGATTCTGATTATTTGGATGGGTGAGCGAATACTTTTGGCAATATAGTGTGTATATATATATATATATACACTACTCACAAAAAGTTAAGGATATTTGGATTTTGGGTGATATTTATGGAAAATGTAAAAAGGTCACGCTACAGTGCTATATCATGAAAGTAGGGCATTTAAGTAGAAGCATGCAATGGTGATTTCCTCATCTCAAACAATTTATTAAAACAAAAGCCAACAACAGTAGTGGGTATACCACAACAAAAAATGTCAATGTCTCAATAATTTGTCATGTGCCCTTGACCATCAATTAGAGCTTGACAACGATGCCTCATGCTGTTCACGAGTCGACTTATTGTCTGCTGAGGCATTGAGGTTCTGGGGTGCAGGGTTACGAGCCTCTGCACGGTGACTCAGCTGATCCCATAGGTTTTCTATGGGATTCAGGTCTGGAGAAAGTGCAGACCACTCAATTTGAGGTACCCCAGCCTCCAGCAGCTGTTCCCTAATGATGCGACCTAGATGAGCTGGTGCCTGGTGTTGTGGTCAGGTACCCTTGCAGGTCATCTAGGACGCAGACCATGCTGATGTAAACGGTTTTGAATGGTCTGACGTGACACTTGTGTGCCTCTCACCTCCCTTAAATGTGCCTAGAGTTGAGTGGCGTTCATCATCCGGTTCCGCAAGGCACTGTTCACAATGAAGCGGTCATCAACGTGGGATGTGGCCAAAGGACATCCACTTCCATGCCTTTCTGTGACTCTTCCAGTCTCTATGTATCTCTGTTGCAACCTGCTGATGACACTCTGTGACACTCTAAGCTCAGTGGCCACTTCCCTCTGAGAACATCCTGTTTGAAGCCTCACAATGGCGAAGTACTGTTGATCAATTGTTAGGTGTTGTCTTGGTCTCATGATGTCACAATGTGAACAGCATGATGAAGAGGACTTCAAATACCTGTCTTTTCAACCAAGGGCAAATCCAAAAGGATTTATCTCTGTTACTTTTCAAGAATCCTCAGCAAAGGCTAAATCTTTGCAGAACCTGCACCACATACACACCATATCATGGAAGTGTATAAGTTCATCTTGCTGAAACAGTGGGGTAGCAAAAGGTCATACAAAAAAGGTGAGCCCTGTGTAGGTAAGTCAGGATAAAGGGACAATCACAACACATATTTTATGTGGGAATGTTTTATGACTAGAGGAGCACAGCATTAAATATTACATTTTGGGGAAACTTTAAAAGGGCCACTAAATAAATAAAATCTTTAAACTCTTTAAAAGAAAAGAAATAGTTTGTCCTCTTACTTATGTTTTACAGTAAATTTTACACAGATAATCACATTTTAAACTCACAAACTTACGCACAAAATGATTCCAGAACTTAACTCCCTAACAGACAATGGTAGCAGCCTCCTAAAAGAAGAAAATATAAATGAAAAGCTGCTCACACATCCAACAGAATACATTTACAATCAGTCACCACAACATTTTCTCTACAGATGTACACAAACAAAACACTTATATCATTAGAAAAGAAATTTCTATTTTTTCTATTTTCTAAGTTTTTATTTTTATTAACAAAGAATACATACTGTTCTATCAGTGCTAAAAAGGCAAAATAAAATAAACTAACTCCTCTCTCATTTAACTTATTCAAAATAAACTTACTCTGATGTGCACTGGATATTTATATGTATAAATATCCACTTGGGAATTTAGTGTGTGGTGAGTTAACAGTTTTACATTAATCAAACACTTACGCTAAACCGAAAAATCAGTGAGACGGAACTCTTGATTGCACTCAACAACAAAAAACTGGAAAAATATAAAATCTGTTAGGGTTAGAAGAAGAAGAAGAATCTCACAATGCTCTTCAGTCACATTCACTAAGTACAGATGAATATATAACAGACAGCAATCGTTTACTTCAATATTTAATGATTATCTACCAAGTACGCTCTCTGAGCCCTCTCTTTTTCCGCTTCTCCACTGCGCATCCTCTGAGCGTTCAGAAGCATGTTGTTTTCATAAAGGGGGGGGCACATTATGGGCATTTCTGCTTATACGCTTTTTATAGCAGGATTCTTATCACACACACACACTAAACTCCCGGTTTAAAAAAATAAAAAATAAATATTAAAAAAGATTATTCAAACTAGGCTTATCACGCCTTTTGCATGCTTCATTGTTATAGTGGTGATACTTGGTGGCAAGTAATTGCGGGGACCAATACAATAATAATTTAAAAAATCTTTTCGCAAATACTACAAATCTAGAAATTTTAGCTAGCTATTTACAGTATTTGATATAACAGCTACATTAGTATATTAGTTATAAAATAGTATAATTACTAGATATTAGTTATTATATTATACTATTATCAATTTAGCTTTGTTGACAATATAACCTAAAGTTTACAATGTAATGTAATACTGGTGTTGCACCAGGAGGCTGTAGTAATTCGGAATGACTGTCATTGATGAGAACTTGAAGAGCTTGTTGCAAGGAGATTCTATCAAAAGTGTTTGTAATTACATATGCCAGATTTAGTTCTCTTTTCAGTTATGTCAGAGACAACAAAAAAAAAAAAGTACTATCACAAAAATTATTATTAACACAATCTGACCTTCAGAGAAGTTCTTCAGAAGCTTTACATATACAGAAGCTTCAGAAGCTTAAGACTTGTTTGTCACATAAAGCAACCTAGACTGTGGAAAACAGAGACTAGTATGACTAGCAATCAAGTTTCCCCTCCTGTAGATCAGGTTCAGAAGACAAAGGCCAGATGGACTTTAAAAATACAATAGTCAATAACTGAAAATACAACTTAGAATTTACAGTAAAAATTGATAATAATAATAATAATAATAATAATAATAATGATAAAAATAATAATAATAAATTATGAACAATTTAGCAATTTAGTTTGATCTACACAGGCACCTTAAGTACCAGGTAAGAGAGAGTGTTTAGCAGTAGCAGTTATTATTAGAAGTAATTTGGATGATAGTATGACTTGACTTCGCTTGAGAGTTTATTTTAAATCTGCTGTTAAGAAAATCTGCAGGCTCAGATTATCATTTAAACATGTTGTCAAATTCCCCAGCAGAAGAACTGCTGTGTTTGGAAATCTGTAGGAATCATCACATACAAAAATAAAAGGGAACGTTGTGCACTACAACTGCACTGCTGTTCCAGATGTGACAAAATCCCTAAAACTTAACTCTTTTCTGAGTGTTTATCCTTCATGAGTCAAACACACCATCTGTTTATCAAATTACTTACTGCTGTGAGGGTGTGAGGGAGAGAATACGCAAATCAATACATCTTTTTTTTTACTTTGTTAGTCATTTTAACAAAACATTAATGCGAGACATGACTAATGAGCTTTATGACTTCACAATAGCAATGGTGAATGAAAGCCACATTCACACTGGAGCAGCGAGTCAATGATTCTCTTGCTAAACAGTCTAAAACTTGACCTTTTTTAATAACGTGATATTTTATAGTTTTTCATTACCTTTAGATAAAGATCAAATCACATTTGAGCTCTCTATGGTCTCTGTTGTTGCTATGTGAGGAAAGACAAGGGTGACTTGCTTGGGTGATAATTACAATAATTATATTGATTTGTAAGGAATGAGAGTTTGGAAGCATGGATATTAACTATGTATGTATATACAGTATACGTATATACACCACCAAACCAGTCATGCTGAATGATGTTACCAAATGTCTGGCAAATGAAGTAAATGTAATTATATATATATATACACTTCCTCATCATCTGCCTTTGACACAGCTGTTCTTACATTTACTTCATCTGGCAGACACCCTTATCCAGAGCACCTTTATATTTTATATAACTCCACAATTCAGGGCCTTGATCAGGGGTCCAGCAGTGGCAGCTTGGTAGACCTGGGATTCAAACTCACAGCCTTCAAATTATTCCAACACCTTAACCACTATGCTACCACTTCCCCATTGTCTTCTAATCATTAACTACACGTTTCTAAGGCTATTGTTTCAGCTTTATATTGTTGCACAATATTTCCCCTTTGTTGTGGTTGTCGTATGTGTGTGTGCGTGTGTGTGTGTGTGTGTGTGTGTGTGAGTGAGAGAGAGAGAGAGAGAGAGTGAGTGAGTGAGTGAGAGAGATTTTTCCTTATCTATATGTTTTGTGTGTGTGTGTATGTGTGTGTATGTTTTCTCAGAGGCTGCCAGGCCACAGATAATCTTTCTGCTGAAAGCAGATTTGTGACTCTGCTGGGTGAAAACATGGCTGCCGTTCCCCTCACACTCGGCCTAGAGCAGCTTACACAGCTGATCCACACTCCAAACACTGCACTGTGAATACCTAAAGCATTTCTCTTCCCTCCCTCATCCCAATTCATTCCTCAGCCAATCTTTTCTTCTGTCCTCATTTCCTCTTTTGTTTCCTTATTCCCTAGAGAGATCAGCCTTTATAATATTCATGTGCAAATGTATTATTGTTGCACATTATTTCACATTTAGTTAAATGTGGGCAAAAAGATGACTCACATAAAGAGCCAACACATCAAACCATAATTCATTAACAAACACCAAAATGCCAACTTTGTACAAATCATCAGCATTCTTTATAAAAAAAAAAAAACTAACATTTCACACACACACATACACACACACAAATTGTGTGAACCTACCACTGACCTACAACAATTGTTAATGCAGACAATTAAAATTATGCCTATACCTAAACCTTACTCTAACCTTTACCTCCCCCTTTTAGTTAAAGGTCCAGTGTTGGAAAAGTCTTGTGAAACTATGATGTGTTTATGTTGAACATGTTCTACCAAACATCACCACTAAAATTAAAGTATCAACAGTATCCATGATCCATAAACAGTGTGAATAAGGATGCATATTTAAGAAACTAGCAGACATGTAGGCCTCACCAACACAAAGTTTTGGATATTTAGTAACATGAAGGCCAAGGTGTCCCTAAAGTGTCATTGTACCCATTTGCATTGATCGAGGTCCCCTTCAGAAACAATCAGTATAGACCTTTCAGGCTATTAGAATGGACTACATCAATTTGTGTTATTTTTAATGGACTACACAACACAATACCCAAACTCAGTTCTTCTCCATATTACTTAAGTATAGTGAAACCACAATTAATTAACACAGTAAAATATTGTTGTTTTTTTAGCAGAACACACAAGACACTTCTCTTTAAAGACAATCAAGGCTACTCCACAAAACATAAACCACACATACAAACAGTATTATTAAATAAAGAATGGCTTTTTTTTGGTATAGAGTAAATGAAATCCCAAGTTGATAGCAATGTATGCAAATTAAATTGGTTTATGAAACTTTATCTCAGTTAATCTGGAGGTATTATGTTGTGTTGCCTCTTTGGATGGGGATTCCCTGATTGCAGAGTTGCTGAATGGGGTTTCCCAGGTTGTATTGATTCACTGGAGGTCTTGGGTCATGGAGACGATCAGCTGCAGGCCAAATGGCTCCCTGGCCTGAGTGAGGCAGTGAGGGTATGTGGCAGCAGGGGTGTGGTTGAACCTTACATGTGGTAGGTTAGGTAATACGCAACTAAAAGAAAGAGTATTATTGCTGGAGGAGCTTGTGAAAGACGCTCATGCACATTCATTACTAATTAGTGATCTAATTCTGAGTTGTTCTTTTTAAGTAGTTAAGTATTATGTGGAACAGTATTAGTAATTGAAATAATTTACTTGAGTATTACTAAAATGAAACATACTTAATCTATATTCTCTGCATTGTTATCCACTCCATGTTGCTATATGATCTTAGTGTCTTTAGTTGATCTACATCCACAGGTTTATAAGTGTTGCAGTCAAATGTTATACTATGTTAACTTAGGAAGATCAGTGCATCTGGTGTTTACAACTCCACCAAAACCCATATTCACTGGTGTGTTTTCACTGTATTGCCATGTCAAGTTACCATGTCAGTGTACATGGATGGTCAAATTAAAACTCCTTTTTTTCTCATAAATGTGTCATGTCTTAAACTGCAACTGGATGTTGTCACAGATTAAACCTCACCCAGTTTGATGGCAAAACACTATATAGTGTGCTCAATTTAGTGAATTACATGTGCTTTGGGATACATTCACAGCAGAATGATGGTGTATTACATTTGTAAAGGTGTTAATGTAAGCTGTGTAATAATAATGATGTGTAGCAGGATATTTGCACAGTTTACTGATGGTGCTGATACATTTATGGGGTTGTTTAAATGTGACTATCAGAAAGGAACCAACAATGAGTAAACCAAATCTTCTGTGCTCTATATTATTCTACTGCATTTATGAATGATACATGTGAACTGCATGAATTTTCCAACACGTATAAACAATATATCGACTGGCAATCCAAAGTGCATTCCTGTCTAGTGCCCAATTTTTCCATGGATAGGCTCCAGATCCATTATAACATCAGTCAGTTAGACGTTGTGGATTCAGATCAGGAAAATGACAAGGGGACACATGTTGGGTAACAATAAGCAGAGTGCATATCAGGCAGGATGTTAGCAGGATGTTATATGTTTAATTAATTTTCCTGTACATTTAATTTTTCTTTCTTGTGTGTTCTAGGAACCTTGAGCCATTCCTCCCGTTTGGTGATGGTGCGTGAATGAATCCACCCTTGTGGTGTGCAAGCTGTGAGTTTGTGAGATACTGATTTCTTATAGGAAATCTTGGAGCTGGTTTACCTATTCCAGGTCAACCTCTGCCCTTAGTAATTTATTTATTTGTGTATGTTTAGTATGTAAGAATGTATAAAGGTAATGTTGGAGTAGGCAGTTTTTTTAATTGGTCTTTGTGATTGATTTCATCCAAATTTACCATTTTAAATAATTGATAAATAAATAAATAAGTGCTTACTGTCTTACATTATGGGGTATTTCAACTGTCCAAATAAAGATTTGTATTTTTGTTTATTTGTATCCACCTCTTTGATTTCTTTTTGGAGCACTGAATCTGTGTGCCATTTTGATGGCTGGGTAATAGTTCCCTGATAACAGGGTAGTTTACTCGATTTTATTCATCTAGCTATATTTTTTATTACTGATTAGACCAACTTGCCACAGATGGATGTAACAATGACACAGGGACCTAGATCAGGTAAAGAAGTTACTTTTCTGTTTCACACTAAGCTACCAATGGGTAAAACAGAATGGAGGTCATAGATATAAGTTGAGGGATGATGTCCCTCTCTGAGTTTTTTTTTTTTTTGGATGATAGTGAAAAAGAAAAAATTAACAGGGGGTACAGTTGGAAAAGCTCCATTGTTTCAAATCCTTATCCACACTAGCTTGCAAATCCAATGCTCTTTGGATTTGTGTTTAGGCAGAACTAATTGAGCCCCTGGAATACTATTCTGTCTCAACCCACATGCACACACATGGGCCAAGCCTTTGTAATCCTGCTTTGCCAGCTGCACAGCACTGGGAACTCTCTCCATTCAATGTTAATTCAGTTTCAAATTTCAAGGTGCTTACACTGGCAAAGGTGTGACTGAGGGGTGCCAAAGCAATTAATAAACAAACAAACAAACAAAAACAGACAAAAACAAAAAAACCCAACAGTTAACAGTGCATAATTTTATACAACAATGGCTAGAATGCAAGTCAATATTCCTTTTCTCTGAAATATTTAATTAATAATCAGAATGCACTTCTGTGAAGATATTGATTCTTTTTTTCAGCATTGTTATTTTTTTTATTGAATCAATGATTGTGGTGATGTATGCTTTGCTTCTGTCAGCTCTAGGAAAGAATGGAGTTTACACTACAATCAAGTTATAGAAAATAAAAATGTCAAAAATATACTGAGTGAATATTTAATGTCACTGCTTGTTAACTGCTAGTGTAATATTTCACAGACATGTATTTGTATGTCTACACTGAGACAATCACCATTGTTAAAAGCGCTATAAAAATAAATTGAATTGAAAATTGAATTTTACTGAATTATCTTGCACTATTTGCCCCTGATTGAACACGTTGCACTTTATGTAGGTACTATCTGTCCTTAGCTGTATGTTGTTGTTTTCATTCAGTAGCTAAATGTTATGTTGTTTTATGTAGCATCAGGGACCTGGAGAAATGTTCTCATTTCACTATGTACTGTGTCAGCTATATGTGGTTGAAATGGCAATAAAAGCCTCTTGACTTGACTTGACAATGAATAAATCATGTATAAATTACACAATAGGACTGCAACACTCAACACTGGAACTAAGGGGCCAAGCCCAACCCATGAAAAACAACACCTTTAGATCCCGTGAGGTGCCCTGTGGTATATGGCACCAATATGTTAGTAGTAGATCTTTTTAGACCTGTAAGTTGCAAGGTGGGGACTCCATGGATTGGACTGGTTTGTCCATTACATACCACACTTGCTGGATTGGATTGAGATCTGGGGAACTTGGAGGCCAAGTCAACACCACAAACTTGTTGTGCTCATAAATTCATTCCTGAACCATTTTTGCTTTGTGGCACGGCACATTATCCTGCTGAAAGAGGCCATAGCCATCAGGGAATATCATTTCCATGAAAGGGTGTACATGGTCTGCAGCAATGCTTAGGTAGGTGGTACATGTCAAAGTAACATCCACATGGATGGCAGGACCCAAGGTTTCCAAGCAGGACATTGCCCAAAGCATGACACCACGCCGGCTTGCCTTCTTCCCATAGTGCATCCTGGTGCCATGTGCTCCCCTGGTCAGCAACTCACATGCACCCTGCCATCCATATGATGTAAAAGAAACTGTGATTCATCAGACCAGGACACCTTCTTCCATTGCTCCATGGTCCAGATCTGATGCACACATACACATTGTTGGCACTATCAGCGGTACACGGGGACAGCATGGGGACCTTGACTGGTCTGCAGCTATGCAGCCTCATACGCAACAAAATGCTATGCACTGTGTATTCTGACACTTTTCTATTAGCCCCAGCGTTATCTTTATCAGCAATTTGTGCAACAGTAGCTCATCTGTTGGATTGGACCGCACGGGCCAGTCTTCACTCCCCACTTGCATTAATAAGCCTTGGCTGCCCATAACCCTGTCACTGGTTCACCATTGTTCCTTCCTTGGACAACTTTTAATAGATACTGACCACTGCAGATCATGAACACCCCACAAGAGCTGCAGTTTTGGAGATGTTCTGATCCAGTCCTCAGGCCATCACAATCTGGCCCTTGTCAAACTCGCTCAAATCCTTATGCTTGCCAATCTTTCGGCTTCTAACACATCAACATTGAGGACAAAATTCACTAGCTGCCTAATATATCCCACCCACTAACAGGTGCCATGATTAGGAGATAATCAATGTTATTTACTTCACCTGTCACTGGTCATAGTGTTATGCCTGATCAGTATACTATGACAATGTGGTAGCTAGATGCATTGTTTTAATTTTCTACTTTGATGTTGTACTTGAGACCTTATTATTATTACTACTACTACTGTTATTATTATTATTATTATTATTATTATTATTATTATCTCTAACAAATAAATCTTGTTCATTTAGTGAATAATTCAGGCATCAGTCTTCCTGTTGGACAATTGGATACATAACATAAATCTACAGACATTCTGTTAACACAAACTCCATCAGCATAAAAATGTTTGCAAATGAGAAGGAAGTATTTTCTTCGTGTTCATGGGAAAAGATAATATAATCTGTTGGACCTACAGTTTCGTATTTACAAAGTAAAAACTGTAGCCTTCCTTCTTCTAATTGAATTGTGCATCAAGAGTCTAAGAAGCAGATGTTAGACAAAGTAATATGTTACTAACTAGCATGGCACTAATCCTTATGATTGCATCTCATCATGAGACTGAGCTTGAAGTGTGCTTTAATGTGCATACTGTAACTTCCCCCCTCTTCAAAACATTCTTGTGTAATCATATCCTAAATTCGCTTGATGGAGTTTAGACTATAATTAAGTCGCTAATCACAATTATTTCCTGATTCTCCCTCCCTGTTTCCAGGAGCTTGGGATATTTATGGGAGCATTGTAATTGACAAACACATGCTGCCTCTTGAGTAACACTGAATTAGCCAATTTGGCAAAGCTATTTTTCCTCATTTTGTTCTGATTAGCTGCCGGCACTGACTGAGAATGGAATGAGCAAAATAAAGGAATGTGCCGTTCCAAGAAAAAAGCATGCAGGTATAGATGCAGAAAGAGCCTCCCTTCAGTGCCATGCTCCCTTCAGTGGCTCATTTGCATCTTAACAAGCACCCCTGACAAGACACACCATTTTACATCTCAATAGGCAAATTATTATTACCCAGATTAATTTTTCTTTAGCCCTACAAATAATGGTGAATATGATACTATACTAGTGTGTGTGCAATGGGTTCGAAATCAAAGTTAATACGTTTGTGCAGACCAAATCAAATAGACACTTTTGTAAAGATCAGTGTTTATGGTTTACAGCATCTCAAAGAGATTAAATATTAGTCTCACTGACCTGTGAGACAGACAATCTAGTACTGATCAGTGAAGTGACTAGTTCTGCCAAAACATTTTTAAGAAACAGTAAAGTGAATCCAGATTCAAGATGGTCACTGCTACAGTTTTACCTTTTTTGGTAAATTTTTGGTTAGTTAGTTTCCTTTTTTGCAAGAGATTTTGAGAGTTTCTTGAAAGACGGCAAGTATCAAACAGTCTCATATAAAAAAATCTCCTTAATAAACTGTGATTCTGCAACTGCAGATAGGTAGGAGAGACACAACAAAAACAAATGTGGCTAAATGTAGGAGCCATGCAGGAAACTAGTGAAACTATAGATTTTACATAGTCAATTGTCTCATTTGTCCAAGCTATTTAGTGGCCGAGCTGCAACATGATAGTAAATTTGAATGTCTGAGTGGTGAGAGAAAGTGTTTATAAATAGTAACATTTAAACCAGATGTATCCAAATGTAGTATGCCAAATGAAGTGGATAACATAGTCTGATTAATAAGTAAGTTAATAATTAGAGTGTTTTGGGAGTAATGGTGAGGTGGGAGGGAGACAGGCTATGGCTGTGTTATTAATGATGCAAACATAGTTCTCCAGCTGGTATACTGTGATATAAAGGTTGAGGGACTGATGCTTTAAATAACCCAGACATGGTTTTTTCACAGCAGTGACACAAGGAATCATGTTATCATAAGTTCTCAGAAACCTTTAGTGCTAGTGCTAGCTTAGTTAGAAAACATGAAACAATGAAAATTTCAGGGCCAGTGCAAGTAAGATGTCAAGAAAGAAGTAAGAACTCTTTCATTATTACAGAACATGGTTATACATGTGTTTTCAAGTGGACTACAATCACAGCCACCTAAACCACTGTGGGTGTTAAAGTCACTGAATCCTGTCAGTGAAAGACAGACCTGGCAGCATACATGATGAATCTTAAAGCAAAGATGGGTCAGATGATGAAAATTAGAAGGACAGTCTTGTAAATTACCTTGTCAATAATAAAAAGTTCATCCTGGTTCTCCTGAAAAAGACTGGGCAGGAGCATTAATCATCCAGCTGGGTGATTGAAAAATACAAGGGATACACACAATCAAAACATCAATGAGAGGTGTGGCTGTTTGATTAAGGAAAATTATTGTTTATATATTTTGTGCTTAAAAACATTTTGAAGTAGCAAATCCCTATTATGTAACAGGGTTTTAAAAATGTGATAGCTTTTTTTTTACTGACTCACCTACAACAGTCTATGGAATAGTACACCCACGTTCTTTTTTTCTGTGAAATACAAAGGGGGGATTTTTGGCAGAATGTCTGAACAGCTCTTTTCTCAGAAAAAAGGCCATCATATGTAAAATATAGTTTATAAAAATCAGCATCCACTTTGTTGCATAGAAAAGAGTGACTTAGACATTCTATGCTCCTTCTGTTTCAGAAATATAATTGTATATTCCGTATAACAGTGATTTCTTCTTCTTAGTGTTTTGTGGTGCTGCGGTTGGCATCCAGCTTTTTGGTGCATTACTGCCACCTTTTGCTCCGGACAATGATGTCACAAACCAATCACTGGACTGACACACCAGAAATTCACTTGATGGAAAGATGGCAGAGGGAGAGGAATTGAAGTCCCTGTGGTCATACCTCGAGAAATACATGTTACTAATTGAGACAACAGAGAAAAAATATGTATTCAGGTACTTATTGTGCAACCCCAAAATGAAGCTGCTCTCAACCTTAAAGATATCAAACATAAATTTGAGGCGCACATTCAGGTGAATCCCAAATTAGCTTGTTAACAATTCAGTAAAGTCTGCAAAGAGCAGCTAGCAATAGCCAACCACTAGACAGCTTCCTTTTTTCACTTTTTTAGCAGAAAAAAATATATAATAAATTAGGTTTTTCCTTATTAAAAGCTATAGTTATTCTTTAACCTCCAAATGTAAGTATTATATCCCCAACACCGAGATAAATATCCAGAAACAATTCATATTTAATGTAGTTCATTATTTTAGTGTTTTTTTTTTCATAAGCCAACTAATGGTGTAGTTAAGCAATTTTACAGTAAATACACAATAAAAAAAAATCACAACATGCTGTATTAATATGAAGGAATTTTCCAGAATTTTTTTATAGCTGTTTTACCTGTATTTTGTTTTATCTGAATTTTGCACTGCATTGCATTGTGTTTTAAGGTTAATGCAAATATCCGTAAAATTTACTGGATAATGTACTGGCAGAAAATTACCAGGACATTTTCCTTTTTTTTTTTTTGGAGCAGGATTTAATTTTGCTACTGTGCTCTTGTTAGAGCTGAGTTGAGTTAAATTTACTTACAGTTTGTCCTGCAAATGTGCCCAAGTGCATACACTCTCAACACATGGTTTTATTATTATTATTATTATTATTATTATTATTATTATTATATGGATCACATTTTTTGCTTGTTAGTTTTTGTTGTCATATTTGGTACAATTTGTTTCGACTGTTTGGTTAGTTAAATACAGTAAACAGCAGTTAAGTACAGTAAACAATTGAACTGAACAATTATGCCCAACACTGTCAATAGGACATATTCACTTTCCTCTCTCTGGTTTGAGTGATGCATAGAGAAGAGGCTTTGACCATGTGAGACACATATCTAAACTGCTATTGCCTATGATGAGAGGGAAATAAAAGAGTAATGAGAGTGTAGGGAAGAGGAGAGATTACAAAACCCCCAGAGACTCATTAGGAGAGGTGTGTCAGGGTCACTGGGAATAAATATATTGCCCTTTATGCACATTAAGGAGTACAAATGCTTTGCTCCTGACAAATTATCCTTCACTCTTAAAATGGTATGGGTACACCTAGTATACATCTAAGGGAATTGAAGAATGAATTCCTCCATATATAGTACTGATGATTATGGCCAAGTCAGAGAAAGTTATCTGCTGTGAATATTGTTAAATATTGATCCTCTGGTCAACTGTTATTGAATCTCCAATTATCTGCTAAAATATGAATAAATGAATGAATGAATGAATGAATGAATGAATGAATGAATGAATGAATGACAGAAAAAATGGGTTATTATAAGACATATATAAGGCACATTCTTGCAGGACACTGAGTTATTTTAGGGGTACACAATCAGCTAATTATTATGGAAAGGAATTGTCACATGTTCTTTTGTAATTATTTTAGTGACTGTAGGACATACAGCTTCATTACACAATACAATTATATATAGGATGTGCTTTTAAATACAAATATTTTTTAATCAGAGTAATTAATCAGAGAGATTACTATAGAGTAATCTGTTCATTTAAAACCACATCCACATTAAGTGTGGGGCAGATGGGGCAGAATAAACTTATATGCAAGTTATAGCTGTGCAAAAATGCCATGATGAAGCATTAACATGTTATTTGACCAAAGATTAGTGCAGAAAAATCAGAATACCTTCTCAGGTGTAGACATTATGCAAGTTCTACAGTCTGATAGCTGCAGGGAGAATGGACCTGCAAAAGCTCTCCAGGAGCACCCTCCTACTCAGTGTGCTCATATGTGCAGTGATTCTTAGATTAAGCAGGTGGGAATGATTGGTCATGATGACATTGAGCTTGGACAGTATCCTCCACCACTTTCTTCACTGTGTCCAGTTATGATAACATTCTTCCAACACAGTATAGATCCAAAACAAGAAAAAATTATTGAAATTAGTTCATTTAAATGCAATTTATTGAAGCTAATTTTATAATCTTGGTAGATTTATTGAAAGTCTAGATAATACTGTAGTATGTTGTATGAATTGAAATTATTGTAGATGCATTGTGTATTAGCATAATGCAATTAATTTTACATAATTATCCTTAGATGTCCTCTTATGATCAAATTTGCAAGACATGGCAATTTGAAAACTAATAAGAGGCAGTGAGATACAAAATTACAACAGGTTTTATGAACAAAAAATAATCTTGAAATGGAAAATGTTGTAATTAAACAGGTGAGAATATTGTTTATTCTGATTACCTGCAGAGTATATATATGTATGTATGTATGTATGTATGTATTTATTTATTTATTTATTTATTATTGGAAATACTGAAAACAGACTTGTTATTTGTAAATACATGATGCTAACAGGAAAAGGTGTGTTGTGGTTTTGAACTTGATTAGTGTTGGGTGCTAAAAAATTATTGCACCAGTGTTTGGTGTGTGGGTTATGGTAAATAAAAAAAGCTTAACACATCTCTGTTACAGCATAGCTATTGTTAATAAATTCATTCACAACCGCAAAGTAAATTTCAGATCTGTCTCACAATGTGCATATTGGCAGCAGCTGTCTATCATTTACCCTAGCTAAATAAAGGCTGTTAAGTTTAATTGCATATTTTCTGAAGTGCATTTCACTGTATCTCTGAGGGATAGTAATTACTGAATTCAAAACAGAATGTTGATTGAAAAGTCCTGTAATGTAGAAAGCCCACATTATCTAACCAAACAAGACTGCTGAAATCTGTAGTCTCTTAAAGTGTCTTTTCATTTTTCAGGCGTGAAAACATTAAAAGCTGTGACTTTAAGATTTATTTAGGCTACTGCACACTGAATCTTTCATTGAGGTCTTCTTGCAATGTTCACATCATGTAAGGATACAGTTTAACAAACTCAGTGGTAAAGACAGTCTACCAAAAAACAGTGTCTGCTATTGTTGCTGCCAAGCATGGTGTATGAGGATAATTCAGTTAACATACAATATATATCTATTTCACTGAGCACAGTATTATTCAGTCATACTGTATGTTAATTATTACTGATGTGAGAATACACTGAACTTTTGTGCTTCAAGTAAATTTAAAATGTTTAATTGACAGTCAACACAAAGAAATAGTCACTAGGTTTTTGAATGCAACAAATAGTCAAGAAAAAGAAAACTTTCCACTAATGAAAAATATGACATTATGAAATGGCTGATAACATCTTTGTTTTAACTCGATTTAAACATATTTAAAGAAAAATCCAAGCATTACCATGCAACAGATATCCTCAAATGTAAAACTTTTCTGATCAGTCACTTGCTTTTTCCACGAGTTGCAGCATGCTCAAATAGGTACATGTAAAGAGAAACTTCCTTTCCTTTAGAATATATTCATTGTATATTTCTATATTCTTTTAACAAGAAATGCAATATTGATAAAGTGTAGAAAAGACCTGATTTGAAAATACTGAAATACTTTTTTTTTACTTAATTTAAGTCCTAAATTAATATTTTTGCTTAATTCTGTCCAACAGAATTTTTCATGACTTAAATATTAACATTTATTGCCTAATGGAAACCCTGCCCAAAACATGTCTAAAATCTTTCTAGGTAGGTGTGATCAGGTTCTTGAAGGTTTACCAATGTATGAAACAGAATTACAGCAGTTTGGTTTGTGACCAGATCAAGATTGTCAAAATTTCTGCAATGCATATGTGTGTGCTGAAAATGAGGGGGATAGCCCAAATGTTTGTCTATGGTACATTGGATTGTACCATTGAGGTGGTGGATTAAGGACACAACACAACTGGTATAAATAGGGAACAGGTATGCAGAGGTGGGAAGGGACTCAGGATAAGGTGGGGTAAACACGTGAAATCACAAAACAAACAAAAACACATGAAAGCTGAAAAGCCCCCTAGTGTTCCAGCAGGGAAATGTCCAACCATCCTGTCATATTGTGGCCCAATGAATCCTGGCATTGTCATGTTAAAATATGCCTGTGCCATTAGAGAAGAAGACAATTGATGGAAAATCCTGGTAATTGAGTATATTTAGTTAGCCAAATTACCTCATTTTTTGGCCACATAAAGTTGCCAAACCTAGACTTGACAAATGAAGCAACACCAAATCATACCACTGGCCCCACAGACTTGTTCAGTAAGCACTCAGCATGATGGGTGCTCTGGTATGGGGCAAATCTGGACTAATCAGATCACATGACCTTTTTCTTTTGCTCCAGAGTCCAATCTTTATGCTCCGAAATGGAAACCTTTTTTTTTTTTTCAATTACCCTCAATTATGTGGTTTTCTTAAGGTTACACAGCTGTTTCATCCCAACCTCTTGAGTTCCCTTTGCATTGTGCTTGTTGAAATGCTCTCATTTTTACTATTAAACATAGCCGTGAGTGCTTCTGTTGTTTTTTACAATTTGATTTAGCAAACGTTTAAGCAAGTACACAAGATTTTTTTTCCAACCATATTTCTTCCTCACCACTATCCTTCCAGGTTATAGCAATGCTTCGGACATTCCTTAAAGTAGCTTTCTATGCTTTATGCAGGGCAATAATTTAAACCCTTCTGGCTAACATTTTTTCTATGAACACAGGATAGGTCTTCCAACATGTTTTAAAACTGAGAAGCTATTCAATGTATCACTTAGAGTAAATAACTTGTTGACAGCTGAAACATATTAATCACTGCACTAATTAGCACTCCTCCACTGGTCCAACCATCTCTCACGGTACAAGGTAGGTAGGCATCAATGCTTTTTTTTGTTGTAGCATCTAGTTAGTTGAGTGAAATTCCCAGTGATGTCAGAACAGCTGAGTCACTCCCTGTCTTCAAACAATGTGCTACCTTTTCCTGAAATTTTTAAACTAGCACTTATTGTTTCCTTCTTGTTTTTTTTAAAGAAATTAAATTGTCTGTGTGCTATGAGTTATAGGCTTATTGTATTCTTAGCCTGTGACCTAGCGAACCAGTATCAATGCAATCATTAATAGGTACATCAGTGCACTTTTGTATGTTGCTTTGCATAAGGGCATTGCTATGTGTAAAAGTAGCATCCACATGGATGCTAGGAGACAAGGTTTGCTAGCAGAACATACCTAGGGTTTGCTACCCAGAGCCATAACATTGATACCATTTACAGGTGATACATATAACTTTGATCATCTAATTACAATGGCACCTGCTAACTGGTGGGTGTAAGCTGTAAACCGGTTTCCATCAACAGTTCCCACAATCACCCCTGTCAACCATGGAAAGTTCCTACCATAATCATGTCCGCATCAGAAATAGACAATGGAGCAATGGAAGAAGGTGGCCTGGTCTAATAAATCACATTTTCCTTTACATCAACTGGATTGCCAGGTGTGTGTGTCGCTCACCTGGGGAAAGGATGGACTATGGGGGAAAAAGCAAGTGGGCAGAAGCAGTGTGATGCACTGGCATAAGTTCTACTGGGTCCTGGCATTCATGTGGATGTTATTTAATACCTACACATTGTTGCAGACCAAGTAACCCCATTCATGGTAATGGTATTCCCTAATGGCAGTGGTCTCTTTCAACAGGATAATGTACCCTGCCACACTGCAAAAATGTTCAGGAATGAGGGACATGAGTGTAAGGTGTTGACATGGTGTCCAATTCCTCAAAATTTAATTGGATCAATGGTCTTTAGGATTTACTCGACAAACAAGTCAGATCCATGGAGTCCTCACCTTACCACTTAAAGGAACTTCTGATGACATCTTGGTGCCAGATACCACAGCACCCCTTCAAGGTCTTAGGGGGCCATGCCTCAATGAGGCAGAGCTGTTTTGGTGGCACAAATGGGTCCTACACAATATTAGGCAGATGGTTTGAAAGTTGTACCTGATTGGTGGGTATAGTGTATATAGTGAAACTAAAAGGAAAAAAACATAGTACTATACAGAATAATGTCAGTTTGGACAAGCTGATTCATTCTGTGGCATATTTATTGCAAAGTGAGTTACTAAGCATTAATCATTCTGTATCAGATTTTTACTGATTTAATAGAGGAACTCTTACCCTGAGCTCGGTGCTAAGTCTCTAATCTCACTGCACACACTGTATTCATCTTTATTCTGGCATAAAGACCCATAAAGACTTTTTCACTCCCCCCAAAACCCCTATCCTATACTTTTAATTGCCAATGAGAGTCATGTTTCATGCTTTACTGTCTTTATATTTCTACATATTTTTTATTTTGGTAAAAAAATATAGTTTTCTCCTTCAATCCACATGTTCTTCTTTCCCATAATTTTTTAATTAAAGTTGTGTTTGTATTTAAAGCGGTGATGTAAAAAAAAAAAATGGACAAATCAAGAAAAGTCTGGCAACCCCAGAGATTCTTGAAACTACTTTCAAGAATCTTCTTTCTACTTTCAATATTTCTATGTTTTGCACAATTTGAATCTCAGATAATCAACTTCAGCAGCTGCATAACCCATATCTGAATATGTGTAACCTTTTAGAATTAAGTTGCCAACTCCGAATATGTCCCAGTGTACCACTTATGGGACAGTACAAATAATTCTTAACACTTTAGACTGTATGTGTACCACCATTTCTTTTAAATACAGTGTAAGTCAGTTACACTACTATTTAATTAATTTTAAGTACAAAGCAATAGAAATATTTGGTAATGAACTCTTTGTTGTTTGTCTGCACTACTGAAGTGTTTATCCTTGTGTCGCTTTGAAATCCTCATGTAAGCTTTCAAACTGTTTGAGCTTCAGTGACTGACCTAAGCCATCTTCAGTGGTTCTGTGTGTGTGAGTGAAAATATATATTCCTTCCCAGTGCTTGTTCCTGTGCAGCTAGCAGCCTGGAGGATGTGGCTGACCTGGTAAATTATGGCCTTATAAGGTTCTGCATATATTTTCTGAGAGGAAAAGAGGAATGTGTGCATTTCACACCTTTGATTTATGAGTTTGTTCCTGATGGTCCAGGTGCAACCTTGACTTTTTAGCCTATTATTGCTAAATCCTCTCTCTGCTACTTAAGTTAATATACTGCATTTTCAGCTTTCTGGCAAGAAGGCAAACAAAAGTGTTTTCATAATCACAAATTTCACATCTACAGATTTCAACAAGTAAGATGCACTTGGACTTTATATAAAATAAGTGTATTGAAGGCTACTTGTTAGAGTTCATTCTAATAGCCATTCTAACAACAATTAGCAATTGGTTTAAAGAACATGTTTTTTTAACAGCTGGATAGAGTCAGTAATCTCAATAGATTAAACAGAATGAGAAGCAGGCAGCTTCAAAATGATTCAATAAGCTACGTAGGAGGACGAGTGAATCCATTTGCTCTGAATGACAAAAGCTGGTGCTTTCTCATTTCTTTCATTGCAATGATTTTCTTTCAGCCATTTGTTTACAATTATGCCTTGAAAGCTAATTTGTGTCAGTACTAAAATCAAATGCAAAATTTCCAAGAGCAGAAATAGAAAGATTAATGTTGGTTTTGATACAGTGGCAGAAAACAATCTTATTCATTAGCGACCACACCACGCTCAGTCAACAGATCAAAAGTGGAGGCAAGTCAAGTATATGTTCTACACTGTGCCTGTCTGAACCTCAAAACAGACATGAGGGAGCATAATAGTGAATAACACACACTGTCAGTCTTACAAACTCTCCTTGTTCCTCTACTTTTCACTTTGCCAATTTCCTCAATTATTGAATATTTCTAATATTTGTATAGTTCAATGTAGCAAATTAACAGGCTGTCAAACCATATATACAGTATATATTGTTTGTAAATTAGGGGTTGTGAACCCACGTGGAATTGCTTAATTTACAGATGGATTCTGTGCAAGAAACTCACAATCTTCTCCTTTATCTTTTCATTTCCTTTTACAAATAAGTATTAGAAATACAAAAGGCAGATTTTTATGTGCTAACATTTTGAAATATTTCTGGAAGACCCACCAATTCAAACAAGCCCTATAAATTAAGAGTGTATGTTATTTTATTTTAGCTACACTAAGCATGGGAATTCAGCAATAGAATTGTTCTAGACCATTACCTCTAATGTCACCTTACGTGTATAAGGTCTGTTTTGCATTCCTCTCTTTTGGATTTTCTAGATTTTCAAAAAAACTGTCAAATTGCAACAGTAGCAGAAACGTTTTCTTACAGTCTCTCAATATTTTTTTTCACTTTTTTGTCTTCACTTGTTTTACTGTTTCTTTAATTTATTCACACCTTCTCTCTCACTTCCTGCATTACTTTCTTGTTCTTTCCCATTCATCAATACTTTTTCTTTTCCCATACCTATTTCTGTGTTTTACTTCATTCTTGTGCTCCATCTCTTCATATCTGCCCATTTTTATGTTTCTATATTCTTAATTCACTCTCCCTTCTCTTCCACTTGCTCATCTTTGGTTTATTTTTTCCCATTATCTTTAGTACCCTCATTCTATTATCCTCAGTATCTCCTCTTTTACTTCTAGTCCTCCTCTGCCATTTCTCTCTCTGGTTGTCTTTCTGCATCTCTCCCCATGCCCCACCTTTCTCCTATCACTTTTTCTATCTGTTTCCCCACATTTTTGCAAACACACCCTATCCCACATCCACCCTCTCAGTCTGAAAGCACTGGTGATGTACACTTCTGGGAAGCCCAGATCGTTTACAAGCAAATCAATAGCTCCAGGTTCTCTGGCTCTTATTGCTCATCTATGATTAATCTTTTAAGAGAATTTCATCTGACAGCCTCTTTGCCCTGCATGCATGATTAGAGCACATCTTAGCTAAGGGCTCTGGCATGTATGAAATAAATACTATCTTTCCTTCTGTTGGGCTCTTGACAATTGCCAAAGACATCACAGTGTGTGTCTGCAGTTTCCACACACCATAAAACTTTTGACTTAGATTGTCAAACCCTGCAAAAATTTTGATACAACTTTATTATCTTTCATTAATCCATCATCATTATTAATAAATATATATTTATTTATTCATTTATAAATAAATAAATTAATTAACTCAATTAATTTATTTATTATGTTGTTTTTGTTGTGTGTGTCTTATGCCCAATTCGAATACCTACCCCATCTCTTTGTTTCTCCTACTCTGCCTCTTTACTCTCTTTTTTTTTATCTTAAATTCTCTTTTTTTGGTATCCCTCCATTGTTTCCTCTGTCTCAATCTCTGTTTCCTTTCCCCTGCGGCACTTCACACATCATGAATAAGTCAATGCTAGATGTCCTTGCACACCCTGAGACCTGTGACACAAATACTGAATGTTTGTGTATTTCCTGTGCACTTGTTAAAAGCTTTTCTGTGTGGATGTCATGTCCATAGCTAAATTAGATTTTTAATGAGGCTTAATAGGCACAGTGGTAAAAGTCAAAAGTTTTTAATCTTCAACTGGTTGTGACTATTTAGACATATGCAATGCATTACAGTATATTCAATAGGGAGTTATTTGAATGTCCTGCATAAGTGCAGTATACAATGCATAAATAAATGTTTGCTCTACCTTTTTTACTGCAAATATTTTCCACTAGGGAGCTATTTGGCATTTAGATCCTTAATCCCTAATAAATGCACTATAGGGAATAAAAGTATAGTAGGAGGTCTGACATTATTCAGCTGATTTCATGAACTGTTGTTTCTATATTTTTATATAAACTATGTATGTGTTTACCTAGTCATACATATTTAATTTAATGTCATTTGCACTCAAACTACAAGTAATGCCAGTTAGTATTAAGTAGCATTTGTAGAATTCTAACCAAGACAAAAATATCAGTTTACACATTAAAAAAAAATCTTGATATATTTTAAACTACATTCCCGCCTTCAAATATCATCCAGAGGGAGAAGTGCCCTCAGCAGGCATTATTTTATGCAAACATTGGATCAGAACATGACTCAATGCCTTTGAGTGCTGACTGGGTAGGCAACATCTCTCATTGCCACAAACCCTAATAGATTACTTCAGTTTTTTGCTAAAGTTTTAGCTCTACCAGTTACTTTGTTATTGATTGTTTTGTTATTTTTGTTTTTGATCTTCTCTACTTAAAATTCAAAAAGATATTAGTGTTAAAAGTATTTTCTATTAGTGTTGTATTGAAAAGCCCAAATAAAATGAGTTCAGTATAGCAGTTCAAAATATTTCTTTTACCCTTAGAAGTTTGGTTCCCTTTCGAGGGAACTCGACGCTGTGTCATGACTGACATTATCGGAAAACTTTGTCAAGGAAGTGTGTCTGAAGCTCCATGTGCACACATGCCAATTAATTGGCTCGGATAGGACACATGATGGAGGAATACGCCAGCATGTCCATATAAGGACCTCTATGTCACATCCATTCAGCTTTTTTTGTCTTCAGGAAGCGTTCCGCTGTATGTGTGTCGATTATCTGTCCGCTGGTATAGCGTTTAAGAATTTTACGAGGTGTGTGCATCCATGTCCGCGTTTTATTACAGAGGATGACACACATGCTCTTTGTGTGGTTTGTTTGGGTAAGGAGCATGCCCAGTCAGCTTTCGAGTGATCTGGCTGTGTGCATTGTGGAAGATTCCCTCCTCTCAAACTTCAATCCCATTTGGCTTTGTTTACCGGCCACGCTTCTGTGCTTCTCAGTTAGCATTAGTGGAAGTGGAACAAGAGATGGGTCTTTCCCTTTCTTTTGTCTGCTCTCCTGACTCCAATGTCCATATTTCGGCTCCAGGAGCTTGCGCTGTGATTTCTCCCGACCCGGAAGTGGATATGACTTTTATGCATTGGGCTCTGAGGAGCTCAAGATTAAAGATTCAAAAAGCTTTATTGTCATTTCAACCACATATAGCTGATGCAGTACATAGTGAAATGAAACAACATTTCTCCAGGACCTGGTGCTACATAAACATACTACAACAAGTTCAACACAAAAACAACACCACAGAGCTAGGACAGAAGTTTGTCTTAGCCACGTAAAGTGCACAGTGTGCAGCTAGGTGCAAACAGAGCATAGACAAGACAATGCAAAAGACAATAAATACAAGAAAGACAACACAAAAGAACATAGGACACTTAGCGCCGAAAAGAAAGAAAATAACGTGTAATGGAATGTAAGTGAAATAAAATAAGATAAAGTGAAATGATGTGCAAAAATATTGTGCAAAACTACACAGCAGCAGTTGAGGTAGTGCAAATAGAAATAAACATAAATATAACTATAGCAGTGGATGACAGGTTGAGGTAGTGCAATAATTAATGAACAATATAAATTATGTGTGTGCGTGTCCACACAGTCAAGAGAGAACGTGGGCGATGAGGGAAATTCCTCCATCAATTTGCCACCACAGTCAGTGGCATCTGAGGAGCTCCTTGATGTAATAACGTGTGCTGTGGGTAAGTTAAATTTAAATTTATATTTAAACTGGCCAGAGCAGGAAGCTAGCACCGTCTGTTCTAAGCTCGATGACTGCTTCCTGACTTTGGGCCATGCGCCCCCACTCACGCAGACAGTTGCCATTTTTTCCGGACCTCCATGCTGAGGTATCGAGGTCCTGGAAGAACCCATATCCGGCGTGCCTTTTTTCCCCCTGCCTCCTCTAAATATTCAGTCATTATGGGGCTGGATGAACATGGTTATGTACAAGGTGGAAGAGATGCTTGCGAGCTATCTCTCCCCTACATCACTGGCATTGATGTGGCCGGCGCTCCCTTCTAAAATGTGTAGAGCCACTTCAGCCTTGGGGGGAAGGCCTACACAGAAGCGTTCCAAGCTGGTGCATCCCTGCACACCATGGCAGTTCCTTTGGTCTAGCCTTGTTGCCGCACACTTTTACAAAGTGCATGGATGCTACCCTGGAGCAACTGCATTTGGCGTTCATGCATCATGCGTCTATCTCCTGCCAGCTGCCGCTGCCGGCATCATACTTTTCTTATGCGGAAGACGCCGGATTTTGACCTTGGGTCCCACTCTAGAGGCGTGTCATCGTCGCGGGACTCCTTTGACAGACGACTCACCTTTGGGCCCACCCACAGTCTTTGGGAAGGCCCTCAACTCTCATCTGTAAGCCTTTACCCCTGGTAGCAATGCTTCCAGAAGGCCTAGCCAGAGTGTGCCACAATGGGGTCCACCTTCTTCCAGTGGCTCCCCGCTGGCCTGCTCAAGTTTGGTTCATGGACCTTGTCTCCTTTCTAGATGGTGCTCCTTGTGAGATTCCCATCAGGAAAGATCTCCTCTCCCAGACACGAGGGGCAATTCGCCACCCCTGCCCAGAGATATGGAGATATCTGGGTCCAGCCCTTGGGGGGGACCAGTTGCTAGAGGCAGGCCTCTCATCAGAGGTTGTGGAGACTCTGCTGAATGCTAGGGCTCCCTCCACTATGAAGCTGTATACTCTGGAGTTTTACCTTTTATACCTTTTAGTCTCTGGTGTGATCAATGAAAGCAGGACCCAGTGCACTGACCAATCGGTACAGTGCTGGGATTCCTACAGTCTCGTCTTTCTTGAGGCCTGTTCCCCTCTACTTTAAAAGTGTACGTGGCCGCCATTGCTGTCTTTCTGTCATTTCTGTCTTCCGCCCTATGACTCAGTAGAACAGGAGAGGCAGCACTCTGCCCAGTCAAAGCCCTTAAGACGTATGTCCACCACTCCAGCTCGTGGCATAAGTCCCCCTCCTTATTCATCTGCTTTGGGAGCCGGAATAAGAGTATTCTGGAGTCCAAGCAGCTCTTGGCACACTGGGTGGTAGAGGCCATTACCCAGGCCTATGAGGCACATGGTATTGCTTCGCCTCTAGGGATCAGGGCTCACTCCACTAGGGATGTCGCCACATCCAGTGTCCTGGCTAGGGATGTTTCTCTCAAGGAGATTTGTGTTGTGGCAGGCTGATCCTCTCTGCCCACATTTATTAGGTTTTATCTGGACCTGGACCCCACTTCTGGGTCTTAGGTCCTTCAAGGCTAATGGGTGTTCTGTTCCTGGTCCACTCATGCTCTCTCACGGCCCCTGGGACAGACATCAAATGGTGTGTGGTGGCATGGGTATTGACGTTCCCATAACGTCAGTCCTGACGCAGCATCGAGTTCCCTTGAAAGGGAACTACTCTAGCCCCACAATGGAACACCAATCAAAATTTCAACTGGATCACAGAAACAGCCCAGCTGAATTCTCAAGAGGGTTTGTAGAAGAATAGGGCAAAGACGTTAGCATGAGCTAACGTCAAAATATTGAGATTTCTTAAGTCAAATTCAGTAAAGTTCATTATATTTGTTCTTAATGTTAAACATTTGGAAAGTAAAGGTAAAGGTATTCATCCAAAATTTAATGGTACATAGCCCTGTCCATCGTCCCTTTGATGTTGTGCAGTTGTCCTGTCACCTGGGGATGGTGTACTTGGGGTCATAGGCAGCATTCCTCCTCCTCCAAACACGGTGAGTTGAGTTGATGCCAAAGAGCTGGATTTTGGTCTCATTTGACTTTCACCCAGTTCCCGTCTGAATCATTCAGATGTTCACTGGCAAACTTCAGATGAGCCTGTACATGTGCTTTCTTTAGCAGGGGGACCTTGCGTATGGCGTAGTGTGTTACCAATTGTTTTCTTGGTGACTATGGTCCCAGCTGCCTTGAGATAATTGACAAAATCCTCCAGTGTAATTCTGGGCTGATTCCTCTCATGATCGTTGAAACTCCATGAGGTGAGATCTTGCATGGAGCCCCAGACCGAGGAAGATTGACAGTCCTTTTGTGTTTCTTCCATTTGGGAATAATCGCACCAACTGTTGTCAACTTCTCACCAAGCTGAGATGATGGTCTTGTAGCTCATTCCAGCCTTGTGTAGGTCTACAATCTTGTCCCTGACATCCATGGACAGCTTTTTGGTCTTGGCCATGATGGAGAGTTTGGAATCTGATTGATTGCTTACTTCTGTGGACAGGTGTCTTTCATACAGTTAATGAGCTGAGATTAAGAGCACTCCCCGAGAGTGTAATCTCAACTCGTTACCTGTATAAAAGACACCTGGGAGCCAGAAATCTTTCTGATTGATAGGGGATCAAATACTTACTTCACTCATTAAAACGCAAATCAATGTATAACTTTTCTGAAATGCGTTTTTCTGGATTTTTTTGTTGTTATTCTGCCTCTCACTGTTCAAATACACCTACCATTAAAATTACAGACTGATCATTTCTTTGTCAGTGGGCAAACGTACAAAATCAGCAGGGGATCAAATAATTTTTTCCCTCACTGTATATACAAACAAATAAATAAAGAAAGCAAATTCATAAAGCAAAACAAATTCATACACTGAAACAAATAATACCCATAATTTCACTAAAACAATAGAAAGGCCTCTATATAAATGGTGGACAGGTGGGTCTATGCAGAGCTGTTAGCCCCAAGCAAATGCTTATACTGTCTAAAGATTTAGCACATGTTGCGTTTATTTGGAAAGGAAGATTCAGAGACTGGTATGATTTTTTTTCAGAGGATGAATGTGTCTTATAAATCAGTTATTTTTGCCATGGGATCTTCTTCAAATGCCATGCAACACTTCAGAGCAAGCACTAATTCACAAGACATATAGCTGTGTGTCATTGGCATAACAGTGGAAGCTAATACCATGTTTATAAATAATTACACCAAGGGGTAGCATATATAGGGAAAAAAGCAGGGCCTAAAACAGAACCTTGTGGAACGCCAAACATAACCTTGGTATCAGAAATAGCTATATTATCTAAGGAATTATCTAACAAATAATTTGGTTTTAAATTAATAGATTAATTAAATTAATAATTTAAATAAATAATTTAAATTAATAATTAATTAATTTCGCCTGATATTGTCAATTTTTTCATTAAAGAAATGCATGAAGTCATTGCTGCTAAATATAGATGGTCTGCGCCTTTCTACAGTGGTTTTACTCCTAGTTAGTTTTGCTACAGTACTAAATAAAAGTTTAGGATTGTTTTTGTTATTTTCAATTAGGGCAGAAAGATACGCTGATCTAGCAGTACTAAGAGAATTTTTGTATCTCAGAAGGCTTTCCTTCCACTCTAACTGAAATACTGCTAATTTAGTTTGACGCCATTTACATTCTAGTTTCCTAGCTGAGTGTTTTAAAGCTTGTGTGTGGTCGTTGTACCTGGGTGCTAGTTTCTTCTCTTTAATTATTTTCCATTTAAGCGGAGCTATAGTGTCTAGGGTGTTCCAAAACATTGACTCCAGGTAATCGGTCGCCTGATCAAGTTCTGTGGGGTCAGATGGCGAACCAATCATGCGAGATGATTCTGGGATCCTATTGGTAAATCTCTCTGCAGTAGCAGATGTAAATGCATACGGTAATGTGGCAATTCGAGCATCTCGTGTCTAAGACGCATTTTAAATGAAACACGATAGCGATCTGAGATAGCTTCCAACTGTGGAAGAGTGACTATGTTTTCTATATTTAATCCAAATGTAAAAATGAGATCCAGAGTGTGACCTCCATTATGAGTGGGTCCTATTACATTTTGATTAACACCTAATGAATCTAAGATGGATACAAGTGCTGTTCTCAGAGGGTCTTCTGGCTTATCAAAATGAATGTTGAAGTCTCCTACTATTAATGCTTTGTCTAAAGAAACAACAAATTTTGAAATAAAATCTCCAAATTCACTGAGGAATTCAGAGTATGGTCTTGGGGGACTGTAAATAACAGTTAGTGGAACTGACTCTGTGAACTTATTATTTGTAGCTGCATATGTTAGGTTAGTATAAAGAACTTCAAATATGTTGAATTGATGTCTGGGTTTTTGTGTGGCGCCTAGCTTATTATCATGAATAACTGCGACACCTCCTCCCCTGCCTGTTAGACGTGGTTGGTGCATATAGATAAAAACCAGGCAGACAAGCTTCATTTAATGCTACATACTCATTTTGTTTAATCCATGTTTCTGTTAAGCAAAGAACACTGAACTCCTGATCAGTAATCAGTTCATTAATAATAAGTGCTTTAGTTGACAGAGATCTTATATTTAACAGTCCTAGCTTCAGATCAAAGGTGCTAACTGTGCATTCACTATGATCTAGTTTTATGTTAATCAGGTTACTAAAACAAATTTTCTGATTTCTGTCAAAACATTTTCATTTGGCTCAGGGAATAGACCCAGTCTCAATGTTATGAACCCTGAGTGACGACTCTTTGCAGCTAGCAGACGGTCGGATTAACCTGCTTGTCTGCTCCCTGGCCCTGGCCCTGGATTGTTGCCGATTAATTAGATCTGCTCTAAGACTATGTGCTATGCTGCAAGAAATGAGAGCAGCACCCTCCCGCGTGGGATGGACACTGTCCCGTCCTAACAGGCCAGTCTTGCCCTCAAAAGAGCTCCAATTATCTATGAAGCCCACATTGTTTTCGGAGCACCACCTGGACATCCAGCAGTTCAGCGCCCATAACCTGCTGTAAGCCACACCGCATTGGGATGGGGCCAGAGCATACTACAGCATCGGACATCGCCTTTGCTAATTTACACACCTCTACAACATTACTCTTAGTAACCTCAGACTGACGAAGGCGTATATCATTAGCTCCTACATTGAAAACTATCTTCGAGAACCTGTGCTTGCCTAGGACCCTAAGATTACCTGCAATGTCTGGTGCCCTGGCTCCCAGAATACACCTAACCTGTGCTGCTGGAGCCCCTAAAGGCCTAGCTAATTTCATAGGCCTTAAAATGGAGTCTGCTATAACCAGAGCTCTTTCAGGTTTCTCAGCGGGTGCTTCACTGAGGAGAGCAAACCTGTTGGACATGTGAAGAGGAGAGGAGTGGTGCTCCCGTGGGCAAGCCTTAGCGTTAGCCTCGGCTTTGCGACTATTCCGCCAAGTTGTCACCCATTCGCCCCGCTGTGAGGGCTCTAATGCCAGAGTTGGGGGATTACTAACTCCACCTAAGGCATCCAGACTTCCCTCTACAGACACTACACTACTGTCACTATCACTAACCCTCTCTAGTGTCTGGATGCGCACCTCTAAAGCTAATATCTTCTCCGTCAGACAGCTAACTAGCGTACACTTATCACAGGTGAAATTAACACTAACGATGGAGGAAGAATTGCTAAACATCCTGCAGCTCACACACTGTACAAGCTGAAAGTTAGTCATACTGATCACATACCTTTGAGTGAATTTGTCCTGATAATAAAGAGATCCGGAGAGGGTTTTCCTCCAATTGCTGTATGAAAACCGGGAAAAAAGGCTTCTCCCGAGAGAAAACAAATGAACAATTTATTGCAATATGCAAGTAAAGAAACAAAACCTGACAGTGCAAAATATTCAGGCAAAAGAGAAAAAATTAGACTATATAAACTTCGAATAAAAAATGCCGAAACAGGCAAGAAACTCGCGGTAAGCGCTTCAAACACAGGAAGTCAATACTTTACAGACACAAGCGTGTGATTGATATAGCGCATAGATATCAAACTATGGGCTGAAAGGTACCACACATGAAAGACAATTTGCATCCAAATCTCTGCTAATACAACATGTGTTAGTACATCACTTTGGTGGTCATAATAATCAGTAATCACATTGCAATAGAGAGCTTTTTTTTAAAAAATATTTCTGGCAAAATTATAGAATTATGAATTTTTTACCCCCTTATAAAATCAGACATATTTCAGCATTTTCAGAAAAAGATGGAAAGCCACTTGCAGCATCTCTGCTGTGGACAGCTTTCCACCGTTTCTTTTCTGAAGCTGTTTCTTCATATAGAAAGAGACTCACCAGGTCTGACAGTCAAAATGAGAACTGTTCCATTTTGCTGTGACACATTTCTGAACCTAATCAGCTTTTTTGTCACTTAGGTAAACGTTTATATGTAAAGTATATGTTTCTAAGTATTCAACAACATTCACATAACTGACTCACTCTGAAAGGTGTAGTCCCCCCACACCTAGGCCCGTCCCCTAGGCAGGTCAGTAATAAAATTGATTAATTGATGTGACCATGGCCTTTATGGTATGGGTAATGGTTTGAGGGTTCCTGCCAGTAATTTTCTCATCGTCCTTGACTGAGTGCATACAGGATTTTACATAGCCTCTCTCTTGCCAATGGATATACTTTGCTCTTAGGTTGTGTATTATTAGGAAGGTGTTCTATAGCACAATCCCAGGGTCAGTGAGGGGGAATATGAGTCACTTTGGTGAATACTTCAGAATATTGAGACTACTTCTGGGCTATTTGGGGCATGACTCGGTTAATGGTGCTCTACACACTGATGTGTAGGCATGGGACTTGAAGTTCAGGCTTGAGACCATTCTGCTGACAATGTGAAAACCAGTCAAAGTCAAAGAAGCTTTATTGTCACTTCAACCATATATAGCTGATGCAGTACACAGTGAAGTGAAACAACGTTCCTCCTAGACCAGAGGTGCTACACATACAAAGTCAAAGTACAGTGACGCAGACAAACATAGAGCTAAACATAGAGATAAAGACTAAACTATACTTAAGGTGCAATAAAAAAACTAAACTATACTTAAGGTGCAATAAATAAATTAGACATACAACAGAAGCGCACAGGATGACAAGACAAGACAGTGCAGACAAACAACATATAGACCGACTTTTGTGCAGATAGCAGTGTATGCAGTGAGTGCAAATAAGAAATTGACATTTTGTGCAAAGAACAGTGTATACAGTGAATGCAAATATTAAAGTGACACATGTAAACAGGATTAATATAAAAAAAATGTAAAGTGAAATGTAAAGTGACATGCGCGTGCAAACAGGACAATTTAGTGTTTGTGTGTGTGTCTGTGTGTGTCTGTGTCCACAGTTCAGTTCTTCTTGGAACACAGTTCTCAGCTTTTGTGCATGTGTGTTATGTATGTGTGTGTGAGTATGTGTCCAGCACAATTCAGTTCTCCTGTTTGAATACTGAATGAGTTCTCATTGTTTCCAGGAAGTGGCTAATTCTTAGCATAAGTCAGTTATAGAACACTTTCCCTGAACTGAATTCATTTCAGATGGCATTTTTCCAGTGACATCAAACTAAGATGCTAAATGAATTTCAAGGCTAACTCAACAGTCATTGTGCCACCATGAGTGTTGAATGCAATACATCCAGACACCCCTTTCCGTCCAGAGCTGAACCTTTGAGGTTTATACCAGATGAATTTGATGGGTCAGCAGAGAAATGCATAGGATTATGTAACGTCTATTTCACAGTCATCCTTATGCCTTCTGTTCCAAAACCACATAACATAGTTCACATAGTAGTGAACCAGACCATAACATTGGGCACTCACATTATTTCTCCTGGAATGATACCACTCTGCTTAGTTATCACTGTTAACACTGTTATCATGATATTAGCTTTGTGATATAAAAATACTTTATAAAAGAGAAGAAATGCTAAAATGAGTCCTTAAGAAAAAAGAGAAAATGTTAATGGGATGAGTCCCCTGAAACCACATCCTGTTTATTGAATTTATATAGGAACAGCTAAATAAGGTTTAGGTGAAGAAATTAAAAGTAATTTGCTACATGAAAAGGGGTGAGTTAGTGAGGTTGGAGAGAGAAAGCAGATATTTTAGGGTTTAGGGGACTGTTGTGCACCATAATTTAATTTCTGTTGTAATGAGATATCCACCAAGAATAGAAAATTCCTTCTGAAAGTCTAACACTGGGATTTCTGCTGGTGCATCACAAAAAAACTGCATTTTGAACGACATGCTACTCCTAGAGAGAGTAGAAATGTTATTCATTCATGTGCATCTTAGATAATCTGGCTAACTCTTTGGTCTGTTCCAGATACTGTGATTGTTTTTTGTATTTTTTTGCAACTTGAGTTTGTTTCCCTCATTAGCTTTGTTATCTATCACTCCTGTCCTGTGCTGTTATTTACCTCCCAGTCACTTAGCATTTGTGTCGTGCATTAATGCTCTTAGTTTTTCATATGGCCTGCTTGTAAATACTTGATAGCATAGTTGAGTGGTTTTCCCTCACTATACTGCTTTATCCATCACTGTGCTTTTGAAGTTAGCTGTGCTTTCTTCTCTATCTTTTCACATGTTGCCATAACAGCAGGCCTATGCTGGTAGTCTTGATTTGGTGAGTCTAGATTTACTGTTTTTGGTGTAGATTTACCTTTGTTGATTTATTGTTTTTGGTTGACCCGAACACCACACAAACACTTGACCTAAAGTGTATCTAGTTCACTGTGTAAAGCTCAAATGAGTGTAACCACCATGTTACAGTTAACCAATCAGAGAGCTTTATCTAGTAATGTAATGCAAGGCATGAACAGGTTAAATATACACTATACTTCATCCCCTCCTTTTCTAAAGGGTGTCATTTTATTTTGCCAACATGTAATTTTGCCAGTGTCATGCTCCTCTGCCCCATACTACTGGGAAGAGATCAGGCATCCCATTCAATATTTAAAAATTTACTTTTATTTTAAACATGTCACCCTTCTAGGCATTTAAATTCAAGACTTACCAAGGGAGGCATGACAAAACAGCATGTGGTGACTGGCAATGCTCAAATTTCACAAAGTGGACAACATAAATGAACATTCATTTGGTGTTAATGATAATGAAAAAGTCATTGTGTGGCAGTAATCCCGTTATGAAATGCATGTATTATGATTTAAGCTTTGGGTTATTTGCATGCCAGTTTGTTAGTATTTTTATGGTATGTGTGCTACTACAGCCACACAACTTAAGGAGAATTAACAGCACTGTAAGCTTGTTTACACATCATACATATAAACTATATTGCCAAAAGTATTCGCTCACCCATCCAAATAACCAGAATCAGGTGTTCCAATCACTTCCATGGCCACAGGTGTATAAAATCAAGCACCTAGGCATGCAGACTGTTTTTACAAACATTTGTGAAAGAATGGGTCGCTCTCAGGAGCTCAGTGAATTCCAGCGTGGAACTGTGATAGGATGCCACCTGTGCAACAAATCCAGTCGTGAAATTTCCTCGCTCCTAAATATTCCGCAGTCAACTGTCAGCTGTATTATAAGAACGTGGAAGTGTTTGGGAATGACAGCAACTCAGCCACGAAGTGGTAGGCCACGTACACTGACGGAGTGGGGTCAGCGGATGCTGAGGCACATAGTGTGAAGAGGTCGCCAACTTTCTGCAGGGTCAATCGCTACAGACCTCCAAACTTCAAGTGGCCTTCAGATTAGCTCAAGAACAGTGTGCAGAGAGCTTCATGGAATGGGTTTCCATGGCTGAGCAGCTGCATCCAAGCCATACATCACCAAGTGCAATGCAAAGCATCGGATGCAGTGGTGTAAAGCACACCGCCACTGGACTCTAGAGCAGTGGAGACGCGTTCTCTGGAGTGACGAATCGCGCTTTTCCATGCTCCCAACTTTGTGGGAACAGTTTGGAGCTGGCCCCTTCCTCTTCCAACGTGACTGTGCACCAGTGCACAAAGCAAGGTCCATAAAGACATGGATGACTTTATGAGTCTAAGATGATGACTAAGATGAGTCTGGTGTGGATGAACTTGACTGGCCTGCACAGAGTCCTGACCTCAACCCGATAGAACACCTTTGGGATGAATTAGAGCGGAGACTGAGAGCCAGGCTTTCTTGTCCAACATCAGTGTGTGACCTCACAAATGCGCTTCTGGAAGAATGGTCAAAAATTCCCATAAACACACTCCTAAACCTTGTGGACAGCCTTCCCAGAAGACTTGAAGCTGTTATAGCTGCAAAGGGTGGACCGATGTCATATTGAGCCCTATGGATTAGGAATGGGATGTCACTTAAGTTCATATGCGAGTCAAGGCAGGTGAGCGAATACTTTTGGCAATATAGTGTATATACACTGAACAAAATTATAAACGCAACACTTTTGTTTTTGCCCCCATTTTTCATGAGCTGAACTCAAAGATCTAAGACTTTTTCTATGTACACAAAAGGCCTATTTCTCTCAAATATTATTCACAAATCTGTCTAAATCTGTGTTAGTGAGCACTTCTCCTTTGCCAAGATAATTCATCCACCTCACAGGTGTGGCATATCAAGATGCTGATTAGACAGCATGATTATTGCACAGGTGTGCCTTAGGCTGGCCACAATAAAAGGCCACTCTAAAATGTGCAGTTTTATCACACAGCACAATGCCACAGATATCGCAAGTTTTGAGGGAGTGTTCAATTGGCATGATGACTGCAGGAATGTCCACCAGAGCTGTTGCCCGTGAATTGAATGTTCTTTTCTCTACCATAAGCCGTCTCCAAAGGCGTTTCAGAGAATTTGGCAGTACATCCAACCGGCCTCACAACCGCAGACCACGTGTAACCACACCAGCCCAGGACCTCCACATCCAGCATCTTCACCTCCAAGATCATCTGAGACCAGCCACCCGGACAGCTGCTGCAACAATCAGTTTGCATAACCAAAGAATTTCTGCACAAACTGTCAGAAACCATCTCAGGGAAGCTCATCTGCATGCTCGTTGTCCTCATAGGGGTCTCGACCTGACTGCAGTTTGTTATCGTAACTGACTTGAGAGGGCAAATGCTCACATTTGATGGTGTCTGGCACTTTGGAGAGGTGTTCTCTTCACGGATGAATCCCGGTTTTCACTGTACAGGGCAGATGGCAGACAGCATGTATGGCGTTGTGTGGGTGAGCAGTTTAAAACTGTACAATAACTCACCTTTGTATGTCACAATCTAGTCTTTAGTTAGTTTAATCGGTTTAATACTTTCTAACCAAAATGATGAGCAAGCTGAAGAGTCTGCATAATGTTTATTTTTATTTAATGCAACCAGACCACATTTTTATTATTTTAAGGTTTTTATTGAGTGATTAGATTGGGCGGCAGTTCCTTTTATGATAGCTTCCTTGAAGAAAGACCGGTCCATTATCCCTTCAAATATTGCAATCGGTCCTGGTCCAAGTCTGGATATTGCCCCCAAACAGTGCTTAATTTGTAAATGAATAATTTCTGGAACAAAACCAGCAGTCTCTCGCTGCTGTGACCGACACCAACTTCAGTTTTCCCGGAACATGACGTCACTAACCAGTGGTAGCGCAATTATAAACATTAACCCATTGCTGAATGGTCTCGTGTATTATTCTGTTCTATATTGATCATATATTTCAGATGATATGTGTTCCTAAATACTGATGCCTGCTACATTAGAATGTATATACGCCCCAAGTCGAAGCCATTTAACTCTTTGCCAGGGGCGATTCTACGATTTTCATTTAAGGGGGGCTCAGCCCCCAATGAGGGTAAATAGTAAAAATAAATTAATTAATTAATTAAAATAAATGTTTGACTAACAGGATAGGATGGTAAACATTTGAGTACTGAACAAGCCAAATACAAGTCTTCCTGATCACCCACCCACACACACACACACACACACACTGAAAGACAGGGAAGAGCCAAAGTCTGCCGGTGTTTTTATATAAAATTTAAAGGGGACTGAGGAGATCACCAATTTGTGTAGAGCATGGGCTTTGCTAGGCCTTTTCTAATCAGCCCCCCTAAAAATTATGTGATTCTCCATAAACTGTACACAAATTGGTGATCTCCTCAGTCCCCTTTAAATTTCATATAAAAACGGCGGCTCTTCAGCTCCTCCCTGTCATTCAGCGCGTTCTTCAATCCGCAGACCGCGGCGTCACAGAGCGAGGATCAGAGGACAAGTGTGTGTGACCTTTATTTTAATTAATTAATTATTATTTTTTTTACTATTATACCCACATTGGGGGCTGAGCCCCCCTTAAATGAAAATCCTAGAATCGTTCCTGGTGTAGAGTTTATGGAGAATGGCAGAATTTTAGGAGGGCTGAGTAGAAATGTTAGGGGGGCTAAAGCCCACCTAAAAATGGCCTAGCATCATCCATGCTGCTACCATATGCTTTCTGCTACCATATGCGATTTAGTAGGACTGTGCTCAGTATCATTTATCTGATCAGTGGAAGTTTCTGTCACCGATGACGTGGTTGCGTCCTCCGTTACTGACTGGTGTAACTCGCTTTGCTTCTGTCTCCCACTATCTTGATAAAAGGTGTGCAGTTCCATCTTCTCGGGGTCTCTTTTGATCAGGCACACCATCAACATTTCTCGTGGATTTTAAAAAATTAAAAAGTATGTTTGACGGTCTCTTTGACATTTTTAAAATATCGTATTTATTTAGGTAGATCAATAAACCATTCTTTTTTCCGCTGCTCTCTGCGCACAAAACAGTAATCACCAACCAATAAGAGTAATTGTAAATGCGCATGAGTAAAGTTTCACTTTTATGCGTATTCTCAATGTAGCTTAATGCATTAAGTCGTTTTATCAATACATTAATTTCACTATACACAAATAGGCCTAATATATTATTCATCACTCTAAACATGTTTATGTAAATAATTCAATTCAATTTTCAATTCAATTTTATTTGTATAGCGCTTTTAACAAAGAGCATTGTCTCAAAGCAGCTTTACATGAGAAACCACATAAGAAAACAACAAACATATGAACAGACAGACAGACAGACAGTCCTAGATGTTATCCCAAGTGAGCAAGCCTGAGGTGACTGAGGCGACTGTGGCAAGGAAAAACTCCCTTAGATGGTATGAGGAAGAAACCTTGAGAGGAACCCATCCTCATTTGGGTGACAATTGTGTGATGTTGATACAGCATGTGTATAGTGTTATGTAAATAATGACATTATTCTCAAAATATTACGAATTTAATCCCGTATTGCTACGAATCTCGTGATTTTTACTTTATTCTCATAGTGTTAACTTTATTCGTGAAATATTACTACTATGTCACAATTTTATTTAGTTTGACTTTTTTTCTGGAATAACTACCAGTTAAATTTTGCATTATAATGACTTTAAGCTCAAGATGTTTTCCATTTTAATTTTTATCTTTGCACAGGCATCTTTAAAGTTGAACAAAAAAAGTTATGCACAAATGGCAGGAAAACACCAGCGCAATTAAGTATTTACAAAGCACATAAAAATACTTCTCAGCTTTACACTCACACAGTCACGGGTAAATTTATACATATTCGTTTAAAATGTAAATATTACCATATGTATTAATGTATTAAAATATATATATAAGAACTGCGTTATACTGTATAATGTGCTCTGGCCAGAGTTGTACCATGTGCCACCTGGTGAAAATTCTGTGAAGTACAACACATGCATTTAAATACCAAAGCACCGACTCGCAGAAACTCGCAGCACACTGCAGGCAGAATTGTGGCATGCTGCGGGAAAAAGCGCGCATTTTTAAATGCCACATCTCTATGTAACCCAGTTAGAAAGGGAACACTGCATCATGGTATGTTTTCGATGGAAACGTCTTTGCAAAACCGGTGTCTGAAGCACATGTAAACGCATGTCAATTCTAATGGCTGATCTGGAGTCAGGTGACGTATCAGCGTGCATCAGTAGGACCATAGAAGGGCATCTACATCACATATCTTCAGATTCTAATTTTCTAAAGAAAGGCATCAGTGTTCTGGACAAATCTCAATGGGAAAATATGCTTCTTTTAGATCTATCATGACAAACTAATCTTCAAATCAAAATTATGACACAATAAGTTGCCCTCAGAGTATGATTTAAGGTAGGCAGATCCAAAATCAGATGCAGCCCTCCATCCCTCTTGGGTACCAGAAAGTACTGTCCGAAAAAACCTGAGGGGAACATATTACATGGCCCCTTTGCTCAGGAGAAAGTGAAGTTTCTGTTCTAGGCAAGGAATTTTTTATGCATGTGTCACAGTGGGTAACATGCCTTTGAACCAAGGGGGCAAAGCAGACCCTGTAACTTTTTTTTATAGTATTTGGAATCCCTTGAAACACGTTTAGCAGTAGCTGCTACACTGCCAAATGATTTGAAAGAGGTGTAATTTATAGCATTGGCCTGTTCAGGTCCCTGAAACAGGACACTGGCAGGGACAACCAAAGTGCCTGAGGAGAAGGGTCACTGGAGCATGAAATTGGGGCAGGTGAACCACCGGGAACTCCTGCTCACTGAATCAACCGAAGTGGCAGGGTTGGCTTTGTTGGAGGTTGGACACATCGTAGCGGTGTACTATGACCCACCCTGGGGACCTAAGCTGAACATTGGATCCTGGTTTGAATCAGAAGAAATCACAGAGCAAGCTTCTTAATACTGAATGGGGCCCTCACAGTCAAAGGAGAGCACAAAAGAACTCAACTCAACCTGAGAGCCCCATGATCAGAACTACTATGTCATCTCAGCAGGCATGGGGCCTGAGTTATGAAGTGCAGCCACCTGGTGTGAAAATAAAGGCAGACAGAACTTAAGCTTTCTTAAATGAAATGCACGCAATTAAAATAAATTACTAGTTCCCATAGCGTCAAACCATTTAATTACCTTCAAAGGGAACCCAAGATGAAACAGTTCTTTAATACTTTGTTCTTTTTTTTTTTAATTTCATGAGTTATCTGGTTCAAAGTCGCACGCTGTCGCTAAGCTCATTCCTCGTTTGCTTGTTTGTATTGCTTGAGTACCACATCTGTTGACTGAAACAGTGACTGATTCGGTCATTGTTTCACAGCTTTGTGAATCCCTTTCATCCTCTCAGCTGACTCTAATACCTCTGCCTTGGCTCCAGGAGCTCACTTTGTGATTTCTCCTGATCTAGATAAGGAGCTTGATTTGGGCAACAAGGAGCAAACAGCATTTGAATTGCCACCACATTCTATGGTGTTTGAAAAGCTCCTGGAGGTGATCACATGTGCTGTTGCTAAGCTTAGCCTAGTTTGCCATGATGAAAGGTTAGTGTTGTCCACTATGAGCTTGACAATCTCTGACTAACTTCACACTGCCTTTCACCTCCCTGCAGGCATCTCCCATTTTTATTCCATAACCCCACACTGAGGTGTCAAGGTTATGGACTAATCCTTATTCAGCTATTGCGGACATGAATGAACAGGGGTATGTGGCGACACCAAGGGTTGAAGCAGGCTATCTCTCCCTTTCATTGGCTACATGGAAAAAGTCTGCATTCCCACTGAGGCCCTGTTGGGAAGGCCTACAATCCTGCAGGTTAAGCCACTGCAGTGCTGCACACAATGGCAGTTTTGCAGTCATACCAAGCTGACCTGATAAAGGAGCTCAACTGCAGGAAGGGGCTCATCATTGAGGTCTGAACTCTGCCAGCCTACAGATTCAGCCCTCTGTGCCACAAAGCAGATGTCCCATGCCATGTCATGACTGCATTTAGTTGCCACAGAGAGGCAAACTGATAAAGATAAAAGGGACAAACCTTCCTTTTAGATGTCCTGATGTCTCCTAAGGGCCTGTTCTTCCCTCGCCAAGGTGAGGAGCTAGGGCTAGGCCAGTACCCACCAGCCCCACCTTGGCCTTCTAAGGCAGGAAAAAGAAGGCCAGCATTGCAGCCTGAGCCACCCCATGTAAAATCTGGGTGGCTGGCCAGCACTTAGGGGCAGGTTCCACAGGCAAAAGTCAACCATCTCTGCCATGTGGGCCAGAAAAGAATCCTAATGCCTGAGGGCAAGGGTTCTCAGGGATGCCCCTTTAGGGCCATTTCTACTGCTACCTACCCCACCACCTCTGGTGCTTTGGGGTTCAGCCATGACCACTCTTGCTCCTTATGCATTGCCACCTCCTGGGTTAGGCCCTGCCAGCTTGCTGTTTCAGGGCACTATGCGAGAACAGTGAGAGGCAAACACCTCTCTCAGACCACCTGGCAGCGTGGAAGCTTCTGCCAGGTGCACCACAATGGGTTCTGTGGGAAAAGGCTACAGAATCCAGTTTGCCTCCCATTCTACCTTCTTTCAGGGTGTGTTGCTCACTGTTGTTGGAACAGACCTCATTCCTCTATGAGGAACCTCTCTTCCATTTGAGAAAGGTGCTGTAGAGTGCATTCCCCTCCCAGGTCGATCTGGCATGTTTTGGTTAACAAGAAGGATGGGGGCTACATCCAGTAATTCTGAAGGGTGCATATTTTCACACATGCATCTCACCAGAACACATTTTAGGCCTAGTCTTATTGCTGACCCTCACAGAGTGCATGGAGACTGCTCTGGCATCATGGATGAACCTAGATGGCCACCCTGCCCATGGCATTTAGGAGGGCTCCTATCTCTCATGGCATACAGATTGCCTGAAGATGAGGGCTATGTTTCTAGCACTGAAACACATTCTCCTGAAACCCAGGAGCTACCTTTAGAGGTCCCCTTCTTCAATCAATATGTCTGTGTTTGCACCCCCTGTTCAGGCTGGTGCACCAGATCTGGCTCTAGGTAAAGACAAGATTTCTCTTGCTGAGAGCTTTTTACAACCCAGAGCACATGACTGGTATGCAGGCTGCCTGCTGAGGCAGGGGCTGAAGCCCAGGGAATGGCATTTCCACCTGTAGGTGGTACAATGCATATGGCAATTTTTGGATGGGCAGAAATAGCTATGTTTGCCTCTGAGGAGTCGACCCACCGTGCCCTGTGCCTTTCTCTTTTCCTTTCTGGATGGTGCCCTTTGGAAGATTCCCATCAGGAGAAGCCTCCTCTCACAGGGCAATTCTCCATCCCTGCCCTGAGATTTAGAACCTCTGGTCTGGTCCCTGAGGGGGAACAGCTCCTAGACTCCATTCCCCCAACCAAGGTTGTGTAGACTATTTTGAATTTTTGCTTCTGGTGTAATCAGCATCATCAGGATCAAGTTCACTGCCCTATTAGTACAGTGCTAGAGTTCCTATAGAACAGCCTCATTGAGGGCCTATCACCCTCTACATTGAGATATACGTGGCAGCCATTGCTGTGAGTCACGTGCCTGTTCTCTGGTCTCTCACCTCCTGCATGGTGCCAGGTGGCTGAGGCTTTCCTGTAGACCATGTCTCCCCTCCTGGGACCTCTAAGTGGTCCTGGAGGGGCTTCTCCAAGTTTTTGACCCTGGAAACAGCTTTGCTAAAAGCAGGTGTGCTGTGTGACGTCATCTCTAGGGATTACAGCTCGCTCCACTAGGTGTATCACCTTGTCCAGCACCCTGACTAGGGGCGTTCCCCCAGGATGTTTGTGCCGCGGCAAGTCAGTTGTCTCCGCACACCTTTATCAGGTTCTATAACCTTGACCTGGACCCTACTTCTGTGTCCTGGGTCTTACAAGGGCTAATGATGCTCTGTTCCTTGCTCATTTGTGCTCTTTCATGACCTCCAGTACAGACATGTCACAGCATGAGGTGGCATTGGTATTGGTGTTCCTATAGCATCAGCCAGGATGCAGCATTGAGTTCCCTCGAAAGGTAACTACACCAGGTTATTTATGTAACCCGTTTCCTGAGAAGTTCCCTGTGTTAGCCATACCCGGCATCCTCTTGCACTTCCTTCAGACAAGTAGAAGCTGGAGTAATGTGACGTTGATGCCCTTTAATGTTCTTGCTGGCATGCTTCACTTCATTGCATGACCTACCTGAGCTGATAGACTTCCACATAGAAGCATTCCCATAGCTTCAGCCATGGTCCAGTGTCTCATACCCTTCTCAGGGAACCAGGATACATATGTAACCTGGTATAGTTTTTTTTGGGTACACTGGTTTCTTATTTTCATTCATGTATGACAAGTCCAAACTCAATTCCATATTAACTCTTTTAACAGATAAAAAATGCACTTTTTTATTAGTCATGCTTTTATCATATGTTTGTGATATCTATGAAATTTTAAAGAAATAATAATGTGTTTTTTTTCCTGTGTGCCAATAAGAACTATAACATCAGCAAATCATATTAGCCAAATAATATATCGTTCATGCTTTCATGTGTAATTAAGAGTAGTATTAAGATAGAAAATTAACTGATGTGTTAATGCTGACATCTGAAGACAACAAAATGGAATAAGCTAACATGCAAATGACATGAGATACAGATATAACACTGGGGATGCAACATTACATGTGCTGTCACTTCAACGCCAAAAAAGCTGCATGTTGATCTTTCCCCATGGATGAGTGTTAATTAAGATTGTGAGGCATTTCTCACTCTATGTCTGATGTTAATCTCCTCTCCCACATATCTGTATCTGATTGATCCTAATAAATGGGCACCACATGATGCCATCTTAAACGAATCCTACAAATGAGAATTTAATTGCTTCATTTGCAATTATTCTTGGATTAGGGGGCAAATGAGCTCACATTTCCACTGGTGTGTAAATGTGTGTGTGAGTAACTAATATACAATGCAAATTCAATATATATAAAGAATCTTTAATATATTAGAATTTAATTATTATTTGTCTGCTCTGAATTTAATGAATGCTACCTAACTTCATGCCACCTTCCACCTCCTCAAGGGGCATCCTAGCCAAGGTACACCATGACCAATTCCGCCTGTTACTGGTGGCCCCTAATTGGCCCTAATTGAGTCTGGCTTGTTGACCTAATTTCCCTTTTAGATGGTGCACCTCCAATCAGAAGAAACCTCCTCTCTCAGGCACAGGGGGCGATTCTCCACCCTGCACCAAGATTTGGAACCTCTTGGTATGGTTCCTAGACTCCCATCCGAGATTAAACATATTATGTTGAATTTTCACCTCTGGTGTAATTGGCATTGTCAGGATCTAGTTCACTGCTTTGTTAGTACAGTGCAAGAGTTCCTGCAAAAACACCTCTTTCGGGGCCACATCTCCCCTCTTAACCATACAGTGGTCTCTAAGCCCATTTTGAGCCAATGCAGTTTCTGGCAATGGAAACTACTATTAGCCAGTCATCTGGTCTTTCTGCAGGCCTTCTGCCCTCAGCCTCACAAGTTTCCGGAGTTGGAGAGACTGTACCTGATGTGCCCAGCTCGAGTTCTCAGCTCTTTGCTTCACATTGCTTGATCACATGGTGTAACTCCTCTCCCTTTTTGTCTGCTTCAGCAGCCACAACCAAAGCAATCCGGTCTTCAAGCAGCACCTTGTGCTGGGTAGTGGTAGGCACTGCTCACCTGTTCCCACCACCCAACACAGTTTTTTTTATATGGTATCCTAAGTCTGTGACCTATTGAACCAGTGTTAATATATTAATTGATGGAGACCTTAAAGCACTTTTGTTCACGTTTGTCAAATGCCAGAAATGTAAATTGTAAGTCAATGTTTATAGTAGGTTTACCTCAAGTAATCACATTGCTATAAGTACTGAAGCCCTTTAAACTGATGTGCCCTGAGAACTTCAGTATTAATTTTACCTTGACCAGATTATTTATTTATTTATGATTGTTTGTTTTGTTTATTTATTTACATATATATTGGATCTAGGGCAGTACTCTTTTAAATAAAGTAAGTACAATAAATTCTCTCTACTGGATTGGGATTAAAAAGAATGTTAATCATGGTACATATATATGCTATATAAACACTGTTTGCTTGTTGTTTGTTTATATTAGCTTTAACCTGATATTGTAGCCAATCCATCTTGAGATTCAGTTTAATATGTATAATTTATTGTGTATTATGAGATGCTTCTCTTGTCACCATGTGTAATGACGTAAAAAAAATTGGTATACAGAGGAAAAGGGTCAAAAATTGGCAAATCAAACACAGAAATACAAACAAAAATGAAGCTCACAAAACCAAAACTCATAAACCGGGGAAACAAAGTCCATACACAGTAAATCAAGTAAGCAATATAGATCCAACAAGGCTTGGTACATTCTGGGAACAATACTTCGTGTTGTGGTGTCGCGAACACACTGCTTAAAATGAGAAACCCCCAGAAGTGTTCTTCATGGGTGCATTAGAATTCGGGCGAGGACTCCCTCTGTTGGCCTGATGCCAAGTCCAATGTTACAGAACCCCCCTATCTACGAACCCCTCTTGGGGTTCTTCGGGGAGGGCGACCCGGGGGTGAGGAGCTGGTCAGTCTGGGTGTAGATGATGGAATTCCTCTATTAGAGGGAGATCCAAGATATTGCGGGCATTGGCCAGGAACATTCTTCTGAGCCATATCCCTCCCATTCCACCAGATACTGTAAGTGCCCTCTGAGGTGTCGTGAATCCATGAGGGCCTGTACTCTGTAGGTGGGGGCCCCATCAATTTCCAGTGGTGGTGGTAGTTTATCACCAGGGGATTCGGTGTTCGGTAAGGCATGGGCTGGCTTGAGGAGTGACACATGAAATGAAGGCAGGATGCGGTCTGGAGCAGGGAGCTGGAGGCGGTAGGTGACTGGGTTGATTTGCCATTCAATATAAAAGGGATCTATGAACCAGGGACTGAGCTTATGGCATGGGAGCCTGAGTTTTAAGTTCTGCGTATATCAGTATATCATCCATATATGCAACATACTCGCCCATCAAATCCTTGAAAATGTCATTGATGAAGGCTTGAAATACTGCAGGTGCATTGGTAAGCACAAAGGGCATGACTACGTACTTGTAATGTCCCCTCATTGTATGGAAGGCTGTTTTCCACTCATCTTCCTCTTGAATTCTCATCAGGTTGTAGGCGCTACACAAATCCAGTTTCATTAAGTAGCAAGCCTTGCGGAGTTGTTCAAAAGCTGCCAGTACTGAAGGAAGTGGATAGGGGTTTTGAACATTGAGCGCATTCAGTCCCCAGTAGTCAATGCATGGGCGTAATCCTCCGTCCTTCTTTTCAAGGAAGAAGAAACTTGCGGCAGCAGGGGAGGTTGATGGTCGAATGTGGCCCATCTCTAAGGCTTCCTGTATGTACTCTTCCATCACTTTACTTTCTGGGTGCGAGAGAGGGTAAATCCTGCCCTTGGGGGGCATGGAATTAGATCGATAGTGCAGTCCCAGGAGCGGTGGCTGGGGAGGCGCATGTCCTTCTGCTTACTGAATACCTCCTTGAGATTGTTGTATTCCCTGGGGATGCTTGCCGCTCCTACTCCCACTGGGCTTTCCACCAAAGTAGCGAGGCAGAGACGTGAAATGGGGTCATGGAGACAATTCTTTATGCATTTCTGGACGGACACATCCAGATCTCACACTGGATACTCAATCACTTCCCGTAGAATCCCCACAAATTAATTGATGGAAGACCTTACCTGGGGGTCATGATCCCAAACTGCAGAGGTCCAGTCCAACGCTCAGCAGTGAGAGGAAAATAGTGCATTTGGTAGTCTCCTCCTGACATGCGTCAGGCTGGAGCGTGAAATAATTCTCGCACTGCTGGAGGAAACCTCGACATTGGTCCACAGAGCCATCAAATTTCTCGGACAGCGCCATCTGAAAAGGCTCACAGCATGGTGTTGCTGCAATGGGTGTGAGGGGAAGGGTAGCGGCTTTTGGTGGTTGTATGGCCGGCTTACTCGGAGCTTGTAGCACTCCCTGATGCGCTATCACTGCCTGGAGATTTGCTGGATCCACTTCTGGCAAAGTATTCTGTAATGACTGGCCCGAGGCAGATGATTGAGAATCCATTCACAAATCTTTATTTAAGTACCAAAACACTAAACAAAAAGACATCATTGGTAATTGAGGAAAAGGGTGTTGAGCAAGACCCATAATCCTCAACTGTGAGTCACTTTGGGAAAAAGTGTTTGCCAACAAATGTAAAACATAACTGTAGCTGACTCAAGCTTTACATGTCTGCCCTTTCTCCTCTGATTGCTTTTTCACTCTATTATTTGTAAATGCTGGAGACTGCTGTTTGTGAAAATCCCAGATATTCAGCAGTGTCTAAAATATGCAAACTGTCTTGCATCAGCATTCATGCTACAGTGGAGATCACATTTCTTCAGTTTTTGTATGTCTGTTGTAAATATTAACTGAAGCTCATGATCTGTATCAGCCTGCATTGTGACACAGCCACATGATTGGCTGATTGGATAGGAGTACATATGTCCCTTTATACATATAGTGCATGTAATAAAAATGTATAGTATATCAATGTAAGCACATACATTATGTAAGCAAAGTACACAAAGTTTCAAGAGAAAGAGGATCTTCATCAAGAAAAATGCTTCTGAAGTTTTGATTTCTGTAACATTTATTGTTTTGACCCTTTAACAAGAATCTACTTGAGAAATATAAATATATAATGTTACAAATAAATCCATCCGCCTTTCACTGTCAGCCTATAATGCAGTCAGGCTACAGAAAGAAAACATTGTGAGTGAATACAAACATACACTCCATTATCCCACCTCCTTAGAGTACTAAAAGTTATCCCAGTGCATTAAAATAAAGCATGCCATTTCCCCCGATCCTTTTGAAGCCTTGTAAATATTCAGAGATGTCGTTTTTCATTATTTATGACACATTTTGATTAGCATGTGTAAAAATGGGGAATATTTTGAAATGGAAATTAGAAACACATTTGCATTTGAGTGTAATTATCAGACTCAATCTTCATATTTTGTAGTCTGAAAAAATTAAAGCCAGGAGGAAGAAATAAAGACTAAAGCCCATATAAGTAAATATATCTCTTGGTGAGATGAAACCTATCATTTTATATTCCCTGAATTATATAAACCAGGACATACGTTATACTGAATTATTAAGGGGTGTTAAAACAACAGCAGGCCATGTATATAATCTGGTTCCCTGAGAAGAGAATGCTGCCTCATAGCTTTACACTATTGGAACTCCCCTTTGCAGAAGCAGTGTCTGAAGCTCTGTGCACAAACAGACCAATCTATTGTCTTGTGACTAGGAGGTTATGTGTGCAAAGCAAAGCATGCCAGTGTAAGGAAGCATGCGAGGCAGGTGTGTTCGAATCCATATGCAGATCTTTTAATCACAAAAACGGCAGGCAAGAATTGATATGGCTGGGCAAAAGGGTCAAAAACCGGGAAACAAAACACACAGGAAACCAAAACACAAACCAAAACTCGTAGTCGATAGTAGAACAGGCATGGATCATACATGTGGCAATCTAGAAAGCAGTATAACAAGGCATGGTATGTAACACACGGAAATGATACCCAAGTAATACCGGAAGTGAGTTCATGGACATTAATATTCGGGCGACGGCTCCCTCTGGTGTTCTGGTTCTGCATGCACAGTGACAGAACCCCCCCTTTAGGAACACTTCATACCATACCCCTTCCAGTCCACCAAATATTGGAAACGGCCACCTCGACGACAGGAGTTGAGGATGGCATGAACCTGATAGGCGAGGGAACCATCAATGTCCAGTGGAGGAGGTGGTTCGTTGGCAGCGGTCCTGTTGGTTCATGAAAAGGTTTTAGCAGAGATACATGAAAAGTGGGTGAAATGCGGAAGGAAACCAGGTTAACCTGGCGTATAATCTTAAATGGGCCGATGAACTTGGGACTGAGTTCATGACATAGGAGCTTTATTCTCAGGTTCCGCGTAGAGAGCCATACTTTGTGACCCACCTGATAGGCTGGGTGGGGACATCAACGATGTTTGCCTGGATCTCCTGTCACCAGATCGCCCTTTGGAGGCGCACATGGGCTCTTTCCCAGACCTCTTGGCTTCACCTAGACCAGTCATTTACTGTGGGTATGTCAGAGGGTTCCCTGGACCACGGAAATAGCGGGGGTTGATAGCCCAGCACACACTGAAATGGGGTTAAGCCGGTAGAGGAGTGGCGCAATATGTTTTGGGCATACTCGGTCCAGGGGAGAAACTCACTCTAGCAATGCTGTTCATGGCTGCAATAGGTTCTTAGAAATCTTCCCAATTCTTGATTGAGTCATTCAGCTTGGCCATTTGATTGGGGATGATATCCTGAGCTGAGGCTGACGCTGATCCCGAGTTGTCCGCAGAACTCTGACCACACTTGAGATGTAAATTGTGTGCCTTGATCAGAGATGATATCCTCGGGAAGGCCATAGTTTCAGAAGACATTCTGGACATCCTGGGTGGTCTCCATAGCAGTGGGCAAACCTTTCATAGGTATCACCTTGCAGGCCTTTGAAAACCAATCAATCACTACCATGACAGTTGAAAAACCTTGAGGTTCAGGGAGGTCAGTGAGGTTCACGGACACATGAGACCAGGGTCGACGTGGGATTGGCAGTGGCTCTAGCAGTCCATCTGGTAGCTGGTGGCTCGTCCGGGATTGAGCGCAGGACGAACATGATCAGACATACTCATTGTCATTGCTGAGAGAAGGCCACCAGAATCTTGGGCATAACAGTTGGATGGTTCTGTGGATACAGGGATGTCCAGAACTTGGGCTCTCATGGGTCCACTGCAATAATCTTTGGCAGAGACCTGAGGGAACATATAACTTAGAGGGTGGACAGGTCGGGGGAGGAGCTTCAGCCGAGTGGGCTCGTTCGATCTTCTCCACAATGTCCCATTGCACTGGGGCTACACAAACAGATAGTGAGAGGATAGGCTCAGGGCGTGCTGGTGGTTCGAGGGTTTCATGGATTTGTGATAGGGCGTCCGCCTTCCCGTTCTTGGAACCTGGACGATAGGAGACGGAGAATTTGAATTGTGTGAAAAACAGAGCCCACCTGGCTTGGGGAGGGTTGAGGCATTTAGCTTCTCTAAGGTATGCAAGATTTCTATGATAACCAGGAGAGATGATTCAAGACTCTCGATGGATGTTGAGAGGCATGGGCGGGTTATGTGTTCGCTAAAACAGTTCTCACGACAGAAGGCAGACCACTTTCTTAACCCAGGATGACAGGATTGGATGGTGAGGAAATGACAAAAAATTTCAGTCTTTCGCGGTGAAATAATACAATCCGAACATCCATGAGTGGTCTTTGGTGAGTAAGAAGGCCTTCCCCAATGGGCTGATCATTGATGGTGGTCACTCTTAATAGCAGGGTGCACGGAATGGTGGGTAAGTGGAACTCATGTACCAGGCTGCTGTCAATAAGGTTGACCGCGGAATCGGAGTCAATTAGCGCTGTGACAGAGGAACAAGTGTCATTATGGAGTATAAAGGCAGGGAGTAAAACTTTCAAAGCCAGCTTAACGATTTCTACCTGTGACGTGGTAGGCTTCTCCGAGCATTGAAACACTCTGTGACCTGGTTTTCCGCAGTAAAAGCAGAGTTGAAGCTGTGTGCTGTGTTCGCACTCCTTCTCAGAGACACAAGACCTCCCCAGTTGCATAGGCTCTGAAGCTTCCTCCCTGGGACAGTGGTATTCTATCATGCAGTGAGGCATGGAACGTGATGTGGAGGCTGGAGGTCGGTGTTGGCGTCGCAGGTTGTTGAGCCGGATAGCAGTGGAGATGTACTGGGACAGTGTAACACTGGTCTCCTGGCATGCCATCTCTGCTTTCAGGTCAGGTTAAGACCTTCACGAAACACTGCCATGAGTGCTGTCTTATTCAATCCTGACTGAGCCGCCAACATGCGGAACTTGATGGCAAAATCTGCCGCTGTATCTGCCCCCTGATGAAACTCGAGCAACTGAAGTGAAATGTCCTTTCCCCCAGCCAGATACTCTGAGACTTCCCTGATGAGATTCGTGAAATAATTGGCCGAAGTCTTTACCTGAGAGTCAGAGTCCCAAACAGCCGAAGCCCAGTCCAGCGCTTTACCCGTCAGCAGAGAGAGCAAGAAGGCACACCTGATAGTCTTGCAGCCGTAGATTTCCGGCTGTTGCACGAAGAAGTTGTCGCACTGGCGTAGAAACCCTTGGCAATGGTCGGCAGAGCCATCAAACTTCTCTGGGAGCGCAAAATAGGGTAACTCGCTGCATGGAGGAGGTGCTGGTGCTTCGGTGGCTGCTGGAGGTTGCAAGAATGCAGGCAAGAATTGATATCAATATGGCTAGACGAAAGTCAAAAACACACTGGAAACCAAAACCAAAACACAAACCAAAACTCGTAGTCAATAGTAGAACAAACAAGGATCATACATGTGGCAACCTAGAAAGCAGGCTCAGGCTATATGTACTATAACAAGGCTCAGTACATAACACACGGAAACGAAACTTCATGGAGAACAAAGGGACCACGCTGCTTAAATACCCGAGTAATACCGGAAGTGAGTTCATGGACGTTAATATTCGGGTGACAGTCAGCAAGACCATAAAAGGGAATCTACCTCACATTATTCCAGCTTCTAATTATTTGAAGGAAGCACAAGTGAATGCCTGGACTGTGGCAAGCAATGCAGTATCTCATTTCCTTCCCAGGGAACCAAATTACATATGTAACCTAGTGTCATTACCTTTCGAGGGAACTTGATGCTGTGTCATAGCTTATGGGAACATCAATTTCAATGCCACCAAACCCTGGAAGATGTCTGTCCTGCAGGGCTATATGAACAGCACAGGCAAATATGGAAGCAGAGTATCGACTAGTCCTGTAGGACCTGGGACCTGGGGGTAGGGTCCAGATCCAAACTGCCACAGCACAGATATCGCTGAGAGGAATACCCTTAGCTTGGGCACTGTAAGAGGCAATTCTCCTAATGAAGTGAGCCCAACACCTGCGGATGAAGACATGACCTACGACCTGTAGGCCTGGGTGATAGCCTCCACTGCCCTGTGAACAAGGCACTGCTTTGGAGACCAGATTGTGTTTATTGCAGCTGCCAAAAGCAGATGAAGTTCTGGTTTCCTGGTTTATCTGCCCCAGGATGTAGATCTCTCTCTTCTCCTCCGCATTAGAAGTTTAGGAAACCCTTATGATCCTGAGAGGGTGATTGCTGGGGTGAAACCCTTTGCTCCTGAGCCAGAGCTGAAAAGGTGCATGTAGATCATGTGCAGTAGATCCAAAGGAATACCTTTGGATGCTGCAGCCATGAGCCCCAATAACCTCTGCCTGAGAAGTAGAGAGGTGTTGGCCTAGCTGAATGTCTTTCAGATTCTAGTTCAGAGTGCACAGGTCTCAAATTGGACACATTTTGGGTACTATGAGGTACTGACTGTGAAAACTGGAGTTCCTTTCTAGGAGGGGAACATATTATATGGCCCCTTTGCCCAGGAGTGACAGAGGTTCCTGCTGGAAGAATAAAGTTTTGATAGTGGGCAACCTTGGGGTAACCATGGACAATCAACTGTCCTTTTCCTCCCATGTTACTAATGTTACATGCTCATGTCAGTTTCATCAGAACATCAGAAGGATTCAACCATTTCTATCCACACAGGCTACTCAAGTGCTTGTTCAGTTTCTTGTCATTTCGAGACTGGACTACTGCAACTCTCTATTGGCAGGTCTACCTCTGAATGCAATTTGTCCACTGCAAATGATCCAAAATGCAGCTGCGTGACTTGTTTTCAACCTGCCTAAGTTCTCCCACACCACACCACTGCTGATTTCCCTCCACTGGCTTCCAGTAGTTACATGCATCAGATATGTTCTATGTAGATTGAAATAATAATAAAAAAAAACCTCTAAATTTAGGCTGATGATATCCTAAGTCTGTGACCTATTGAACCAGTGTTAAATGTATTCTTTGATAGAGACTTCAAAGCACTCTTTTATGTAGCTCTGGATAAAATTCTGCCTAATGCCAGATATGTAAATGTAAACATGCCTTAAAATGGTGGTGGTGAGGGTGGCAGGAGAAAAACTGGATACTGTACCCTTCCTCAGTGGTATCCAGAAGCCACTGAAACACATTTGGAAATAGTTTTCATGCTGCCAAGATTCGACCTAATCTCAGAGAGGACACTCCCAGGAAACCTAGCCCTTGGGTGTCAGGGTTATTTTTTGGCCCACCTGGCAGAGATGACAGATCTTTAGTCTTCTCACGTCTGATGGGTCTGCACCTAAGTCTTTTTCTCCAGTCTCATGAAGCTAGGTTGGGGCCAATGGTGACTGGTTGAGGGCTCTGGTACAATGACTACATACACAGCTTTGTTAGAAAACTTTGTAACAAATTGTTAGAATATCAGTCACCAGTGAAGGAAAGCCTCCTGAGCTACAGAAAATCACTTATTGCATCTAGATCTGTGTATCTCTCCACCCTAATAGAAGATAACGAAAATAATGCTACATTTTAGATTTGTAGAAACATCACTGTAAAAAAGCCATCAATGTGCAGCAGCAATGACTTCATGAATTATTTCAATGAAATAATTGACAATATCAGGCAGAAAATTCAGACTATTCATTTAAAACCAAACAATTTGACAGCTAATCCTGTAATATGATGTTCCTGATCAGAGCTTCAAGACTGATTTAATGTCACTAATTTGTTCTTCTAAATCATCACCCTGTATACTACATCCCTTACCTACATGTTTCTAGGTAAAAAATAGATAATGAATAATCAGTTCTTTCCTTAGCAATTGGCTGTGCTAAATCATTTAAACTATCAAACCCCTGAATTAAAAAACCTGACCTTGACCCCAGTCAGCTGTCCAACTGTAGGTCAATATCAATCCTTCTCTTTATCTCTAAAATCCTAGACAAGGTTGTTGTACAGCATTTATGCTCATACCTAAACAGGAATAACAATTATGAAATGTATCAGTCAGTATTTAGGCATCCTAGCACAGAGACAACACTGGATAAAGTGGTAAATGACATGTTACAGGCCTCTTATAAGGGATATGTCTCCCTGCTGGTGTTGCTTGATCTTAGTGTCACTGATGATGCTATTCTACTTGATAGGTTAGAAAATGTTGTTGGTGTTAAAGGAACAGCTCTGTCCTGGCTCAGGTCATATTTAACTGATTATCAGTTTACATCTAAATGGTGATTTCTCTATGCACACTAATGTGGCAGGAGCAAGGGTAAGGAAAAGGGGTTGGAAAAGCTATTCTAGTAAATTACGCTGAAAGATTTATCACAGAAAAACAGCTTTCACACTATCTGACTATTCCACCCTAGGAATTTCACCCAAGTGTAGTGCCCTATCATAATGGACATATTATGGGCTTATTAAAAGTGTGTTGTTCTTTATTGTTGATGTTCTTCTCTAGAATTCCTTGTAATTGTTTTGCATAAAGGAAAAAAATAACGATTGTTTAGCCAATAAGAGTGTACAGGATAATTCCGGAAATTGAATGGGCCGAGCTATGTGAGAAGTGGAGGGAGATGTAATTAGAGGAGAGAGACGATGCGTGCGTTTGGGTCTTTTTTTGTGCATCCAAGTTTTAAAAACAAGACCTGTTTTGTTCATCTTACGGATTAACAGTGTGTTTCACCTAAGGATATAAAGTTCTTGTGGAGTTTTGGCCGCGCAGTAAGTAAGAGTTAGTAACAATAAGCAGGAAGACGGGACGATAGGCTAAGAGAGACCGAGGCTTTTCTTGCGCACTAGGTCTCATTGCTTCATGAGCGGGAGATTCGTAGGAGGATATTGGCATGTGCTGTTTCGCGAATAAACTTTAAGGACGTTTGGATTCACTACACATTTCATCTGGTCTCTGGAATTGCTATTGTTTTCGTGAACTTCACGATTTTCCTGGATTCTTAAGTACTTTTATAACTGCTGCACATTCATGAGCTCCAACATTGTGCGCCCACGAGTGACTTAAATCCCAGCTGGGTAAACTTTATTTTGGGGTTAAAACAATATACACCATATTGCCAAAAGTATTCACTCACCCATCCAAATAATAAGAATCAGGTGTTCCAATCACTTCCATAGCCACAGGTGTATAAAATCAAGCACCTAGGCATGCAGACTGTTTTTACAAACATTTGTGAAAGTTTGGAGCTGGCCCCTTCCTCTTCCAACATGACTGTGCACCAGTGCACAAAGCAAGGTCCATAAAGACATGGATGACAGAGTCTGGTGTGGAGGAACTTGACTGGCCTGCACAGAGTCCTGACCTCAACCCGATAGAACACCTTTGGGATGAATTAGAGCGGAGACTGAGAGCCAGGCCTTCTCGTCCAACATCAGTGTGTGACCTCACAAATGCGCTTCTGGAAGAATGGTCAAAAATTCCCATAAACACACTCCTAAACCTTGTGGACAGCCTTCCCAGAAGACTTGAAGCTGTTATAGCTGCAAAGGGTGGACCGACGTCATATTGAACCCTATGGATTAGGAATGGGATGTCACTTAAGTTCATATGCGAGTCAAGGCAGGTGAGCGAATACTTTTGGCAATATAGTGTATATATTTTGGTTGTTGTTTTATTTTCTGAGTATATTATTTTGTTGCAAATCTTTGGTTTTACGATTATCTGTCTGAATTGTGTTGTTGTTGTTTTTTCTAACGTGCATTTGGTCATTCGCCATAAAGTGAGTTAATTACAGAAAAGAAAAAGATAAATAAATGTAAATATTGTTAACTATATTTTCCTTCTGTGTTTTTCGTGTGAAAGAACATAATGGGTAATTAGTCAATTAATTTACATCAGAAGTTTGGAGTCTGCATTATGTGAAATAGACACAGTCACTTCCTTGCCTTGAACACAAAATTATATACACTAAATTTCTGATATCTGAGGCCCAGTGTTACTTTTAAATGGTACTGCATAATTGTAACCATGCATTACAAGTTGAGATATAACTCTCCCTTATTTTTATTTTATTGAATTTTTCCTAGAACTGGTTAGCGGGAGAGGGCTACACAAGGAATTAATATGCACAGGTTCGAATCACTGATAAACTGATGCTCTTTCCCGCCAGAACCCAGCTGAACCCAGTTGATAGAGGCGAGATGGTTTAGCCACGTGTTGTGGTCCCAGAGGTATTGTAACAGGCCATTAGAACTAAATGTGCTAGCCAGGCAAATGTCATGGCAGTGAGTGCTTTGCCAGGTTATTTTGCTTCTGAATTGCATTGTATGCAGAAGATGGATCCCATTATTGGGCCAGTGCTAAGGTTTAAGGAAGAAGATCAATGTCCGGGCCCTTAAGAGCGGTGCAAGTTGGTCCAACCAGTTTTGACAGTCCTCCGGCAGTGGAGTCGACTAGTAGTGAGAGGAGTAATGTACTGTTTTTTACTGTCTTTACCTTGTATTTGCTTGAAATTGTTGTTTTTGTTTGGTTAACTGAGCCTGATAAACCCAGCTAAAGGTTACTTCATTGTTCTATCTATTGATGTGTAGCTTCCTTGGCAGGGCCTGGGCACTTGGGGTAGAGGACTGGTCCTTCCTTGGTGGTGGTATCTTTCTCACCGTCTGCTGTGCTCTTCATCTTCATGAGTGTGTGTGTGTGTGCGCACATGTGTGCAAGACAGGTATATTTGGGGAGAGCTTATCCTGATCCTCTGCCTCTATTGTTGGCTCCAGTTTCCTTCTTTGACTGTTTTTGACCCTTTGTGGACTACTGAGAAAAATACAGTTGCATTTGTTTCTATTTAAATGCTGCTTTTATTAAAGAATTGTCAATAAACAACCAATTTTTAAATGGCGGCCAATGTCTCAGATCAATATCCATTATTTTGAACCTGTGCATGTTAATTCCTTGGGTGAACTTCCTAGGGTGGCACAGTCGGATATTACAAAATCAGTTTTTCTGATAAATCTTTCAGCGTAATTTGCTAGAATAGCTTTTCCAACCACTTCTCCTTACCCTTGCTCCCGCCACACTAAGGTTATGTTCAGTGTTATGCAAGGTACTGTTTTAGGCCCACTGCTTTTCTTCTTATATATGCTATCTCTTGGTGTAGTTATGCATAAATATTGTATTAGCTTTCACTGTTATGCTGATGACAGTTACATGTTCCAGCAAAGCCACATGAGATGCACCAACTTAATCAAGTCTTTAACTTAAGAAGAATGTATAAAGGATATAAGACAGTGGGTGCTTAATAACGTCCTCCTGCTTAACGCTGACAAGACAGAAGTGCTTGTACTAGGACCACATGCAGCCAGAAGTAAGCTTTTTGAATACAGAGTAACTCTGGACGGCCTTTCCATTTTATCATGTGCAGCAGTAAAGACCTTAGTGTGATTATTGACTCCAGTATTTCATTTGAAAATATCACTAGGGTAGCCTTCTTTTATCTTAGAAATATTGCTAAGATAAGAAGTATAATGTCACTGTATGATGCAGAAATAGTAGTACTTGTTGTTTCTTACCTCTGTTTTCGATTATTGTAACACCATACTGTCTGGATGTTTTAGTAGGTAGCATAAACAAGCTGCAGAATGCAGCAGATGGAGTCTTAAATAGAATATAGATATGAACACATCACTTCTATCTTATTCACAGTTCACTAGCTCTAAATTGAGTGAAATTTTGCATTGATTATAAAATACTACTACTGGCTTATAAAGCACTAAATGGTCTTGCACCACAGTACCTCAGTGACCTTTTGTTTTCTTATCAGCCATGCCTACTTCAATCAATTTCTTTTATAAAGCCAGTTATTAAGTTATTATTATTAGTTATTAAGACTCAGAAACTGTAAGTTTCTGTTTAATAATTAAGTTATTATTATTGGTTATTAAGACTCAGAAACTGTCTTAAGTCCAGGCTGAAAGCACATTTGTTTTATTAAGCTTTTAATGAATAAGCTTACAGTGTTCGATGAAATAGGATGCTTGGATTTAGATGCTGTTCCCTTACCTCTCTCACATTTTCACTCAGGTTTGATCACTGTGGAGAGGTTTATGTCCAAGGGAGGCCACATGTCTGTGTCACCTTTTGGCTCTCCCTTTTAGTTCATGCTGTCATAGCTAGTCTTGATGGAGTCCCTACCTGCACTATGCACACAATGTATATTGTTTTTAACCATTACATGATGACAAGCAAACCTAATCTCTCTTTCTCTCTCTTCCTTACTGCCTTTATGCTGAGCTACCCATCAAGCTACTACCGAGCTCCAAGAGTTCTGAGTTCCCAGTGTGACTGCTTCTTCTCTCTGGACCTGCCTGAACCTACCTCTGGTTGGGGTCTTGTTGCTTGGTGGTGCACACTGCTGCTGGGAATGGCTCCATGTGGACAGCCTGGAGACCCATGGGATTGCTATGGATAGAACTACTTGGAGATTATGGCTCCTTGTTACATTCTATGTGTGTTATGTGTATATTGTGTTTCTTTCTCGCTCTCCTTTCCTTTTGTGCTATTCTTTACTCCGCTTCTAGGTAGGTGTTATTGGCTGACTTGGCTGTCAATCATAATTGTGACGTCATGACACTCTGCCAGTCCGTTGATGCACCGACTGTATATAAGGCTTTGACTTTGTGGTGTGTGGGGGTGTGCCATGCCAGCGTACCTTGTGCTTCAACACGTCTAGCAGTTGCCTCCTGATACTCAGTTGCCTCCCAATACATATCGTACCTTGACTTGTGTAGTCATGCGTTGTGTTATGGTGATTCGAGCCACTTCTAGTTCGTTATTTGGCTATTGACTGATATCAAATTCTGTGCGTGAGATTATACTGGTGCCCATGTTATGTTTTGGTCTAATTGTGTATCAAGTCACCGATAAGAATGCATCCACTTAACCAATCATGTCTGTGTGATAATTGTAGAGTCTAGTCAAATGTGGATATGATACTGTTTGTCCTGACTCTTGATCAGGAGTTTGTATTTTTGTTAGATTAGGTTTGTGTGTTATGCCACCCTTGTACTTTTTGCTTTTTAGTTTAGCAGAGTTAATTAGGGCGTCACATATGTTGAAGATTTTTTTTAATGCTTTTTTTGTTAGTCAGTTTAGAGCCCAGGTTTAAGGTGTGTATTGTTTTGTTTATTTCTTTGATTTGTGTAACACTCCCTTTTTCTCCATGTGTAAAATCTTATGAAGCATACCACTTTTCAAAGTCCTCTTTGATCTGTTCCACACCCAGAAACAATTCTCTCATTTAAATGTTACAATATCATCCCTCTTTAACATGAAGCATGTAACACACCGTCTTTGATCTGCTGTTGTGACAATCAGTTTTGTGATCGGGTCTTTATGTTCAACATTTGAAGACAATGGAGGGAAGGAATTAGTGTTAAGTTTGTAATGAACTCAGAAATTACACTATTACTTGCTCAGGAGCTCTTGGTTGCACAATTCCACTTGGCTATTAACAGTTGTAGAAAGGGCATTATTTATATTTACTTACTTTCTGGTTACACAGGATGATGGGATTTCCCTTTTGAGTCACCATTGCCTTAGGCTTGCTCATTAATGCCGGGTTCACACTGCACGACTCTTCAGTCACAGACTAGTTTTGCAAAATCAAGGCAAAGCGAACTGCATGCATGTGAGTGACAATCGTGCAGTGTGAATGACCAAAAACTCGATCTGACTGAGTCGCCAACTACCGTTAAATATTTGGCATGCTAAATATCTGGACCTGTGCATCTCAAAGTCGTGCAGTGTGAAAGGAGTTCTGACTGAAACATACCTCGGCGATGACCTACAGCCAATGAGAGAGTGAGATACAGGGCAGCGGGCAGTTCGGGGAGGAGTTATAGACCACAATATCAGCAATCATGGCTTCAGTTGGAGCATAACATTATAGTTTAATAGGGTTTGTAGGTTTTTATCAGACAAAAATGTCTCAAATATAGTTATATCAGAATAAACAAGCTTTACAATTACATCAAACAGAAATAAAGCAGAAATATTTGCTTGACCAGCGGCATCAGCAGCACATTGCAAAATTATTCATTTGTTCAATTATGCAGAACGTACAATCCTTGTTTCCCGCAATGACCATTTGGCTCGCAAACGTTTTGTGGGGTAACATTTCCAGTCTCGTGAGAGAACTTGGACATCACGTGTGATCTTGCATTATTTCCTTATTATTTAATGCATACGTTCTGTTGTGAAACGCAGTTTGCGTTCCAGACAGTGTTGTCGACGATTCTTCCTATTGTGTAGTCATGCAGTGTGAAAGCTCCTGTCACCAATCCATTGTGCAGTGTGAACACAGCAGCAGCTGAATGCTACCCTAGATAGTCATGCAGTGTGAAAACAACCGTGATCCAATGACTGTGACAATTGTGCAGTGTGAACCCGGCATAAGGATACATATTGACTTTGCCATTTTTATTCTACATTTTTATACTTCTCTTAAGCTGTTTTGAGACAATGTCCATTGTTAAAAGTGCTATACAATAAAAGTTTAAGTGAATTGAAGCAAATTGGGGCGCTAAAAGCTGCTAGCCAACAACCCCTAGCAGCCGCCGCTAACTCAAACCATGCTGCCTCCCCCTGCCGTGCCAGCACCACGTGGTGTGTCACCTCGCATGGCGCTTCCAGAAAAATTTGATGGCTCCCCCAATCGTTGTCATGCTTTCCTATGGCAATGTGATAACTTTTAGCTCCACAGGGAGGATATTAAAGTGTGCTTTAATGATGTCACTCCTCACTCCTACCCATAACCCTTAGTACCAGCTGCCCTGGAACAACTAAGAGGAGATTTTCACTAAACTGGATTTAAGGACTGCTTACAACCTGATCTGGAGGGCGACGAGTGGAAAATGGTATTTCATACTACCAGAGGACATTATGCTTTGATGCTTCAAAAAGTTATTGTAAAGGTATGAATTTCATTTTGTTTATTCACGCATAAACATTCATCATTGAGTATACATAGAGCTAGCGCGTTTGAGTATCCATTTACAATGGATTTGACTAGACTTTAAATGAACAGAAATGGTGACAGAATATTAAAAATAGCTTCAATTGTATTTTGAATATGAAAAGTCTTTAAAGGTGATGGTGACTAATTACTAAATTTAATTTTTTTAACCCTTTAACTATATTGAGCAAAAATATTGAGTCAATTAAATCATAAAAATTGCAGTAACAATTTCACAATCCACAGTATATACACGTGTTGACTTCAGTGTCTGTCCAGACCAGTCCACAATTAACATTTTAAAATGCATTTATGTTAAAATAACAGGGCTTTGTGACCAGGTAAAATGGTTTCATTTTCCTTTGCATTCATTTGCAATCTGGCAGTAGAATATTAATATGTGACTACTGACATTGTTTTTTCTTTGGAATGTTTTAGGTGAAAATCCAGAAAACTGCATTCATAAATGGATGATCAGTTTTGAGGGGCAAATAATCTGTGAGGGCATCCAGCCAAGTATTCAGTCTGGGCTTGCTGCTGTGTTTTCGACTTACTACAATTTCAATGTGGAGTACCAAGCTGAGGCCGCATGCATGTTGGAATTTATTCAGAGGTTAGATGCTTAGATTCATATATTAATTTCTTTTCACATTCTCGTTATGTGAACTTTTACCCACACTAATTCGGAATGTACACATTTGTTTTTCAGGCAGTCCATTGGTATAAATCCTGAAAAAGCTTTGGCTCATGACAGGTCACAAAAAGAAATCAGTCAACACTCGGGTTACCAGTCTGCTTAACAAACTAATGGACTGTGAGTGAGACTTCATATAAGTGAACCCACTCATTCACTGACATACCACACACACACACACACACCTTACACATACTCTTCACACACGACATAAACATGCTTTTAGTGTTTTAGTTGCACAATTCAGGTGTTCATTCTTGAATACCTAAATTTTGACTTCATTCTTCCTTCATTCAGTAATTCTTATTTACTGATAATTCAGTAATTACAGTAATTCAGTAATTACTAGTTTCAGTAATTACTAGTTGAGTCACATAATTTAGTTTTTTCTAATGTTATATAAATGTTTTGTTTATTCATTTAAACAAGGTTATTCTGAAGCTTAAGTTTATTTAGTCATTCAACTTGCTTTGTCACAGCCACTAATTTGGAGAATATTTTGTGATTAAAGTGGCTTTTGTTTTTCAAGTTTTTCAAAGTTACACTGCATTGTGTTTTGTTTTAAAGGATACATTTCTAAAAAAAAAAATCTAGAAAAATAACTCATTTTTTTCTTAACAGACCATTTCTCACAAATATTTGTAGTTTACAGTAAAGAAAAAGGTGCAAATGAAAATTAATTAACTGTTAATGCTTTTGACAGTAATTTACTGTTAATGTAGAAAATAACAGATTTATGCTGTATTTCCAAAAACAGTAACAAACTGTAAAATTCAACAACAGCAAGACACTGTTAATTTAACAGTAACTTTCTGGCAACCATGCTGCCAGTAACTTACTGTTTTTTAACAGGACAATGTTCATAATGTATACTTTAGCTTTCATCTGATACAACCTATTTTTTTTTACAAATGGACAATTTAGAAATGCCAAAATTGAGATTCCAGAAGCCTACAATGCATATCTTTTAAAATCAAAGCTATGTTTGATAATACTATTAATTCTGATATAATAAAGTAATAAAAAATAATCTAAAAATCTCTCTCATTATTCTGGCATTTAGCAAATAGAAATAATTTTAGTAATTCTAACTGACCTAAAACAGGAAACATGTAGTCTGATTTAATGTCAGGCAGTGATAAAAAAAGGTTGTGTGTCTTTTTATACAGTCTATGTAAACTTCTGGTTTCAACTATATAAATATATATACCCCCTGATACCTCCCCATGCCCCTGGCTGTTATACTGTCATATAGGCCAAAGTTCTGCAAAGGACACTGATGCAAGTCACAATAAAGAAGTTTAAAGAATGCATATGCATCATGACAATGCATAAGCTTAAAACGGCATAAGGCATTAGCCTTAATTCTTCCGGCACTTTCAGTATAAACGATACACAAGTCCATTAATTGATCTTTGCATCTCTAATGGACACTGCAGAATTAATGTACAGACAATAGGAATTGTGGGTTACTAAAGGCATCATCTATGATCTCTTGATGGTCCACTGGTCTATAAGCACCAATTAGCTGAAGGCCTCTGAAATCCTCTGTCCTGCAGAACATTTTAGCATTTCCTTTTTCATGTCTCACCACCAAAATTAGAGTTTGACCTTTACTGATAATGTAGCATGACTTCTGAGAGTCTGTGTGAAAGACAAAATACATGTCTGCCCTCTATTATGTATATTTTGTCAAGGTTCTGTCTTTTATATAGTCAATAATTCTTACTTAAACAAAGACAAGCTAGTTTTACACTGATTGTATGAGTTTAATGAGGTTGACATAATCCCATTCCCACTGTGAAAGAGAGAGAGAGAAAGAGAGGAGATTTATTCTAGTTTTTTATTGGAGTATTCTGTTAAATCTACTGATTGATTTCATAATCACAATTATAGTGAACCATGAAATGCTCTCTAGTGATGCTAAAATAACTGCGCTCAGTACTTTGCTTTTTGTGTATACACTTAAAAAGGTTCCTTAGGGTTCCTGGCCAACCTCCAATACTGGAACCACTGATTCAACAGTCTTCATATAATCTGCATTACTAACATTGAAACTTGGCCAAACAGTTAATCTTATCAAAACTCGCTGAAATGACCAAAACACTTCATACATGTCTCAAAATAAGCTTGTTCAACCATAGCACTGGCAACAAATCTCACTCAAAAAGCAAACATTATCACTTGTAACAAATTAGTTTAGAGCATTTCATTAATTATGATATTTGAATTTCTTTTAAAGTAATATAAGCACAAAGCAGAAAGAAAGCACAATCAATGTAAAGGGAAAAGAGAAAGGCACAGGGCACAGTGGGTCGACTCCTCAGAGGTGAACATAGCCACTTCTGCATGACCACAAATTGCCATATGCATTCCAGCACCTACGGGTGTAAATGCCACACTGACGGCCCTAATGATTAAATAAGGGGACCTTCAAAGGTAGGCCCTGAGTTTCAGGAGAAAGTGTTTCAGCACAAGAAACATAGCCCCCATCTTTAGGCAGTCTGATTTCCATGACAGACAGGAGTCCTCCTAAATGCCATGGGCAGCATGACCATCTAGGACTGCTTCCCAGCCCGAGAGTGGGGTGTCTGCCGAAAGGGTCCTGCAACAAGGACACACCCTAAGATGCAGCACATATGGAACAGACACTTGGCTGGAAATTCAAGCAGGCAAATGCGGAATGAGCTTAGTGACAGCGTGTGAAACTCAACAGCACAAACAACACTGATTGCTTTCTCTCAAGATTCAGCTCATCACCACCCACATCGAGCTCTTCAGAGTCCAATGAAGAATAATTGCTAATTCGGGTCAGGAGAAATCACAAAACAAGCTCCCGGAGCTAAAGTGGGAAAATCCGAGTCAGTAGAGAGGGCAGTAGAAAGGGGATCACCCGTCTCTTGTTCTGCCTCCACTAACTTGACTTACAAGACCCATGATCTATGTCAGCACACTGCCTCAGCAATCACGGGACCAGAGTCACGCTCGTTGGAGCTCCACTATCAGACAAATCGCTGTGGTATCACACAGAGCTTCAGACACAACTTCCACATAGAAGCATTCCCATAGCATCAGCCATGATGCAGCATCTGGTTCTCTCGAAAGGTAACTGAATTTTTAAAAAATCCATCCAGTTTTTTTATATGCTAATTAGACAGAAAGAGCGCAGAAAGTCACATGACACTTCTGCGTGTCCTCATTAGCATATCACAACAATGATGGATTCTCATAATAAAGTGAAGCATAAGAGTCACAGATAAGTCACAGATTCAGTGAAAAAGAGGCATGCAACTGCTTATTAAATCTTCTACAACATAAGTAGAATACACATAGGTACAGAAATCACAAGGTGTATGGAATTGAAATGCTATATTCAGTTGGATTAGATGAAATTGGATGAAAATGTGGCCTGTTTGTTACTTGACAGGTAAGTTGGCTTCAACCTATTTAGTTTCTGCTCACTCCCAGTTTAGACTCACATGATAGACAGAAAGTAAGAATAGATATTGGACTTGAACTCTACGTATGCTCTATGAGGCATATTTTTTGTTCGGCCTATAATGAGCTGTACACGTTTTTAATGCAAAATTATATCCCCTAACTGCTATTCAATGCACACTATGCCATATATTGCTTATGAGCTCAAATGCAATAAATAAAGTTTAAAATACTCAAGTTTGTGCATCGAGCCACTAGCTTTGATTGTTTATTGATTTAATGTTGTAAACTATTTAACTGAGTATTAAACTTACTCACTGTGTTTGTGCTTTCTTGGAAAATGTCTGATACATTGTCTTTGTTAGGCCAGGTGCTTTAACAGTCACGAGACCTAAATATATTTGCTTTCATAATGGTGGTTAGGTGGGATATTAGTGATGTGTCATTCATGAACGACTAGTTCATATTAAATGAATCCTTCATGTGACTCGGGAACAATGAGTCCTCTCAGAGAGCGATTCATTCATTTTGTATTGACTGTACATGTGCAATATTACTTGGGATTTGTGCAGGAAACTTGATCAGTTCATGTGACTACTCGATCCATACCGGAAACACGATTTGTACTGCACATGTGCAAAAATGTGTCTACTTCTTGTCTGAAGTATGAAAAAACGATTTATTATACTGTTGTTATTGGATATTTATAATACTGTTGTTATAATACTGCTAATACTATAATGTGTTGTTGGCAGCAATTTCACGCATTCACAGTTCAAAACCTGAGTTTCCAGTACAAATTGTGTTTCCGGTACGGCTCAAGTAGTAACAGTGCATCTCCTGAGTTCTTCGTTCATCACGTGACAGCCTCATAGTGTCACAGCTCAATCAAGTTCTGAACACCGGAGGGAGCCCTCTCCCGAGTTTTGAGCACACTTCTGGTGGGCCAACCAGATATAGAAGCAGAGTGCTCATTGTGTTAAACGCGAAGTATTTTTCCTAGCTGACGTACCAAGCCTTAGCCTCGTGCAAATATTGTTGGATTACTATGTTTTTGACCTTTTGCCTGATCTCTCTCGTACTGCCTTTTTGTCTAGCGTTTATTCAGATTTGTTTGCCTATTTCCAGTTTTCCCTGTTTTTAACTTCTGCCTGTTTTTTTGACCCTGCCTTTTGCCTGCTTTTGTTTAATAAATCTGCTCATGGAGTCTATTACTTCCGCCTCCGGTGTCACTTCACAGAATACTTCAACTGAGATGACTCCAGCGGATTTACAAGCCATCATCGTCCAGCAAGGCGCAATGATTTGTGCATTTCAGAATCAAGTGGAGGAGCTGCAAACGGAAACCAACAGCTTCAACAGCTAGCTGCTCAGGCTAACCCTACCCCTCCTCCTGCTGCTCCCACGCTTCGTGGTGAGTCTCCTTGCATGGCACTTCCTGAAAAATTTGATGGCTAAACTGATCATTGTAGCGGCTTTATTCGTCAATGCAATAATTTCTCCACACACCAGCCTGATGTTTATGGCTACGATATCATGAAATGCGCATTCATGCTACCCCTCCTCACTGGGAGAGCCTTAGATTGTGACCTGATGCTGTGTTTGCGTGTGGACAAACGGCCTAACCGCATAAAAAAAGCTGCGTTTTAAAAATACCTGCATTCGTGTGGACAGGGCCTTAGACTTCCCTGTCGTAAACTCAGCCCCAAGTTTATAGGACCTTTTAAAATCCTACGTCAAATGAACTGTCACCTATCGTCTCCAGTTACCTGCAACATATCGTATCTGTCCCACCTTCCACGTGCCCCTCCTAAAGCCAGAACATTAGCCAGCCAGCTGTGGAAATAGACGGGGCCCCATCTTATCAGGTTTGTTCGATTCTCAACTCCTGACGTGTCAGGAATCAGCTCCAATATCTAGTAGACTGGGAGGCCTACGGTCCTGAGAAGTGCTCATGGGTCTCAGCGGCCGACATATTAGATCCTTCCCTGACAGAGTTTTGAGCACACTTCTGGTGGGCCAACCGGCTATATAAGCAGAGTGCTCATTGTGTTAAACATGAAGTATTGTTCCTAGCTGAGATACCAAGCCTTGTGCAAATATTGTGTTGGATTACTGTGTTTTTGACCTTTTGCCTTATCTCTTTCGTACTGCCTTTTTGTCTAGCATTTATTCAGATTTGTTTGCCTATTTCCAGTTTTACTGTTTCTTGACTTCTGCCTGTTTTTTTGACCCTGCCTTTGTTGCTGTTGTTTAATAAATTTGCTCATGGAGTCTACTACTTCCGCCTCCGGCGTCACTTAATCACACATTCACTTAATCACACTTGTTCATCACATGACAGCCTCACAGACTTTGGCTATGCAGTCTGTGGTGGAAACAGAAATGATCATCTCCAGAGTCTTCACGCCCAAGTTTAAATAATATTAAATAATGGGAAAATATTAAATATTGGGAAATATTAATTAATTAATTTGCCCTTTACCTGCCTTTGACTGCCTATAAACAAATATTGCTTAATAAAATAAACAGCCTAACTGTAAGAGTCTCTTTTTCTGGTACAAACTGCATGGTTTTAGCCTATGAAAATATGCCATGACAAAAGAACGAAAGCATTTGGCCTTGGTTGATTTATAGTTTTGTCTTATTCTAAATGTGATAAACGTTTGTGTAAGTAGGTCTGTCGAGGTAATTGGCTATTAACATGCAACACTGTAATTATATTCTGCTGAAATTACTTGGTGAAAGATTAGTTAATTTTGCTTAAAGAGATTCAAAGATCCGGGTCACTAAAATTATCTGGACGTACCATCACTATGGGATATTCAAATAAATGAGCTTGTTTCTTTTTAGGTACATGTGTTTGTGTTATTATTTTATATTGAAATTACACATCAAAAAGACTTTTTATGTCCTGCCACTTACATCTGACATCAGTTTCATGATAGAATAAGAATATCACCTTTTCACTTTATTGACTGTACTAAAGTATACGCATGCTAACAAGATCAAATTAAAAATGTTACAATTTGTTTTGTCTACGTCTTTATTGAAATATAATTTACTGAAAGATGGTAACAAAACAAAAACAGGACACCTGGGGAGACTTTTAGCTGAAATTGCAGTTAGCTGTTTTGGGAACAATTATTATTTCATTTTATAGTAAATATTCAGATTTTTTATATTTTTTAATATGCACAAAATTTGACATAATTGTTGTGCATTCAAATTGCTTTTAACAGTTTTGAAAGCAGTGTGTTATCATTTTGTAAGATGTGTCCATTTTGTGTGAAAGCAATGAAAATTGTTCAAAGTTTGTTTTACATAGACTTCTGTTTTGATAATGTGACTTCAGTTTTCTAACATGCCATTTGACAATGTGACAGTTTTGAATAAGCACTTCACAATTGATCTACATAAAGAAACATTTTGGGGTTTCATATATGAAGCAAGTGGTAGAACCATTTTAGGATCTATATAGAATCATTCTGTAAGAAATAAGTGTAAGAAATATAGTGAATGGTTAACGATGAGGAAATAAATAAAGACATTTAAAAAATAACTAGATTTTAAAGTTTGTCGAGACAAACTTTGATGTTGGCTTGACGAAGCAAGTAGTCATCATGTGACGTCACTTGGACACACATCACGAAGTTCCCCTCATTGTGCTGAGTGTTTTGATATGTCACATGTTTATGTTGGGGTAGTTTTGCAATTTCGCTAAATTTGGGGTGTGGCACGCACGTGAGGTCATGTGACATCACCATACCACACGTAACGAAGTTCCCCTCATTGTGCTGAGTGTTTTGATATGTCACGTGTGTATGTAGGAGTAATTTTGCAATTCTGCTTATTTTGGGAGCGTGGCACGTACGTGACATCACGTGACGTCACCCAGCACATGTCACAAAGTTCCCCTCATTGTTCTGAGTGTTTTGATATGTCACGTGTATGTTGAAGTAGTTTTGTGATTTTGCCAATTTTGGGCCGGGGCTCTACTGGAAAACCGAAATACTGATCGGTTTCAAAATTTACGGCTTCATCCTGCCCAAGATTCTGAAGGAGCTGGCCAAGTTTGGTGTCGATATCTCAAAAGCCTGCCGAGTTATGAACCTCCAAAATTTTGAGCTTCCGTACCGGGAATATCGGACTTCTCTGGACCAGGCCCATCAAATGTGCCGAGTTTGGTGCATGTCGCTCTAATGGTTTAGGCTGCATTAATGTTAGAAATTAATTCGCTAAGAAGAAAAATAATAAGCTTATTAAGAAAAACAGTATGTTGACTTTTTCAAGTCAACATAATAATTTATCTATTTATTGTATTGTTATAGTGTTAGTTAATTAAAAACAAGTGAGTTACAATTATTTTATATGTACAAATAATGAGTTCTATATTGTTCAATCGGATGTGGTTACGTCATTGCATGGGGGCAAGTTCACCGTTTGTTTACATTTAGTGGTAGTATGCTCTCAGATTCCGGTGCAGATGGTTATAGAAAAAACCCCAGCAGCACTGGGCAAGAGCATAAACCCCCATTAGTTGAAAGTTGTGTTTTAATAAGTAAAGTTCCTGCAACGGATTCTCTTAGTTGTGTGCTTCTCTTCATGCCTCCACGAACACTGAAAAATTACAGATGAGAACACAATGAATAGTGTCAGAAGCTGAGCGCGATAAAAAGTCATCAGTGAATCATGAGTGTTATGAACTGCTGGGACATCCATTGTGATTCTATGGACATTATAGTCTGCAAAACGGTGATGCGAAGTAATATTAAAGACTGATTCACCATGTTATTCATACCATTACCCATAAATTAACAGAGATAAATGCTGCAAGGAATTCCCTTCCCCCCAACAGAGAGGCGTGGCTCTGGCAATCTGATGAACCATACGCTGCTGTTGGCTGCCTGGCAAATTTCACAGCTGCTAAGATACAGCCCTGAAAATCTACAAATATATTTCGGAATATATTTCAGTATAAATAAATAAATACTACTGATACTACATAAAATCAAAGCAAAATTAATAGTAAGAGCAGTTTTCAAGCTAAATTGTTATATAAAATGGATTCAAATGAGCCAGAAGTCCAACATGGAGCGTCAGCTGCCTCAGACCCCCCACACTGTCTACAAGGTGTGCTGTCACAACAAAATAAGCAACTCCAAAATGCCATTTCACCTCTGCTCCAAAGATTGAAAGCAACAGAAGCTTGTTTGTCTGCTTTCATGCAGCAGCCCAATGCCAACAAGGTGCCACATGGTCCGCACCCACATGAAGACACTACCACACTTTCAGTTGCCCCTGATGGAACCCTTGTGACAAGCAGAAATGCCACAGTGCCTTCAGATGCTGACTGACTTTTTGCTGCTGAGCTAGCAGTCATTGATAGACATAAACGGAGACCAGCTAGTCCAACTTCCTCCATGACTGGCCATGATGCGAGACCCAGAACCTGTGCACAGGGACCCAGACATTATAATGGCTCATTCAACTTGGGCCTACACATGCACACACCTTGCATTGCTTTAACAACCACCCAGCACCTCACAGCCCCTCATGGTAGAGCCCCAGGTGAACATAGAGTTAAACTTGATATGTACTATTGGTAAAGATGACTGGGACTCATTTTGAGTGCAGAGCTGTCATTTACAGAGTGCAGTAGAGATTGATAAACTCCATGAATGTCTACAGGGAGCTGCTGTCAGATATCTGTGTTCATTACCCGAACATATACATGAAGATTGCTTTCTACTGAAAGAATAGCTGGCTTTTCAATTTGGCCAAAAAGAGCCTCCCACCACAGCACATTTTAGAGTTTGCTGAAGAGATTCACAGACTGGTCATTTTAGCTTATCCCAGAGTTGACATCGGGCTCAGGGAGCAAATTGCTGCTGATGCTTTTCTTAAAGGGCTGCACAACCAGAAAGTGGCATACGAGATTATGAACTAGGACCGTACATCACTCACTGCAGGGAAAGTATGATTTTAGTTAACAACACTGTAAATTGCCACAGAAGTTTCAGGTTAACGACTGTTCATGGGAATGTTCAGGCAGCACAGATAATTGTTGGGAACTGGCAAAAATTAATGTGAAATAGGCTTGGCAGTTGACCCCCCCATGTTCCTATCACCTTGGCCTGGGTTTAGCTTTTATATGTAAATGACTACAGTGAGCTATACAGATGCAAACCAGGGTAGTGTGGGGAGGGGGGACTCACTGATTGAGAGTGGGCATATTACCCAAATGTAAAGAAAATCTAGTATAAAAAGATCAGTCTTATTTTAATTATAGACTTTTAAATTGTTGCTTGAATTTTGAATTGAGATTTGTCTTACATGGTGTCCTAACTACCCACGCCGTGATGCCGCAATATGCGAGTAAAATGTATCTTTTACATGTTAATCAGTTTTTGTCCTGACCAGCTTAACCAGTTTAGAAACTATTCTATTTCTGCGACATCACAGCTGACAGCTCCGCCTATACAGAAATCTCATTCAATGAAAGTTCTGCGCATTATTAATATTAATCATCAAAAATGGATGAGGAGAGTCTGATTACAGATGTTTAATAGCAGAAATATATAATAAATCCCTCAAGTTTTATAAGGAAAGCCATACGAATTGGAGGGGTGTATCTCTCTATGCATGTGCGCTCTTGTATGTAAGTGTGCGGACTGCGACACAAAACAGAAAGCACACAAACAGAGAAAAACTGTTATGATTGGCTATGTTTTGTGATTGGTAGCGTTCAGTATAGACACAAATTTCCTATCGCTGGAATCATATCACGTCGCGTCTAGTTATGACACGGTCATAGGGAGGCAAAACTAATTACCTTGTGTACCACTAAAAGACACAAAACATTAATAATAATAATAAACAAATAAGTGTGTGTGTTATATATATATATATATATATATATATATATATATATATATATATATATATATATATATATATATATATAACAAATAAATATGTTTTTAAAAACAACCATACCAAAATAAAGAAAATCCACAATTGTTCAATGCTTTATCACTTCAGTTTATTTATCGAACACATTTAATGAAAGTCAAGTCAACTGAGCGTTATTGTTGCTACATGTAGGAGCATACAGTGGAACAAAATGTTGTATCTCTAAGGCTCTAAGGACCAAATTACAGAACAGAAAATACTTTTTATTGTATACATCTAACAAAGTGTATAGCAAATGATTACATGAAGTAAAAAAAAATAGTACAACATTTTAAGACAATAGTCTGATCCTCACAGTACTCCTAGACCTCAGCTGTACATAGTGGCATGACTACAGTAACTTATTCTGTTGTTTTGCTTATATTTAACACACATATGTATTTAACACACATATTCCAGCAATGCGCTCAACAGGGAGAAATGATGCTGGGTATGAGATGTCTTCACCGCAAAATTTCTATGGCTTTCCATAAAAATGATGACATGTTTAAATTATTACTTTTTGACACAACCTTTACAACAGTAAACATCTTGATAATAGCTGGCTGTGGTTCTGCTACAGGGTCAATGGTGGGTTCAGAATCAGAATCAGAAATCAGAATCAGAAAAAGTTTTATTGCCAGGTACAGCAAAGGGTCAGCAAGGAGCACTTTACAGTACTAGGAATTTGTCTTGGTGTCAGGTGCAAACATATACACAGGTAAATAATTTAAATAAATACTGTATAAGGTGACTTTATAGTGCAATAGAAAAATGTAAAAAGTGACTGTAACATATACAGATGTGAGGTATGTAGAATGAGATAAGTATTGTGTACAAAAGTGAGTTTGAATGAACAGTAGTGCAATTTAGAATGTGGAAGTGAGTGTCTGGGTTGGGGGAGGGTCATCTGGGGGTAAGTGAGGCACTGTTCAGCAGGCTGACTGCAGTGGGGAAGAAACTGTTCTTGTGGCATGAGGTCCTGGTCCTGATGGACTGGAGCCTCTTGCCAGAGGGGAGGGACTGAAAAAGTTCGTTTCCGGGATGAGAGGGGTCGGCTGCGATCTTGGCTGCACGTCTCTGGGTCCTGGAGAGGTACAGCTCCTGGAGAGATGGAAGACTGCAGCCGATCACCTTCTCAGCAGAGTGGATGACACGCTGAAGCTTGGCCATGTCCCTGGCTATAGCTGCAGCAAACCAGACTATGATGGAGGATAGATTCAATGATGGCAGTGTAGAAGTTCACCAGCATCTTCTCAGGGAGGAGAAACTTCTTCAGCTGCCGCAGGAAATATATCCTCTGCTGAGCCTTCTTAGAGAGGGAGCTGATGTTCTTCTCCCACTTGAGCTCCTGGTGGTGCCCAGAAAGCAGAAGGACTTGACAGATGTCACTGGAGAGTCATAAAGGATGACAGGGGGAGGGGGGCTCCACTGTCTTGAGAGAGTTGAGCTCCAGGTTGTTCATGCTGCACCATGACACCAGATCATCCATCTCACTCCTGTAGGCAGACTCATCCCCATCAGAGTTGAGGCCGATGAGGGTGGCGTCATCAGCAAACTTCAGGAGTTTGACAGACTGGTGACCATATGTGCAGCCGTTGGTATACAGGGAGAATAGCAGAGGAGAAAGGACACAGCCTTGAGGGGATCCAGTGCTGATGTTCCGGCAGTCAGAGACATGCTTACCCAGCCTCACAAACTGCTGTCTCTCTGTCAGGAAGTCCATGATCCAACTGCACATGGAGTCTGGCACATTCAGTTGGGAGAGCTTGTCTCTAAGTAGAGCTGGGACAATTGTGTTAAACGCAGAGCTGACAGTAACCTGGCATAGGATCCTGGGGAGTCTAGGTGTTGGAGGATGAAATGGAGGGCCATGTTCACAGCATCATCTACAGATCTGTTGGTTCCTCAAAACTGTTACTGTTTCCACACCACTTAGCATGTACACATGCTGATCTTTCTGCTCTAGATCCATCTATGGATTATGTTACATTAAGATATGTTACCCTTTTGCATATCTTGGCAAAACAGTCAACCTCAGTTATACAATTTTCAGGGTACATTTGATATTACATGGTCAGCATCGCATTTCTGTCATCCTCATCCAATATTATTTGCTGGAATGGAGACAGAGGCTCCACTGTACAGTTTAATGCTCTCCGACCTCTTCCTGGTTGCGTCACTTCGCATGTGACGAGCCTCAGCCAATCAGGTGCTAGGTCACGGTGACGTGGTATGTTCCTCCAGTCACAGACGAGGTCACGAGTCAAAGCGCGGAATCAAAACATACAAACCAAGATGTTACTATTACTTTTACTATCACTATTCCATACTTTTTGCCTCCACAGATTAAGCTTGCCATATAGTGAGACAGTCACCTCATTTTAGTGGGAGCACTGTCCATAAGCCCAGAATTGCGCGATGAAGGCCTAGATAAAAATGACTTTATTGGTAAGTAATTTTTACTGTGTTGTTGTTGTTGTTAGATTTTGTTGTCACCATGTTGTTCTTAATTCTGTTTTTGCTATTTATGTGTAGTTATGTTTGGTTAATTTTTGTTTTTAACAAACCCATTCACTTGTTTCTAGTTGCCTGTACTGAATAAGAATCTGGGATTGTTTTTGTTTATTTCTATCAGTTTGCTCAGATGCTCAGCCCTAGCAGCTTTTAGAGCCTGCCTATAGCTGGTCTTCAAACGCAATTCTAAAAACTTCTAATTTGTTTTTTCTCCACTTTTGCTCGAGGTTACAGGTTGCTCTCTTGAGGGCGTGAGTATGACTATTGTACCATGGTGCAGGTGTTTTTTAGTCAGATGGGGGCAACAGTGTCTAGTGTTCTGGTGAAAATAGTGCCTATGCTGTTAGTTACTTCATCTAAATCATCTGCATTTAGGGGTCTAGTAAGAAGTTGAGACAGATCTGGCAGATTGCTTGTAAATCTGTCTTTAGTGGTCAGAGTTATAGTTCTACCGAGTTGATAACGTGGAGAGACATGTCTAATATGTTCTACAGGTAGAGTGTATGGTCTGTGATGTCATCGCTTTGAGGTAGAACAACTATATCAGTAACATCAGTCCCATGTGATATAACTAAGTCTAGTGTATGATTAAAATGATGAGTTGGTCTATTAATGTTTTGTTTAACCCCAGAGGAATTTAGTGAATCAATAAATGTGAGTCCCAACGCATCGTTAGCATCGTCTACATGAATGTTAAAGTCTCCTACAATTAACACTTTGTCAAAACTGATCAAAAGATCTGAGAATAAATGTGCAAACTCATTAAGAAAATCAGTGTAGGGCCCCGGGGGTCTGTACATAGTGGCCAGAGCAAGATATAGTAGGGATTTTTTTATGTATGTCAGTGAATACAACATTAAGGATAAGCACTTCAAATGAGCTAAACCTGGGTCCTGTTTTCTGAGTAATGGTAAGAGAATTGCTATAGATGGTTGTGACACCACCACCACTACTGGTCTGACGGGGCTCATGCTTATATGAATATCCTGATGGAGTAGACTCATTCAGACCAATGTATTCATTTGGTCTAAGCCAGGTTTCGGTAAGACAAAGTGCATCAAAACTGTAATCTGAGATAATTTCATTAACAATAATTGTTTTCGGTGCAAGGGATTTAATGTTGAGAAGCCTAAACTTAAGAAATTATTTTTCTTTACCTATTTGGCCGTTGTCAGGTTTAATTGTGATTAGATTAATTCGAGAGCTATTAACGAATTTATCCTTTGATCTCACTAATCGAGGAACAGACAGTTTCTATAGGACATGCTATGTGTGAGCTTGTATTAGTCTGGTGAGTTGAACAGTAGCTATTATAATTATGATCTGAGGTATGACTTACCAGTCAGATGGTCCTGGAGATCCTGCTTCTCCAACTCTGCTTGGGTGCAGGCCATTGGAACAGTAGAGCCTAGGACGCTCCCAGAAAACATTCCAATAATCGACAAAGGGTAATTTTGTCTGAAGAGACATACAGCAAATGAACTGTTAAATCACCTGCAGAGGTTTTTCAGAGGTTGTGGGATTATGCACTAAAGCTAAAGCCCTCGAAAATGCCAGCTACTAAGGGACAAAGTTCTATTTGTTGATCACATTGTGAGCAGAGTAGGAATTAAGACAAAGCCAGCCCTCATTAATGATATTAGGGACTGGAAGACCCCAAAGCAGTGTCCAAGAACTCCAGTCTTACCTGGGTCTTTTGTTGCCAAGTTTGCTGAAATAACTGCACTCTTGATAATGCTACTCAAGAAAGGGACTCCCTTTTCCTGGTAAGAAGAGCAAAAAAAAGCCTTTGAACATCTTAAAAAGAGTCTCATGACTGCACCCATCTTGGTGGTCCAAATTACATCACGACAGTTTATACTGAGGATGGATCACAGTAGTTTAACGTAGCATTACAGGTGACAGAAGGCCAAATTGCTAGGTGGGTTGAAGAACTCAACTTTGTCATCAGGCATAGGGTGGCTACACACCACGCCAGTGCTAATGGACTGTCCCGAAGGATGGATAGATAGATAGATAGATAGATAGATAGATAGATAGATAGATAGATAGATAGATAGATAGATAGATAGATAGATAGATAGATAGATATCTGCATACACAAAAATATAAGACTAAGAAAAGAAAACCTTAAATAAACAATACAATTATTTAAATTAAATTAAATGTAACAGTGCAGATATGAAACACAGTTGTGGATTTATCCATAGTAAGATCAGTATTTACATTACAGTACACATGTGCAAACTGGAGATATATAATACATATGAAGAAAGTCTAAAATAGTTAATAGTTGTAATAGTGCTGTGTGAGAGTGTTATCAACTGTCACATGCAGGTGACTATTGTGAATGGTATAAATGATCTCCTGTAGCATTGTCTGTGACAACGAATTTGGATGAGCCTTATCGAGAATGAGCTCCGCTGACTCGGTAGTGTGTTACAGAGTGGGTGAGATGGATTGTCACCCCCCAGCAGACCACAACACAGTAAATGGCACTCGCCACCACAGACTGGTAAAAAACCTTGAAGCATCTTGTTACAGACATGAGGAACCTTGAGACTGATATCAAGCAGGGAGAGAGCTAGACAGCTTGCTATGCAAAGGCTGTCACTTTTGTCGAAAGCTGCACCATCAATAGGCCAGATTCAAGGAAGTTGATGATGTTATCCCCTTGGCGGTAAGACACACACACTCCTCTAAAAGTCAGAATAAGAGTCGTTGCACTAACACCTCCAGTCATGTTAATGAAGTAGGTGCTGACAATCCAGGTCCTTCCACAAACTGGCTGCAACCACTAAGCCTCAAAAGTCTCAGGGAAGAAGAGTTAGCTGAACCAGACCTTTCAGTTCTCCATTAATGGATGTCTTATGCTGAGCCCAGTGGTTCACAAGTACTGGCTGTGTTGGTCTCAAGTGGAGATGCGAGATGGGATCCTCTATTACTGCTGGGATAATGTCACTGGAGGTATGTCACCTCTGTGCTTACTTGTTCCTGTTTCCCTGATGAATGAGGTTCTCCAAGCATGTCACAATCCAGCATAAGCAGGTCATGCATGGGAGGAAAAGACACTCATACAACTCTGCAGTCATTACCACTGGTACAATATGGGAAATGATGTACACCTTTTTGTGAAGAATTGCCCACAGTGTAGTTGCTATAAGACCACCAGTCCAATAGGAAGGGCCAAGCTCCAGAACTACCAAGCTGGAGCACCTATGGACTGACTCCACCTTGATGTCCTAGGACCATTCCCAGAATCCAAGTCAGTCAACAGGTATATCCTTGTTATAATTGACCTGTTTACCCACTGGGTAGAGGCATTCCCTGTACCCAAACAAGGAGCTGAGACAAGAGAAAAGTGGTTGGTGTTTGACTTTTTTTTTGACATTTCCCACTTTGGAGTTCCTCTTGAAATTCACACTGACCAGGGATGGAACTTTGAGATCTCACTGTTCAAAAAAGTTTGTTGGCTGTTACAAGTGACCAAGACCTGGACCACATCATATCATCCAGCTTTGAACGGCCAAGTGGAAAGATTCAAAAGAACATTATTACAAATGATAAGGTGTTATGTGCATCACAGGCAGTGGAATTGGGATGAACATCTTCCCTTACTCACTGTGGCATACAGGAGCTCAGTGACAGGCTTCACACCAAATCAGTTGATGTTGGGGTAAGAAGTTTTCCAGCCACATGACATCTGGTTAAAGATGGCTGAGGTTACCAGGGATGCTAAAGATACAAGATTCAAGATTCAAGAAGCTTTATTGTCGTTTCAACCACATATAGCTGACGCAGTACATAGTGAAATGAAACAACGTTTCTCCAGGACCTGGTGCTACATAAACATACAACAACAAAGAGTTCAACACAAAAAAACAACACCACAGAGCTAGGATAGAAGTTTGTCTTAGCCACGTAAAGTGCACAGTGTGCAGCTAGGTGCAAACAGTGCATAGACAAGACAGTGCAAAAGACAATAAATACAAGAAAGACAACACAAAAAACACAGGATATTTAGTGCCAAAAAAGAAAGAAAAGAACATGTAATGGAATGTAAGTGAAATAAAATAAGATGAAATGAAATGATGTAAAAAATATTGTGCAAAAATACAACAGCAGCAGTAGAGGTAGTGCAAATAGAAATAAACATAAATACAACTACAGCAGCAGATGACAGGTTGAGGTAATGCAATAAGTAATGAACAATATAAATTATGTGTGCGTGTGTGTGCGTCCACGCAGTCGAGAGAGAGAGTGTGTGTGTATATGTATACACAGAGAGTTGTATACAGTTCAGTCCTGAGTGAGTGTGTGTGTGTGTGTGTGTGTGAGAGAGTGTAGAACAGTTCAGTCCTGGGTGTTGAGGAGCCTGATGGCTTGAAGAAAGAAACTGTTACACAGTCTGGTTGTGAGGGCCCGAATGCTCCGGTTTCCAGATGGCAGGAGGGTGAAGAGTGTGTGTGAGGGGTGTGTGGGGTCAGCCACAATGCTGTTAGCTTTGTGGATGCAGCGAGAGGTGTAAATGTCTGTGATAGAGGGAAGAGAGACTCCGATGATCTTTTCAGCTATCCTCACTATGCGCTGAAGGGTCTTGCAATCCGAGACAGTGCAGTTCCCAAACCAGGCAGTGATGCAGCAGGATGCTCTCGATGGTCCCTCTGTAGAACACAGTCAGGATGGGGGAAGGGAGATGGGCTTTCCTCAGCCTCCTCAGGAAGTAGAGGTGCTGCTGGGCTTTCTTGGTGATGGAGCTGGTGTTGAGTGACCAGGTGAAGTTCTCCACCAGATGGACACCAAGGAATTTGGTGCTCTTGACGATCTCCACCATCGATGAACACCGGAGAATGGTCACTCTGTGCTCTCCTGAAGTCAACAACCATCTCTTTAGTCTTGTCGACATTCAGGGAGAGGTTGTTGGCTCTGCACCAGGCTGATGTTGCACCTCCTCTCTGTATGCTGACTCGTCGTTCTTACTGATGAGACCCACCACAGTCGTGTTGGATCTGTGCATTGCTGCACAGTCATGAGTCAGCAGAGTGAACAGCAATGGACTGAGCACACAGCCCTGAGGAGCTCCAGTGCTCAATGTGGTGGTGCTGGAGATACTGTTCCTGATCCGGACTGACTGAGGTCTCCCAGTCAGGAAATCCAGGATCCAGTTGCAGAGAGAGGTGTTCAGGCCCGTTCAGAGCGGTTAGGACAATACGCAAACTGCAAGGGGTCCAGCAAGGGTGGTAGCTGTGACTTGATGTGCCTCATGATGAGCAGGAAAAGGCAGGAAACCGTAGACTTCTTTGGCACCGGGACAATGGTCGTTGTCTTGAGGCACGTTGGGATGAAGGAGCTGCTCAGCGAGATGTTGAAGATGTCAGAGAAGACATCTGCTAGCTGCTCTGCACACTTCCTGAGAACTCTGCCAGAAATATTGTCTGGTCCAGCAGACTTCCGTGGGTTAACTCTGCATAGAGTTCTCCTCACATCAGCCGTGGTGAGACAGAGCACTGGATCATTAGGAGGAGGGATGGTCTTCCTCGCTATTGTGTTGTTCTGTGCTTCAAACCAAGTGTAGAAATCGTTCAGTGCACCTGGAAGGGAGGCATCACTGTCACAGGCAGGTGAAGTTGTCCTGTAGTTGGTGATCGCCTGGATGCCCTGCCACATGCACGGGGAGTCTCCGCTGTCCTGGAAGTGGCCGTGGATTCTCTGGGTGTGCGTGCACTTCGCCTTTCTGATGGCTCGGGACAATTTGGCCTTTGCTATTTTGAAGGCCACCCTGTCCCCTGATCTGAAGGCAGAGTCTCTCGACTTCAGGAGAGCACGCACTTTCGCAGTCATCCACGGCTTCTGATTGGAGCGTGTTGTGATGGTCTTGCAGACGGTCACGTCATCGATGCATTTCCCGATGTAGCCGGTCACTGATGCCGTATATTCCTTCAAGTCCATAGAGTCGCAGATGGTTGCAGCCTCCCTAAACATGTCCCAGTCAGTGCTCTCGAAACAGTCCTGAAGAGCAGAGATGGCTCCTGCTGGCTAGGTTTCCTGCTCCGCTAGCAATGAGCAATAATTAGACACAAGCACATCTTTAGCACATCTTTTTGGTGTAAGCAAGTCCTTACACCATTCCGTGTTGATGTAAACACACACACCACCACCGCGAGTCTTATCGCACAGAGCTGCATTCCTGTCGGCACAAAACATGGTTAGCCCGGCTAGCAGCAGTCTCTGAACTCACGCCGTGTAGTTTGCTGGAGTCGGATGTAGTCCAGTTTATTATCCGGGGAGCAGACGTTGTACAAGATGATGGAAGGGAGTGCCGGCTGGCTAGGGTTTGTTGTTAGCCTAGCACGGACACCCGCCCATTTTCCGCGCTTCAATCTTGGAAACAGTGTTTCCACCTGTGTTTGTCCATGAACTACAAAGTAACCTGCAGCCAGCTCATCAAGTAGCTTGCCAGAAATTACACTCAGCTCAGTCTATGACTTACAAGCCAGAGAGAAGTCCTACCAAGTGGGTGATCTTGTTTTAATTAGGGTCAGTAGCAGCAAAAAGAGGTACAGTCAAAAACTTTAAGCTCCATGGCAGCAGCTATTTCTCTTCAGTTGGACCAGTGCCCTACTGAGTCAAGGACAGACAAAGTAATAGAGAATACTACATCATAATAACTTACAACCCTATTTGAGTGACCACATGCCCGACTGGATGCAGCACCTGCAACAAAAATACACCTGCACTGAGTCCTAATCACTGCTCAGGTACCTATAGTCACTGAGGCAGAAGCACCAAACCCTTCACCCTCTGAAAACTCTTTGTCAGAAGAGCCCCGGACTCTTCTCACAATGGATTCTAACAGGTCCTTGTGAAAAAGAGGTAATGAAGGCAAAAAAGTGTTCATTTGTATGTGCCCCAAGTCATTATATGGACTAAATTAAAAAAAAAAAAACAAGTTAACAAACTTAGTAGTTCAGAGAGGACTCTGTCAAGCTAAAAAAAAGGGGGAGTGGTGGTGTTATAGTGTTAGATTAAATATAAGTGAGTTATACTTATTTTATATGTACAAATAACGAGTTCTGTATTGTCCAATCAGATGTGGTTGTCATTGCATGGGAACCAGTTAGCAGCAGTATGCTCACAGACTCTTGTGTATATATATTTTGTCCTCGAAGTTGACGTGTTAGAAGCAAGAAAAATGGGCAAGCATAAGGATTTGAGCGAGTTTGACAAGGTCCAAATTGTGATGGCTAGACAACTGGATCAGAGCATCTCCAAAACTGCAGCTCTTGTGGGGTGTTCTTGGTCTGCAGTGGTCAGTATCTATCAAAAGTGTTCCACGGAGAGAACAGTGGTGAACAGGTGACAGGGTTATGTGTTCCAAAGAAAGAACAGTGGTGAACTGGCGACAGGGTTATGGGTGGCCAAGGCTCATTGATGCACGTGGGGAGCAAAGGCTGGCCAGTGTGGTCCGATCCAACAGAGGAGCTACTGTTGCTCAAATTGCTGAAGAAGTTAATGCTGGTTCTGATAGAAAGGTGTCAGAATACACAGTGCATCACAGTTTGTTGTGTATAGGGCTGCAGAGCCACAGAGCAGTCAGGGTACCCTGTATATATATATATATATAATTTGTTGTTTGAATTATGTAATGAACATTTCATATTAATTTTAATAAGCCTCCTTCAAATCTACCTTTCCTGGCTATACTTTCAGAGTATCTATTTTTGTTCTGTTTATTTTACTTGTTTTTGCTGTTGTGTTCTAACAGCTAGTCTGCCTGCTAGACTTCCTTTGCAGATCTGTTCTATCAAAGAGTCATTAGAGGCCAGCAATCGTATCCGTCAAAATCTGCTTCTAAGCCTGATTTCACCAGAAGGGACTACATTGGTATCTCTGGCAGCCCATGTCACACTCAACATGATTGACCTGCATGACAAAGCCTAAGTGTACATGGATTGGGTGGTCTGCCTGCTAACACTATTATCCAGTGAAGTCCAGTTTGTGACACAACAGCTTCCAAACCACAGCATGCTGGAGTACCCAGACCTCAATTTTGCAGCAGATTGGCCAAGAACAATACTATCAGCACTTCTGCAAGCTGACATTCTACAACAGTGGCTGTTGCTGAATAGCTTTGCTTGCCAGTGTTGGCTGTTGACAGAGGAGCATAGTGCATGTAATGCCGATAATATTGTCAATGTTCTTGTACTAGAACAGTTCAACAGGGGATGGCAGAATAGGTTGAGTGCCACTCACACTCTCTATTCCCCTCTCTCACTCTCTGCCTTCTCCTTCCCCTGCCTCTCCCTGCCCCCACCCTTCCCAGTTAAACTGATTCGCACAATCATCTATCATCTGCAAACAGATGGCCTTCTCAAGCAGTTTAACCAAATACTTTAAAAAATTTGCAACTGGAATAAGTTATTTGGAGTATGAGAGGCCCTGCAAGCCTCAACAAGGTTGAGGCTTGCAAGGTTTGTCATTTTACTTGTTATATAGGAGCAAGCCTTGTGGGGTCTTAGATGTCATCTGGGAAAATTGGAAGGAACATTCTAGTAGTAAAAACAAAATTCAACAAAAGCAAAGTTCCACAAACAAATGAGGCATTTATCACTAGACAATTTATTATAGGTGAAAGAAGAGGTGGTTCCTGTAGCAATGCCAATGGTTGTTCCAGAGAGTAAGGAGTAAGGAGTGGTTCACACTGATCGATCTGGTTCTTTGTGGATCTTATAAAAGTGAATGGAATATCAAAAACTGATTCATACCCCTCACATTGATGAACTGCTCAGTTGGTTTGGTGCAGCTTGCTTTTACTCAACACTTGGCCTTTCCTTTAGGGCTACTTGATGCCCCAGTGACATCCCAGCAAATAATGGACAGAATCCACTGCCTAGTTATTGCATATATTCAGCCTCTGAGGCCTGTCCTGAGATTGCTGAGATAGGAACGACTCACAGCAAACTCAAAGAAATTTGTGATTGGATGGGTGAAAGTAAATATCTGAGCTTCCACTTAGGCCATGGGCAGTTGTGTCCTCAAATATATAAGACCAAAGACCTGAGACCTTAGAGCAAAAAGGGGCTTCATTGTCCCAGGTTGTGGAGGTTGAGGAGTGCCCTGTGTTGTACATCAGTCACAAGCACTTGGGGTGAGAAAACAGGCACAGTAATGGTGTGATAGAGAAGGAGTGACTGGCAATCAAATGGGTGGTCCTCACTTTATGATACCATCTGCTGGGACAGGACTTTACTGTCTGTTAGGAACATGGCCCGCTTCAGTGGCTGCACTACTTGAAATATGCCAACACCTGAATCATTCATTAGTATCTGGCACTTTATCCATTTAAAGACAAGGTGGTCCACAGGCTGGTGGTGCAGATTTCCTCTTGTGGCAGCAGGGAGTCAGCTGAAAAGTGAGCGATAGAAAATGAAAAGCCAACTGAGATGTGATCTCAAAACCTGCCTCCAGTTTTCTCTTTCTCTGAAGCCTCCCAAAACATGCTACATCTTGGTAATGTATGTTTTTTTTATTTGTGGCTGAACATACTTTGATACCCAATGCCTCCAACTTCTTCACCAGTTCCTTTGTTGTTTAGGGGTTGAACCTTTTGGACCTGTGTGGTACCATGAGTTTAATATTTGCAAAACAGCTGTTTTTTTCTGATGCTTGTTGTGCCTCCAATTGTTTGGAAAATACATAAGGTGGGACTAAATTTGTAGAGGTTCACAATTTTCTTCCTAATTATTCCCATGATATCATGAACTAAACGACAATCTCTAACCCTTATGCAATCACAGGTGTATTCCCAATGAACTCCTATTTGTGACAGATGTCCAATCAGCAGCTTGTAAACATCAATTTCTGGAATTTTGCAGACTTTTAAAAGTGACAGTTAATTTGATACATGTACACTCTTGACTCATGGGATTGATGATTGATATAGTGGGCTGAAGCTAAAATAAATCTATATTTAATCAATTATTTTAAAATGACCTCTAATGTAGATGCACTGAATTGTCCAAAGGAAATACATAGTGAAAAGAAATGTGTGAAATGTCAGAAATATAGCTTGAATATCATTAGCCTAGGTGTGTGTAAACTTCTGGAATGGAGAGGACAATTTAGATTAAATCACCAAGCATTTAAAACATGTCTATTTAGCCATGCAGTGCACTCTCTCCAAGCTTTGTGAATGCTGCTTGGGTTTGATGCACACAGATTGTGCTAATTGATTTTATTATAAACCATAACCAGTTACAATAAACAATGGGACCTTATTTACTAAAGGTTTGTGTGTACAACATGATTAAACCTGCAAAAACTTTGTAAGCTGAATAACAGTGTCTACAGAGGAATTCATCTTTCAAGTAAGCAAAAAGAGAAAACCCTTTGTGTGTGAGGTATGATGTTTTCCATTAAATCTTTGCATTGCTGAAATAAAGTTCAATATTTCCTTGTTCCGTTCACACCGAATGTCTCTCTGGTGCAATTACACGTTCTCTGTCCTCATGTGGAAGACCTTGGATAACTCTATTAACTCCACACCAGCCTCTCACATTCAGCATGTGCACACGTTACATCTAATTTTTGCTTTAGGAGAGTGTTGAAAATCACCATGGGATAATGACAATGTTGCATATGAAAGTATAGCTGGTGTTCTATAATAAAAGCATGTCTCTCAGCAAAAATAAAACAAAAACTGCACAGCTACGGTACCAGAGGGAGCTGACTGAACAGCTTTGCACCAAGAGGCATTTTTTTTCAGCTATGTCCCAAAAAATAGATTTCATAATCTATGATATAGGGTGTTATGGGTTAAACAGTTATCTATTCAGCCTTGTAGTAGTTTAACCCTTAATGTGTTGCTGAATTTTGCTGAAATAAAACTTTAAAAAGAGCAAATAGCATATAGACCATTATCTGCTCTATGTACTGATTTTCTTAGGACATAATACAGAGGATACTTGGTTCATAGAATTATTTGTGGAAACAGAACAGCTACATATAAAGTCCTTGTTCGAAATGCATTAATGCATTAATGCATTAACTAATATTTAGTTTTGACCCCTACCTAGACAAATATTGGTAAACATTGATGAAAGTAAATAATAAAACCCAGAATAGCTATGCCACATGAAGCATGTTGAATTGGTTTCTTTGGGTCATATTTGTGGTAGATCCAGTGTCTATCCTAGAAATGTCAAGTGTGTGGAGAGAAAACCCTCTGGATGGGACTCCATTGCAAGGTACGCTGCTCACACACACACACACACACACACACAAACTGCATTTGCATTAACACCTAGGAGCAGTCCACCTACAAGTACATTTAGGAGGAAACTGGAATAATCCCACATAGATACAAGCTGAACCTGCACAGAAATTCAAATTCAAACTTACACAATAACCAAAGCTCAGGATCAAGCTAGGGATCCTGTAGCTTTGAGTCAAGAACTTTTGCTGTACCACCATGCTGCCCTTGTGCATTGTGATATTTTAAAATTTTGAAACACATTTTCCCACAAATATTGATATTGCTATGTATACCCCCAAATCCCAAGAATGCTTATGTCCAAAGTCATTGACTGCTGTAGAAGGGCATGATGTTTCCAAAATACAAGGGAAGTTAAATAAAGCACTTGGCCTTCTGGGAGAAAGTGAACATAAATCAATACCTGCACAAAAAGATACATAGATTTTTGAAAAAATAAAGTACAAAAGGTAAAGGAATATTTCTGGTTTGCTAGTAGCTTTATCTCTTTTTGTCATTCTTTATTTCTCAATAAATTCCAAAAACTTACACACATCTTCTGTACATAAATATACACACATTCCACCATCCTGAGGCATCATATCCATTCCAAACCTTTAACCACAAAACTATTTTCAACCTAATTTAGATCATTTGTATTTGACAATTTTGTTGCAACTGACAAATTGCGTAAATAAAAATAATAATACTGTATATCTCCTAGCCTTAACTGCAAAACAAACCATCTCTAAAATCAAAACTTCTCTAAAAATTCACCCTTTCCAAAATAGCTTCATTGTTATGTCTAGATGAGATATCTATCCATTTTATATCTATGTTAGTGTGTCAGTGCAGGAAACAATACAGTGATGAACTACATCAACCCTAACAAAACGAAAACAGTATGAATTTAATTACAAAGACCATAAAAAAATGGAAAATAAAAACATCCAATATTTAGGAAGTGGGGGGGGGTATGTTATGAGTGACATTATTACATTACAAGAATATAAATAAAATGCTGAAGATAATGGTAAGCCATTTGCATCCATTATGTCAATTTCAGATATATACAGCATATTAAAAGAAACACAAGATAAGCAAATCTATCCTAATATCCCTCATTATGGGAAATAATCAGATTATTAGGTCTATTTCTGGATATATATTTAATTAATTGGTAATTGAAATTACAAATTTAATATCAAAGCTGAAATTCTCTTGAAAATAAAACCAGGATAATTTCGATTATTTCAAAGTTGGAACCAGAACTTCCAGAAAGAACATCTGGGTGAATATTTACACGAATTTAATAGGATTTACAAATATTTGGTTTGTCCATGTGCAATGACCTCACCTCCAGTTCTGCTGCCTCCTGACCAGAGGGAGCCCTCTCCTGAATACTGAACATCCTCCAGGTCAACTGTGACTTCCTGGTAAAAGAACATTTAAACCATTTCCTTGCTGGAAGATCGGTGGAACATCGGTGCAAAGTATCGACAATTTATTGTGTACCAAGCCATTCATTATTTCTTGTGGATTTCTATGTGTATGACATTGCTATGATTTCCTAGTTTATTATTGTTGTTTGGATTGTGTTTTTTGGATTTGTTAGAATCTACCATATAAAACTAAGTAAATGGATTCTACACCTTCCACTCTGAGGGTTCCTTACACCATGTTTTGCAATGACAGCATACACTCGAGAACAAATTCAGACTCCACATGTTTGTGTAAAATGCTTCAATGGAAGGAATAAGACTCAAAAAAATCTGACCTATTGTACAAGAGGTTAACATGGACAATACAAATATCATTTTCAATTTTATACAAATTTATATAGTGATCTAGAAATACTGACTATTCAAGATTCTGAACAATTTCCTGAAAGAAACTGCTATTTATTTTTATAAATCCTTTAATCAATCAATCAATCAATCAATCAATCAATCAGTCAATCAGTGTTTCAGGCTTCAGGCCTGACTGTATATTTAATAGTAAATGTTTACTTTGTCATTATTTCAAAACAATAGATGTCCAGTTACTGCTCAATTTCAGTGAATATAATAAATGCACTTATACTACACCTATACTACAGTTGAGTATACCATAAGTACTGTACTGTGCATACCAATACAATAAAAAACATTACAATAAAATATGCCAATCTTTATCATACACATTTAAATTTAAGTACATAACTTTGATAATCAAAAATACATGTGCATTTGTAACAGACAAAACACTGATTCACACACACACACACACACACACACATTGCAGTTTCAAGAACCCATATTTTATAAAAGCTTTGAATCCAATTATTAAAGCAACTCTTCCACTTGCAATAAATTAAAAAATGTTTTGAGAACTAATTTGCAGTTATTACACCCCAGATATAATTTACTTTAGTTCTTTATTTCACCTGCCTGATTGTGTCTGTCTTGAGTACAATATAATTTTAAAAATGTACTTTATTAGTACTTCTAAAATTGCCAACATTTTTAGAACTTTTCCAACATGTTTAAAACATGTTCATGCACTGGAATTGCCTGAACAATTAGTCACACGTGTTCACATATGATAGTCTCTAAAGTTTACAGGAATCTGGGGTTACAAGATACATGCTCACTGGAGATTTGAAGATTGGAAAAAGCCCAATAAATAATTTTCTTTAACTGTGCATATTTTGGCGAAAGTCTAAGAAGGGAGCAAGACGCTGTGTTAGACTATGTGAATGCCTCAGCGAGAGAGGTGTCTGAAAATGGTGTGAAAACAATTTCATTGGCCTACACTGGGTCAGGTGACATAGTGGCTTACATAAGCAAGACAATAAAAGAGCATCTATGTTACAAAATCAGAAGATTGTAATTGTCTCTGTGTGTGTAATATTAACAGGGCTATTGTTGTTGGTCCCAGATGGAACAGTCTATAAACAAATAAACATCCAGTAAACAGCAGTTATTTGGCAAAAATGTCTTGTTGATTAGTAAAAACAAAGAGCAATGGCCAGAATGGCATTGTTTAAGGCAAGAGGAAGGTTACGAAAACTCATATAACCACTCTTTACAACCATGGTGTGCACATAAGCATCTCAACACATAACTTGTTGAACCTTGAGACAGATGGGCTGCAACAGAAGAAGACCATATCAGGTTCCACTCTTAAAATTGTTGTGAGACTGAACAAATGATTGGTGACTTTAGAAGGCCTTAAGTCGCTCATACCCCTATACACATTGGCAGTACAACAAGATATAGAAGGGAGAATTTTAAACTGTGGAAGACAGTAGGTCACCAGAAATGGACTTAAGGAATTCTGTCTTAGAACACCTTCCGTAAGATTACCATAAAGGGTTGTCATTCTGCTGCTGACTGTTCCCCTAAAGCATTAGTTCATTTCTTGTGTTGTAAAATAGAGTCTGCTATTGTCAGAGTGCTTTCAGCAGGCTTCTCACTGTTGTACCTTACTGAGTGTGGCATACTTGCCAATTGGACAAGGACTGGTAACCCCATGGGTTAGCCTTAGCATTAACCTTGATTTTGCAACTACGTATATTGCCAGGTTGTCACCTATTTACCTCAATGTAAAAGCTCTAATGCCAGATTTACAGGGTCACTGCTTCTGCCTAGGCCATGCAGAATTTCTACTGAACATCTACTGGATCTCTGCACAATAGTTAGGTTTAGTGTCTGGATGTACACTTTTAATGCTAATTTTCTGTCAGAGACAGTACTAGACCATAGTTTTTTTTAAATATTTTTTTTCCAAATAAAATAATTACAATTTGGGAAGAATATTTAAGTATCGTACTGTACACTCAAAACAAGATCAGTTAGGCTGTAATATACAAATGTTATATTAATTGTCACTGTTTGATGGAGGTTTTTGGGAAGATAGCAAAAATCCAGATGCAGCAATCATCTCACTTTGGAGCATGTATTCAAATATGCAAAATAAAATAATGGATTAATTTCTATTGTTAGAGTGTTTAAATAAATTGCCACATTTACCAAAGCCAATGTTCAGATTCAGATAAAAAGCTTATCCATTTATATCATGATGTTTCTTCCTCCTGCTGTCTAACACAACGTGATGCTAATTATTATTCACACTTTAATGGACTTGGCCGGCTGTGCCCAGAGGTCAATAATCCAGGGGTAACAGAAACCTGAAGGAATTGACCTACTGAGGCACTAATCATGGTGCACACATATCACACACACACACACTCACCACACACACACACACATGCAGTTCTCTCCACAGGAGCAGCAATAATTAGCCCAAAAGGAGGCTGCTGCTAATTAGCATGAATTATCCGTCTGGGTCCAAGATCCATATTGTGTGAGCTCATCAGATCTGAGAGGTTACGTTTGTAATCAGTGTTTCGGTTTGATTGTGCCACTTTAGGTGAACTGACGTAAATTGTGTTTCAGAGCTTTGTGAATGTTTAACTGATTTATCAGATTTTATTCTTCAAGACAGGATATGTTAACAGGTTTCATAGACTTTGTGTCTTGAGGAAAAACACTGCAAAAGAATTTGATATTATGCTTTGTGATTTGTTACCTGTGGAAAAAATGAAAATCAAAGAAAATATGTTGAATTGCACAGTCAAGTGATGCACCATTAGTGGCTAATTAAATATTTAGAAGTGTACCTCACTACCTCATAGACGATCGATATACACTACTCACAAAAAGTTAAGGATATTTGGCTTTTGGGTGAAATTTATGTAAAATGTAAAAAGTTCACGCTACAGTGATATTATATCATGAAAGTAGGGCATTTAAGTAGAAGCATGCAATAGTGATTTCCTCATCTCAAACAATTTATGGAAACAAAAGCCAACAACAGTGGTGGGTATACCACAACAAAAAATGTCAATGTCTCCCTTTGTCATGTGCCTTTGACCATCAATTACAGCTTGACAACGATGTCTCATGCTGTTCACGAGTCGACTTATTGTCTGCTGAGGCATGGCATTCCACTCTTCTTCAAGGGCGGCCCTCAGGTCATTGAGGTTCTGGGGTGCAGGGTTACGAGCCTCTACCTGGCGACTCAGCTGATCCCTCTGATTACAGAGTAACGGTGGATGGTCTTTCGGTTTCATCTTGTCCAGCAGTAAAAGATCTTGGTGTGATTATTGACTCTGGTCTTTCGTTTGAAGCTCATGTAGATAATATCACTCGGGTAGCCTTCTTCCATCTCAGAAATATTGCTAAGATAACAAATATGATGTCACTTCATGATGCAGAGAAACTAGTTCATGCTTTTGTTACCTCTAGGTTGGATTATTGTAATGCCTTACTGTCTGGATGTTCTAGTAGGAGCATAAACAAGCTCCAGTTAGTCCAGAATGCAGCAGCTAGAGTCCTAACTAGAACCAGAAGATATGAACACATCACTCCTATTTTAGCCACACTACATTGGCTCCCAGTCAAATTTCGCATTGATTATAAAATACTGTTACTAAACTATAAAGCACTAAATGGTCTCGCACCGCAGTACTTGAGCGATCTTTTAGTCTTTTATGATCCGCCATGCCTACTCCGATCAAAGGGTGCTGAAGGCTACAGCAGGGGGCAGAGCTTTCTCTTTCAAAGCCCCAAAGTTATGGAACAGCCTTCCAATTAGTGTTCGGGATTCAGACACAGTCTCAATGTTTAAGTCTAGGCTGAAGACACATTTGTTTAGTCAAGCTTTTAATATATAGTTCTTAGGTAAAGGAACAGATCTGGAAGGTTCATGGGCATAGAGTGTTTGGTGTACTGGAATGTTTGGATGCTGTTGCCTTACTACTCTCGCAAGTTGCTTAGGTTTGCTGACTGTGAAGTGGTTGGACGCTTTATGTCCCGGGAAGCCTTCATGTCTGTCACCTTCTGGCTCTCCCTTTCAGTTATGCTGTCATAGCTAGTCTTGCCGGAGTCCCTGCCTGCACTTTATACATAATCTACATTGTCTTTAAACATCACACGATCAGAATAATACTTAATATCTTTCTCTTTCTCTCTCTGTCTTTCTCTGTCGAGCTATATAGCCCACTCCTGAGCTCCCAGTGTTTGCCAGTTCCAGTATGACCACTGCCCTACCCCTGGTCGGAGTCTCGTCGCTTGGTGGTGCCCACTGATGCTGTGGATGTATCTGTGTGGACCAGGAGACAGCCATGGACAGAGCCTTTCACACAGTCACAGATCTGCCATTTCATCTGTCAGCTTGTGACAGCAAAGAATTAGTGTCTATAATGACCTTAGAAACTACAGTGACCTAATTGTTCCTCATGGGCCATTGATTGCTGTTGTAGAAAGGATATTAATCAGCTAGAGTTATGTTATTTACTGTTTAGTGTCACCCAAATGAGGATGGGTTCCCTTCTGAGCCTGGTTCCTCTCAAGGTTTCTTGCTTATTCCATCCCAGGGAGTTTTTCCTTGCCACTGTTGGATAGGGATAAAATAGTTTAAATTTAATGATTTATACTTATTTCTAGTTATTTAGTTATTTTTATTTTTTATTTTCATTTTTCCCCTCCCCTTTCTCTGTTCAATGTTCATTGTAAAAGGCACTATACAAAATAAATTGAATTGAATTGAATTCTATGGGATTCAGGTCTGGAGAAAGTGCAGGCCACTCCATTTGAGGTACCCCAGCCTCCAGCAGCCGTTCCCTAATGATGCGACCTCGATGAGCTGGAGCATTGTCGTCCATGAAGATGAAATTAGGCCTGTGTTGTTCATGCAGGGGCACAATGACTGGATTAATGATGTTATTCAAGTAGTATTGGCTTGTCACTTTACCATTCACAAGATGTAGACCATCTCCACCAGGTGGGCCCCGAGGGCTAGGCTTTTCAGGGATGCCTCTTTAGGGCCATTTCCACTGTTGCTTCCTTTAGGCCAAGTCTTCTTGCTCACCCTCACAAAGTGCATGGAGGCTGCTCTGGCATCATTGCTCCCCTTGGAAGTGATAGCCAGGCATGGGATGCTGTGCTTGCCCACATAAGGTCCCTAGGCCTCAACCCAGTGAAGTGTGTGCTTTCTCCTTCTCTGAGAACCACCTTCTTGGAGTTTGGGATTCAGTCATGATGCGGGCACATTTGTGTCCCACTAGGGAGGATTCCATCCTTTCTGCCATAAAGGACATCTGACTAGCCTATCTGCCGCTGAGGCTTAGAGGGTGCGTGGCTCATGACTGTAGTGGCCAAAGCTATTCCTTTGGGTCCTGCTACAAATGAGACTACAATAACAATTGAATTGAATTGTTTCAACTCTGACACCCTTTTCAAGGTCACTAGGGTTACATGTTACAAGCTTCATACCCTTCTTATATGAAGAGACCCCTGTTACTCACCTTGGATCCCACACTTAGGATATGTCGCTGTCGCAAGATTATTTTGATGGATGCCTATCTATTGGGTTGGGGAGAGGTCTTAGATGGCCATCCTGCCCATGGCTTAAGGGAGGGCTCCTGTCTCTTGTGGCACACATTTCCTGAAGATAGATTCTAGTTGTTTCTAGTGCTGAAATACTTCCTCTCAAAGCTCAGGGACTACCTTTGTTGTTCCCCATATCAATAATTATGGTAGTTGATGTTTGTGCCCTCTGTTCCATTTGGTGAACCAGATCTTGTCTTGAGCAGAGACCAGATCTCTCCCTCAGAGTGATTTACTCTCCAGGGTGCATGATTATGAAGCAGGCTTCCTGTTGAACCAGAGGCTGTAGCCTGGGGAATGGCAGGTGGTGGAACACATATGGCAATTTTTGGCTGGGTGAAAGTGGCTCTGTTCATTTCTGAGGAGTTGACCCACTGTCTCCCAGCCCTACGAGGTGCATGATGTGGTTCAGCCTCTAGGGATTAGGGCTCATTCAACTAGGTTGTCTCCTTGTCTAGCACTCTTGTTAGGAGTGTTTTCATCCAGAATATTTGTGCCATAGCAGGTGGTCCTCTCCTCACATGCTTATCAGGTTTAATAACCTGGACCTGGACCCCACTCCTGAGTCCCAGGTCCATGAGGCAGCAGGTAAACTACAACAGGTTACATATGTAACCCAGTTCCCTGAAAAGAGAATGAGATGTTGCATTGCTAGCCACACCCTGGATGTCCACTCATGCCTCCTTCAGACAAGTAGAAGCTGGAGTATTGTGATGTAGCTGCTCTTGCTGACGTGCTCCACTTTGTCACATGACCTACGCAAGCTGATAAAGTGGCATAATTTCACATTGAGCTTCGGACACAACTTCCTTGAAGAAGCATTCCAATAGCATAAGCCATGACACAGCATCTTGTACCCTTCTCAGGGAATTGGGTTACATATATATACCTGGTGTATTTTACCCCAAACAAATTAAGCATATGGGCAGCAAACAACACCCATCCAACTAAAAGGTTTATCACTCTAATATGCATCTGAAAACCCTGTGAACACAATTTAGCAACAGCCAAATCTATTATCACAACATTTCCATCTGCAACTATCAAAGTTTTTTTTCCATCTCCTCTAAGGCAAAAACTTTAGAAAACATTCTTCAATGCAACCCTCTTGTGAAACCTTTCACAAAATTGAGCTGATCAGTATGTGCCATAACAGGGTAGACTCAACACTAACTAGACTCAACACTGACTACATATTTTATGGTTTCAGGATATGACAGGAAACAGGATATGACATGAACCTTCTGCCCCATAAGCTAAATGGATTCTTGAGGAAGGTAAGAAGGCGGTCATTTACAATGAACACTGAATACATTGTTTTTTTTATCCCAAAACATTACATTTGGAAGCTCTTTTCACACAAAATCTATTCTCTGGTCACACACTCCATTTTCACGTTCACATCTAAATCTTGTGTGAAGGTGGTTTAAATAAGGCTGGCCTGTGGTACTCATATATATTAACTCCTATATGAATAATTGATATATTTATCTAGTATTTATCCAGCATTTGTTAATGTGGTAAAATTCTCAACAATTAATTTTCAGCTATTATTTAATCAGTAGCAGTAGGTGTGTCAGCAGTGGCAGTTTAGCCACATTTGCCTGGAGCTCATGGATGCAGCAGAAAAGAATACAGTGCCTGTATATATATTAAGAATTACAGTAAATTATTGATCACAACATTATGATCCCATGTCATATTGAAGCATTAGACTTTAGATACATAATAAAATAGATACAGGCAAATATTGGCTCTGGGTCTCTATTAGCAATTTATTACAACTTGGTTGTTTGCCAACAATTGGTATAGCAACTAATGCAGCTGAACAGAATGCTGCATGTTAACCTGGAACATATTTCAAGTATTATAGTACATTATTAATAGTTGTAGTAACCCTATAGCAGAAATGCTGAAAAACGTGAGGGGAGCCAGGTATGCCGTGGGAGCCAGGCACACCAAGTTGAAGTGTAGTGACAGCAAAGCCCATACCACCACCCACACACAGCCTAATCATGCTCTATCATGCATGACTACCACCAGGGTGCTGAAAGGACTGTGCCACTTCAGCATCCCTGCTGTAGAAAGCAGGAGAGCTCATGACTGCAAGGCAGAGTGGCTGAAGCACTCAAGGCCAACAGACAATCAGAGAGGCAGCAAAGACTCCTCACCCCAAACAAGAAGCAGAGAGCGTATCATGGGACACAGCACACACACTGAGGTAAGACATTTGTTTCAGCAGTGACCTGATGTATGCTTACATCCGGTTTCCAGGACCTGCTGAAAATAGTGAGAATGATGCACCCCACACCAGCATGCCTGACCTCTTTTCACCAAAATGTTAAATAAAATACCACTTCCTTGGCTTTCTATGCATTTGTGTTCAGCCTATTTCAAGAAGGAGTCAGCATTGTGGTGGAGAATGTGGTCATGAACACAGACCCACCCCACAATCTAGATATTGACCCTATCCTCAAGCATGTTTCAGAAGCAAGCCTCATACAGCAGGCGGTGACCCAAGAGCTTGCCTAGACCCAGGAGCTCAACTAGAAACTCTCTCTCACAGGTCCCCTTATGCCCAGCTGGCCCAGCCCATGATTCTGTCCTGAACCACTGGTGGAGATGTTGTCTTGTGTATCCAAGGTGATGTCTGTGAGGTTTGATAAGAGGCCATGGCTAAGGGGAACCAGGTGCATTCTTTTGAGCCAGGTGAACCAAGGCGCACCAAGTTGAAGGTCAATGTAGAACTAGACTAGAGACTTCTTGACTTATATTTCCTGGTTTGTGGAGGGTTGCTGTACCATCACACATAGTAGCAGGGCCAACCATGTAACCTCCTTGTCATCCCCCACTACAAGACCTGACTGCTGATGCACCAGGCCAACGCTTACCTACTTGGAAGCCAGCTTGGGGCAAGCAATACTCTGAAGAGGCTGCTCACAGATTCTTTTGGCCCAGCATAGATTCACCTTCTGCCAGCAGTGTCCCCAGTGTCATCGAACCATGCCAAGGAAGCTGGCACTCATGCCCCTCATCCTGTTCATCATTGGCATCCCATTCAAAAGGATCGGCATAAATCTTGTTGGACTGCTGCTGAAGTCATCCTGGGGTCAGGAGTACATCCTGGTGATTGACAGCTAGAGCACGAAGTACCCCAAGGCAATCCCACTTTGTAAAGCCACCTCCCACAACATTGCATGGAAGCTAGTCACTCTTCAGCTGCATGGGAAACCGGAAGGACATCCTGACCAATCAAGGAGTGCCATTTGTTTCCTGTCTCATGGTTGATCTGCGTCAGCTGTTGCAGATGAAACACCTGAGAATGTCCATCTACCACCCTCAGACAGACAAAATTTGTTTTCAGAGCAGCTTTTTCTTGTATGATTACTGATGCTTCTCTAATGTTAAATTAGCATTATGTTACAACCAAATTAATAGTACAATTTTCTGTATCAAATAAGCATTTCACAATTCGGCTTTGGCAGACCAATACCCTTTTTTGCCCACTTTTCTGTATACATTAAAGTATGTTCTCAGATATAAAATGAGTTTTTTTTTAAGATCATGGTGATGGATGAAGGTTTTCAACATAGATTTTGCAACACATCAGCTTTTCATAAATTCACATAAATAAATGTTTTTTTGATGTCTGGGGGCTCTCACCATCACATAGTCTGCATATTTTATGAATAAATTGTTTCCAGTTTAATCAAATAGGTACACATGTAATAGCAGGAGGACACACCAATATATCACTCATGCAAATCAGTGTGTGAGGTTGGGAGGTCCTAAATTATTTCAAGATCACTTGCAGCATCAAGGGAGATGTCAGTCTGTAAGGACACAATTGAAAGACTGCTTTTAAGGAGCACAACATAATATGGGATACATTAAAATAGCTAGGCTTTTATAAGTAATTTAACTTTAACATTCAGATTTAATATCATGAGATTCAGTGGTGCAGAAATAAGGTCTAGTTTTAGCATTCTGGTGATTGCATGGCACTAGGATGCACTATGGGAAGAAGACAAGCTGGTGGAGGCAATGTCAATGTTCTGCTGGGAATCCTTAGGTCCTGCCATCAACGTAGATGTTACTTTGAGATGTACCACCTAGGTAAGCTCTGTTGCAGCCCATGTACACTCTTTCATGGAAACGGTGTTCCCTGATGGTTGTGGCCTCTTTCAGAAGGATAATGTGCCGTGCCACAAAGCAAAAATGGCTCAGGAATGGTTTGATGAGCACAACAATGAGTTGTTGACTTGGCCTCCAAATTTCCCAGATCTCAGTCCAATCGAGCATCTGTGGGATGTGCTGAACAAACAAGTTCAATCTATGGAGGCCCAACCTCACAACTTACAGGACTTAAAGGATCTGCTGATAACATTTTCATGTCAGATACCACTGCACACCTTCAGCGATCTAGTGGAGTCCATGCTTCATCAGGTCAGGGCTGTTTTGGCAGCAAAAGAGGGGCCAACACAATATTAGGCAGGTGGTCATAATGTTATAGCTGATCAGTGTATGTGCTGAAAATATTCTGTATGTTAAGGTTTTATCTGTAAGACAGGGTTGGATAACTGTATACCCACACTAAGTTGGTTGATCAAAAGAAAGCTTGGAAATCGAAAGTAAAGTCAATGAATGTTAATTTTGTCTAAATTAACATTTATTTTAAAATAACTACTGTTAAATAAGACTTAACATGCTGTCACTGCTCGCCATTTAGTCAGAGCTTGTTAAAACACTGAGTATAAGAAAAGAAAGTCAAGAATGAAGTGTATTTCTTGAAGAAATACTTTCACTTTTACTGCACTGAGGCTATTCAAGTAGCCATAATGCTGTCTAATGTAGTAATGTATGCTTCTTTTTGGTTATTTAGACATGTTGGTTTGCAGGAAAAGACAGGGAAATTGGACATTGTACATTGTTTCAAGGGGTTTCATGGTTTTAACAAACAAACAAACTAAATAAACAAATAAATGGAAAAGTTAAGATATAGAATGGATTTGATGTATTGCCTAAATCTTAACACAATGTATTCATCTAAGTTGTTGGATTTTGTTAAAACTATGGGACCAGGACAACAGCTCAGCTTAAATAGTGATGGTTTCAACACAAAAGGTTTTACATAAGCTTTGAAAACTGATGGAAAAATAGACTGTTGCTGTAACTGCATTGAGTCTTTTGGATTTTAATGGATGACTACCAGTCACTGGGTTATAGCTATAAACTAGAGTCTAGAATCATACACAGGGAACCCCTGCCGGACGTTTCTATTTACTTCTGTTTCTTGTTTAGAAGGAGGTGTTGCACAGGTTTGAAGTCTTGAGTGCAGAGAGACATTTCTATCTTTCTTTACACTAGGCAGGGGGTGCACTTTGTGCAAAATGTTCTCTGCAGTAACACCTGTGAGACACTGTATTTCTCTGTCTCACACACACACACACACACACAAACACACACACACACACACACACAAGCCCAAATGTGCTGCATTTGCCCTGCTTAAGCACCACAGGACACATAATTACATCACTTGTACGCACTGCTCAAGTCTAACTAGTTTTATAAGAGAGACAGTTTTTCCACAAAAAATAATCTTTTATTCTCTTTTGGCCATAAATCAAGAATCACTGTGCTTCTCTGTTCAGTGCTGTTAATAGCTGTTAGCTATAATTTTTAATAACCATTTTTATGAATGCTTTGACTAAACATAAAAAATAAAAAAAATTATCTGTTAGCCAATACGTATGGCACGGTGGTGTGGTCCTCTGGGTTGCCTGGTTTACTCACATCTCCCAGAAACATGTGAGTAAGTGGCTTGGATATAAATTGCCCATAGGTATGAATAAATATGTGTGCCCACTGTTCCCAACATCTGGGATAAGGATCTATGGCAGTCACTGTATGCCTTAGATATTTGTAGTTTTACATTATGATGTTTTAATTATACACTTCATATTTTTAAATAAATTGAATTTATTTTCTGATCAATTTCAAAGATGAAAGTACCATTAACATTGTACTATAAATAGCAGGATTTATTGAGTTCACATTTTGTATTTAAGCATCTAAATCATTAAAAATCATAGCTATAATCCTGCTGAAAAATGATATAATTCGTCACATATCTATATGGAATAGGGGCATTTTATAAACTTCTTAATATTATGTTTTCATGATGCATAAATGACATCTTTATATAGTATCCATGGGGACTGTGGCATTTATGCCACTCTTAAAATTACATAGCTGCATATTTCTGAAGAAAGTTGTAAGAATAGCATTGCATAAACATTCAATTGCCTTTACTTGCCCTTAGCAAGGTCTTGAAAAGGCCTTGAGAACTATGAGTAATTAGTAGACTCGCCTTCAGAGCTTTAAAACACCATAATTTACTCTCTTCTACAGGCAGGAATCCTTTTATAGACAGCATTGTGTTTTTTTCTCCCTCCCACACACAACACAATGACCCTCACTTACTCAGAATGGCCAGACTGTCACTCCACACCCCCCCATCTCTCAATCTATTCACCTCTTTTTCAGTCAGTGCCCCAATTAAGCATTCTGTCCAAAACGCATTGTTCTCTCTCTCTCTCTCTCTCTCTCTCTCTCACACACACACACACAGTCACTCACTCTGTTCTTCCCCATCTCATTTAGAAGCAGCCACACTCCACTCATCTCACCAAACCCCACAGGCAATTTAAGGAAAGTAGGCCAAAATGAAATATGGGTGCAATAAAACACACACAAGACTTCAATTGCACTAGGGCAATAAAATCCTCTGCAAGTGTGTACATGAAGGCACACTAAACAGTGTGTTAGATGGTTATTAGTGTGTTATTAGGATATGGCCAAACGAGGTCCTGTCTTTCCCCCATATGTTAGTGTGAGGGTCATGGAGTTCTGATGTTGGTTTTACAGCTCCCCTAAATTATGCAGCAGATTTCAGATCAGTAGATTAGCACTGAGCTGAGAGTGAAATGCTTTCTCACCAAAGAGTGTCAAATCTTGTGAGACAGTGTACATTTTAGTGCACATATAAATACATAAAAATCCAGGATACAAACATATTGTGTATTCATTTATACACACAGTGTGAATAATACTTCAAATGAAAGTCAAAATACCATTGTTAGAATAGAATAGAATAAATTGTATTATTTTATTAGAATAAAACTTTATTGTCATTGTTTTAAAAACAAACATTGTTTGACAAACTGTTTAGCAGCTCACAATAACTGTCAATGTAAATAGAATGTAAATAGACATAAATATGAAACAAAAGAAACATAGTTAGGTAATTTATATGTAGACCAGTTTAAAAAATGCACAGGTTAGTTGTAATTAAATAAATAGGTAATGGTTAGACAAGGTCAAAATAGATATTTGTTATCATCATTTAAAATGTCAAGTTAATGGGAAAGACAAGGGAAAAGATAGCACACAAACAAAAGAAGAGTGAGGTGAGATGCTAGCAGGCTAATGGAGCACTCTCAAGTCGGGTACTTAAGCTTGTAATGACTTTAGCTTTAAATTGTTAGCAAGATAATCTGATAGAGTACAGACTTTTGTGAGAGACTGAGAATTTCAACTCGAAATTCTAAGTGTTTTGCGTGACTTCCAGAGACAGGTGGAGGACGCTAGCTAACCCAGCTCAATGTGCTTCTATTGGACTGTTGGTGTTCCGAAGATGAGAGACGCCTTCACAGTTAATGTCAGCCGCTAGTGGACAGAGACAAATGGATTAGTAGTAATCGTTGGAAAACCTCCAAACATGGAATAAGATACCATCCTATTTTTTATTTGATGCTTCTGCGTGACTGAAATGACCACTGAGTTTTTCGCCCCAATGCCTCCAAGCATCGAATCAGGCCTGCAATGTTTGTTTGTTTGTTTTAAATAATTTGGCTGTAATGTTTGGACATTGAGGTAATTGAGAAAGAGAGGACAATTAAGCCATTTTGTGTGTAAATTGGTCACAAATAAATCAGCAAAATGAGTATATGTGAGTTTGAGCATATGTGTTTGAATTTGAAGTAGTGTGATACACTAGTCTGGGGAAAGAGAAACAATATCTGCAATTTATAGTTTGTGTTTGTTTAATTTACTTTTCATTAAAAATGGAAATCATAAATTATTTTGTAAACAAGTTTATTGATATTGTTGAAATGAAATGAAACAGCCTTTATTTGTCACATATACATTACAGCACAGTGAAATACTTTCTTTGCATATCCCATCCTTGGAGGTTGGGGTCAGAGCACAGGGTCAGCCATGATACGGCACCCCTGGAGCAGAGAGGGTTAAGGGCCTTGCTCAAGGGCCTAACAGTGGCGTTGCTGGGGCTTGAACCCCTGATCTTCCGGTCGATGACCCAGAGCCTTAACCACTTGAGCCACCACTGCCCTGTTTTTATTCTTGGTGAGCCCAAAGCACATACTTTAAAGGTTTTAAAGAGTGTTAAAGTGTGAGTACATTCATTTGCTATAGCCTACTCTGTTCCTATTGTTACGTTCTTAATAGAGAAATAAGGTTTTGCAGTGACCTACAATACTGAAATAATCAGTTAGTAACTTAGAAGTAAGAACTGAGGGCCCCTTTCTACACATATTGAGAGTAGATGGGATACATATACAACAGTGTGAAAACAACATGTAGTGCATATAAACTGTATAGTGTATGTTAGTTGTATGTGCTGGTGGGGGGGTGGGGGGCTTGGGGGGGTTGCACTTCTACTTCAAGAAGTAGAGGTTTATTGCACCTTTATTGCACGCGATTTTTAAAGTCATCGGATCATGAACTCCTTTCACACTGGACGATTTTGGGTCGCTGACAGGTCCAGATATTTAGCATGCCAAATATTTCACGGGCATCAGTGATTCATCGGTGACTCTGTCAAATTGTTTTTGGTAATTCACACTGCACGATTGTCACTTCCATGCATGAGCTCTGATTTGCCTTGATTTTTCAAAACTAGTCGGCGACTTTACAAAACTAGTCGGCGACTGATAATCAGGGATACAATTGTGCAGTGTGAATTGTGCATTAGTGTTTGGGAGTGGGGAAGGGGAGGGAAGGTAGGTTTATGCATTTGACTGCCTGGGGGAAGAAGCTGTTTTTCAGTCTTTTGGTTTTAGTTTTTATTAATTTGTATCTCTTCCCAGAGGGCAGGGGGGAGAACCGATGATGTCCAGGGTGAGTGGGCATCTCTCATGGCTGGCTCTCTTTTGGAGTTGGCCAGTGTAGATGTCTCTGGGGGGTTAGTGTCATACCAATGACATGGTATGCTGCCCTCACCACACGCTATTGTACAGCAAATCCAAACATTATAGAGATGTCCTATCAACAATGGCCAAATCAAAGCATAGTACCCAGTAGGAGGCATAAGTCCTTTTTTCCATTGATTCTGATTTGTGAGGTTGAGGGCTAGGGTAACCATAATTCTAACCCTAGCTCTATCCCAAAGCATATTCATATTTACATGTCTCTGCTTGGAACACATCTGTTATCTGTTCCAAATTCCAACTAATGTATTTGGTTAAACCTTTATATTATATATATATATATATATATATATATATATATATATATATATATATATATATATATATATATATATATACACTATATTGCCAAAAGTATTCGCTCACCCATCCAAATAATCAGAATCAGGTGTTCCAATCACTTCCATGGCCACAGGTGTATAAAATCAAGCACCTAGGCATGCAGACTGTTTTTACAAACATTTGTGAAAGAATGGGTCGCTCTCAGGAGCTCAGTGAATTCCAGCGTGGAACTGTGATAGGATGCCACCTGTGCAACAAATCCAGTCGTGAAATTTCCTCGCTCCTAAATATTCCACAGTCAACTGTCAGCTGTATTATAAGAACGTGGAAGTGTTTGGGAACGACAGCAACTCAGCCACGAAGTGGTAGGCCACGTAAACTGACGGAGCGGGGTCAGCGGATGCTGAGGCGCATAGTGCGAAGAGGTCGCCAACTTTCTGCAGAGTCAATCGCTACAGACCTCCAAACTTCATGTGGCCTTCAGATTAGCTCAAGAACAGTGCGCAGAGAGCTTCATGGAATGGGTTTCCATGGCCGAGCAGCTGCATCCAAGCCATACATCACCAAGTGCAATGCAAAGCGTCGGATGCAGTGGTGTAAAGCACGCCGCCACTGGACTCTAGAGTAGTGGAGACGCGTTCTCTGGAGTGACGAATCGCGCTTCTCCATCTGGCAATCTGATGGACGAGTCTGGGTTTGGCGGTTGCCAGGAGAACGGTACTTGTCTGACTGCATTGTGCCAAGTGTAAAGTTTGGTGGAGGGGGGATTATGGTGTGGGGTTGTTTTTCAGGCTTGGCCCCTTAGTTCCAGTGAAAGGAACTCTGAATGCTTCAGCATACCAAGACATTTTGGACAATTCCATGCTCCTAACTTTGTAGGAACAGTTTGGAGCTGGCCCCTTCCTCTTCCAACATGACTGTGCACCAGTGCACAAAGCAAGGTCCATAAAGACATGGATGACAGAGTCTGGTGTGGATGAACTTGACTGGCCTGCACAGAGTCCTGACCTCAACCCGATAGAACACCTTTGGGATGAATTAGAGCGGAGACTGAGAGCCAGGCCTTCTCGTCCAACATCAGTGTGTGACCTCACAAATGCGCTTCTGGAAGAATGGTCAAAAATTCCCATAAACACACTCCTAAACCTTGTGGACAGCCTTCCCAGAAGAGTTGAAGCTGTTATAGCTGCAAAGGGTGGACCGACGTCATATTGAACCCTATGGATTAGGAATGGGATGTCACTTAATTTCATATGCGAGTCAAGGCAGGTGAGCGAATACTTTGGGCAATATAGTGTATATGTGTGTGTGTGTGTGTGTGAGGTTTTGTTGTTTGCATATAGTAGAGCTGAATTTTACCTAGATGAGGTAGAAAAAGCAGACATGGTGAAAACAGCTGAGAGAGAAAGAGTTCTTTTTAGATCCACAATAGACAGGCCTAAATCTTTTCCAACCACTTATCTCACACTCACAATCCAATGCATTAGAGGATGAGCAATCGATGCTGCATTATTTGCAGAAGCCGTATGAGCAGTGACACATTCTGAGTGCACAATGTTAATGTATGTATATGTGTGTGTGCTAGATGTTTCAATTTTATTTCATTTGAATTGCCCTGGGCTACAAGTTCCAAAGACTGATGAAATCCTATTTGCTTTGAACGTGCAGTAATATATGTCAGTGGATCAAGTGTCCATCCCACTTTACCTTACAAAACTAGAGTGTTCTGTTTTAAATTGAGCACTATTTTCAGAATCTCCCCAAGGAGTATTAAGCAGAGAGAGGTAAAGAAAATATCAGGTAAAAATGAGAAGAGATGACTCAAAACTATATCAAAAATATTTATAGTAAGCTAAGTAGGAATTGAAAAAAACATAGAAAATAAAAGAATTGATCACATACAGTGGATGTAATGGTAGCAGCAACTGGCATGAGCCTGGGTAAAAAAATTGATGAGAAGAGATATGATCAAAACACCAGGTTATGTATGTAACCCAGTTCCCTCTAGCGGTGTCTGAAGCTCTGTGTGAAATCACATCAATCTAACCTCACATTACATCTTCTACTTGTCTGAAGGAAGTGTGAATGGATGCCCAGTGTGTGGCAAGTGACTCATGCCCTTCTCAGACAACCAGGTTACATACATAAACTGATGTAGCTCCCTGTTGAAGAAACTCGATGCTGCGTCATGGCTGATGTTATGGGAACATCAATACCAACGTTGCCACACGTCAGGAGATGTCTGTCCACATCATGAAATGCAGCCTTTGTGACACAGAAAAGGTTGTTTGCAAGGGTAAAAATCCCTTGCTCCTGAGCCAGAGTTGAAACAGTCTCATGTGTAACAGACCCAAAGGAATAGCTTTGGCCACTACCAACATGAGCTGAACACATTTATGCCTAGGTGCCAGAAAGGCATTGACCTAGCCAGATGACCTTTACAGAAGAAAGGATGTAATAAACCCAAGTGGATTACACAGACACAGACATGCACTGTGGCTGAATCCAACATTAACCCCAAGAAGGTGGTTCTCTGAGAAGAGGAAAGCATAAAGTTGAGCCTGAGGCCCAGGGACCTCATGTGGTCAATCAATGCATCTCCATGCCTGGCTGCCATGTACCTCAACTGAGCCAAGATGAGCCTATGAGCATTAAAATCTCAAACTTGTACATTTCAGCATACAATTCAGAGCACACTGGTCTAAAATATGGCATAGGCCCCATCTTTCTTGGGAACCAAGAAACACCGTGTGTAAAGCCGGAAGCTTTTTCCAGGAGTTGAATATGCTCTATGGCCCCTTTCTCAAATGAGAGAGAAGTTCCTCCTGGAGGAATGAGGTTTGGTCTGTAACAACAACAGTGGACAGTACACTGTGAAAGAGGGAAGACAGGATGCAAACTGGATTGAAATGGCAAGATGGCAGGGGCTAACCCAGGATGAGCAGACACATAAGGAGTGGGAGAATGGGCAGGCATGTCTGACCCCTGAAGCACCAGAGGTGGTGGGGTAGACAACAGTGGAGACAGCCCTAAAAGGACATCCCTAGAAACCCTAGCCCTCAGGCATTAGGATTCCTCCCTGGCCCGCCAGGTGGAGATTTACATTTGCATTTACATTTCTGGCATTTGGCAGATGCTCTTATCCAGAGCAACAAACAATAGTGCTTTTAAGTCTCTATCAATGAATACATTAACACTGATTCAATAGGTCACAGACTAAGGATATCATCAGCCTAAAAACTGTTTTGAGAGATCAAACAGCGCATGGTACAGTGCAAGGAGTAATAAGAGCTTTGAGGTAAGATGGCGCTGATCCATTTTTGGCTTTGTAGGCAAGCATCAGTGTTTTGAATCTGTATGCAGCTACCAGGAGCCAGTGAAGGGAGCACAGCAGTGGGGTATTGTGTGAGAATTTAGGCAGGTTGAAATCAAGTTGCACAGCTGTATTTTGGATCACCTAGATGACCAACCCCAGTACTGGCCAGCTGCCCAGATTTTACAGAGGGGCCCTTGGGCTGCAATGCTACCCTTCTTTTCCTGCCTCAGCAGGCCAGGATTTTTTCATATTTTTTTGTCCTTTTAGATAAATAACCTGACACATTTCTTCAAGATGGATTCCAAGTGTGATTAAGAGTGTGTCTGAAGAGGAACCGAAGACTCCAAGTCTGAGAACGTGCCAGAATATATGTAAAAGTGGTAAGGTAAAAGGTAAACATTTATCTATGGTTGCAGGAGAAGCCTCAAAATGTTGTTCAGGAGAAGGTGGATGGAAAGATGTCTGGGTGGCCTGGTATCTTGGCAACAAAGGTGAAATTACCTGCTAAGGTTGCTTGAATGGATGGAACCTGTAATTTGTTGGAATAAAACCAGTAGACTATGAAGGAAAGGAGAGCTAGTGAAAGCAGTTTAGAACAGGGAGAGGTATGACATTTAGGGTTGATTTGTCCATCCCCATCCTATATACCTTTGTTTGGCAGAAAGGGTGTAGTCATGCCATGGACTTTTGGATAAAGGGTGCAGAATTCATTGAATTGGAAATGTTAGAGAATGTCAGTTTTGTCATTGTACATAGACATTTTATAACTGAAACAGTTTTATTACAGCAAATCTTTCCAAATCCAATGGAAGGGTCTATGCTGGTAAAATTTGGAGAGAGCTGGAGGTTTTAAAAGTGTCATCATAAAATAAATAAATGAATAAATAAATAAATTCTGTTCCACATGTTGAGACCAAAAACATAAAGCCAACAGAAAGCCTTGTTTTAGAGAAATTACATCATAATGATGGCACAGCTGAACTTTTGGCACACAGCAAAATTTTTGATCTCCTCTGATGCCATTGGACTTGGCTTTGTCTAGCTTCACACCTTTACCAGAGTTTTTTTTAACTGGATAATTTGATCTAAAGTGGCATATGCAGAGAGAATGCCTTTGGGATTAAGTTTATTAAGGCTGGGAGTTGAGCATTTGTGTGAGGATGACAGGTTGATGATTAATTTTTTCTTGCCTCGGTATATTTTCATGGTGACACCTATGCGGTTAACAAGAACAGGAGAATGGTAGAAAGCACAGATGAAATATCCTTTGGCCAATTCTTTTCGGATTAGGGTGTCAACTTCTTTGTGTTCTTTTGAAGCTGATAAGAGGTTTTGCACACATAAATGAATGGGGGTATTTAAACTAAGCCTTGCCAAATAGCCTTGGGTTAGACCAGTTCTGAGAAAATTTATAAAGTATTAGTTAGGATGAAAAAACACAATTTTTGAGTTATTGGATATAGAAGGGGTTTATTCATCTTTTTGGAGGGCTGGAAGGAGGTGGTCTCTGGGAGGACTGTGACCACAAGCAGCACAACAATTGAGAAATCTTCATTTCAGGTAAGGGCACACAGATTCATGGACATTAATATAAAAAGGAAATTTCACTTGGCTAGGGGAATGAGAAAAATTATTAATCGTAGTGCAGGTTTATTGGGCTGAACATAACTCCTTTGTGCTGGTGGGTAGGTGGTTCTGGGACAGAGATTAGCAGAGTGAGAGACCACTGACAGAGCAGGACATGGCCCTATATATGGTTAATTGTCTGCTTAGATCCCACCTAGTTTACTGGGGATAATGAATAGTTAGATGAAGAATTGTGTCAGATAGTTTCATGACTGAATTTATTAGATTTAATGGCGTGTGTCATTCTATACTGTGCTAAGTATTGTCACATATTGTCACTTCAGAAACAGCAATACACACCCCTATCTATTTAGCATTTTATACTATTTGAGTACGTCACAGCCTAAAAAAAAAGGTCAGGTGATAAATGTATAGATGTTTTTCATCATAGCCATTTGTTACTTGCAATTAGAGTCCTATCCATTTTGGTGCTTATTTTTTGGTAACATTTGTTTTTCACATATAGTGCTTACATTTGACTGACTTAGGTGTGCTCTAACATTGTTTGTAATGATCCAGTTGTAAAGGAAAAAATAACTTTATTGAAAGAGTCACTGAAATGCCTTAGGATCTCATTGCCTTTCATTGCAGATCATTTGTCAACATATCTGTCAACAATGTTATTGAGTTTCTTGGCAGTCTATAATGCCTAAGAATAACATGGTCAGGAAGGTTGAGTGGGGATATTCTGTCTCTGAGAGAATTTCTGGATGCTTCTCTTTATTGTGGACCTAAAGTGGTTCTATCTAAAACACAGCCAAATATTGTAACGAGGCAGATTTACAGAAACCTGGATGTCATCTACATTCCTAATGATTATGACAGAGGTGAGAATTGCCAATAGGAAAAACTTTCTCAGTGGTCATTATATGCTATCTCAACAACGTATAGACAGTTGTAAAGAAAGTAGGTAAATGAATACTAAATGTGTTCTGAATGAGAATTTTGAAAGTAAAACATTCTTTTTAATTATTTCACTAATTACATCAGCAATTCTTATTTGGTGCAGTTATATGCTATTCAGGTATGATTATCCTATGAAGCACAATGATAAGTCTTAGGCATAAACAGTTATCAGGAGGTGCCAATCTTTAGGTTATATTGTACAAATAAGATTATCCACAGTATTAGCCCACTGACCACTGGCTACAAATAAAGGACATGAGAAACAGAGCAGAAGTAGGCATAAGTCAGTGGGGTCTGGTGGTTGAGATGAGGAAAGGTCTGTCAGAAGGTGTCACTGTCATCAGGCTGGGTTCTAATTAGTTTCAATTAATGTGAAACTACAAAGCAAATACAGTATGTTTTAAATGTATTTATTTATTTATTCATTCATTCATTCATTCAAGGAACTTATTTAACCCTTTGTTAAGTTTCCTTTTTTCACATAAGATCACATCACATAAGATTTATGTCAGGCTACCTCTGAGCTTCAGCATCCCCAGTTCAACTCTGTGCTTGGGTTACTGTCTGTGTGGGGTTTTGCATGTTCTCCCTATGTCTGAATGGATTTACTCAGACTTCTCTGTTCTTTTTTACAGCCTCCCAAAAACATGCCCGTTGGTGGACTGACTACTCTAAATTTTTAAACTACTTCTTTCAGCTTTTCCCTTCAGTGGTCACCATAGTGAATCATCTCTCTCCACCTATCCCTATCTTCTCCATCCTCAGCACTTGCACCCACTAGCTTCATATCCTCATTTATTACACCCATATACCTCCTCTTTGACCTTCCTCTTTGCCTCCTGCCTGGCAGCTCCATGTCCAACATTCTCCTACCAATATACTCACTCTCCCTCCTCTGAACATGTCCAAACCGTCATAATCTGGCCTCCCTAACTTTGTCCCCCAAACGTCCAACATGAGCTGTCCCTCTGATGTACTCGTTCCTAATCCTGTCCAACCTTGTCACTCAAAAAAAAAGAGGTAGCTCTGCTACCTCCAGCTCTGATTCCTGCCTCTTCCTCAGTGAATTTTTAAACGAGTGTGTGAATATGTGACTGCATGGTACCTGTGATGGACTTGTGCCCCAACCAGAGTGTATTTCTACCTCTCCACCAATTGGCCTTGGGATAGACACAATCAACCTCAATCCAGACCAGTACAAAGCTGTTACTGAAGGAGCAACAAGCATATGTTGAAATTGAAACATTTTTTGTTCCTCAGTCACTTCCAGTTTATGGATTATATGATGAATCATTCATTTAATATACCTAAAGAATCATAAAACTCTTACCATTGTTGCAATTGTGTCAGTTCTGAATCATTCTTTCATCTTTGATATTTTGTGTATACTTTCTGTGTTCTTGACTTCCCCATTTATTTTGCCTTTACAGTGAAAATAGAATTTTGTACAGTGAAATATATTAGTCAAACATTTTATTTCTTTGAAAAACATATTTTTTTTATAACACTGCAATTTTGTTCACATCTATTTTAGAGGAATGAAAGAAATGGAAAAACAGTAATTTTTGAATACTGTGATTTACAGTTTTTCTCATTTGCTAAAACGCAATTAATGAAACTGGGATCCACTTAATTTTCATCATCACCTTCTTAGCACAGCATAAGTCTTCTCTTGAAAATGTCTTAACACTTTTTCTTTTGTTTCACACATTTCTTACACCCTTTTTCAAAACATTTATCACAGATCTCATTTAAAGACCCCAGACTCTATTGCATAGCTGTGTTGAACAAAAGGAAAACATCTATTCACAGCTAATAGAAAGAGCTTGCATAATTATGAATATCTAATGCACCTGTGTGAAACTTGTTTACACAACTCTTCAATCAGCAATGAGTCCTCTTCCCTTTATAAAAGATTCCACCTCTGTGTTGCAGGACAAGCTGGACAAAGGATCCAGCCCATTATGAGTCGGAGCACAGTTGCATATATTGTCAGGCTTTTTTGGAATGGGAACAGGTAAGTCACAATGTTACTGCATACCACTGTGTATTTCAGCTTTACTGCATTGCCCTGTTAGCAGAAAAACTGTGTCGGTAATGCAGATGTTTCATCAATCATTAATGTGTCTGTCATATGTCATTTTTTGTCTTTGCTTTACAGAATCCACACACAACCACACACTGAACAGGAGGCTTCCATTGTAGATATGGTTGTGGCAAACAATACTATCAGACTGCGTGAAATCCAGGCAGCAGTGATTGCAGATCAGGGAGCCTTTAACAATGTGAGTTTGGCAACTATTGATAGAAATCTGAAGTGAATGCAGTGGCTATACAGAGTTTCATTCCAAAGAAACTCTGACATTGTGAATGAGGCAAGATTCTAGTATGTGCAGGTATGGATTTAATTTTGTAGTGCCTTGTTATACCATACAGTTACATGCATCTGAAATAATTTGCTTTGATTTTATGGTGCATGCGTTTGAGTGTGTGTGTGGTGGGGTGTTAATAAATGATATTCAACACTTCTGAGTTTCAACAGTGTCATTTGATATTGATAGCTGTGTTTTGTATTTTGATGTCCAATGTGTAATGGTTGAATAATTATATTAATTTGACCACAAGTTGTAATGTCTGGTGGAAATATTTGCTTTTGTTTCATATGTGTTTTGGAGCATTTTGCGAACAAAATTTGTCATTTTGGCCAGTGAGCTTCAGTTTGAGCCTGTGTTAACTGTTTGGAAATGTGATGTCAGAGTGGACAAATGTGTTTAAGCAATTGAAAAACTTTAATAGTTATTACACCTATACAGTTATTTACTAACAAATAACTGTCCCTTATATTTCAAAGGACTTGTTTTCTGTGTTGCTTGAATAGGATGGAAAGGATAGGTGTCTTTTGTATGCAACAGAAAGCTGGATGCAACTGTGAGGTGTTTATTGACAGCACAGTCAAGCAGACCATCAGGCAATATTCAACTAAATTGAATCGTGTGGTTGGTAGTGATTCCAAAGTATACTACCTATAAATATGCCTCTAAATTAGTTGTACTGATTGAATGAAGTGCTGATTTGAAATTTTGTTATTGTTAAGAGCAAAAATTAACCCACATGGCTGAACACTTAAAAGCTAGACCTAGTACTGATGCGAGCCAAGACAAGATCAAGACTTTAATCTCTACAGCAAACTGGCCTACACTCTCTCCCAAACTTTGGGCTCAGGTATTTATGCTCAGTATTTCATATACTAATGCCACACACACAAATGCACAGCTTGAAGCTCAAAATATTTTGAATTTAATTTGCTACCCTGCATAAATGTTCAGATCAATATTTATGGGGACACACAGAGAAAAAGGACTTTGTAAAACTCAGTAGATCAATAAAAATCAGCTCCCATTTTTTAGCATTGCTAAAATATAAGATACAGTAAGAGATTAAATTAAATATGTCTGCACTGAATGAGTTATGCAGCATAATGCCAAGGCTGAGAACTCTCAGACAGTTGTGCCTCCTGTGTAGCTGTCCACTGTGTTGCAAGCTTATCTTCCATCAACATACAGCCAAGATATGTCAAAATAAATTTTATTAGATGCTTGACATTAGTTTAGAGATTACATGATATCTGAATGCATGACTGAATCTAACCAGCTTTTATATAAAGATTTTTTATATAAAAAAAGTTAAGGATATTCGGCTTTCAGGTGAAATTTCAGGATGCACCTAAAATGCACTATAACCTTTACAGGTGAACTTAATTTGACTTTCTCTACACTTTTGAATGCACATGTCCAACTGTTCAGTGTTTCAGTACTTTTTGCATAACTTGCTGTTCTCTAACAAGGTGCTTAACGGCAAAATTCACAACTGGTGTTCAATTAGAATTGGTATTTAAACAGTCCTCTTCATCATGCTGTTCACATTTTGACATCATGAAACCAAGACAACACCTAACAATTGATCAACAGTACCTCACCATTGCGAGGCTTCAAACAGGATGTTCTCAGAGGGAAGTGGCCACTGAACTTAGAGTGTCACAGAGTGTCATCAGCAGGTTGCGACAGAGATACAGAGAGACTGGAAGAGTCACAGAAAGGCATAGAAGTGGAAGTCCTTTGGCCACATCCCACATTGATGACCACTTCATTGTGAACAGTGCCCTGCGGAACCGGATGATGAATGCCACTCAACTCCAGGAACATTTAAGGGAGATGAGAGGCACCCAAGTGTCATGTCAGACCATTCAAAACTGTTTACATCAGCGTGGTCTGCATGCTAGACGACCTGCAAGGGTACCTGACCACACCACCAGGCCAGGGAGTGTCATATCAACAGAATGTCATAAAAACAGGAATGATTTTACAGGTGGAAGCCACTCACATTTTTTCCCTACTCTTTCTGACTGTTTTTCACTAGTTTTTCATTTGGCTAGGGTCAGTGTCACTACTGACAGCATGAGGCAATACCTGGACCCTACAGAGGTTGCACAGAAGCTCCTCCAGGATGGCACATCAATACGTGCCATTGCCAGAAGATTTGCTGTGTCTCCCAGCAAAGAGCATGGAGGAAATTCCAGGAGATATGCAGTTACTCTAGGGGAGCTGGACAGGGCTGTAGAAGGTCCTTCACCCATCAGCAGGAACATGGAACAGGATGAGCACTGCCAGAGCCCTACAAAATGACCTCCAGCAGGCCACTGGTGTGAATGTCTCTGACCAAACAATCAGAAACAGACTTCATGGAGGGTGGCCTGAGGGCCCAATGTCCTCTAGTGTGCCCTGAAGCTCGATTGACATTTGGCATTGAAAACCAGAATTGGCAGGTCCACCACTGGCACACTGTGATTTTCACAGATGAGAGCAGGTTCACCCTGAGCACATGTGACAGACGTTAAAGGGTCTGAAGAAGCTGCAGAGAATGTTATGCTCCCTTCCGAGGTTTCCCAGCTTTTTTATTTGTAGCTAACAGCATCCTGATTTATTGAGTGAAATGCATTCCTGTATCAAAATGAGACAGTGCTCAACTTGAATGTAATGAGCCAAAAGCAAAATTAATCATATAACATGGGCACAATAGTTCAACCTAATGTTAGGTAGTTTTAAGGTACATCAGTTACATCAAATAGCCATTGCTTATGTTTGGTACTGGTATGATTATCTTATCTAGTATAGCAGAACTACCATATTGTTTAGAAGTACGTATTTTATGCTAATCTGTACAGTTGCACTGAAATTAACAGATATGTAATGATGATCAAGCGACTGGAAATCAGGTGACTGAAATCCCTTCCACCTGTACATCAGAAAAAAGTATGTGCTGTTGACTGACAACATCAAAGAACACCACCAATACTATGTATGTTTACTAAATACTAATATGTTTACTAAATCTGTAAACCTAGTTGGGATGAGTGCTCAACTGGATTGAGATATGGGGAATTTGGATGCCAAGTCTATATCTTATACTCGTTGTTGTGCTCATCAAACCATTCGTGAACCATTTTTGCTTTGTGGAACAGTGCATTATATTGCTGAAAGAGGCCACAGCCATCAGGGAATACTGTTTCAATGAAATGTTGTACATGGTCTGCAACAACGCTTAGGTAGGTGGTACATTTCAAAGTAACATCCACAAGGATGGCAGGACCCAAGGTTTCCCAGCAGAACACTGCCCAAGGTTTCCCAGCAGAACAGCTTGCCTTATTCCTATAGTGCATCGTAGTGCCATGTGTTCCCCAGGTAAGCAATGTACATGCACCCAGCTGTCCATGTGATATAAAAGACAACATGATTCATCAGACTAGGCCATCTTATTCCATTGCTCTGTGGTCCAGTTATGATGCTCATGTGCCCATTGTTTGCATTTTCGGCAGTGCAGAGGGGTCATCATGGGCACCCTGACTGGTCTGCGGCTATACAGCCGCATACACAACAAACTGTGATGCACTGTGTATTCTGACACATTTCTATCAGAACCAGCATTAACTTCTTCAGCAATTTCTGCAAAAGTAGCTTGTCTGTTGCCAGTTGTCAGACCACATGGGCTAGCCTTCACTCCCCAACATACATCAATGAGCCTTGGCCACCCATGAACCTTTACCACTGTTACCACTGTTCCTTCCTGGGTCCGCTTTTCATAGATACTGACTACTGCAGACCGGGAACACCCCACAAGAACTGCAGTTATGGAGATGCTCTGATCCAGTCGTCTAGCTATCACAATTTGGCCTCTTGTCAAAGTCGCTCAAATCCTTACGCTTACCAAATTTTTCCTGCTTCTAACACATCAAGTTTAAGGACAAAATATTCACTTGCTGCCTAATATATTCAACCTACTAACAGGTACTATGATGACGAGATAATCAGTATTATTCACTTCACCTGTCAGTGGTCATAAGGTTATGCCTGATTGTTATATATACATAAACATATATGATTTAGGAAATTTACAGAATTTAAGCATAAAAATCACATAAATATTCAGTATTAAAATATTTCAACTTCCTAATGCTGTATCAAAACCAAAGTCAATTTTCCTCCATGCTCCAGTGCAAGTGCTCTCCCTAGTCAGCAGCCATGCAAGATAATCATCCTGATCAACTAAATTAGAGAAATACACAACCATGAAATTAGTACATATATAAAATGTACCAATCATTTTGCACATCAGGTCCAGACCTCCATTCAGGGAATAAACATAAGCAGGAAATCAGCACAGCATGAGCGACAGAGCAGAAAAGCTCCATGAAGAGGAGGAACATTTTTTAATACAGTGACAGAGTACAGAAAAAACATATAAAGATGCACTGAAAGTTTAAAGTGGAACACTGGAAATTTTATGTTTCCAAGAGTAAGTAAATAAATGTAAAAAACTTTTAGTCACTACTTTCCTGTTTTATTTGTAGCTAACAGCATCCTAATTTGTTGAGTGAAATGCATTCCTGTATCAAAATGAGACAAATGTAATGAGCCAAAAGCAAAATTAATCATATAATTCACAATTCGCACAACAGTTCACAACCTAATGTTAGGTAGTTTTTAGGTACATCAATTACATCAATTTACATCAGCCATTTACAAATTACATCAGCCATTACTTATGTTCTGTACTGGTATGACTATCTTAGCCAGTATTGCAGAACTACCATATTGTTTAGAAGTATGTAACAGATATGTAATGATGATCAAGCAACTGAAAATCAAGTGACTGAAATCCCTTCCACCTGTACAACAGAAAAAAGGAAGTGCTGTTGACTGACAACATCAAAGAGCACCACCAATACAATATGTTTACTTAATCTGTAAACTTAATTGGTAGACCAAGATGGCGGTGTGTACACATTGCGAGGCTCAGCATCTCTCCAGATTTTCCGTATTAGTGGTTATTTACCTATTAATCACCTGCATGTTTGTTCATTTCATTCGTGCGATTTTAACATACGTCAGTTGTTACTTAACATCAATTATGCATACACAAACTCTGTTTCAAACTACGTTTTCAACTTTGACCAGCTACCACCGAAGCTTGTGAGGAAGCCACCACACATCATCCCCCTTGTTCAGATCAGAAGAGTCTGGCACCTATCCCTATCAGTTGCACCCACTAGCTTCATATCCTCATTTATTACATCCATATACCTCCTTTTTGGCCTTCCGCTTTGCCTCCTGCCTAGCAGCGCCATGTCCACCATTCTCCTACCAATAGAATCACTCTCATTTTAATCTAGCCCCCTAACCCCCAAACGTCAAACATGAGTTGTCCCTCTGATGTACTGGTTCCTAATCCTGTCCAATCTTGTCACTCCCAAAAGAGAAACTCAACATCTTTAGCTCTGTTACCTCAAGCTCTGACTCCTGTCTCTTCTTCAGTGACACTGTCTCTAAACCATACAGCATGGCCTGTCTCAGAACTGTCTTGTACACCTTCCCCTTGATTCTCGCTGATATTTTTCTATCACACACAAAGACAGATCACAGACTGTAATTTAATGGCTTTCTTGGAAACTTGGCTTAACAATGACATTCCAGACAGCGTGGGCTAGGGCTCAGGCAGTTGTCCCCACCTGCTTTAAGTCAGCTACCATCGTGCCTGTACCTAAGCACTCTGCTGCAGTGACACCCAGTGACTTTCGTCCGGTCGCACTCACCCCATCATAGCAAAGTGCTTCGAAAAGGTGGTCCTCACCCACCTCCAAGACTGTCTACCTCCCACTCTGTATCCACACCAATTTGTTTATCACCATAACCGGTCAACAGAGGATGCCATCTCCAAAGCATTTCATTTTGGTCTGACTCACCTGGACATTCCAAACATGTCAGGATGCTGTTCATTGACTTTAGTTCAGCATTTAACACAGTCAGCCCAAGCTAATCTTGAAGCTTAAACAGCTTGGAATTAGTACTCCCCACAACTGGACTCTGGACTTGCTCACACACTGACCACAGTCTGTCAGACATGACAACCTAACATTCTCCAGTCTCATCCTCACCAATGGAGTTCCCCACAGATGTGTATTGTCCCCTCTCCTAAACTCCCTCTTAACCCATGACTGCATACCTGTACATGCCTCTAGCAGTATTTTCAAGATTGCAGATAACATCTCAGTGATAGGCCTGATCAGATGTAACGATGAGATGGCTTACAGGGAGGAGATCCAGCACCCTAGGCTTGGTGTGGGGACAAGAACCTAGAACTCAACACCAGGAAAACAAAGGAGGTCGTTGTGGACTTCAAACATGCTGGGAATCACACTCATGCTCCCATTCACATCAACGGAGCTGCTGTTGAGCGTGTACCCAGCTTTAAGTTCCTCGGGGTCCACATCTCAGAGGACCTCACCTGGTCCATGAACACCTCCATCCTGGTTAAAAAGGCACAACAGTGCCTTTATTCTCTGAAGAGACTGAAAAAGGCCCACCTCTGCTACAAGATTCTTGTGAACTTTTACCACTGTACCATTGAGAGCATTATGACCAACTGCATCTCAGTCTGGTACGGCAACTGCCCAGCTATAGACCGTAAAGCCCTTCAGCGGGTGGTGAAAACCGCCCAATGTATCACTGGCACATATATATCAGCTGTATATATATATATACAGACCAATATATATATGAGACCAATGCAAAATAATCAGTTTATTATGTTTTTTTCTTACAGTTGCATGTATTGGTGAGATGAGTTTTGTTTCATTTTTTGTGAACTACTGACAATATTTCTCCTAAATTCAAAATATAACTATTGTTATTTAGAGTGTTATATAAAAGATTATATATATTATCCTTATATTTAAAGGAAATGACAAAACATGAAAATAACCCAAGATCATGCAGTATTTGCAGAGCATTAATAACTCAAATAAAAAAAAATGCAAATAATTTGTAAACATATTGTTTTAATGCTGTTGGGTAACTTTATACCACTCTTTATGCAAAAAAGACCATCCATCTTCCTCTTGATGACATTCCAGAGGTTTTCAGTGGTCTCTTTTTTTTCCAGAGCTAATTAACATACAGATGGGTATGTGTATATTATAAATTATATATATATATATATATATATATATATATATATATATATATATATATATATATATATATATATATAAACGCAACACTTTTGTTTTTGCCCCCATTTTTCATGAGCTGAACTCAAAGATCTAAGACTTTTTCTATGTACACAAAAGGCCTATTTCTCTCAAATATTGTTCACAAATCTGTCTAAATCTGTGTTAGTGAGCACAGGTGAGCACACTTTGCTGAGGTAATCCATCCACCTAACAGGTGTGCCTTAGGCTGGCCACAATAAAAGGCCACTTTAAAACGTGCAGTTTTATTGCACAGCACAATGCCACAGATGTCGCAAGTTTTGAGGGAGTGTGCAATTGGCATGATGACTGCAGGAATGTCCACCAGAACTGTTGCCCATGAATTGAATGTTCATTTCTCTACCATAAGCCAATACAAAGGTGGTTCAGAGAATTTGGCAGTACATCCAACCGGCCTCACAACCGCAGACCACGTGTAACCACACCAGCCCAGGACCTCCACATCCAGCATCTTCACCTCCAAGATCGTCTGAGACCAGCCACCCGGACAGCTGCTGCAACAATCAGTTTGCATAACCAAAGAATTTCTGCACAAACTGTCAGAAACTGTCTCAGGGAAGCTCATCTGCATGCTCGTCGTCCTCATCGGGGTCTCGACCTGACTGCAGTTCGTCGTCGTAACCCATTTAAGTGGGCAAATGCTCACATTTGATGGCGTCTGGCACTTTGGAGAGGTGTTCTCTTCACGGATGAATCCTGGTTTTCACTGTACAGGGCAGATGGCAGACAGCGTGTATGGTGTCATGTGGGTGAGCGGTTTGCTGATGTGAACGCCGTGGATCAAGTGGCCCACGGTGGAGGTGGGGTTATGGTATGGGCAGGCGTATGTGCATTTTATTGATGGCATCACCTCATGTTGCAGCATGGTAATGCACAGCCCCATGTTGCAAGGATCTGTACACAATTCCTGGAAGCTGAAAACATCCCAGTTCTTGCATGGCCAGCATACTCACCGGACATGTCACCCATTGAGCATGTTTGGGATGCTCTGGATCGGTGTATACGACAGTGTGTTCCAGTTCCGGCCAATATCCAGCAACTTCGCACAGCCATTGAAGAGGAGTGGACCAACATTCCACAGGCCACAATCAACAACCTGATGGAGAAGGAGATGTGTTGCACTGCGTGAGGCCAATGGTGGTCACACCAGATACTGACTAGTTTTCGGACAAGCATATACACTATATTGCCAAAAGTATTCGCTCACCCATCCAAATAATCAGAATCAGGTGTTCCAATCACTTCCATGGCCACAGGTGTATAAAATCAAGCACCTAGGCATGCAGACTGTTTTTACAAACATTTGTGAAAGAATGGGTTGCTCTCAGGAGCTCAGTGAATTCAAGCATGGAACTGTGATAGGATGCCACCTGTGCAACAAATCCAGTCGTGAAATTTCCTCGCTCCTAAATATTCCACAGTCAACTGTCAGCTGTATTATAAGAACGTGGAAGTGTTTGGGAACGACAGCAACTCAGCCACGAAGTGGTAGGCCACGTAAACTGACGGAGCGGGGTCAGCGGATGCTGAGGCGCATAATGCGAAGAGGTCGCCAACTTTCTGCAAGGTCAATTGCTACAGACCTCCAAACTTCATGTGGCCTTCAGATTAGCTCAAGAACAGTGCACAGAGAGCTTCATGGAATGGGTTTCCATGGCCGAGCAGCTGCATCCAAGCCATACATCACCAAGTGCAATGCAAGCATCCAAGCGTTGGATGCAGTGGTGTAAAGCACGCCACCACTGGACTCTAGAGCAGTGGCGATGCGTTCTCTGGAGTGACGAATTACGCTTCTCCATCTGGCAATCTGATGGATGAGTCTGGGTTTGGTGGCTGCCAGGAGAACGGTACTTGTCTGACTGCATTGTGCCAAGTGTAAAGTTTGGTGGAGGGGGGATTATGGTGTGGGGTTGTTTTTCAGGAGCTGGGCTTGGCCCCTTAGTTCCAGTGAAAGGAACTCTGAATGCTTCAGCATACCAAGACATTTTGGACAATACCATGCTCCCAACTTTGTGGGAACAGTTTGGAGCTGGCCCCTTCCTCTTCCAACATGACTGTGCACCAGTGCACAAAGCAAGGTCCATACAGACATGGATGACAGAGTCTGGTGTGGATGAACTTGACTGGCCTGCACAGAGTCCTGACCTCAACCCGATAGAACACCTTTGGGATGAATTAGAGCGGAGACTGAGAGCCAGGCCTTCTCGTCCAACATCAGTGTGTGACCTCACAAATGCGCTTCTGGAAGAATGGTCAAAAATTCCCATAAACACACTCCTAAACCTTGTGGACAGCCTTCCCAGAAGACTTGAAGCTGTTATAGCTGCAAAGGGTGGACCGACGTCATATTGAACCCTATGGATTAGGAATGGGATGTCACTTAAGTTCATATGCGAGTCAAGGCAGGTGAGCGAATACTTTTGGCAATATAGTGTATATATATATATATTTATAACATACACATACCCATCCGTATATCTTGTTTAGCATGTTAATTCTTAACATATCTTCATTTTTTTGACATATCATCTTTTTTTTATACCTATTTATATTTCCCACTACACCTGTTTATAAGACCAGGTCCATTCCAGAAGATCCATTCTCCTGTACATATCACCCCCATAGCTGTATATCCTTATTGTAATTTATTGTAAATATACCACTTATGTACTTCTGGTTGGATGCTAACTGCATTTCATTGGCTCTGTAAATGTACTCTGCACAGTGACAATAAAGTTGAATCTAATCTAATCTAATCTAATCTAATCTAATCTAATCTAATCTAATCTAATCTAATCTAATCTAATCTAATCTAATCAGAAAGTAAACATGCTACCTACCTAGAAGCCCTCTTGCCATATGAAGCATTGGGATAATGATTATATTTTCTTTATTGCTTAATTTAGTGCACAGATTTTTAGTACACGATTTGGTATAAATTTGGACCTCAACTTTTGAAAAAGTGGATTTGATTGATACACAACCAGTGTGTTAAGAGTGACTGGGTTATGTTTGTGTGAGCCATCAGTGTTTTGCTCATTATCATTCCCAATGACTAACCATTCAGGATCACTATTTGTTTTCCCAGTGACCAATTTTTTATTACTGTTTATAGAGACCTATAAATGGTCATTGTTTCTCCCAGCTTTATACTTACTTATTTACTTACTTACTTACTTACTTACTTACTTACTTACTTACTTATTTATTTATTTATTTATTTATTTATTTCTGTTTTGGTGATATTTACAAGTAATAATTCCTCATGTCTATTTATCACCACTTAATTTCCTCTGCATTCTTTATAGAAATTTTCGCATTTTGTAAATATATAAATAGACAGTTTGTAGTGCCATGACAAAACATTTCTTTCTATAAAGAAAAAAACCCTGATGTTTTATTTTATTTTATTTTATTTTATTTTATAATATGGGTCCTTTAACAATAACCATCCAACAGATTGCTTCCAGGAACCCAAAAAGCAAACAAGATAATTGTAGACAGAAACATTCTGTGATAGATAAACAGCGTTGTCAAACTTAATTTAAACACTGTATTATGGCAGTAAGTGTGTGTTAAACCTTAGGGTGTTTTTTGATCCTATGCAGATAATCCATGTAACTGGTTTGGTTGTTTCCCAATTGGCTGGCAGCAGAGCAGACCGTGCACAAATGGCTGCTATAGAAACAGCATTATGAAAGTGGCAGCTCCCTTAATATATGCATAAATAACACAGATTGCACTTCCCTACTGAGCAAAGACAAGCAGGGGGAGAGTGATAGAGTGCAAACTAAAGTGAAGTGTGTGAGTGAGAGCGAGTAAGAGTGTGTGTATCAGTGTTCTTGCACAGTGTTTCACTATATGCTAGTGAATGCACTTAATTGTAATTCTATAGTACACACGGAAAGGCACAATGGCTTTGTCTCAAATTGCATTATCACCCTCCTGTATGTTTTGCTCAGGTTGGAAAAAATAACCATGGTGATGTAAAAGAGTCTGCTCTTAAGTATGAGATGACTTGCTTAAAAGAGCTGAAATTCCCATAGTAAGCAGTTTGTAACATTGTGCGCCATTCCTCCTAGATTTATGCACAACCAAAGCATTTTCTTAGTAAAGTGAGAGTTTTTTGACACAGATAATAATTTAACTGTGGACATTAATCTGCCATTCTATTAAGCTGCTCTATAATAAATGCAGGCCATTTTACAAAGTGGGCCTCTTTAGTTAGATAGAAATGACATTTACAGTATAGTGGTGTAGTGCCCTTGAAAGAATAGTGGTGTAGCAAGGCCCCCTTGCTCCTTCACTTCATTATTACTTATTTCACTTTCTATTTATTTTGTTATTCTGTTTCTCTTTATTCATGACGGGGCTAAAAGCACAAAACCAATAAATCATCAAAAGATCCTTAATCACATTTGACAACTCAACAACTAGATTGCTACTATTAGCTTGAGCATATCTAAAGGCTAAGTTGTGCTTGTTGGCTTGTTATTTAATGCAGCCAACTACTGCTTCTCTCTCTCTCTCTCTCTCTGTTGTTTTTGAAATGTTCATTTTAGTTCTAGGTTATAAGCTCAAGCTCAAGAAATGTTTAAATTAAATGAAATTAGCTCTAGTGGGTTTCTTGCAGGTTCTCCTTTCATGTAACCCAGCTAATTGCATCACACATAGCAATATGATTACATTATTCTGCTGTAAATTTAGTTAAAAAACTAATCCCACTGGGATTGCACATTGTGCATGTGAAAATAGGATGCACAAATTCACATGAGACACAACTAATACAAACTATTTATCATGTCTCTACTGCATTAATCAGTTGATTGGTTGATTGATTAATTGGTTAGGCCACTGTCTGTCATTCTTGATGTTGCAAATTGCCAAAATCATTTGAATATTGTTTGCCATTTTTAAAGCTGTAATATTTAGATTATTATTGAGTCAGGGGACAAAAACACTATTACAATTTTCACATGCTTCTATGAACTGCCCTGAAAATCCTGTGAAAGAAATTCACAGTCATCAACAATCAAGTGAGAGAAGGAATCAAGTGTTGGTGTGTAAATAAACTAAACAGGATTTAGTTTAGATCCAGGCATTTTTTCTGGCACGGAATAGATGCTAAGGCATTTATTTGTTTTGTAATTTTATAGAATTATAATGAGCACTCATGTGAGATGGCTAGTGACTACATATACATTGTTTGTGCTTTGTATTTATTTATTTATTTATTTTTTGTTTGTTTGTTTGTTTTTAACAATTAGATTATATTACTGACTGTCACTGTTTTACAAAAACTGTTTGGAGTATAGCTTTCTCAAAGGCCCCAAATATGCTGTAAAAATTTGGAAAGCTCAAGCTGTGCTGTATCAGCTGCTGCCACTGCATCATTCCCATGTCTTTTTGGAGGGTGCAGTGTATTCAGGATTTACTGACAATCGCCTAAGCAACTCAGCAACTGCATGTAAATCATTCTAGTAGTGACTATCTATTATTTTATCTCCTATTTATAAATAATGTACATATCTTATCATGGAAAGATTAACATAACTGTGATTAACAGCACTGCAGATGCATTTGTAATTAAACTATGCAAGTAGTGACATCTGCTTGCTGCTAAGCTGTGTGTTCTCAACACTTCTCATTATTGCCTGCTGGCTGTAAAGCATCAAGCTTGGCAAACATGCTGTGTCCAGGCACAGAGATTAGGTAAAGAACATTGGCTGTGACTGAACGCTTGCATGTTGTTGCTGTAATTACTTTCTGTGCCCACTCAGCCTGGCCTGAATACACTAAGCTGGGCAAGTAATGTGTGAACAGGACACATTCAGGTGTTCAACAAAAGGAGTCATCAGGCTTTTCAGATGCTCTCTGAACAGCTGGAAATGGAGCATTGTATATATATATATATATATATATATATATATATATATATATATATATATATATATATATATATATATATATATATACACATATGTATATATATATACATATATATACATACATATAAATATTGCTCAAAAAAATAAAAGAACACTCTGAAAACACATCACATCTCAATGGGGAAAAATATCATGCTGGATATCTGTACTGATATGGACTGGGTAATGTGTTAGGAACAAAAGGATGCCACATCATTTGATGGAAATGAAAATTATCAACCTACAGAGGGCTGAATTCAAAGACAAATCAAAGTGAAAAAAAAATGATGCAGCAGGCTAGTCCATTTTGCTGAAATTTCATTGCAGCAACTTAAAAGGGCACTCAGTGGCCCCCACATGCTTGTATGCATGCCTGACAATTTAGGGGCATGCTCCTAATGAGATGACAGATGGTGTCCTGAGGTATTTTCTTCCAGGTCTGAAGGGCATCACTGGGCTCCTGGACAGTCTGAGGTGCAACCTGGTGGCGTCTGATGAACCAAAACATAATGTCCCAGAGGTGTTCTATTGGATTTAGGTCAGGTGAGTGTGGGGGCCATTCAGTGGTATCAATTTCTTCATCCTCCACGAACTGCCTGCATACTCTCGCCACATGAGGCCAGGAGGAACCCAGGACCAGCACCGTACCAGTATAGGTTCTGACAATGGGTCCAAGGATTTTACCTAATGGCAGTCAGGGTGCCATTGTCTAGCCTGTAGAGGTCTGTGTGTTCCTCCATTCATATGTGCCTCTTCAGACCATCACTGACCCACCGCCAAAACAGTCATGCTGATTTAGGCAGCATAAATTCTCCACAGCTTCTCAAGACCCTTTCATGTCTGTCACGTACTCAGGGTCATTTGTGTAAAGCACAGGGCGCCAGTGGCAGAGTTGCCAATTCTGGTGTTCAATAGCAAATACCAATCGAGTTCTACAGTGCCGGGCATTGAGCATAGGGCCCACTAGAGGATGTTGGGCCCTCAGGCCACCCTCATGAAGTCTGTTTCTGATTGTTTGGTCAGAGACAGTCACACCAGTGGCCTGCTGGAGGTCATTTTTTAGGGCTCTGGCAGTGCTCATCCTGTTCCTCCTTGCAAAAAGGAGCAGATACCGGTTCTGCTGATGGGTGAAGGACCTTCTACGGCCCTATGCAGCTCTCCTAGTGTAACTGCCTGTGTCCTGGAATCTCCTCCATGCTCTTGAAACTGTGCTGGGAGACACAGAAAACCTTTTGGCATTGGTAGGTATTGATATGCCATCCTGGAGGAGTTGGACTGCCTGTGCAACTTCTGTATGGTCCAGGTATTGCCTCATGTTAACAGTAGTGACATTAACCCTAGCCAAATGCAAAACTAGTGAAAAACAGTCATAAAAACTATTGGCCTCCACCTGTAAAACCATTCCTGTTTTGAGGGTTGTCTTATTGTCAATAGGTGCCCATCTAGTGTACCTATTGTTAATTTCATTAACACCAAAGCAGCTGAAACTGATTAACAACCCCCTTTGCTACTTAACTAACCAGATCAATATCCCAGGATTTTAACTGACTTGTATATAGTAGTCATAATACATATACATTATGACCACTTTCCTAATGTTGTGTTGGTCCCCCTTTTGCTGCCAAAACAGACCTGACCCATCATGCACTGTGTTTTCTGACACCTTTCTATCAGAACCAGCATTAACTTTAGGAATTTAAGAAACAGTAGTCCGTCTGTTGGATCGGACCACATGGGCCAGCCTTCGCTCCCCACGTGTACAATGAGCCTTGGCCGCCCATAACCCTGTCGCCGGGTTCATCACTGTTCCTTCCTTGGACTACTTTTGATAAATACTGACCAATGCAGCCCAGGAACACCCCCAAGAACTGCAGTTTTGGAGATGCTCTGATACAGACTTTGGCCATTGTCAAAGTCGCTCAAATCCTTCAGCTTGCCCATTTTTCCTGCTTCTGTCCTGCATCAACTTTGAGGACAAAATGTTCACTTGCTATCTAATATATCCCAACCACTAACATTTGCCATGATGAGGAGACAATCAGTGTTATTCACTTCACCTGTCATAATGTTATGGCTGATCGGTGTATTATAGAATGAATACAATTTTTTAGTCCAGATAAATATGAAGACCAGAATAAATCTCTTTCTAGAACCTAGCTCATACACCCTCGCTTTCTGTTTCTTTATTGCTGTGTTCTCTCCTTTGTTTCTATCTAAATGCCACATAGATTGTACGAAAAAACTCACTAAGAGATTCTTAAAGAAACAACTCAACATTCTAAAAAATTTCATCCTACACAGAATGACCCTCTATTGGAACTATTTAAAGACACAGGATATTGAGAACCCAAACCCCATGATGAAAAGGCCTGTTTCATTTTTTCTTTCAAAAGCCATCCATTTTTTCCCATATATTCTTTCTACCACCCCCCACAACCTAAATATAGCTCATTGCTAAGTTACACCTTTCTTTGTAATCTTTTTTCACATCTTCTCTCTCTCTCTCTCTCTCTCTCTCTCTGTTTTTCATTGATAATTAGACCACAAAAAGGTGCCATTTCAGAGCATCTAGCCATCACCTTGTCAAAGCTGCTCAGATCCTTAAACTTGGCCATTTTTCCTGCTTCCAACACATCAAGTTTGAGACCTGACTGTTGAGACTTGACAGGTGCCTCAGTAATGAGATAATCAGTGTTATTCACTTGAGCAGTATGTGTAAGTGTTAAGGCTGTGTGTGTTTGTGTTATTTTGATTTTGATTTTTTCTAACAACCATTAAACATGATTGGTTACTGTTCTTCTTCTTCTTCTTCTTCTTCTTCTTCTTCTTCTTCTTCTTCTTCTTCTTCTTCTTCTTCTGATTCCTAGAAGGATGGAGACTTTGGCCCTTTTTGAGTTTTTTAATACCCTTGTACAAATGCAAGTTTTTTATATGGTATATAAAAAAAATGTATACCTATTAATTTTCTATGATTTTTGTAACTGAGCTGCATTGCAATGACCCAATTTCAACACTCAAAAATATCTCAACTCGATTTACCCAAAGCAGTCAGTGTTTTGCTGTTACAGCAATCTACATAGATCAGATTATACTGTATGTGTTTTGAAGTTGTCAGCACAAGGTATGGATAATGAATTGTATTCTAAAGGTGCAGTAACACTATTTATAAATCCAACTTCTGGAATCTCCTTATGGCTAGGAAGAGAGAAATCATAATAAATATCTCAGGTTACGTACTGTCCCTGAAAAGGGAACAAGACGCTATGTCATACCTTACAAAAATATGGGAATGCCTTTTGTGGAACTAGTGTCTGAACTAGTGTCTGAACACACTCTGATATTATTGCCTAAAAACAGGGTCAGGTGACACAGCGACATGTGTCAGCAAGACCATAAATGGACATCTAACTCTCCCTGCCGAAAATTCTGGGCACCACAAGCACATACAGTATATAACCTGATCTAACAGCAATAGCTTTAACCCTCCCAGGAGTGAACTCCAGGCAGGAAGAGACTACTGATATGGCCTTTCAAATCTTCTCCTCTTTAAAGGACATTAAGGTTCCTCTAACAGAAAAGTCGCTTTAGGGTCAAAACCTGTCTGAGGCTTACTCAGAGGGCTTGAAGGGGGCCTCTGATAGACCCTCCTGGTCCACATAGAAGCCAGTCTGTGCAAGGCACCTTTTGGGTCTCTTGCTTCCTGTGCGGCCCCAAGGATGGGTGCTTGGCTAGCAGAAATAGCCATCATACACACCTAAAGGGCAGCAGGGTCTAGCCCCTCGGAGAGGCACTCCCGAGGGAATTCCAGTACAGTACAGTTGGGGAAGAATATTTCTATGCTATAAAACACCATCATACATTTACATTTACAGTATTTGGCAAATGCCCTTATTCAAAGAATTAGTCTTTATTTGAAGTGCTGTCAAAGTTGAGGGACTCCCCAAGGACATGGACTGGTCCATTTTATGCACCCCAGCCCATATGAAAAATAAGTGCCTGTCCTAAGTGTTCTGCAAAGGCGGCATGCTCCATGCGTGGGAGCCAGGGTTAGCCTTTCACCCTAAAGCAGGCGATTTGGTAAAAGTGGACTTGTGACTGTTCATGGTAGCCTTCCAAGGCAAGTGGAACATTTCAAACTAGAAACACAGCCAACTGGCAGTTTATGTAACATGAAAGATGAGGGCAGGAAGTTCATGTGCCAGTAGCGGAAAGGGTCACTAGGGAATATAATAGCTCAGTGGACAAGGTGTTAGACCAGTGATCCTAAGATTGTGAGTTCAAATCTCAAGACCACCAGGCTGCCACTGCTGGGCACCTGAGCAAGGCCCTTAACCTTCACTTACTCAGATGTATAAATGAGAAAAATATAAGTTGTTCTGGATAAGGTCAAATGCCAAAAATCATGCCTGGTTTTTGTAGGTGCCTAAGGTCATGAAAAATCTTTTCATAGGGCACAAATATACTTAATCAATTTGCACTCTCATGACAAAATGTCAATCTTCAAATGAAAACAACAACATCAAAAACTATATGGTATTTTCAGAAGTAAAATGTATGCCTCCACAGAACAAAATGAAGGCTTTTCATAACACACAATAGTACATGAACATCATGCAGTTTTATTGAGTGGCTGATTGTCAATCTTTACATAAAAACTTTGAGGAATTTAAATTAAATGTACATTTGTGTAACTTTTTAACTACAACTACAGATTACAATTACAGGTTGAAGCAGCCAGCAGTGGTTGTACACACGATTCAAACTAAAAATCTTCCTATCACTACTATATACACTATATTGCCAAAAGTATTCGCTCACCCATCCAAATAATCAGAATCAGGTGTTCCAATCACTTCCATGGCCACAGGTGTATAAAATCAAGCACCTAGGCATGCAGACTGTTTTTACAAACATTTGTGAAAGAATGGGTCGCTCTCAGGAGCTCAGTGAATTCCAGCGTGGAACTGTGATAGGATGCCACCTGTGCAACAAATCCAGTCGTGAAATTTCCTCGCTCCTAAATATTCCACAGTCAACTGTCAGCTGTATTATAAGAACGTGGAAGTGTTTGGGAACGACAGCAACTCAGCCACGAAGTGGTAGGCCACGTAAACTGACAGAGCGGGGTCAGCGGATGCTGAGGCGCATAGTGCGAAGAGGTCACCAACTTTCTGCAGGGTCAATTGCTACAGACCTCCAAACTTCATGTGGCCTTCAGATTAGCTCAAGAACAGTGCACAGAGAGCTTCATGGAATGGGTTTCCATGGCCGAGCAGCTGCATCCAAGCCATACATCACCAAGTGCAATGCAAAGCGTTGGATGCAGTGGTGTAAAGCATGCCGCCACTGGAGTCTAGAGCAGTGGAGACGTGTTCTCTGGAGTGACAAATTGCGCTTCTCCATCTGGCAATCTGATGGATGAGTCTGGGTTTGGTGGTTGCCAGGAGAACGGTACTTGTCTGACTGCATTGTGCCAAGTGTAAAGTTTGGTGGAGGGGGGATTATGGTGTGGGGTTGTTTTTCAGGAGCTGGGCTTGGCCCCTTAGTTCCAGTGAAAGGAACTCTGAATGCTTCAGCATACCAAGACAATTTTGGACAATTCCATGCTCCCAACTTTGTGGGAACAGTTTGGAGCTGGCCCCTTCCTCTTCCAACATGACTGTGCACCAGTGCACAAAGCAAGGTCCATAAAGACATGGATGACAGAGTCTGGTGTGGATGAACTTGACTGGCCTGCACAGAGTCCTGACCTCAACCCGATAGAACACCTTTGGGATGAATTAGAGCGGAGACTGAGAGCCAGGCCTTCTCTTCCAACATCAGTGTGTGACCTCACAAATGCGCTTCTGGAAGAATGGTCAAAAATTCCCATAAACACACTCCTAAACCTTATGGACAGCCTTCCCAGAAGACTTGAAGCTGTTATAGCTGCAAAGGGTGGACCGACGTCATATTGAACCCTATGGATTAGGAATGGGATGTCACTTAAGTTCATATGCGAGTCAAGGCAGGTGAGCGAATACTTTTGGCAATATAGTGTATATAAAAACAACACTGACAGTCAATTCCAAAACTAACTATGTCTGCTACACCATATTCTGAAGATTTAGGAAACAATTTAAGCAGTCACCGTAGATGCTAATGTTTCTGAAAATCCTATGTACTCTGCAAAATTTCTCAATCAATATCAGTTTGGTGTGGGTGAACAACCTCCAAAAGACCCACCTACACATAGCCATCATCCACAGAACAGAAAGTACAGGTGTTCTTTCACAACAAAACAAAACACCATCCATACTGCATAGTCAAATTGACACACATGCTTTACGAAAAGGCCAGGATGTCATCTGTTTTATAGTTCTGGTTGAATGAAGAACTCTGATTGGTTTTGCACAGACTTCTAAACTTAGATGCACATAGAATATGCATGCATTTCTATTTTTTGGCCTACTTTTGTTTTTTGTTTTTTTTTGTTTTTTATATAATGGGGACAATACAGCCATTTGCATTGAAAAAGCTATCAATTCAAAACATTTTATTAAACAATATAATAGTGGAATACATAATCATAAAAAGATTAAAAGTGCTTAAGATATTTCACTGTCTGCATAGTTTACAGTCTGCACTACTCATTATTCAACTTATTATTCAGCTGTCATGTAAGGTAGGACATGCATACACAAGTAATATAACGCTCACTGCAATTTAAAACCAGACTGAGCCATTAGAGATTCAATGCACTACTGGGGCACCTGTTTACCCTGACTAAAATAGCGACATTTGTATTCTGAGAGAGTGCAAAGATGATTCAAATGTGTTCAAAGGCCAGCCCAGAATCTTGCCTTCTTGATGATCTTTGAGCCCAATAGTGAGGATGAAATAATGTGGTGGTGTGTGAAGTCAGAGTGACACACTCAAGGAGAGAGAAACAGAGACAAAAACATTGGCCAGAGTGAGTCTAAGCTCATCAGCATGGTGACTACAGTGCTATCAGAACAAATGAGTTTCTTCTAACAAAACTATCTATCCCTGTTTCATAGAGAACAAACATCCCCTGCCAAGGTTAATGTATGCCCCAGGAGAGAGAGAGTGAGAGAGAGAGAGAGAGGCAGAAACAGACACAGAAAGAGTATGGGAGGGAGAAATGAACTCTGATTATACCAGCATGACCTTGCAAAGCATGTTTCATACTAGGACACACACTGAGTTTGTGCCAACAGTCACAGCTGCTGCCAGTGTGCCAACAAACTCTGGCAACACCCTATATCTGGCAGCAACACTGCTAGAGTCACACACTAATACACCATAAAATAACCCTGTTCTTAGTACAACATAGACCTGTTTGCAAGAATGACTAAATGCTGAGATCTACTCAGTGCAGATGAAGTCTAGATTAAAGACAAAGTTCGTAATTTCAGGCCTTCAGCACACTAGCACTGCACATTTCCATGCCTTTGCTGCTCTATAACCTCCACTTTAGCTCATCAGCTATCAAGGCAGTTCTGCAAGAAATTGGATATGTGAGACCAGGCAAAGCATGCATGACAAATTCATGACTAGTGTAGAGTTAGGTAAAGTGCTACTGTCAAACTTGGGTCACATATATACATTGGAAGACATGATGTAAAAAAATGGAGCCCTCCACCTACCTTTTAAGCAAATTGCACAAACAAAATAGCATGACTGAGAAAACCAGTGGACCTGCCAAATACACTGACTAAGGCGAACGTTGATGTCAATACGTAAAGACTCACTTGAAAATCATACACTGAAAAGATTTTCTGAATATGTAGCTTGGCCATGGAAGACTTCATTTAGAAATTGATTAGATGCCTTGACTACTAACAAACAAACAAACAAAATTTCTGGACATCTTACCATCACATCTATATGTGCTTGTTGAACATATCACTTCAGATTTATTTCCCCATTTGCTGTTTAGAATAAGCTCCACTTTCTGGGAACACTTTCTACCAGATTTTGGAGCATGGCTGGAATTTGCTTATTTAGACATAAGACATTAGTGAGGTCAAGCACTGATGCCTAACAATAAGAGCTAGTATGCAATCAGCATTCCAATTCAACCCAAAGGTGTTCCGTAAGGTTGAGGTCAGGCTTATATACTGTATATAGCTCCCTCTTCGGCCCCATAAGCCCATGAGCTCCATAATTGTGCTGGATGTAATCAAATCACAGAATTTTCCTCAACTGCAATTTAGAAATACACTCAGCTCTATGTACATATATCATTGTTTTGTATCAACTTTTACACTTACTTTGTAACAAGAAAAGAAATATTGGAGCTTAGAGTCAGAGAGCATAGAACAGACCAACCAGTGGTAATAAACATTGAGTGGGGGATGGGCTGTTGTGCTAAAAATACCTGCAAGATCTGTTCAATTACACTGATCAGTTTGAAATGGTTATGTAGTTTAGGTTAATGCCAGTGGTAGAAAATGATTAAAATCACATGCTAATGATAGGAGAAAATGGTGTTACCATAAAAAACAGATCTATCCTTTTTTTTGTCATTCCATAAACCTCCAGTACTTTGTAAGCATCAATTCAGAGTGTAAAAGCTGGGTAGTAGCTTTCAAAGAGAAATAGGCATGATCCCAGTGGTTAATCCTGTTTCTAACCATAATAGCTGGTAGCATATAAAATGTGATTAAACAAATTAAGGGATGTATTCATTTGAAGTTTCATTTGAAGTTTCTCATAATGATGGCTTTGTTGACCTTTTGCTTTCTATGTGTTATGTTAACCATACACAAATAAACATTTAAAACTGAATAATTTTTTTCAGGGAGATTCAAATCCAAAACACCCCCCATGCATATAAAGGGTGTGTTCCTGGAGAGGCTCTGGGTCCGCCATGACCAGGATTACTGAAGATAAATAAATGAATGAACATTATATAAACAGATAATATTTAATTGTTTCACTTTATGTCTCAGGTTGTGAACATGAAAAAAATGTCCTCATACATCCTATGTCTTTTGGAAAATTCATAAGCAATATTTAAATGACATATTTTTACTTAATGTAATGTGAACTATATTTTAAATATTCCAAATAATCAACAATCGTATGGTTATACGGGCAGCTGTCAAGGTGATATAGTTATGCTAATGCTTATAGAATGGCACATTTGAAGTGGGTGGGATTTATAAGGCAGCAATATTTATTATTCAGTTCTTGAGGTTGATGTGTTGGAAGCAAGAAATTTAGGGAAGGATCTAAGCTTCTTTGACAATAGCCTGCTATGAGGGTTAGATTACTAGATCAGAGCGTCAGACTTGGGTATTGGATGTCACTTTGATATGATCTACCTAAATGTTGTAGACATAAAAGACAAAAAAAAACTGTTCCGAAACCTATGCTCCACTGACATGGTACTGTGTGCATTATTGTGGCTTTAATTACTTTTGGCTTTATTCTTACCAGTAGTTCCCTATTAAGGGAAACTTGATGCTATGGGAGTGACCTTCGTGGAACCGATGTCTAAAGAAAATGTGTGTGAAAACATACCAATATTATTGGCTAACATGGGGTCAGGTGACATTGTCATCAGGTGACTCGCTTCACCATTTTTTCGAGCCAGACAATGACCTAATTTTGTCTGCATTGGGCTGTGAGGAGCTCAATGTCAACAACAAATTGCAAGTTGTTGGCATACCTTTCATTTGTGGAAAAGACCCTGGTTTCCACTCTTGGGGCATGTTTCCATAACAAATTACTACTGTCATGGCCTGGGGTGCAGTTCTCTAAGTCCACCCATGGTTCATGGGGGCCCTAACCTCTCATGGCTCATAAAATCCTAGAAATGAGGGCTTTACTTCTCAATTTGAAATACCTTCTCCAACCCTTTTTAGGCTTTCAGATGTTGATCAATGGACAAGACCATGAAATTATTACAGAGGTTTTCACTATCTAAACTGCATATCTGGGGGCATAGGGTTATGCTTCATGGGCCTTGTACCATTTACATTTGCATTAACATTTCTGGCATTTGGCAGATGCTCTTATCCAGAGCTACAAACAAAAGTGCTTCAAAGTCTCTATCATAGTACCCTTCATTTGTGGAAGACCCCGATACCAAACTTGATTTAGATGTGTTACCTGAGGCATTTTTAACAATGGAGCTGAATTTTCCTCAGTCTCTACATAGTGTTAAGGCTAATCACCTATACAGTCCTCGAGTGAGTGGGACCTGTAAACTACCACCTCCAGCAGCCAGGAAAGCACTCAGACACCCAATTATACCATAGTAACATCCTCAAGAAATGGTTGCCAGCCCAGCCAGCTGTGTCTGCATTTGTTTCTGCTGCTACAGATCCTCAAAAGTGTGCCCTAGTTAGGAGGAAAAAAGAACTCTTGCCAGCCCAGCAGCAAGACCTCACAGAACTTACTGACCAGTTCGCAGATGTTCTCTGGTCTACCCCAGGTTCATGCAACTTGTGCAACATGAGATAAAAACATCTTCTGGGATGGTGGTCCATCAGCAGCCATACAGGGAAGCCTGTTAAAAGGCTATAAAGGAGGAAGAGGAATAAATGCTGGGGATTGGATCATTGAAGAGTCCGCCAGCCCATGGTCCAGCCCCATTGTGGTGGTGCCCAAGCCTGACGGATCCCTCTGTCTTTGTAATGACTTCCGGAGTCTCAACTAGATCTTGGAGTTCTACTCCTACCCCCTTACCTGAGTGGATGACCTTGTAGAGTGACTGGGGAAAGCCCGGTTTATGTCCACCCTTGACCTCACCAAAGGCTACTGGCAGGTAGCCCTATCCCCAGGTGCTAAGCCCAAAACCACCTTCACTGCCTCCGGGGGCCATTGGCAGTATTGAGTCCTGCCCTTTGGCCTCCACAGAGCCCCAGCTAAGCAATGCATCATGGACTTCATTCTCCGGCCCTACAGAACCTTCAATGCTGCCTATCTGGACGATGTCCTGATTCATTCCTCCACATGGTAGGACCGCTTGTTCCATCTTAGGGAGGTGCTGAGTGGCCTCTGGAAGGCAGGGCTAATGGACAACCCCTGTAAGTGCCATCTCTGGCTGACCGGAGCACAGTACCTGGGCTACTGCATTGGCCAGGGGTTGTTACAACCGCAGGAGAAGAAGGTAGAGGCCATCTGGGGCTACCCCTGGCCCACCACCAAGAAGCAGGTACGTGCCTTTTTAGGATTGTTGGGTTATTACAGACGATTTGTCCCTAAATTCTCCTCTGTAACCTCCCCCCTGTCAGACCTCACACGAAAGGGCCAAACAGACCTGGTGCTCTGGATGGAAGACACAGAGCAGTCTTTCCAGCAGCTGAAGGCAGTGCTCACCAGCCACCCTGTGCTCCGAAATCCCGACTTCAACCTCCCCTTCACCCTGCACACTGACGCATCCGAGACGGGGCTATATACTATATGCTGTATGTATACATCACACTACTATATACTGTATGTATATATTTGGAAAAATTGCATCTACTCTAATGAACAACTACACAACTAGAAAACAGCATTGTTATATTTCTTTGTGTGCTGTACTGTACTGTACTGTACTGTAATCTTCCCTGAATGGTTTCTGCTTTTGGGATTTGTCACATATTAAATTGCTAACCTGGTAGTCCCCTCATACAAGTCTGATTTGTCACTCTTAAGATGACAGTAAATGAACCTTAGTCCTTCAGTGACCTTGTAGTGGAGGATGCCTGAAGCAAAAACTGCCACTGCTATTAAAGACCAACAGGAAATAATGACAAACCCAATCAGTGTACAAGCAGCCTTGTTCATTAGTAATAATCTTAAAAGGTTTTCAGGAAAAAGGTACACATGATTATGGTAACAGTAACAAGTTTCCCTTTATTGTGTCCCTAGAATGAGTACAGTATACATAAAAAAATCTCGCTTTGCTAAAATGTATCCTTTTCCAACAGCATTGGAAGCATCAGACTTCTAGGACGATCTGTCTGGCCCTGGCAGCCTGTATTAATCAGGCAGGATTTGCCCACTATCACCACAAGCAATCAGGGCTTCTAATTTTAGAAATTGATTTTTTTTTCCTCTGCTAGCTGAGTAATTGGGATGAGGAGGGAGAGAGAAGGGGTGGTTTAACTGTCTCATACTGAATGAGTCAATGAGACCATTTGGACCATTTTTGTCTTTGCTTTCTTCTTCTCCATCTGGAGTCTGTACCCATGGTGTACCCAATGGATCATTAATAGCTGCCTGGCTGCCTGTGTCTCAGAGCCTGTCATAGTCGAAATGTATAGATGTTATGTTATATATTTCCAGGATAAGCCACATGCATACATACATACAAATAGCTATCTATCTATCTATCTATCTATCTATCTATCTATCTATCTATCTATCTATCTATCTATCTATCTATCTATCTATCTATCTGTCGATCTCTACTGCAAAATAATCAGTTTCTTATGTTTTTTTCTTACAGGTACATGTATTGGTGAGATAAACAGTTTTGTTTCATTTTTTGTGAACTGCTGACAATATTACTCCTAAATTCAAAATATAACTATTGTTATTTTGAGTGTATATTTAAAGGAAATGACATCAAGATCATACAGTATTTGCAGAGCTTTAATAACTCAAATAAAACAAAATGCAAATAATTTGTAAACAAATTGTGTTAATGTTTTGGCTAAATAACATTAAGAAATCAGTATTTGGTGAAATAACCCCAATTTGCATGTGTTTTGGCATGCTCTCCACCAGTTTTTCACATTGCTGTTGGGTAAATTTATATCACTCTTTTTGCAAAAAAACAAACAATTCAGCTTTGCTTGATGGTTTGTGATCATCCATCTTCGTCTTGATGACATTCTAGAGGTTTTCAATAAGGTTCAAATCTGGCAATCTTATTTTTTTCCAGAGCTGTATATATATATATATATATATATATATATATATATATATATATATATATATATATTTATATATATATATATATATTATTTGCAACTTATATGTACTATTTGCAAATCTGGCTGAAAGTTCCAGTTTTCTTGTTTTCACGGGTTGTATGTTTAAAGTTTGAATTTGAAGGCTACATGCTGTTCTTTACAGAAGTATGTAACATCATAGCTATTGAATCCTTCCACTGATTATTTAGAAGGCTATGGTGCTGAGATGCAGTAATGTATTTATGTAACTTGGATTTGTTCTACCAAACTTTGTTTTGATTTTAGTTTTTAGGGATCTAGGTATTGAAGAACTGGTGTGGCACTTCTCAGTAGAACAGCAAGAGTATGTTACACCACATACTGAAGAGCCACAAAAACTTTCAGGACGCTTTAAGCTAAGCAGTATAAATTCTGCAGCAGTTTCCTACTCACAACATGTAACTCTTGGGGGAATTATGTGGCTGCATGCAGGAACTCTCATACATTATAGATTCTCTGATGTTCTCTTTTTGTTGTTTTTTTATTGTTGTTGTTGCTCTCTTGCTTCTTCTTCTTCTTCTTCTTCTTCTTCTTCTTATTATTATTATTATTATTATTATTATTATTATTATAGATACTGTAAAAATGTAGGCAATTTACACTTCTAGGCAAAACTGTACTCATGCATCCTCACTAACTTACTCTTTACATTCACCCTTGGGCCCATATGTAGCTAGCTATGTACTGTATGGCAGATGAAGTTACTTTATCTCTTTCCCTGCTAGCTACTTAGCAAGCAGCCAATATGACTCCAAGATATTTTAATTAATTTGAGTATATAAGCCTTTCCCTTCCCTCTATCCAAGCCCATTCAAATTTCTGAAATTTGTAAGGAAAAAAAAAAATTTAAGGAAAAGAGCTGATAGAGCTGAGCAACTCTGCTTTGTCTGGAATTTGGCTGATTTCCAGGCTAAAAAAATGTAAACAATAGTGAGGGAGAGAGAGAGAGAGAGAGAGAACCAGTATAATAATAATATTAATAATAATGTTAATAATAACTAGGTTCTCTTTGTTCCACTATTTATGCAGACATAATGCTATTTTGAGAACGGGAAAATAATAAAATTTGTGTTTCAGACATGTTTGCATATTTGACAAACTCTGACAAAGATTTAGGGCAAGTTCGGTTATACTACGCTATTCAAACAAATTGACAAGCACAATGTCCGGTGGAGCAAGTGCATGTTTGATTACTTTTTCCCTTTCATAACAAACACATTAGGTTATTTGATTTAGAATTAAGTGGAATTCTTTCATGTGCTACATGAAAGCTTTTGCTTTAAAAAACTAGCCATGTGTGAAATGGAAAAGCCTTTTGCTGAAGTTAACTTGCATTTATTTAAAACATTTTATCATTTTGGCTGTTTGTTGCTCTGACATGGAGTCTCTGTGTCTTACACTAAAAAGTAAAAACCTTATTTTGTGCTGGAAGTTGCTATTTGTACATTTAAATTCCATAGCACTAACATATAAAGTCTTGATATTGTTTTAATACAATTGCAAACTCACCTGATGAAACTTATTTAGCAGTTTTTTCATAGGTTTGGTTTCATCGTCTCCACAATGTGTCATGAAATAGTGTAAGGCAATGTGATGATTGTAAAAGAACTGGACTTTCAAGCATTGAATTGAATTTTCCACTGAGATGGAATTAATCAATTCTGTATTATGCCTTGCTTAACTATTGGAAACAGCTTTAACAGGGAGTTTTTTTGACCTTGTTTATTTATTTGTACCTCACCCCGACAGACACACACAAAGGTAACTTGAATGAACCCCAAATAAATAAATAAATTAATAAAACAGAAAAAAATAAACAAGAAAAACATGGAACCTGACTTTCAGTTTTGATGTACCTGTTTCAATGAGTCAGCCCTTGTTAATATAGAATTTTGATAGAATACCAATGTCAGAGTTCTCATGATTTTTCAATATCCAGTTAATTTCCCAAAGTTAATAAAAACTTAATGAAAAACATTGCTGGTGATTTTAGTAGAGGTCCTCATCTACAAAAAATCAGAGAAACCATCTTTGATGTAAACATATGCTTCAAAATTACATTCAGTTGTTCAGCCGTCCATCCACCTGCCCATCCATCCATCTGTCCAGCCGTCCATCTGTCCATCCATACATTCATTTGTTCGATCGTTCATTCGTCTGTTCGTTTGTTGGTTCATTCATTCATTTATTTATTCCTTCATTCATTCCAGCTCCTTCTGATGGATTCCTGTAGTTTACCAAGTCTCTTCATTGTGTCCTTGGTCTCCTCTGAAACAGGACTATGAGAATAGGGAGTGGAATGTGGAGTACTGGTGCCGGCTTTTTGGGGGTCTGGCTTGGTCAGGATGAGCTTTTCAATGGCAGGCCCAATGGTGAGCTGGCTTTCTTGGCACTTACCTTCCCCAGGATGTCTGAGGTTGGGGCAGACAGGAGAGTAGGAGATGATGTCAGTCATGCTGAAGCTCCTGTCACTCTCCCCTGTCAATTTTGAGCATCACAGGGTGCATTCAAAGGCCTCTTTCAGAAGCTCTGATGTATGGCCCAAAGTGTTAACATGTATTGATATGTGATATGTGATATTTGATAAGATAAGATAACATAAGATAAGTAAAATATTCTATATATACAAATGTAGTCAAAGGTATAAAATATATTCAAACATATAAATGAAATATAAAATATAAATGAAAAATAAATGAAATATTCTATATATACATAAAGTATACAGAATGTATTCAAAGTACATTGTGTACCACACTCATAAAGAAGTCTAAAGGCATTTATTTGTTTGATCAACAATTAAGAGTATTTCTTCTGGGCCTTGTGGTTCACTTGTTAAAGGCTGTAGTTGACTATTACATTGATAAAGCCACACAATCTTGAAATGCTTTAATTATTCAGTCTGGGTAAAGAGACAATCAGTATTGCATGGTGGAATGATGCTCATTTTCCATGCTTGCAGTGATCCTGTAAAAACAGTCCCTGGGCATTTTACTTTATGACTTTTCATTTGTGATTTTCAGAAGTCTTCAATGCTAGTCATGGTACATCCAGCTATTGACATTTTGTAATGTAAATATACAGTGCACATAAAAAGTCTACATAAAAAGGGTTTTGTGATGTAAAAGCAGAAAACCAAGATATAGTATATCATTACCACCTTTTATGTGATACAGCAACCAATTAAATTTAAGTGAAAAACCAAAAGAAAATGGTTGCATAAGTCTAGACACTGCTTAAATAATACTTTGTATGTAGTACTTTGTACTGAGCCATGGACTGCTCTCACTGCTACCATCAGACAGACTGTATCGCAACATTAGATCTTGCACCACCATGCTGCAGGTCAGCTGCTTCTCACAGGCCTTCAGAATATTGAACTTTAACTAATGACACCACAAGCACAGTCCACTGTATGTACTATGCACTGCAATTTATCATTATCACTTACATCTAAACTGATGGTTGTACTGGACTGAAATCACACTCTCACTCTGTCCTTGTACCATATCTGCAATATCTGTCACTTTGACACTTAGATTGCATACAATGTTCAAAATGTTTAAGAATATCTGCCACTATGCACTATGCGCTATGTTTGGGTAGAAATTCACTATAGAACAATAGCATGTCAGTATGTTGTCTTTTAGTGGTATGCATGCCTCTGCCATGACGTCACTTTGTGCACAGGGACACTGTCATGCTGTAACAGGTTTGGGCTCTGCATCTTAATTTAAGTGAAAGAAAATCATAATGGTAGGGTATACAAAGATATACAGTTGTGTACTTCCAACTAGCCAACAGTTGTGGGGAGACCTATATATGGCTGTGAGAGGCAGATGTCCACATACATTTGGCCATAAAGTGTTTATTGGACAGAAATCAGATTTTTTTCAGGGTTTTGGGATGTTTACTAGATTTCATCTGCAGGGACATCCAAAAGGTTTCCCCATATTACGATGAAAATGTTGCGATGATAAGCATAGAACATTAATTTTCCCAATTAACTCTCCATGATAAAATCTTCCACATTGATTACCCATGCTAATTAGCTTCAAATTATATACAAAAATAATTGGCCAATTCAAAATGACAGCGCTGTGTTTTTTAATAGGTTACATGGTTATATATAGATCATGCTAGGTCATTAGCACTTAGCCCAAGATATTAAATATAAATGTGCTCACTTTACCAGGAAACAAATGTAATTAGTCAATTCAGTTTATAATTATTAAGAGTGTGATTTGTGATTCCAATTATGAAGTATACAGTCTTAATATTGCTAAGTTTGTTATTAAAGATTTGTCTCTATTAAAGCATGTAGACACATTACAGCAAAATGTACTTAGTAATACTAATAAGATACATGTTGCTCTGTATTTGGATTGCATAATCGAATTCCAGTGTGTGTGTGTGTGTGTGTGTGTGTGTGTGTGTGTAGATAGATAGATAGATAGATAGATAGATAGATAGATAGATAGATAGATAGATAGATAGTGAAAGGTCTACTGTAAATGACAGATTTTATTACACAATCCAAAAAGAAACAAATACAGAACAAAATGCAGTGGTTCAAGCACTTATTTAATTTGCACTCTTCTTTTCTCTTCTTCTACTTACTCTTATCCTTCTCTCTTTGTAGTGAATAATGACAAGGTGGCACTGCAGTGGAAGACTCAGTTTCATTGCTGACTTTCTTACAAGCTGGAATGGAAGAATCAATTTAACGACTATGGCTATGAGAAAAAAAAACAATACAAAAAACATCAGTGCCAAAATCTTTAATGTCAAAACACTTTTTCTTCAGTGCAATTCATGAGTCAATAGACTCATAAAAAGAGTGTGCACAGATGCCAGGCTGTACTCTACATGCACTCTATAAGTCTATAGACCTCATCTATACATCTATCTTTTTAAAGCATGTGTCTTGTCTTTTGAATGCACTGTTGGGTTAAATGTCATAGGTACGATATAGTATCATTATCTTCAATATACATTAAGTTGACAATTTTAACTGTCCTTTCATTGGCCTTTTTATTAGTTAAACATAACACCTTCTACTCTGTCCATCAGGGCAGTTTGGCAAAAACATTTAGCTCATCTTTGGTGAAGTGTTAACTACTTCTGGAACTATGCCTATCCTATAATCCTGTATTGTGATGTAAGTTCAAAGTTTGGGACATTTATAAAGGACACAAGAAAAGTACAGGTAAGACTAACAGGTAAGTGTAAATAGTAAATAGTGATTTTCATGTAAGTATATCATCTGGACTGATGTATCATTAGTAAGGAACTGGTCTTCAGGTTCTTGGGCAGTGCTAACATATTTTGTGTGCTAACATATTTTGTGTGCTAACATTTATCAAGAGATAATACAAAATGCAAGAGATAATATTCACAAACACCAACACCATCATTCATCATGAGGCCACAATAGTATGTTGTTATCAACTGAGAGCTGTAGAGTCAGTAACACAAACAAAGGCATACTAAATGAGTCAATAAGAAAATGTTAGCCTTTACCAATTAATGTAGTAAAAATGTATGTGTTAACATTGAATCAATAACTTTGAATCACTGAAACAATAGAATCAATAGTGACACTTATGGGAATCCTACAAGTATTTTCCAACCAGCTTTAAGCAGATTTGGCTCAGCTATATAATGGATCAATGGCCTTTTCAAAGTTTGTTCTCATCAAACACTCAGTATTCTTGGAATAGGCACCAGATCCACTGTGACCCTGACCGTGGTGACTTTAGTTAACCCAAGGCCCCTGGGCTAGAGCATTAGTCAATACATAGACTTTTACTTTTATGCTCTCATATGAATAAATTTAAATTGCCTACTTTTAGAAACTTTTTTTTTCTTGTTTTTTTTTTTTTGCTGATACATCTTTAATATGACAGTAAAGTCCATGTTGGAGAACAATGCTCTTGATAGACATTAGATCTTGATCAGGGGCTGGGCCCGAAACATCAGAGGCTAATTAGGGTGAAGGGGTAAGCAAGAATAACAAATTTTGAAAGAGCATTTTTATATAATATTGTTTAATAATAAACACAAATTAACACAGATAATATGCAACTTTATAAAATATCATTCAGTCCAATCTTTTCATGACTCCTCCCATCATTTCAGAGTCTTGATACTAAAACAGAGTTCATTAAATTCATTACATTTTCTCTCTCACACAGGCATGCCATTCAATATTATCTGTTTTACAGCTTGTGTGTGAAGCAGAACATCCTTTTTATTTATTATTATTTTACAATAATCTATATTATACTTGCACCCCTTATTTCATTCCTCATTTATGCTGGCACTACTGTAGGTATCTTTTTTTTTACAGCCTCTCTTCTCTTCTCTTATTGTTCTCGCATCTCTCATTCTCTCACCTGTCTTGCTGATTGTGTGTATCTTGTCTATTTCATTCTCTTGGTGACTTTTCTATCCTATTTCTTTGAGGGAGGAATCATCAGAGGGTATCTCTGAGACTTGACTTGAGCAAAACGGTCAATTACCAAACTAGTATTTATAGTGCTGAGAAGGCTTTTGTAAAAAAAAAAAAAAAAGAATATAGCAATTTGACATTGAAATGATAGTTGGACCACAGGGTAAAATTTAATTTTATGTTTATGGTTTGTAAAATATGTTATTTGCACCTGAATGTGTGTTTTGTTGGGATGGTTTCGAAAAAGCTAAACAGTACCTTTCTTCGTGTTCTGCCAAAAAGTTAATTTTTTTTAAATTGCTGTCGCATTAAAGAGCTGTAAGATATTTTAGTCACGTGGTGTATGAGTGTGTATAGGTGTGTTTGACTTAAAGCTGCGCTGCACAGACCAATCAGTGTATGACATCAAAGTATCGCGAGAGAGGTTCTAGAGCATATTCGAATGCACACTCACGTCATTTTGATGTTCTGCACAGCACCTCTTCAAGTTGATAACAGCTTGTGTGTGTGTGTGCAGAGATAGATGTCAGTCAAAATCGTGTAATGTAAACGGCGATAGTGTTCAACTAAAATGATCAACATTTACTTAATTCCTATCACATTACAAATTCAGGATAAAACATTCAGGGCTAGATTGAAATCTTATGGGGCTCGAGCCAATTTCCATGTTTTTAATACCTTTATAAGCATTGTCAGTGTCAATTTCATTGTGGATGACTGCTTTAAAATGTAAAGTTTATTTACCAAGTCCATTTTTAAATAATTGCAGTATTTATTTTGCTATTTTGTTGCAAACAAATGGCAGCTCTTCTGGAGTCAGACAGAGAATGTTATATAAAAAGCCAAAGTGCTGGACTACATTGTCATATGAAAAAAAAAATATATTGTAAGTCGCTCCGGATAAGGGTGTCTGCCAAATGCCTGAAATGTAAATATATGCATTGTACACCTCAGACACTATTGGATACATCTCTTTTGCCATTGCCTCAAAACTCTTGAACTGATTTTGGAGATCTTACACAAAATTCCTCAATGATTCCACAAAATTTCTCAGTGATTATAAAATTCCACAGTGACACACAAATCACACCCCTATCACCCTAAGCCCATCTAATTACACCCCACACTGCACCATGCTCTGTTAGATCTTCTAGCACTGCTGAAATGGTCCCAACATTTCTCAGGGTTCAAGGTAGATTTGCATCAAAACTCTTCTCTTTTTTAGCACATAGGTGGTGGAATGAACTTCCCCTAAATGTACCAAACAGCTGAGTCTCTGGCCTTTTTCACTGATTCAGTCTTCAAAGCACTTTGCAGGTTGCTCTGGATAAGTCTGCCTCTGCCAGCTTGCCTTCCTTCCATAATGCATCCTGGTGCCATGTGTTCCCCTGGTAAGTGAATCCCACGCACCCAGCCATCCATGTGATGTAAGAGAAAATGTGATTCATGTGATTAACGTCTTCAGCAATTTAAGCAACAGTAGCTTGTCTATTGGATTGGTATACACGGGCCAGCCTTTGCTCACAACGTGCAACAATGAGCCTTGGCCACCCATGACCTTGTTGTTGGGTCACGACTGTTCCTTCCTTGGACCACTTGACAGATACTGACCACTGCAGACCAAGAACACCCCACAAGAGCTGCAGTCTTGGAAATGCTCTGATCTAGTCGTCTAGCCATTACAATTTGGCCCTTGTCAAACTCACTCAAATCCTTACCATTTTCCCTGCTTCTAACACATCAACTTTGAGGATGTTCACTTGTTGCCTAATATTTCCCACCCACTAACAAGTTGTAGCTGTCTGATCAGCACAAATTATCATGCTGCAGGAGAATTCATGTGGTTAATAATATAGGTGCATAATCACGGCTAAAAATTCAATTCAAAAATTCCTCTTAACGCTGAGCATCACATTATTTGTCTAATATGGGACTGCAAAACTTTCAGATATGTTGCTTGAATTATCTTAATATTGCCCTCTGTAAAGCAGTCACAGTGCACAGAAATTCCCCAATAAAGTTTGGAACAGCATATAGCTTTAGGAAACATTCCTCAATATAACCTTCTTGTAAAATGTATTGCAAAATGTATGTGTGCTGATTAGTGAGTGCCATATTGGGGATAGACTCAAAACAGACTAAAAATATTATAATAATATAATAATATCAATTAATTTGATTCAGGATGCAGGATTCCCCATGCCCTATCAGCTGAATAAAATATTTACATATTTCATAGGAAAAGTGAGAAGGATGTCCTTTATCTGCATTTTTAATATTTCAAAATGTACACTGTATTTTTAAGACTGGATAAAACTGACTAACAAAATTCCCAATTCCCATTGTAGGGATTACCAAAAATGGCACTATGACCTCTAAAAAGAAGACCACTTTCTGCCAGAAATATAACAACTGCACTTAAGTCCAATACTCACATTCAGTTTCTATTTGCTCCACCACCAGGCTAGATGAGGTAGATGGCAAGTCTTCCATATACACATTAGCAGTTCCACTACAAACATTATTAAGGCCAATAATGGGTGTAGATGTTCATTCACCTTTAGGGCAATGTTCACTTTGATCATCTACAGGGCATGTTTTAGCCCAACAATTTAGCTAGCATTCTTTTAAGGCTGATTAACATCAGTTGTAGTCGAGGTATGACAGGTCTGAAATACCCTTTAAGTTTAGGGATTTTTTTTGTTGTTCTAAAAGTTTGTGATTTTTTCTTTTATGTGTCTCATTTTTGTGCTTCTTAAAATCCTCCATCTTTCACACTATATGTCTAGTCATCACTGGACACTGGGCAAAGTGTGCATCCTCTGCATTGTAATTAACCAAAAAAAATCAATGCCCATGGTAGCAAATTACACATCTCTGTAATTAAAGAAATGCATATCTTATGTATATCTGTATGCATTAGTATCTTCAAGCCATAAATAAAAAATAATTTTTTGTGAGTTCCCTGGGCTTCAACTAATGAAAACTCATGCGTTAATGCTCCCCTGATCAGGAAAAATTGGTCACTGAAGATCAATCAATCAATCAATCAGTCAGTCAGTCAGTCAGTCAGTCAGTCAGTCAATCAATCAATCAATCACTTAAATAGTGCCTAATAACTGGTGATGATAGAGAGACTGTATAGGTCATTCCACTGGTTTAGTCTACATATAGGTACTAAAATTATTATTATTATTATTATTATTATTATTATTATTATTATTATTATTATTATTGTTGTTGTTGTTGTTGTTGTTGTTGTTGTTGTTGTTACCAGTAGTAGCAGTAGCAGTAGCAGTAGTAGTGGTAGTAGTAGTAAATGTGTACACCTTGCTCCTAGTGTTGTTGAATAAATGACTAATTTATATTACTTGTCTGCTGAAGTATCCCATTTGTGTGTGTGTGTGTGTGTGTTTGGGATTTCTACAGTGAACTTATTTAGTGGAATATTTACACTTACACTGTGATTATAAATAAGCACAATAGAACATTAAGTGCATGAACATACAAAGGGCACATATCATTACATTTCTGTATTTTTTTAAGGAATTTGGTGGGGTTTTTTTGTACATACAGTGTTGTGCAAGAGGGGATGTTTATATCTTGTTTGGGACCAGGTGTCCCCACATGAATAAGTATGTCAGCCAGTTTTGACTTTGTTGGGACATTTGGCTGTTACCCACAAGGAATTTTTACTGTCTGAGGTTAAGTAACTGGTCCTCACAAGAATAGTATAACAAATATGTGTGTGTGTGTTGTGTTTTTCATACTTGAACAGATGGAGTTTGGGTGTTAAATGCCATAGCTGTTCATTTGTACGCTAATCATTCAGGAACTTTTCAAGATTGACCTTTTAGAAATGGTTTGGCAGAGGACAAATTTTAGAATTCTTTCAAATAATGGGTCCAAACAAAGGAGGAGGAAAAGATAACAACATCTAATTTTTGTTATACCAAAATTCACATTATCCTTTGTGATTTTTTAAAACATTTTCGAAAAAAAAACGCATACAAACTGTCCATGTAAAAAGAGAAGCAAAGTGTACATGTATAAGATGTTCTTGTTATGCATGCATGAAATTGCACAATATATGCACTAATCATCCAATTTAATAGAAATACCTGTTCACCTGCTCATTTTTGGAGTTCAATCAGCCAATCACATGACAGCAGCACAGTGAAGTTATTATACAGATATAGGTCAAGAACATCAGTTAATATTCACAGCAAACATCAGAAGAATGAATGAAGTTTGCTCTTTGTGACTTGATTGTTGGTGCCATATAGACTGAACTTTGGTGAGCCTGTGCCCATGATTACTTAGCCTGTGCCTTCAGATTACTCTTCTTGGTCTGCTATTGAACCACCTCAAGGTTCAATGTATGCAGATTTTTTTTTGCTCACTTTATATTTAAAGAGTGATTATTTAAGTTAATACCCTGGCAGCTAGAAACAATCTGACCTTTTCCTCTGATTGTGCTCATGAACAAGACGTTTCAACCTGCAGACCCTCCACTTGCAGGATGTTTTTTACACCATTCTTTTTAAACTATGTTTTGTGTGCGAAAAACCCTGGACTCATAACAGCCCAATTACAGTCAGAGAGATCACACTTTGGTGGGTTAGTGATATACACTATATTGGCAAAGGTTTTAGAGTCTCCGCTCTAATTCATCCCAAAGGTCCTCTATTGGGTTAAGGTCAGAACTCTGTGTAGGCCAGTCAAGTTCCTCAACACCAAACTTGCTCATCCTTACCTTTATGGACCTTGCATTGTGCACTGGTGCACAGTCATGTTGGAACAGGGTGGGGCCATTTCCAAACTGTTCCCACAAAGTTGGGAGCATGAAATTGTCCAAAAATGTCTGCTGCATTAAGCATTAAGAAGCATTAAGAGTTCCTTTCACTGGAACTAAGGGGCCAAGCCCAGCCCCTGAAAAACAACACCTGAATTCAATGATTTTGAGGGGTGTCCCAAAACTTTTGTCAATATAGTGTATATACTGGTCACCCCTACATATGTCAACAATTGTTTTTTTTTTTTTAAAAAAAGCCTGCCTGTTTAGCCAAAGCATACATACACATACAACAAACAAGAATTGGTTGTGGTCTGAAGCAGTATAATTCTAAAATATGTTTGATGCAAAAACAAGACAGTTTATTCTAATCCTAAAGAACACCATGATCATGGTGAAGCATAATATTGGCAGCATCATTTTATGGGGCTTTTCTTCAGCTAGGACTCTAGTCAGGATAGAGGAATCATGGATAGTTCTGAGCTGTATGTATTTTCTTTTATTTGTTTTCCCTAAAATGTTTCTATTTGTTTATTTTTATTTTTTCAATATTAAAACATTATCACTCCTTCACCAAGAATTGCACCACATAAACATATGGAAATAAGCCTTCAATGTGATGCGCAGAATGAATAAAACTAAGTAGCGATAGATTCAGGCCAAATTTCTCTTTTTCCTCTTCTGCTTGTTATTGATTTGTTTTCAGGGGAAAGTATATCTTGAACATAGGAAATTTAAGATATTTTTGCACTTTACTAATAGATATAGCATTTTGTATACATGCTCATATAACATCACTGTACCATATTCAGATCCAATCACTGCAAACACTGTCTTTTGACACTACCTTTTATATATTTTTGTTATTTTTTTTTTATTTTATTTTTCCTTGCAATTTTTCCACGATATTTTGCCTTATATTATGCCCTACAGGTTCTTGTGTCATCATGTTATTGTATTTTATTTGCATACATACATATATATATATATATATATATATATATATATATATATATATATATATATATATATATATATACATATATACATATATACATGTTAATTTTGCTCTATTTTTATATTAAGGACAGTCACAAAAAACCTATAACTACTAGTTGTATTTTACATGATTGTGTATGTGGTTAAAAATCATTATTTTTAACGAAAAGTAGAGAGAAGAGAGAGAGAGAGAGAGAGAGAGAGAGAGAGAGAGAGAGAGATTTTATTTTAACTTGCAAGCAGTGGCCAATGCCCTCTTCATCTGCATGATGTTGTGCATCATTTATCAAACTGAATACAAACAAATTTATTCCTAAGTCATTCACAAGAACATTTACACAAGAAATATAATATTGAAAATTTACATATAAAGAAAATGTAATGTTAAACTCAGCTGCTAGGCTTTGAATTGTATAATTGGCGATGAGTTACTGATATTCTATTTATTGTTTACTCTTTAAAACTGAAATCATTTTATGAATTATGTCAAACTTTGTCATTTCAAATGAATGGCAAGAAAGCAGTCCAAAAGAAATCCATCAGTTAATGAAAATTAAGACTAGCTATCCAATTAGGTCAAACATAATACTACTGTATAAAAAAGGAAGAGCTACTGTGTGTATGTGGTAGCCAACATGCTAGGGCTGCAAGACACAAGTCTATTATGGACCCTACTCCAGTCTTGAGACATTTCCTGTAATGACTTAGGCTTGTCTTGCTCTTGTTTTGCAGAATTTGGACTTGTTTCATCTTGAGCATTTGTCTTTTTAATTGTGGGCTTGGTCTTGCCAAGAGTTGGTAAAAATAATCTTTGGCTGTCTTTGCTTTTTGTATACACAGAGTGGGACAAAAAGTATTTCCTTTAAGAAAGCATTGCCTAATCATAGGCTAATGAATTAAGCCAATGAACTGAAGTAAAGACTTGGCCTTGACCACCTTAAAACTTGGTCTTGACATGTAAGACCTGAACATTTAGCAAGATTTATCACACTGATAGTGGGTGGGTGCAAATACAAAACAGCTGTATATACACATATATATACAGCTCTGGAAAAAAATAAGAGACCACTGCCCAATCTCCAGATTTGAACACTATTGAAAACCTCTGGAATGTCATCAAGAGGAAGATGGATGGTCACAAACCATCAAGCAAAGCTGAGCTGTTTGCTTTTTTGCAAAAAAGAGTGGTATAAAGTTACCCAACAGTAATGTGAAAAACTGGTGGAGAGCATTCCAAAACGCATGCAAATCGGAGTTATTCCACCAAATACTGATTTCTTAATGTTATTTAGTCAAAGCATTAACACAATTTGTTTACAAATTATTTGCATTTTGTTTTATTTGAGTTATAATTTCCTTTAAATATACACTCTAAATAACAATAGTTAACAACTGTTATTTGAATTTAGGAGAAATATTGTCAGCAGTTCACAAAAAAATGAAAGAAAACTGTTCATCTCACCAATACATGCACCTGTAAGAAAAAAAACATAAGAAACTAATCTAAATACACATTTATTGATGGAGATTTAAGTTTCTTAGTTGATGGACTCAAGAGTTTTTTAACCATTGTTCCAATGAAATATAGACCACAGAACCTGGGGAGCTATGGCAACGTAAGGCAAAGGCTGACCTCCACTGACACTGGGGTTTTGAATCAGAATGAGCAGCAGCTACAGATTAGTGGGGGGAAAGAACGGAAGTGAAATAAAAAGGGAAAAAGTATAGTGTGTGGAATAAAAGAGTGAACTTTTTTAAGTGGGCTGGGATTTCTTGACATTGAAATACTAAAGATGAAGACACATAAAGTCATGTATTAATCAGGAATATGGAAAACGCTGTGCAGTTCACAGAAGGTCTGAAATCAGACACTCCCTTTATGTTTTTATCCATCCATTGTGGGCCCAGCACAGGACATGTGATTAAAGTCAAATGACAAAAAATGAGTGTATAAAATAAACAACGTTACACAATATGATTTATTTCACTACAAAAATAGAAGAATTTACTTATCGCACTGTAATGATAAGAAATAGTATTCTATAATGTTACTATTTAAGTAACTTTATTTTGAAGTGACATGAAAAATGAAAAATATAAAAAATAATAGAATGATTATAGAAAACTATTTCCTATCACTCTATTTCTTATCATAATTTCTAATCATAATCTGTATTTCCCAATCACAAAAACTAAGTGATAGACAGTCTCAAGTGATAAGTCAAAAAGTAAGTGATAAGGGAACTCAACGCTGCATCATAACTGATGCTACTGTATGGGAACACTTCATTGAGGAAGTTGTGTCTGAAGCTCTGTGTGCACATGCCAATTTAAAGGCTTGGATAGGACATGCAAAGAAAGGAATATGCGCCAATAAGTCCATATAAGGGCATCTGTGTCACATTACTCCAGCTTCTATTTGCCTGAAGGAAGCGGGAGTGGACACCCGTGGTGTGGTAAGCAATGCAGCATCTCGTCCCCTTATCAGAGAACTGGGATACATATGTAACCTCATATAGTTCCCTTTTGAGAGAACTCAACACTGCATCATGACTGATGCTATGGGAACATCAATACCCATGCCGCCACACACCGGTTGATGTCTGTCACAGGAGCCATGAGAGAGCCTGAGCAAACTAGGAATAGAACATCAACTAGCTCTGAAGGACCTGATAAAGGTGTGTGGAGAGGACCAGCCTGCCGCAGCACAAATTTTCTGGAGGGGAACTGGACAGGGCGATACCCCTAGTAGAGTGAGCTCTAACACCTAGAGGCGAAGCAATACCTCATGCCTCGTAGGCCTGGGTAATGGCCTCTACTACCCAGTGTGCCAAGCACTGCTTGGAGACCAGATTGCCCTTGTTCCAGCTCCCATAGCAGAAAAACAGGGAAGAGGACTTACGCAACAACCTCGAGCAATAGACATAAGTTCTCAGGGCCCTTACCAGGCAAAGCATGTGCAGCCTCTCCTGTTCCACCAACTCATGAGGCAGAGAACAGAAGGCCTGCAAGATGACTGGACGACCGGGGACATATCCTGCCCTGGGGTGCAGGATAGCCTTGGACATGCCAGCAGCAAATTCTAACCAGGTGTGGGCAACTGATAAAGCCTGCAAATCTCTCTCCTACCCTTCTAAGGGAGGATAAGGCTAAGAACAGAGCCACCTTTAGGGTCAGACACTTCTCAGATGCTGACTCCATGGGCTCACAGGGAGCTTCCACCACCCCTTCTAGGACCACAGATAGGTCCCAGGAGGGAGTGTGTTCTGCAGAAGGCCTCAGCTGCCTGGCACCATGCAGAAAATGAGAGACCAGAGGGTGCCTACCCAAGGAGGCCCCAAGGACAAGTTCATGGTTTACAGCAATGCACGGCTACATACACTACAAGTAGAGGAGGACAGGCCCAGAAAAAGGCAAGATTGCAAAAACTCCAGCACTGTATCGTCCAGGCAGTGAACAGGGTTCTGACTGTGCTGACCACACCAGAGGCAAAAAAGCCTCCACTTCAAAGCATACAGCTTTCAAGTGAAGGGAGCCCTAGCATTCAACAGAATCTCCACTACCTTCAATGAGAGGCCTACCTCTAGGAACTGGTTCTCCTCAGGGGCCAGACCCAGAGCTTCCACATCTCAGGGCAGGGGTGTAATATTGCCACCTGCAGCTGAGAGAGGAGATCTGAAAACGATGAAACACCTGAGAATTTTCAGAAACCAGGGTCTTTTCCACACAAGTTGGGTACAAAGCCCACAGCGCATAACCCTTATGGCACTGAGGGGATGCCTGCGGGGATCAAAGCCCTCACCCCTGATCCAGAGATGAAATGGCCTTTTGTGAAGCAGCCCCAAAGGGATAATGTTGGCTGCTGCCACCAAGAGGCCAAGCACTATCTGCACCTCATAGACAGAGAGGATTTGGTCTAGCTGAATAGCTTTCACCACTGACAGTATGGAAGCCACCGAGCAGGAGACAGACATGCCTGCATCGTGGTGGAATCCTAAACTACCCCCAAAAAGTGGTTCTCTGAGAAGGAGAAAGTATACACTTCCTTGGGTTCAACTTGAGGCCTAGATCCCTCATATAAGCAAGCACAGCATCTCGATGACTGGCTGCCATGGCCTTCGACTGGGCCAGGATGAGATAGTTGTCCAGGTAATTCTGTACTCGGATGCCCTGAAGATGCAGCAGTGCCAGGGAAGCATCCATGCACTTTGTAAATGTGTGTGGTGACCTGGCTAGACAAAAAGAAAGAATACAATAGTGGTATGCTTCGCCCCCAAAAGCAAACCCGAAGAACTTCCTGTGTTTTGGCAGAATGCCTACATGAAAATAGGAATCTTTGAGGTTTGATTTGCAAAGTGATAAGTTTGAGTGTGAGTATCTTGATTTTGACATGGCCTGAAGTAAGCGGTCATCAAGCTTAGAGCGAATGGTGCTAAATTCCTCTTCAGGCCAGTTTAAATTTAATTTAGCGACAGCTCGGGTTAAAACATTAAGGAGCTCCTCAAACACCACTGACTGCGGTGGCAGATCAAGAGAGGAATGCCCCCACTGTGGAGCTCCAAGCCCTTCTCCCCTCCTTTTTAAACCCCTTTGTTTCAATGCCTTGTCATAAGACATATGCTCACTTTTTTGTAATGTTAATAAGACTTTGCATTTCTTCTGTGTTTTTTCCGGTTTTGGATATTGGATTTTTTTTCTTTGTTTCGTCTTTGGATCTTGTTTATCTTTGATTGAACTTTGCACTGTTTTTGACTTGTGTGTTTCTCACTGTGTTTGTGTGTATGTTCCATTACTTCCAGTATTTTTTGTCTGTTCTTGTTTTCGTGACTGGTTTCTGCATCACCTGTTTTTGTGTGTTTCTGCCTTTTTGTATTTATGCAACTTTTGCAACATTTTTTACCTGTTTTTAATGATTATCTGAAGCTCTTGACTTGTATCTGATTATTAATTATCTTAATAAATGTGTAATGAGCAAAAACATAAATACATAAAATAATTAATTACCATATTTAAAAGGCATTTTACATTTTACACTTTTACATTTTGTACATGAACTATTTAAGGGTTAATAAGTCTTAACTTGTAGCAAAATATCTTCCAAATGCCCTTATTAAACAGAAGGAATTAGAATCTCAAAATGTTGGTTATCCTTTTATAAACATTGTATGTGTTCCATTAAAACTATTAGCCAATTGACTGATCAACTAACACACTGAGCTAATTTAGTTAGTTACTTGTTATATGAAGACACCACACACAATTCAAGTAAGTAAGCAAGTTTATCGTTATTCTAATTCAACAAAAGTCTCTGTCTTGAGCTTACATTGAGTAATTTTGATAGATAAATGGTTTTCTTTATCTTCACCAGAATGTTCAATTTAGTGTACAGATGCTCAGTTGGGTTTTGTTCAGATGAATTTTGAATAAATGCATTCAGATTGAAGAAATAATTAGGTGTAAACACATTGTTTCTCTCTCTAGTCTGCCTATATAAAATGACTGATCTATCTCCATCTGTCCATCTTACTTTGATTCAGAAGTGTTTGAACGTTGCATTTTTGTAAATAGTATGAGCCCTAGTGACAAAGTTGCCATTTAAATTCTAGTAACATGGAATAACTCCTGTGCTATCAACATTATTTTATTAGACAGAGCTGTGCTTCTGCCTTGTCATTCAACAGAACAGTGGGTGTTAGGAAACAAACAAGAACAACAAAAACAAATAAACAAAAAAAAACATAAAGGCCTAACATATCTCACTGTTTTGATTTATTTTATTGCATTGTTTTTTACGCTCATCTTTTTTGTCTAATTTGAATTTGAATTTTTTGTCTAATTTTTGAATTTCAAATAGATTGTCTTTGTAATAATGTTGAAGTTTATTTGTACCAATTTTACAGCACCCTGAAAAAATCTTGTATCAATAATATACACTGGATAACATGCAGTTGATTAAAGAAATTAATTGTAAGGACCTACACACACACACGCACACACAGTAATACAGTAATACAATACAACAGTAATACAATTATCCAATCACCTAAAAAAATCATGTAGATACAGGTCAAGAGTTGAGCTTAATGTTCTCATCATACATTAGAATGGGGAAAGTGTAATCTCACTGAGATTGTGTACCAATATTTCAAAAACTGCTGACTTCATGGAGTGGATAGAATGGTGCCAAAAATATTTGGAGACAACTTGGGACAAATTTCTTCCATTCTTTCAGTATTCATCAAGTGTCTAAAAGAGACATTCTGCAAGACGCATAGTTATACAGCCAATTGATTGGCTATTTATTGCGAGCTATTTATTGCATAAGTCAAATCAGCACAGCAGTTTTACCTGGCAGAACCAGAAAGCCTTTTGCAACAAGATACATTGGCTCACCACTGATCTTTTCATTTTCTATTTATTTATGTTACCAAAGATATGCAGATACCTGCTCATGGCCTTGAGACTCAGTGGCAGTCAGGGGAGCACTTTTGTTACCTGAAGGCAAATGCTGCATCATGGCTGATGCTACGGGAATGCTTCTTGCTTCAGAATGTGTCTGAAGCGCTGTCTGAAATCGGTGCTTCAGACACGTGGGCCACAACGTGGGCTCGGCTGTCTCCCTCTCGGGGGGGAATTCCATCCTTTCTGAGAGGACATCAGGAGCAGGAGTTTTTCACACCTGGTTTTTACAAGGATTACACCGAAACACTTTCTTATGAAACTTAGGGGCTACCTTTAGTGGTCCCATTCATCAATTATTAGGGTGGTCTGTGTTTGCGTCTTCTCTTCAGGTGAGTGAACCAGATCAATGCTACATCATGACTGATGCTATGGGAATGCTTCATTGAGAAAGTTGTGTCTGAAGCTCTGTGTGCATACACACCAATTTATAGGCTCGGATAGGACACATGACAAAGGGAATACATATAAGGGCATCCATGTCACATCACTCCAGCTTTCTTTGTCTTCAGGAAGCGCTCTGTGTATGTGTGTCGATTGTTTGTCCTGTCTGTCTAGACTAGGTCTAGACTGCTTCCTGACTTCAGGCTGCGTGCCCCCCCCACCCCCCCCCCCCATGCAGACAGCTGCCGTTTTTCCCTGAGCTCCATGCCGAGGTATCGAGGTCCTGGAAGAATCCTTATTCAGCACACTTTTTCTGCCCAGCCACCTCTAATTATTCGGCCATTGTGGCCTTGAAAATTGTGGCTATGCAGAAATGCCTAGGGTTGAAGAGACACTTGCGAACTATCTCTCCCCTACATCACCGCCATGGAGGAAGCTCTCACATCTGAGGAAAGGGGCCATACAACATGTTCCCATACCAGATCGAGACTCAGGCTTTTACAACCATTATTTTGTCGTTCCCAAGAGAGACAGGGGGCTGTGTCCAATTTTGTATCTGTGGGCTCTGAATTGTGTACTCAATACATTCAAGTTCAAGATCCTTACACTTAAACTTATCGCATCGCAAATCAGGTCCCGAAGACTGGTTTGTGACGATAGACCTCAAAGATGCCTATTTTCATGTACTGTAGGTATTCTGCCAAAACACAGGAAATTACTCAGTTTTGCCTTGGGGGCAAAGCATACCAGTATTGTGTTCTTCCTTTTGGTCTAGCCCTGTCACCACACACATTTACATAGGGGAATTGGAACAAGGGCAATCTGGTCTCCAAGCAGTGCTTGGCATACTGGGTCATAGAGGCCATTACCCAGGCCTATGAGGCATGCCTCTAGGTGTTAGAGCTCACTCTTCTTGGGGTCCAGTGCCTTGGCTAGTGGTGTTTCCCTCCAGGAAATTTGTGCTGTTTGTGCTGGTCCTCTCCACACACATTTATCAGGTCCTTCATGGCTAATTGATGTTCTATTCCTGGTTTGTTTGTGCTCTCTCATGGCCCCTGGGACAGATATCAATTGGTGTGTGGCGGTGTGGGTATTGACATTCCCATAGCGTCAGTCATGATGCAGCGTTTAGTTTCCTTGAAAGGGACCAACACCAGGTTACGTATGTAACCCGGCTCCCTGAGAAGGGAACGAGACGCTGAGTCACTTGCCATACCCCGGGCATCCAGTCACGCTTTCTTCAGACAAAATTGAAGCTGGAGTGATGTGACGTAGATACCCTTATATGGACCTGTTGGTGCATATTCCCTTTATCACATGTCCTGTATATCTCTCATATCCTCATATCTCTTGCTGAAAGCAATTTTACACTCCAGAGCACATGGTCAGGAAGCAGGCTTCCTGCTGAGGCAAGGGCTGATACCTGGGAATGGCATCTCCACCTTTGGCAATTTTTGGCCTGGCGGCAGTGGCTTTTTTCACCTGTCAGAAGTCAACTCACTGTCCCTGTCTTCTGGGTGTCCACTCACACTTCCTTCAGACAAGTAAAAGCTGGAGTAATGTGACATAGATGCCTTTTTTTGGTCTTGCTGGCATGCTCTGCTTCATCACATAACCATCCTGAGTTGTGGTGAATTCTCCTGCATTTTATCCACTTCCTGGGATAGGCTCCAGCTCTACCGTGACCCTGACCAGGAATGGCAGCTGAAGATTCTCATAGGAAATTCTTCTTCTTCATCTTCTTCTTCTTCTTCTTCTTCTTCTTCTTATTATTATTATTATCAACCCATCCATCCATCCATCCATTTTCTGTGCCACTTATCTTACACAGTGTCATAGGAAACCTGGAGCCTATCTCAAGGCAGGGACACACATATTATTATTATTATTATTATTATTATTATTATTATTATTATTATTGTTATATATTATTACTTGTTGTTATATATTAGGCAATATGGTATTTTATATAGTCATTTATATACATATAAAAGAGTTTCTGAATTAAAAATTAAAGGTAGAAAAAAACAAAAGTGACAAATAGAAAAAAGGATGATAGGATAGTGAAATGAAAAGAGAATAAAAAGATTTTTTTTATTTATTTTTTTTTTTAGAAAATTTGGCCTGGATCTGTAGAGAGTCTGAGATTAAATGAAAGAAAGATGTTAAAAGAGACTGTAGGTTAAAATGGTCTCATCAATGAACTGAGACTGTGAGCTGCAATCATCTGATGATGGTGCCAATGCCAATGATATATATATATATATATATATATATATATATATATATATATATATATATATATATATATATATATAATATTTAAATATATGATCTCATTGGCATCATCATCGGATGATTGCAGCTCTCTTTTTTATATAAATCATTGTCATCCTCTTTCTCAGATCGATGAAAGGATGGCTGCTAGTAAAGAAGCAAACTAAAATTAGACATATAGAAATTCTACAAATAATGCTGTAAGTAAAATTAAGGCTTTTATTTTGGGTGAAATATCTGTCATGGATAAAAGATCTGGTGTTCCAGGTATGTGTCCTTGTAGTTCTTCATCTGTCATTCCTCCTTCAGATTCTTTTATTTGATTCCACTTACATCTAGCAAGAGTTTAAGGGCACAGATTTCTCCTGCATGGACATTATCAAAACACCATTGAGCCTCATACACCCACATGCACATTCCCTTTCTCATCTCTAGGCTTTGAATTTTAAAAAGAGCCACAGAGAGAGACAAGCTTAGAAAAATGAGATTGGCACACACAGCTTAATTTGATTTGCACTAATGGAAGTCCACCCTATGATCCAGAGGCCTTTTTCTGTTTAAGACGCATCCCAGCATCGGAATGATAACTAGATGACAGACGTTGTCATTGAAGAGGACAGATGCTTACACACACACAATCACACACACACACATAGACAAGATGACAAGGTGAGCAGGCACCCATGTAAAAACAAATTAATTATACAATCCATAAGAGGATGACTGAAATAAAGAAAAAAAATCAAAAATAATAAAAACTTGGATTTGAAAAAAAAGAGAGGAAGAAGCAGAAGAAAAAGAAGAAAGGACACTTCCAAATTCAGTTTTAAGTCAGAACAGGAAGTTTTATGTTTGTTTATATAGCTCCCCTGGTACATGCAACCTCAAATTTATTCATTAGACTTTTAATTTTATCTTTTATTAATTAAATGTTCCAGTTGACCATGGTAGTTTTGTTCCAGAACAATCCTGTGCTCATTTCCTAGCTGAGTTCTAATTGTCATCTTGTGGCTATAACAGACCTCACATGTATAGCCTATGAAATGCCCCCTGCTACAACATACTACTCTCCCTTTTTTATTCTTGTCTTGTGAAGGAGCAGAATAAATGGACTCAAAGTACATAAAATCTTATAAAATACTGCATATAATCAACATATTAAAATTGTCACCATCAAAGTGTGCATTGGCATGCATTTTGTGTGACAGAATATTTAGTACTAATTTATAGATCAATTTATATATCATATGCATATTGTTTGTGTTGTGTATGTTGTGAATTTTTCAAACTCCTGTATTTCAACATGCTCTTACAAAAAAATTATAATGACAATGTTAGATATACTTTCACACTGCCCATAACAGACAAAAATGAAAATGTTCTCTTAAATGAAAATGTTGGCAGTCTGGTTATGTTTTTGTTGCCTAGCCCATCTGTTGAAAATTGCAATACTTGTTTATATAATTGTAGTGATTGTGTGACAATAAAACACACATGTTCCTGTGCATTCCAAACACCCCATTACTTTTGGCCCCTAAAATCAACTGCAGGACTTCAGGAGTCTTGATTTTGTGAAATTTTATGTGAATTCAAAAGTTTTTTATAACTTGTATGTGATTAGGGGCACATCCTTCCAGCAGATGACCAGCAGGCTAACATCTTGTTTATATTATATGGGTAAAGACTAGAGGCGTACACTGGATTCCAAACACCTGTTTGGGGCATCAGTATATTAATACTGAAATTGCTATTCAAATTGATATTCAAATGAATATGAACAGCACAATATAGATGCTCTGCAATACATTTCACTGCATCCATTTCTATGGTTTCATTGAAAAATTACATAATTATAACATGCTTATGTAATTGCCATCGCATTATTTTAAACATGAACTAAAAAAAAGATTTTTTTGGAGAACTTCTGCAAGGAATTTTTATTTTTTGGCCTAAGCAAGATTTCTTGCACATTTACCACTGCTGAAAACTGCAGTCTCCAGTAGTATCAATCCTATTATTTCACCCAGCCTGGCACATTGTTATTTTTTATAGAATTGTGTACACCAGAATGGCAAGCACAGCACATGCCAGAACAGTGTAAAGGCAGTTTTACTAAGCACTCAGAAATCTACCTGAATTTCAGGAAATGGCTAAAAGTAGTATGGAACTATTTTTGTTATTTAATTTGCTAGCCTGAGCACAGGCCAATAATAATAAATGTAAAATTCAAAACCCCTGAAGGCAGTAAGAAACTTGAGAGAATTATTTTAAATTATTTAAAATTTATTTAGGCAAAAAAATGAAAGAAGACAGTGAAAATGACAAACCTTCAGGTTCCTTGACTCAAACACCATTCACAGTTCCTCTCACTCTCCCTCTCTGCATTTTTGAAAAATACTTATTTAGGTTTAGGTTTAGGTATATGATTTAGGTTTTTTCGTAAAATGTTAGCAAAATGTGATATGGACTAAAGAAGGAAGAGGGAACAGGAGGGCAAAGATGACTTGGAGGAAGTCAGTTTCTTCAATCTGAAGAAGAGAAAGTCAAGACATGAAGTGCTATCGATTGTGGAAAGCATCTGGCTGAAGAACACAGTTCCGCTGCTAAATACAGGAATGAATTTCTTCTCAGCCAAGACTAGCTTTTTTTGTGGAATTTATTTTAGATATTTCTTACTCTCGGTTTCAGCAAGTTCACACTAAGAAGTGTTCCTCCACTTTTTTCTAAATTGCGGTTGTAAAACATATGATTCATACAAGTTGTATTGAATACACAGGATTCTGACATGGTAAATTAGCATAACAATGCACACAATTTGTCTGAATTTATATGATAAAGCCCACATTACCCCAGATACAGCATATGCATTTTACAAGCACAAAACACTCCAGTATTAAACAGTGTGGTCTTGAAAGGTCATTTTACACCAGAAACATTCATGCAAGTGCATCACACTGCATCCACTCTGCAAAACTCAGAATTTACACCAAACACAGAATTTACATTCAGACATATACATGAAGTTGTTATACTCGCACTGGTTTGGTAAATATAGTATGCAAATGGCTGTACTGACCATCAAATTATGATATGTGTTACCACTGTACATAAAAAAAAATAATAAAGGTTGTTAATTCTGTCAACTATTCACTCCAGTCCCCAATGTAACGTTTTACCAATTCAACTTTAAAAGTGCGTACTTATCAGCTGGAATCTCTAGACTTTAACAACTAAATTGAGTAAGTAAAAGTATACGTTAATTTCATTGTAACATTATATTGTTAATAAAATTAATCACCCATTTTCTTTATATCAGCCATAACTACAGCCAAGTTTTAGAACTTTTTTTATCTGCAGACAAAACTAACAGTAGTAGGTAACAATGAAAATAATATGTTTGTATTTTGTATTTGGCACATACAAAACTTATACCATAATAATAATAATAATAATAATAATAATAATAATAATAGTAAGTTTCAGTGAGCACTGTTACTTTGACTGCAGCATGGTTATTGATGCCAGACAGGCAGGTTTGATTATTTCAGAAACTGCTTATAACTTGGGGGGTTTGCTGCACAACTCTCTCTAGACTTTACACAGAATTCTGCAGAGAACACACACACAAACAAACAAACAAAAAAAAAAAAACCTTTTTACAACTGCTAAGTGTCACAGGCATGCCGGACCCGACACCTCGCCAGCACACTCATTCTCCTGAGTATTGATTTAGATCACCTGCACCTCATTAGTTAATCACCTCCACTCCCTTATTTAAGAACACTTCCTTCACTTCATCCCCGTCTAGTCTCGTTTTTGACACCGACTCACGGCTATGTATTCTTTTGTTAGCTTTAGCCTCTGTGCTACTTAACCTAAACCTTAACCTTAGCCTAATCTCCCTACCTGCTTTCTTTCCCCTCTCCTCGTAACAGCCTGATTACTGCTCTTACCATCTCCATTTTCCTCAGTGCACGGCGTCTTCTTCTCCCCTCAGCTCCGGTTTCCAGATCACTACACCTACAGCTGAGTATCCTCCACAAGCCTCTCTCTACCTGCCTTCAGTCTCAATAAACGCACCCCTTCCGGGGTTTGATCCTCCATTGTCTGTTCGTCTCTGGTGTTTATGTGACACTAAGCAGAAAAGCATCTCTGGACAGATGATAGATGGACTACAGCAGCAAAATTCAAGATTCAAGAAGTTTTATTGTCATTTCAACCACATATAGCTGACACAGTACATAGTAAAATGAAACAATGTTTCTCTAGGACCTGGTGCTACATAAACATACAACATATAGTTCAAACACAAAAAACAACATAGCGCTAGCACAGACGTTTGTGTGGTGTGTGCAGCTAGGTGCAAACAAAGCAAGGACAAGACAGTGCAGAAACAATAAGTACAAAAAGACAACACAAAAACACAGAACACTTGGTGCTGAAAAAAGAAAAAGAACATGTGCAATGAGATGTAAATGAAATGAAATAAAATGAAATTATGTACAACTTTGAGACCTGACAACATGTATTGTGCAAAAATACAGTAGCAGTAGCACCACATTGGGTTCCACTCCTGTCAGTCAAAAATATAAAGTTACAGTGGGGCAAGGTTAAGAGTTCAGTGTACTTCAGTGGTGTACACAGTCACCAAAGAGAGCCAGTAGAGAATCTCTGAGATGCGGTAAAACAAAAGATCCTGTCCATCTGGCAAATCTTCAGCAATTATGCAGTACAATCCCATAATTCAGCATGGACTTGAATTCCAAAGGAATGTTTTCAACACTCTCTGGAATCCATGCTATAAAGAATTGAGACTGTTCTAAGAGGGTTCTACCAATTATTGGTATTTTGTTCCTAGTAAAGTGGCCAATGAGTGCATATGCTAGAACTACACTACATGTTTATTAGATATGGTATAGGCTACATAGGCTTATGATTTTCACACACCTTTTTATTTTTTTTATTTATTTTGAGAAAGATTCAAATAGTAGCTACCTTCTATTACACTCATTATGGTTGTATATTTCTTTTTCTTTTCTATTTTTGAGATTCAACAGTGCAACAATGTAACAGGGGTGGGCTCTGACCAGATGTTATGGGGGTACTGAGCTGAACCCATCATCTACATGAATAGATGGAATGAAACTGGGCGGGGAGCTGGACGCCTATCCGGAGCAGATAGAAAAAGAATGCAGCTGCACAAGGGTTTAGGAGAATGGCAAAGTAATGATAGTAACACCAGGTGATTGTGCTCATGGAAATTGGGGGAGCAGGATTAAATCAGAGGAGGTTGCACTCCTCATTCAAAAGCCTGAAGCGCCAACTGTTATGCTACGCAAGCATGGAAGCAAAGTTTAAAGAAGTGATTCGGGAAATCACTCTGGCACTCTCAAGTAGAGAGTGTGCCCCACATAAGGAGAGCCACTGATCATCGCTGAGCCGATGGGGGGAACCCACTTGGTGCAACTAGCTCTACAATCCAGCGAGGGAAACTGCTCGGTGAACTGGTGCAGATTTGGGTTTAGAGGGTTGAGGGTAAGGATCCTAGCACTTTGCCTAAGATAAAAATTTTACTATGAAATGGCACCATAAAGGAATAATTCTGAGGGAATTATAAATATATTTATATTTATTCATAAAGAAATAAAGCTGTTGCAGCAGTTACACTCTGTTTTTGTTTAAACTGCAGCCATTGGCACATGCTCATATAGGCTCTTGGCCCCATGCCGACGGCCGCTGATATGCCTGAGAAGGCATAGGCGATGTTACAGTTTATTTGAAGACATGAAGCCAGACACCCTGTTTCTCTTTTTTGCAAGAGTGAACACAATAGTTGATGAGGTAACAGGAGATTTGCAAAAAAATAAAATAAATAATATTAAAAATAAATAATCCTAAGAGAATATTTATGATAGCATCATCATGTGTGACAAAATCAAAAACGATGAATACATTAACACTGGTTTAATAGGTCATTAACTTTTCAGATACCATCTAAAACCATCTGTCTTGGGAGTTTTTGTTTATGTTGTTGTTTTTTTGTGCAACAAACAACAAAACATAAACAAACAGGGAAAATAGGACCTAGTTTAAAATTATGCCTTGTATGCACATAAACTACACCAGATTATGTATATATAACCCAGTTCCCTGAGAAGGAAATGAGATGCTGCATCATGGCTGACAATATGGGAATGCTCCTTGCAGAAACAGTGTCTGAAGGTCTGTGGGAAATCATTGGCTAAAGAGGTCATGTGATGAAGCGGAGTGCAAGACCATAAAAGGGCACCTACCTCACATTACTCTAGCTTTTACTTGAACTTGGTTACATATGTAAACTGGTGTAGTTCCCATTTGACGGAACTCAACACTGCATCATAGCCGAATCTAAATATGGAAACAGTCTATATCAACGCTACCACACATCAGGAGATATCTGTCCCAGAAGTTGTGAAAGGGCAAGAACGAGCCACGATCAGAGAACCACTAGCCTGGTAAGGTCCAGGACCCAAGAGTGGGTTCATGGTCCAGGTTAAAGAACATGCTCAAGCGATGGGTGTACGTGCTGAGAGTCTGAACTGGGTAGAGCAAGTACAGTCTATCCTGCTCCACCCAGTTCAGGCTCTCAGCACTTACACCCATCGATTGAGCATGTTCTTTAACCTGGACCATGAACCATGGGGTGGAGGGCCTGCACAAAGACTCAATGACCTGCCATAAAGGGGCCTTCATGAACCTATTTACAGGGCCTGCAGGGCCACAACTATTATTATTATTATTATTAGGGAAGAGCGGAACTGTTTCCAGGGTCAGAAAAGTCTCCGAGGCTGACTCCATTGGCTCAAAGCGGGCTTGAAGCAGCCCATCCAGGACTACTGAGAGGTTCCAGGAGAGGAGATGTGGTTTGCAGGAAAGCCTCAGCCACCTGTCACCGTGTAGAAAGAGAGAAACCAAAGGGTGCCTTCCTAAGGAGGCCCCAAGAACAGGCAAGTGACTGGCAGGACCTTACTGTGGATGATAACAAGCCCTCAAAGAGGCGTGTCTGCAGGAACTCTAGCATTGTACCAACAGGGCAGTGCACTGGATCCTGATAATGTTGATTGCACCAGAGGCAAAAGAACCTTTGCTTCAGGGCATACAGTCTCTTCATGGAAGATGCCTTAGCATTCAACAGTCTTCACAACCTCAATTGAGTGGACAGAGTCTAGAAGCTGTTCCCACTCCTGATGGGAATCTCCCAAGGGGCACTGTCCAAAAGGAAAATTAGGTCTGCAAACATTAAGAATGAGGGGCAAATGAGGAGCCACCAGTAACAGGAGGTTGTGTCATACCCTGGCTAGGATGCCCATGAGCAGAGCTATCAGGGAAAACATACAGATGGAGCCTTGGCTATGTCTACACCATGGCTTCTAGCCCCAGAGGGCCTAGTGAAAATAGAAAACCACAGGGGACAGGTGTCAACTCCTCAGAGGTGAACAAAGCCACTTCCAGCTGACCACAAATTGCCATATGCGTCACACCACCACGCACAGAGTACTTCCTGAAGACAAAGGTGCTGGAGTAATGTAATGTAGATGTCCTTATATGGTGATATGATGTCCTTATATGCTCCACTTCATCACATGACCTCTATAACCAATGGCGTGATTTCACACATAGCTTCAGACACCCCTTACGCAAGGAGCATTCCCATAGCATCAGCCATGACACAGCATTGAGGTCCCTCAAAAGGGAACTTGCATGAAGACATGGCTGGGAAAGAGCAGACATGGAGCTTCACTATGAGCAACTACCCAACCAAACTATTATTACCCACCTCCTAATTCTTATGAGGTGTATTAGACAGTAGGTAAATCAAAATAATAACTAAAATTACAAGACACAGTTACTGCATTGTTAACATAATATTCCTATTTCACCCTCTCTAACTGAGGGCCAGTGAATAAGACCTAACTCAGTGTGTGCTGGCATGCCAAGATAATCAAGGTAACACAGATACATTTGATGCAGTATTTATAACAAATACAGCTGTCATACAACTTGCACTCACACAGTATGGAGTTAGCTGCTGTACAGATGAATATTGTCTAAGCTGTCAGACAGCTCCACTTCTGTCTACTCTCTTCAGGTGTTCTGGCCTCCAGAGCTGTGGATAGTTTCTGGGTTTTTTTTTTTATTTGCTTTTTTTTATTCTACATTAGTGAATGCATTTTTGTTTCTCATATTTAAAGTATTATTTAAAAACAAACTGACAAAAAACTAAAAGAAAACAAAACAAAAAAAAAAATCTGCAGCAACCACTATCCCTGAGTTGTTTTGTTTGATTGTTTGTTTGTTTGTTTGTTTGTTTTTCTTCCATATTATTTAAAATATACCGCAACATTATATTGAGTAGGCAGCCACTGATAACCATGACACAGGACGTGCACCCATGCACACATGTCTGAATCTTTTGGAAATATATGTTGGGTATCAGCTACAGCAAGTGTCCAGGACCTTGGAATTAAACATTTTAAAGAAGATTTGTCTGAGACAGACTTATCCTGTGTTGACTGGGTGATGGCAATTCTGACACAACATGCTTGACTGGCAGTTTTAAATCCTGGCTCAGAGCTGAATGCCCAGGCCCTTGTTTCCTTGTTTCCAGAGCTGAATGCCCAGGTCCACTGACAACTGATAATCACTGCAAAAAATCCAGAAAACAGTCTGAGTTGCTCTTTAAATGAACAAATGACATGACAGCAGACATGACTCAGCTGAAATCATTGATTCAGGAGCTAAGATTGTGTAAGTCAGAGGGTTGTATTTCATCATAGATGTCCTTACAGCTTAGTGGTCAGTCATGCTTCTCATCCTTTTCATCCCTTAACAGTTCTACAGCTACAACTGTCAATTTGAGGATGTTCCATATTATTTTAAGTTATTTGAGGAGGTTGAACAGTTTCTATAGACCCTCCTATTACATAGGCTATGAGTATGTCCCAGAGCACAAATGTTTCCTAAGGTCAGACATTTAAATTTAAAGTTATACCTTCAAGAAGGTAAACTTAGGCAGTCTTGTCTCCTCCATTGCCAAGTCTGAATGCTGCCATGCCTGACTGGCTCCTTGGTGCTACCTTTCAAATGAGGCAGGAAGGTAGACATGTTCTGGACAGCTTGCTCCTAGGTGTGGTTCAGAGCAATTCATCTGCATTGTACTGCATCTGTGAAATGGTGTAGCTGATGAACAGTTGCAACTGCACATACATCCATGGAAATGACATCTGCATCATGGCGGTATCAAAGATATGGGTGAAATTAGGGTCAGGCAAAAATGGAGCAGTCCATATGTGCAATTCAAAACACTGCCAGTTGTGGTTTTACCTAACAGAACTGCACAGTTTTCTGGGACAGGATCAATTGGCCTATAACTGACATCAGCAGCTGTTTCATCCTACACAGCTGATTCACTACACTGCAAGATTTAGAAACTCAGCAGCAAGTCACCATGTACACTGTACTGTATATGCAAGTGGCAACTATTGCAGGACATTACAATATGATGAATGGCATCTTTTTTGGAATCTCAGTAATGTCAATTCAAAAGAAACTGGACTATTGATTGCTAACAATCAACAACATAACTGCAATCCTTTTTTCTCATGTGTTGGATGTCCAGCTCAGTATAGACGGTTAGGTCAGGATGCTCGCATTAGAGGAAGAATTTTAATAAACATCTGATCAATACAGAGGGAAAGAGCCCTGCACTGTCTATGTCCACTGGCTACATTAATATAATGAATGTGCAGTATAGGTATGGATGGAAGGATCTATCATAATCCAATTGGCATCTAAATAAATGCAATTACATAAGTTGGAAGGTCACAGTGTGTTCTCAAGGGGAGAAAAACAAGCCTATATGTGTGTGTGAGTCATAGGAGTGTTTATGTGAAGATTGAATGCTTAGGTGAATAGATTGTATTGTTTGTGCTGGACAGGTGTCTTGTCAAGAATTCTATTATTTAAATTTTAAGAAAACATTAAAATTAAAGTTTATATTTATGCCACATAGTACAAGTATTCCTCCAAAATCAAATTTATTGATCCATTCTCAGCAGGACAAACTTCTGGACCTTTGTCTAGTTTATGTACTCTTATGTACTCTATAAGAAATTGCAAAAATAAATAATGATAAGTGTGATGTGCTCTCAGTTTTCAAGATCTTGTGTACTAGTGTATGCTCATGTTAAGAACATATCTAGGAAACAAGGATAAAAAGTAAATAAAGGAATATAAAATGAGTATAAAGCAAAACACAAATTATAAGATACATTATAAATAAATAAATAAATAAATAAATAAATAAATAAAACCTAATGACACAAGATTAGACTAGTGACAAAAAGAGACTATAGCATAAATGATAATGTGTGTTCAGGGTGGAGTCAGAGTAGGTTTCGAACAGAAACATGTAGTTATATATTATTGTATTATAATTATGTATAATAATGTGTAATGAATAATATATTTTGTATAATCCAGTACACAAAAAAAAAAAATCATTGTATCTGTGAACATACTGGGCAATAAAGCACATTCGGATACTGATTTTTATATTATTACAATATAATGTACTTATACACAATTATTGAGTGCACAAAATGCTTTGTGCATTCTGGGAAGTACAGCTGTAGTATAATAAAAATATTCGGATGGTGTATAGAAACTGCAAACAAATTAAGGCTACCTTACATTCAGACAGGATCATAACAATGACCCTTCAATGTGAGAATTCTGAAGAGCTACTTTGTTGTAGAAGATGAATGAATGAATGAATGAATGAATGAATTGCCTTTTTATTTTTTTTAGCCTTTTTATAAAAACAAAGTGATTATTACATGTAGCAAAATTATTAAAACTATGTAGAATATCAAATATCTGATACAAAAATCGGACAACAATTTGATGTTTAGAACTTATAACGTTGTTGTCCATACTACTTTCAGACAGTAACACTGGATTTTCTAGAAATATATCTTCAAAACTGTCTGTAGTATAAACATTGTTTACCACCATGCAGATCTTAAACTGAAGACAAAGTAGTGCTGATTGTATCCTTTTCCTGCTGAAATGTATTTGCAGATTGCCACATACATTAGCATGCTTTTGCCTAGATTCTATTCCAATGCTCTTCTTAACAACGGCTGGAATATTGCTTTTATTACACATGCTTTAATCTCTGATAACCTTTACTCAAAGACAGAGAAGAGATCAAAGGCATAGAAGAGATGGACAGGTTGTTGGCAAGTGGGCAGCGAGGGCATGCTGTGGTTCCCAGAACCTTGTTGAAAGGATTTTTTCTTCATTTGCCATCTTTCCTTCTCGAGCCAGTGGTTAATAATTTAAAAGAAGTCAGCAATCATGGAACATGCAATTTACCACCTTGTACCCTAGCTCATACATATTCATCAGCGGAGGCCTATTTAGCATCCAGCTTGACTATGTCACGCTACACAGCGTGGCAGGAAATGGAATCTTTTTTTTTTTTTGTTAAAGCACATCGTACACTGTTACATTCTTTCTGTATTTGTTGTCTCTGCTTGTTTGCTCTGCTCTTTGTCTTCAGTACAGTAAGCAAGAGTCACATTATAATGCACTAATTATGATGTTACAGAAGTAGTAACTTTTAGCAATAATTGCTTTTGGATTGTACCTATTTGACACAGAGGATATTACATTTATTTAATTAATTAATTGATCTACTGTAGGAACATTATTTTGGTCAGTTTTCCATATACAGCCTCTCAGGAATGGTGGATACAAGGTGATAATTCACCCAGTATATCATGCTAATGTCATCACAAACTCACACAGACACATGGAACATGGTCCAGTCACTTTTTGCCACACATGAAGTCCCCGTATTATTGTCTTTTATGATGCCCCAAGGTCAGGGATGTTTCTACACTATGGATGGACTGCCAACAACATATTTACTTGACCTGACTCAACAATGACAGATTTCAACAATGTTGAAAATGTTGTTCTTCTGTAAGAGGAGTCACATAGCCTCCAATTGCATATTTTAGCCTGCTTGAGTTTCTTTTCTTTCTGTCCTCCTTACTGATTGTGGTCTACTGCAACTAAAGCTGACTTTAGTGGACCTGACCTTGAGTGCTTAATAGGTTTCCAGTTCTCTGAATATGGCTGAATCATGGTAGTTGTCATGTGCAAAAATTTTAAAGCTATTGACAGACACAAACCAACACTGCATTCGTCTTAGTCAGAGTTTTCAAACTAATCCTTAATGGATTAGTCTCACCATTACTTCCTTGCTCATCACTCCCAACCCTGTTCTCAATTCCTGTAAATCAATTTTCTTCTTGTTTCTACAGAGCATTTTTCATGGCCTTGGCTCATCAAATACATGTTACAATTGTTGCTCAGATGTTTTGGAATCAGTTTTATTATTCTTAAAAAAGTACTTGCTTTAGTTTATGGTGAGTCTATGAAATGAATTAATTTGTTGAACATATTTCATACACAAAACAGAGCCAAATCAAAAATTAGCAGAATAGGACACCATGACACCAATTTAAGGGAAAAGAATCAGACTTATCCAGATTCTGAATTTGTCTGAATATGAATATGGAGGGAAGAAATCAAATAAGGCAAAAATGCAAATAGTTGATTGAGAAAGATAGAACTACACTGAGCATCTGAATGATGTGTAGCACTAAGAGTTTGTAGTGTGTGAGCATAGTTAAAAACTTATTCTTTATATGTTACTGGCCATTTTTAGGCAAATATTCCCACACAATGGCATCTATCCTAAAGCCAAAAAGGTCTTTCAGTGGTAGGTACTGAAACAAAATAATAAAATAAATGGATGAGCCTGGTACCTTTTTGAAAAACCTGGTGTACAGAATTGAAAAATCAAGCCATGCATTTGGAAGGAATCTGCAAGCAAATGTGATTTTGCACACCTTCTCCAAATAAGTAAAAATAAGGTTTAAAATAGTAGAACAAAGTACAAGAGTGCAAGAATAAAAATGGCATACAAATTAGTAATGCACAGGCATTATGCCATTAAATTTTTACATCGTTTAAATTTTTTTATCAGATTTGTTACTCTCTACTCAATCATATAGTTCAATAATTTATTTCATTTCTTTCTCTGTTTACTAGTAAAAACAAGAAAAACACTTCTCAATATTATATTTCTATATTTCTCAATATATTTTCTTAAGATTTAGGAATTTATTTGTTTCTTTGTTATTTCTCAATAATGATTATTAGAGATCCTACTTAGAGATGCTATAATAATACAAAACTAGAATGTTGCATTTCCAGAAGAAAATGCGAGTGTGATTGCGAATATGTTGCTTAAACTATTGCAAGACATGCTCAAATAATATTTAAAAGCTAAAGTCACAGTTAAAAAGTGTAAGGTAGTTTATATGGCTGTAGAGTAAGAATTCAAGCTATAGGAACACTTTAACTGACATCACACACACAGCAGCGGTCTGAAGTCCGTGAAATATACATTTAAAAATCCATATAAAATAAACTATAATACTTATCAGCATGAAAAGTAATAGCACACCTAAGCAGCATTTTAGCGTTGGAACCATGTTTCTATCTATTACCGTTTAAGCGATATGTTGCTTAAACTATTGCAAGAAATTCTGAAATAATATACAAATACAACTCTGACCGGCATGGGAGGCAGGCACTCTTCCAAATAAGCTAAACTGCAGCTTGTAATGTTATTGACATCAGTGGTACTAATATTTTACAATATTTTACACGTGTCTCCAGCATGGGAGGTGGGCGCGAAGTGCCACAAGCGATGAATGTTACAAATATAAAAGCTATACATACTTAAACTATTACAAGAAAACTCCAAATAATAAATACGATCTAACGTCACAGTTAAAATATGAAGTCTAAACGAACTGCCAAGTGCGCTTTGCATTTAAGCATAAGTCCGTATGAAACCCAGGAAGTGAAGCATAGCTAAAGTTTAATGTAGTCTGTGTAAGTAGTATTTACCGACACCACTTTGCCTGCACCACTGCTAGCCTCTGTTACATATATAAAAGTTATATATGCTTAAACAATTGCAAAAACATTCTCAAATAATAAACACAAACTAAAGTTACAGTTAAAATATGGAGTCTAAACAAACTAGTGTGCGCGCTGGGAACAGTTTAAACACGATGCGTCCAACCTCTTCCCTCACTCTAGCTGATGTCACACACACACACACACACACACACACAGTAGCGGTCTGAAATCCGTATTGCATTTAATAATTCATATAAAATAAACTATAACATTTATCAGCATGAAACATAAAAGCACACTTAAGCACAACAGGAGCAACATTTTAGCATTGGAACCATGTTTCTAGCTATTACCGTTTAAGCAATATGTTGCTTAAACATTTTCAAATAATAAATACAAACTAAAGTCACAGTTAAAATATGAAGTCTAAACGAACTAGCATGTGCGCTATGCTTAAATATCTGTATGAAACCCAGGAAGTGAAGCATAGCTAAAGTTTAATGTAGTATGAGTAGTATGAGTAGTAGTATTTACCAACGCAGCTTTGCCTGCACCTTTACGGCATGTTTACGGCACCTACCGAAAATCTCAGAGAAAAACCGAACTGTACGGAAACCAGGAAGTGAAGTTCATGAAAAATGCATTTACAAATTAAGATAAAATAAACTACAATACTTATCAGCAAGAAAAATAATAGCACACATAAGCAAAACATGGGCAACATTTTAGCGCTGGAACCACGTTTCTAGCTATTACCGTTTAGGACTAGTAATGTTTTACATGCTTGTTTACGGCAACTGCCGAAAATCTCTGAGAAAAACCAAACTGTGTGCACTCTCCTTAAATGTCCGTGCGGAAACCAGGAAGTGAGGTCCGTAACAAATGTATTTAAAATTAATATTAAATAAACTACAATACTTATCAGCATGAAAAGTAATAGCACACTTAAGCAGAACATAATCAACATTTTAGCGTTGGAACCATATTTTTAGCTATTACCGTTTAGGACTAGTAGCGAGTCCAGGAACCAGAATAATAATAATAATAAATAGTGAAGATAACAAGAGTGCGATTGCTTATGCAATCACACTAATAATAATAATAATAATAATAATAATAATAATAATAATAATAATAATAATAATAATAATGATAATAACTAGAATGTTGCATTTCCAGAAGAAAATGCGAGTGTGATTGCGAATATGTTGCTTAAACTATTGCAAGACATGCTCAAATAATATTTAAAAACTAAAGTCACAGTTTAAAAACTGTAAGGTAGTTTATGTGGCTGTAGAGTAAGAATTCAAGCTGTAGGAACAGTTTAAAGATGATGCGACCTTAAAAAAAACCCTCTTCCCTCACTCTAGCTGACGTCACACACAGTAGCGGTATGAAGTCCTTGAAAAATACATTTAAAAATTCATATAAAATAAACTATAATACTTATCAACATGAAAAGTAATAGCACACTTAAGCACAACATGAGCAACATTTTAGCGTTGGAACCATATATATACAGTATGAGATATGTACTTTACATGCACTACCGCTAGCTACCGTCAAATGCACAATATACGATATACACGCTAAATATGCTTAAACTATTGCAGGACATTCTCAAATAATATATACAAACTAAAGTCACAGTTAAAATATGAAGTCTAAATGAACTAGTGTGCACGCTGGGGACAGTTTAAAGACAATGCGTCCAACCTCTTCCCTCACTCTAGCTGACGTCACACACACACACAAACACACACACACACACACACACATTTAAAAACGCATATAAAATAAACTATAATACTTATCAGCATGAAACATAATGGCACACTTAAGCACAACATGAGCAACATTTTAATGTTGGAATCATGTTTCTAGCTATTATCGTTTAAGCGATGTGTTGCTTAAACTATTGCAAGACATTTTCAAATAATAAATACAAACTAAAGTCACAGTTAAAATATGAAGTCTAAACGAACTAGTGTGTGCAGGAAGTGAAGTCCGTAAAAAATGCATTTAAAAATTAATATAAAATAATCTACAATACTTAGCAGTATGAAAAGTAATAGCACACTTAAGCATGGGCACGCTCATGAGAAAAAACAAACTGTGTGCGCGCTCCTTAAATGTCCGTGCGGAAACCAGGAAGTGAAGTCCGTAAACAATGCATTAAAAATTATACTACAATACTGTTCAGCATGAAAAGTAATAGCATACTTAAGCACCACATGATGAACATTTTAGCGTTGGAACCATGTTTTTAGTTATTACCGTTTAGGACTAGTAGTGCGCCCAGGAAATGTAATAATAATAATAATAATAATAATAATAATAATAATAGTGACGGTAACGAGTGCGATTGCGTAATAAAATAAATAACCAAAAAGTATGATTTATGGAGTTCTCCAATTTCTTTAGTTCATTGATATATGAGCATGTTCATCAATCAATTAGGAAAAAAAACTTCACTCAAAAATCACTCTATAAAACAGGGATTTACAAGTAAATATAAATATAGATGCACTGAATATTGAATTGCTTTTAGTTTTTCCTCAGCTACACTTAAGGACTAACTCAGAGCACTTTTGAGTCTCATTTTAAACTCTTTAGGGATAACATGGCTGGACAAGGCTGAGTTGATTGAGAATGAAGTGTGTTAGAGAGGCATTTGCTGTTTGGGCAGCTGCTCTAAAGAGGATAGAGTGCAGTGAGACATTCGTAATCACAAATTGGCATCAGCCACAGTTCCTGGGGGCAACAATATCAAATGGGTGTTTATGAGACACCTTACATAAAAGAGCTTGTCCACTATTCATCCTATGCTGATTGGACCTGTCAGAGATTGTTGAGTTTATTTATTTATTTGTTTGTTTATTTTTACTTTACTTTTTTATGTTTTTGTTGTTTATTAAGGAGGGAAAACCGGATGATGAATGCCACTCAACTCCAGGCACATTTAAGGGAGGTGAGAGGCACCCAAGTGTCACATCAGACCATTTGAAACCGTTTACATCAGTGTGGTCTGCGTGCTAGATGACCTGCAAGGGTACCTGACCACTAGGCACAGGCATCGGGCCAGGGAACATTTACGCTGGACGAGGGACCAGTGGGCCTCAGTGCTGTTCTCTGATGAAAGTCGATTCACGTTGAGCAGAAATGATGGCCGCCAATGATGTGGGAGACGTCAAGGAGAGCACTATGCAGCAGCTACTGTTGTGGTGGTGTTACAGTCAAGTGTGGGCAAGTGTGTTTACTCAATACAGAACTGCAATACATCTTGTGAATGGTACAGTGACAAGCCAATACTACCTGAATAACATCATTAATCCAGTCATTGTGCCCCTGCATGAACAACACAGGCCTAATTTCACCTTCATGGACGACAATGCTCCAGCTCATCGAGGTTGCATCATTAGGGAATGGCTGCTGGAGGCTGGGGTACCTCAAATGGAGTGGCCTGCACTTTCTCCAGACCTGAATCCCATAGAAAACCTATGGGATCAGCTGAGTCGCTGTGTAGAGGCTCGTAACCCTGCACCCCAGAACCTCAATGACCTGATGGCCACCCTTCAAGAAGAGTGGAATGCCATGCCTCAGCAGACAATAAGTCGACTCGTGAACAGCATGAGACGTCATTGTCAAGCTGAAATTGATGGTCAAGGGCACATGACAAATTATTGAGACACTGACATTTTTTGTTGTGGTATACCCACCACTGTTGTTGGCTTTTGTTTCAATAAATTGTTTGAGATGGGGAAATCACCACTGCATGCTTCTACTTAAATGTTCTACTTTAGCATGAATTTCTTTACATTTTCCATAAATTTCACCCAAAAGCCAAATGTCCTTAACTTTTTGTGAGTAGTATATATATATATATATATATATATATATATATATATATATATATATATATATATATATATATATATCCTCCATGTTCAACAGCACTACATGTCCCCATAAATACCCACAAATACTAGCAGTTTCTCAATAAAAGGGAGTAGGTGTGATCAGCTCTACCATTATGACCAGCCCTCTGACTTAATATCAGATTTGTCTGTACTTTCAAAAAAACAACAACATCAAAAAAAAACATTTATTTTTTGCCAAACACAGAAGCAAAATAAGTTTAAATACACATACCTATTAAGGGGAAAATTAAAAAAAGTTGAGAGCTATCAGGAAGCATGAGGGAGTTACTCAATGACCATACAGGAGCAGACACAGTATTATCAGATTGTGACATCCTGGTCAGTGTTAGGAGAACAAGGATTGTGTGAGAGGGAACAATGCTGAGTTTATTTGTCTTTCTGTCTGTGCTCCTCAGCTCAGGAATCATCTTTACTGAAATAAACCAATGTGAATAAAAACTACACACACACACACACACACACACAGCAGCATGCTTTCAGGGGAAGTTGCACTGGAACTCCAGTTCTCTCTGCCTGACATTGTCCTTACTGCTAGACACAGCATCTAAAAAAGCATGGATATTCACACACACATGTATGCTCATTCATGCAATTATCCACTCCTTCTCCAGGACACTGCCCTCCATTCACAAGTAGCTCTCAGCCATGTCCCTGCCACCACACAGGTGTGTTTATTTCAAGAGGATCTTTAGACCCTGTTTACACACTTTCTACATTAAAAAAAGTATAAATGTAGTTATTTCAGCTGAATGTTATGCAAGTGTAAAAGCATCTGTCTCACCAAGGCACTGTTAATCAGACCTTAAAGGAGAAGTTCACTTCCAGAATCTACAGATAATTTACTCACCCCCTTCTCATGAAAGATATTCATGTCTTTCTTTCTTCAGTCGTAACCAATTATGTTTTTTGAGGAAAACATTTCAGGATTTTTCTCCATATAATGGATTTCAATGGTGCCCACTAGTTTGAACTTCCACAATGCAGTTTAAATGCAGCTTCAAAGGGCTCTAAATGATCCCAGCTGAGGAAAAGGGATCTTTTCTAGCTAAACAATCTGTCATTGTCTTGAAAAATTCTTTTGAAAAATAAAAAAATAGCATATTTTTAACCACAAAAGCTCATCTAACAGTAGCTCTGGGATGTGCATCCACGATGCTACTTACTACGTTATCATGTAATGTAGGCGGAACTGCAGCCCCAGTGTTTACAAAGCGAACGTGCAAAGACCAAGGAATTGCAATAAGTCAAATGCTCTTTACTAACAAAAAGGTACATAATAACTTTGTGTCATTCCACAAGCAACAAATTCACCTTCTCCACACTAGTAAACACTTTTTCTATTCTATTTTCTATTTTTTTAAGAAAATGACCAATCATTCCACTAGAGAAGACACTTTTTCCTTGGCTGGGCTCATTTAGAGCCCTTTAAAGCTGCATTTAAACTGCATTTTGGAAGTTCAAACTCACGGGCACCATAGAAGCCCATTATATGGAGAAAAATCCTGAAATGTTTTCCTTAAAAAACATAATTTCTTGTTTAACATAACATGTTGGATGACAAGGGGGTCAGTAAATTATTTGTAAATTTTTGTTCTTAAAGTGAAATTCTCTTTTAATAGTTTTTTACTATTAAAAGCTATTTTACTAGTTTTTTTAGCTTTTTAATACAAATTAAAAACACATGGATCTCTAAAATTTAAAAACTCAAAAATGTTTGGCACCCTTCATGAAAATGAGCCAAATGTTTGTCTTTATTTATCCAATTATTTTTGCCTTCTTGGTGGGTGCCAGTAATTCTTGAGCCGGTTGCTATACTATAAACCTAATACTGCCTTTAGCCATGTATCAGTTTCAATGATGGCAAGGCAGTCCCATTTGTGAAGGATCCAAAAACATCAAGAAATGTGTCATTCATATCTTAGAATTCCACGGAAACCAGGGAATTACCCATTGTCCTTTGAATGAAGGCAGGCTTTCAAAAAAAGGGATATACAGATCTGGAAAAAAATAAGAGACCACTGCAAAATAATAAGTTTATGTTTTTTTCTTACAGGTGCATGTATTGGTGAGATGAACAGTATTTTTTTATTTTTTTTTTGAACTGCTGACAATATTTCTCCTAAATTCAAAATATAACTATTGTTATTTATTGTATATTTAAAGGAAATGACAACATATCAAAATAACTCAAGATCATGCAGTATTTGCAGAGCTTTAATAACTCAAATAAAACAAAATGCAAATAATTTGTAAACAAATTGTGTTAATGCTTTGCCTAAATATCATGAAGAAATCAGTATTTGGTGGAATAATCCCGATTTGCACCGAAAAAGAAAGAAAAGAACATGTGTAATGGAATGTAAGTGAAATAAAATAGGATAAAATGAAATGATGTAAAAAAAAAAATAAATAAATAAATATTGTGCAAAAATCCATAGTCTGCTCCCACCAACTACCACCCAATAGTTAACAGTCTGGTCAAAAAAACTTTAATAGCTAATATCATGTTAAAATGTGTATCAGGTTTATATGGAATTAAACAATATTTTCCAATCCATGTAAAATGTAAACTTTAGTTATTTAGATATCTTGTGAAACAGCAATTATTTACCTTGGCTGTAGCCTTCACTGAAATTTGTTCATAATCTGCCTTGCAGCTACACTCACTGGTTATTTTATCAAGTACAACTGCTTTATATGTATGTGTATGTGTATGTGCAGCTGTGCTTTCAGACCCCAATGACTCTGGTCTCAGTTTAGGGAATTGGTGCAAGAAATTTCCCAGCCAGACAGAAAATTCATGTTCTCAGGAATAATGCCAAGCCTGGACCAGACATAATCTACATTGAGGTCAAGAGAGGTTAGCTGTTGCCTATAACATGTTAACCCATCTGCAGGGCTTCCATGTGAGGACAGCAATTGCTGATAACTGAGCTATCACAGGCTTGGTGAGGCAATCAGAACCTGCCGTCTCATTTTATGGTATTGTTTTCTGTAAGGTGTGGAATAAAGTAGACTAGCTGATACAAATTAAAATAAACATAGTTTAATTTTATAAAATAGAAAAAAAAACAAAGGGGAATGTACAAAAGTAAAGAAACAAAGCACTGAAAAAACACACCAAATTATCGGCTTGTCATGTGATGAAGCAATGTATGCCAGCAAGATTATAAACATCATATCTCTCCAGCTTCTGTTTGTCTGAGAGAAGCTTAACCTCCTAAGATCTGAGACTTGCATTTTAGATTTCTTCTAACTCTTTGGGGTTAGGAGGAACCAATAAATATAATAATTGAACATGAAGCCACTTTTGTGTACAACAGGTTCCGGTTACAAAGAATTAAGTATTATGGTGCAAACAACCAAAAATGTGATGTCCACGTACGTGGACGCCAGGTTGTAGGAGGATAAAGGGAATGTAGCAAGTGATGTAGCCTCTAGTCACCTTCTATGGTGTTGTACACTTTTGAGGGAACTGGCTTGATGCTATGGAAATGGCAATACCAACACTTCCAAGATAAAGCACAAGTGACCCAGGAGCAGAACACTAGCCTTGTAGGACCTAGGATCCCAGAGTGGGGTACAGGTCCAGGTTATAGAACCTTGTAAAAGTATGAAGAGAGGACCAGCCCACCACAGCACAAATATCCTGGAGGGGAACACCCTTGTCCAGAGCACTGGACAAGATGATACTCCTAGTCGAGTAAAGCCTAATACCTAGAGGCAAAACCATATCACAGGTCTATCACAGGCAGAAGGCACTGCTTGGAGACCAGATTTGAGTCTGGAAAGAAAGGGAGATGTCTGCGTGGGGGTGGAATGTGGCCCGAAGTCAGGTACCAGTTGTCAAGCTTAGAGCGGATGCCCCTTGCCTTCTCATTGGGTCAATCTAAGCCAAGCTAAGTACGGCACACAAAACCACCTCCAACAACCTCGCCATCATGAACCCTATTCTTTATATATCTTTTTTTGCCCTAGTCTTAGACAAACAAGATTGACAGGATTTAAAAATAGTGGATGGTAGACACAATGTTTTTGGAAGAGCTACACTGAAAAAAGGAATATTTTGGCAGAGATTAATATCAAATTAATTTGGCTCATGTGTAGCATGGTCATGCAGCAGATAACAGTTATGAATAGGGGATGAAGGCAGATGCAAATGCAGAATAGAAAAAAAAACTACTACCAAGGATTGAGAACAAAGAAAGATACAGAAATCCTCAAAACTAGATCAGGGCTGGGTCTATAAACACATTGGTTATTAACAGAAGCTAGACAACAACAATGTGAAAAACAGGAACTAATGGTGACTAATCACTAAACCCAGAACAGGTGAGCACAAAGAACAAAAAAAATTAAACAAACAACTGAAGAAGAATTTAACACACAGGGGTGCCCTCTAGTGGTCTGGCATGGAAGTATCCTAAATATCCGTGACAGAGCCCCACCTCTAAAACTAACACCACCTCTTGACTGGGCCTGGAACTCACTGTTGGCTGTCACTGTTGGCCCATAAACAAGGCCCTTATCTGTCATCTGCTTAGTTAAATTGTAAGTTGCTTTAGATAAAAAGTGCCAAACTAATATACGTAAATGTAAACAGAACATAGGAAGCAGCCCCAAGAAAAACAAGGACTGACATTAAGCACTTTGGTCTTTACTATGAAGTGAAAAAATTGTCTAATTAGCAAATAAATATTAGGTACAATGAGGTACAAAAGCATTTTGTGTGATGAAACTTAGTATTTTTTTTCTTCACTAGGAAAGGTATGCATGATTTGCATTACGATTTTACATTATTATATATTTACAGTATTTATCAGAAATTTACAGTTAGGCATTATACCTATCTTGTCCAGTTACCTCAGATGGTTAGAGTGTGGTGCTACTAAGGCCAAGGTTGCAAGTTTGATAGCCATATGTGACAAATAGACTCATTACCAGGATGCTGTTCTCATTATTGTGAGGGATATTAACAGTCCCACCCTCAAATTTTCAGTGCAAAATATACACTAACACATCCCCTTCCTTACATGGGAAAGGTTCCTGGTCCATTGCTATGTTCAAAGGCAGCTACAATGCAAAGCCTCATTCACTGTTTGAGAATTTGGATCATGTTGCCATTTTCCTCATGCCTAGATACTTACAAATTTGAAACAGGAAGCTACAGTTCAGATAGAGGCTGTATAGATGGCTGCTTTGCAGGAAGCTTTAGATGACACAGACAAGGACCTGCCAAGACATAGCTCTAATGACATTAATTTGTTTATGGAAGCAGTTGTGGGGTTTATCATGAAACTGGTGGAACATTTCCCAACCAGGATATAAAACAATCCCTGATGCTCCCAGAACATTAACAAGTACAAAACTGTATGCTATGTTGTGCACAGAGCACTGAAGGAGATGAAGCTGTGCTTCAGGAGGAAACTATAATCACAGTTCTGTCACGTCCCTCACCAACAACGCACTTGCACTTCCGGCCCGTAGTTTTGATCCCGCCTCGATATCCTCACAGAAGCTCTCACACACAATGCTTCTGGTGGGCCAACATGAAGGAGGACATCTGCCAGTTCACGGCTGTATTTGATGTTGGTGTCAGGAACAAGTCTTCCAACTTACCCCCTGCAGGCCTCCTCAGACCTCTTCCTGTCCCTCACCATCCCTGATCCCACATAGTTCTTGATTCCTTCCAGTTTCAGAGGTATGGTATTGTGTCCACCAGGGGGCCATAGTTCTCTGCCCAATTCTGGCAGGCTAGTTGGCACTTCTCCCAGTCTGTCTTCTGGGTATCATCCTCAAACTTACGGACAGACTGAGAGGACTAAGCAGAAGGTGGAGACCACACTTAAATGCATGGCCTCATTGGACCCCACATCTTGGAGCTGGTTTCTCCCTTAGGTTAAATATGCCCACAGCATCCTGCCCATCGCTGCCATGGGGCTGTCTTTCTTTCGATGTTGCCTCGGCTACCAGCCTCCCATCTTCCCCACCCAGGAACAGGAGTTATCAGTTCCATCCACTCAAGCTTGCATCCAAAGGTGTAGAAAGACCTGGAAAAGAGCACGTCTACAGCTCATCAGATCCGTCAGGTCAGGGCCTACAAGCAGCAGGCAGATCAGCACCGCTCTGCTCCTCCTAGGTTCCAGATTGGCGACAGAGTCATGGTTTCCACCAGGGACATCCCCATAAAGCTTTTCCCCAGGTTTATTGGCCCCTTTTCCATTACCAAGGTAGTCAATCCCTGTGTGGTTAGACTGCACCTGCCCTTAACCATGCGCCGCATCAACCCCACCTTTCACGTCTCTCAGCTCAGATGCCTAGTTACCTGCCCCCTTGGAGTTTTGATCCCGTCTTGATATCCTCACAGAAACTCTCACACACCTGTTCTCTATTTTTTTTTTCCCTTTGACTCATGCTCCCATCTCACCCTTTGGATTACCTTTATCTGGATTATCATCTTTTCCAGGTTTGACTTTTTTTTTTTTTTTTTTTTGTTTTTGTGTTGTTTGCTTTTTTTTTTCTTTATATTTTTGTGGAATTTATTTTTGTTGTGTTTTTCCCATGTTTTATGTTTTGGTATTTTGCCTTTTTAGTTTTTGGATTCCAGCCTTTTCTTCAGTGCCATTTTGTTATTCACCTCAGTTCATCATTTTCAAGAGTTTAGTTCCTTATTTTCTCAATAAAGACTTCTTAACCCTCATCTGCTGCCTCTCTTTGCATTTGAGTCCACTCAGCCTCATAGTCCCCTTGACAAGTTCAAACAATTTGCATACCATCAGAGGTTATCTACTGATGATATCATTACACACCTCTGACAAAAAGCTCTGAGCCACTCAGAGACCAGGAAGGGAAATGCTGAACACTGAACACTATAATTCCCTTCAAACTCATCACTAAGTTGGAGGACTGAAACTATGAGTGGTCAGACTTGTTTCACATTCCCACAACCTCAGTATTGTAACACCACATAGTTGTGTCCTGAGCACCCTGCAATACTCATTGTACATTTATTTGTCCATGTCCAACTCTACCACAATTGTACAGTTTGCTGATGACACTGTTGTGGTGGACCTGATCTTTAATAATGATGAGAAGGCCTACTTTGAGGAAATTAAATCCTGGAGAACTGGTGCCTGGACAGAACAACATTCTCAGCAAGACAACTGAGTTGATAGTGGGCTTTAAAACAAAGCAGGAAAACAGGACCCACACAGGCACCACCTTTGAGAACATCAGTAGGAGTCAGAGACATGATAAAATGGTGACCTCTGACCCACCCAGAGGATGACTGCTCTCTGAACCCTGGAATCTTTTCCTTGGCAGCCCTTCAGGAGATGAAAATCCTCAGAACATCCTTTCCTACACTGAGCTGCCCCTGAGTGTGCTGGCCAGCCTATGCAGCCAAATTTACCTTGCTCCTCCCTGTGGGAGCTATGCTGTGACCAGGAGTGACAAGTAGAAGCCCCTGGCTCCCAGATATGGCAAGGGATTAGATGGAGCCACAGATGCATCTCTTTACAACCATGGCAGCCATCAAACAGCCAATAGCACTGTTCATCGGTCTGGTGGCAAGGAGGGCTAGGTGTACCTCTGGGTCTAATTCCTTACTCTTATCTAGCTTCCCCTGCATCTAATGTGCAGTGGTGCACCAATTTGACCTGCAGCTGCATGGGCTTTGCCAACAAACAAAATAGACAAGCAATTTGCATAGACAGACAAACAGCTTCCTGAAGACAAAGAAGCTGGGAATATGTGACGTAGAAGCCATTTTATGGTGTTGTTGATATGTGCCGCTACATCACCTGACCTCCTGAGCCAAAATGCTTTAGTCACCGCTCCTGTGAGGGCGTTCCCATAGCATCAAGCCATGACACACTGTTAAGTTCCCTCAAAAGTGAACCAAGGTTTTGGCAGTAACCCAAAATGAATCTCCTCTTATCTAATTACTCATTGTACAGTATATCAATGCCAGTTTGCTTGTTGTTCTTTTTTACTGCCAAAATTAAACGTTTGTAAATGTATCAATAAGATTGCAATTTCATAAACTTCAAATGCATAATTAGATACACTAAATTGCCAAAAGTTTTGGGACACCCCTCCATGGCCACATGTGTATAGAATGAAGCACCTAGGCATGCAGACTGCTTCTACAAACATTTGTAAAAGAATGGGTTGCTCTCAGGAGCTCAGTGTTAGGTTGCAATCTGTGCAAAAAGTCCATTCTTGTTTCCTCACTACTATATATTCCACAGTCAACTGTTAATGGTATTATAACAAAGTGGAAGCAATTGGGAACAACAGCAACTCAGCCATGAAGTGGTAGGCAACATAAAATCACAGAGAGCATGCTGAAGTACACAGGGTGCAGAAGTCACCAACTTTCTACAGAGTCAATAGCTACAGACCTCCAAACTTTGTGTGGCCTTCAGATCAGCTCAAGAACAGTGTGTAGAGAGCTTCATGGAATGGGATTTCATGGCTGAGCAGCTGCATCCAAGCCTTACATCACCAATTGCAATGCAAAGCATCAGATGCAGTGGTGTACAGCATGCCTCCAGTGGACTCTAGAGCAGTGGAGACATGTTCTCTGGTGTGACAAATCACACTTCTCTGATGGACAAGTCTGGGTTTGGCAGTTGCCAGAAGAACGGTACTTGGCTGACTGCATTGTGCCAAGTGTAAAGTTTGGTGGAGGGGGATTATGGTGTGGGGTTGTTTTTCATGGGTTGGCTTGGCTGCTTAGTTCCAGCAAAAGGGTTTCTTAATGCTTCAGCATACCAAGACATTTTGGACAATTTCATGCTCCCAACTTTGTGGGAACAGTTTGGGGATGGCCCCTTCCTGTTCCAACATGAGTGCACACCAGTGCACAAAGCAAGACCCATAAAGACATGAATGAGCGAGTTTGGTGTGGAGAAACTTGACTGAGTCCTAACCTCTACTCAATAGAACACCTTAGGGATGAATTAGAGCGGAGACTGCAAACCTTATTGTACAAAATCAGTGCCTGACCTCACAAATAAGCTTCTAGAGGAATGGTCAAATATTCCCATAAACACACTCCTAAACCTTGTGGAAAGCCTTTCCAGAGAAGTTGAAACTGTTATAGGTGCTAAGGATGGGTTAACTCCCATCATATTAAGACTGGGACGTCATTAAAGTTTATGAGCATGTAAACCAGATGTCCCAAAACTTTTGGCAATACAGTGTATGTAAAGCTACACCTGTGATTACAATTCATATAGTCCCATCAAAACTCACAGTTTATGTGCTTACAGCTTTCCATCATCACTTGATCCCTTTCAAGGGAACTTGATACTGCATCATGGCTGATGCTAAGGCAATGCACCTTGCAGAAGTGTTGTCTGAAGATCTGTGTGAAATCACACCAATCTATTGGCCAAGATAGTCATGTCAAGTGTAGCATGCCAGCAAGACCATAAAAGGGCATCTAAATCACATTACTCCAGCTTCTTCAGGTAGCACTCTGTGTATACTGGTGTCTACTGTTTTAGTTTTAGTAGTTTGTTTTATTTAGGAATTAGTGTCTATAATGAAGTCAGAAACTACACTGACCTAATAGTTCCTCAAGAGCCCTTGGTTGCTGTTGTAGAAAGGACATTATTTACATTAAAATTATTTACTGTTCAGTGCCACCCAAATGATGATGGGTACCCTTCTGAGCCTGATTCCTCAGGGAGTTATTCCTTGACACTGTTGCCTCAGGCTTGCTCATTAGGGCTAAAATAGGGATAAAATAGTAACTTAACTTTAAACATTTTTCCCTCTATGTTTCAATGCTTCTGTAAAGCTGCTTTGAGACAATGTCCATTTTTAAAAGTGCTATACACATAAATTGAATTAAATTGAAGATTTGTCTGTTTCATTGTCTAAGACTAGGGCAAAAGAAGATTTATAAAGACTAGGGTCTTTTCTTCTTTATCATGGTGAGCAGTAGACTCTTGAGGGAGTGTGATTGCTTGAATTGTGAAGGAATGTGTCTGAGAGCTAGGGTTTCTAGCAATTTCCCTTTAGGGTTATCTCTTCTGCTTACCCTGCCACCTCCAGGGCTTCAAGGTTCAGCCATGACCACCTATGCGCAGGCAGCATGGAAGCTTCTGTCGGGTGTGTTGCAGGGGGTTCTGGATACCATGGGAAAAGGCTACAGAATCCAGTTTGCCTCCTGTTCTCCTTCATTCAGGCTGTGTTGTTGGCAAAACTCATTCTTTCAGGAGGAACTTTTGAGAAAGGGACTGTACAGCATATTCCCCTACCAGATGGAGCCTCCAACTTTACAGTCGACATTTTTTGGTTCCCAAGAAGGATGGGGGTTACACCCAATATTGGGACCCGCATGCTCTGAATTGCACACTGAATGTACAAGTTCAAGATGTTAACACTCAAGGTCATTGTATCGCATATCAGGTCCGAAGATTGGTTTGCGACAATAATGAAGGATGCCAGGATCTTCACATAGGTATCTTGCCAGGTTTGCCTTTGGGTGCGAAGTGTACCAGTGACAGGTTCTCCCTTTAGGCATAGTCTTATGGCACCCTCACAAAGTGCATGGAGGCTGCTCTGGCATCATTGGACTCCAGGGCATCCATGTACTGGCTCATCTTGGCTCAGTTGAGGGACATGGCAGCAATACATTGACAACCCAGGGATGTGTGTAGTTTGGGATTCAGCCATGATGTGGGCATGTCTTTTCTGCCATCAACATCTGGTTAGGCCAATGCCTCTCTGCCACCCTGGCACAGAGGGTGCTTCACTCATGGATCAACTCTGGCTCAGGAGCAGGTTTTTTTTACCTCCAAAGACAGCCTTTTCAGGGTCACAAGAGTTACACGTCATGAGCTTTGTATCCTTCTTATGTAGACAGACCTCAGTTTATCACCTTGGCTCTCACTCTTAGGGCACATCATCATAGCAAGGATCTTCCAATGGACACCTCCCTCTCGAGTTGGGGAGCGGTCAGGTTGGTCCTCTCTGCGCACCCTTATCAGGTTGTAAAACCTGGACCTAGACCCCACTCTTGTTCGTGCTCTTTCATGACCTTTGGGACAGACATCTCCCGGCATGTGGTGGTGTTGGTATTGATGTTCTCATAGCTTCAGCCATGACACACCATCAAGTTCCCACAAACTATTTAGAGAGACCATAAGACCAGGTGAGGTTTTGTATTATTACAGATACAAATTAAGAAGTATAAAAATGTGTGGACCAGTTCATGATTGTACATCATAGTGAAAATGAATTTATGTGAAAATCATTACATAATAGTGAAACACTATATAAAGTCATAATGCAATTGTTACAGCACCACCCACAACTGTTTGCCGGGAATACTAGGACTTCCGGGTCACGGAGTTCACGTCTGATTTTTCACTTCCAGATCTGCGGACATTTATATCACATTCATGCTGTGATTCAGCACAAAGTATCATCAGATCAAGCCATTTGATTTGCCAGTGTATTTTGCTATTGTGAATGACTATTGTTTTGTTATTTGTATTTATCCCTGCTTTTCTTTTGCTCTGGTAGGATTTGCTCGTTTTGCTGACTTTGCTTTCCATTTATTTTTTTACTCACTGCCTGTTTTTGTTGACCCGCTATTGTCTCTCTCTTTTGGATTTGTTTTTTTGGATTATTAAACTTTCTATCTATACTTCACTTGGATCCAGACAATCCTTCCTTACATCAGTGTTATTTTGAGCTCAAACAAATGGGGCATTGTATTTATTTAACAAATTATATTGAACTATTTAACCTGTCTAACACTATTTTTTAAAAATATAATCAACAGCCTGTGTAGTTCCTGTATTCCTATATTTAATGTATAATATATATATATATATATATATATATATATATATATATATATATATATATATACATATATATATATATATATATATATATATATATATATATATATATATATATATATATATATATATATATATATATAGAATTCCCCAAAAGGTGTTTGACTGGGTTCAGATCAGGAGACATACTTGGCCACTGAATCACTTTCACCCTGTTCTTCTTCAGAAATCCAACAGTGGCCTTAGGTGTGTGTTTAGGATCATTGTTATGTTGGAAACGTGCACAATGACCAAGGGCATGGAGTGATGGTAGCATCTTCTCTTTCAGTATAGAGCAGTACATCAATGAATTCATGATGCCATCAATGAAATGCAGTGCTCAGACACCAGCAGCACTCATGCAGCCCCACATAAGGACACTGCCACTACCATGTTTCACTGTAGGCATGCATTTTTCTTTGTATTTCTCACTTTTGGAATGCTATACCGTTTTAAAGCCATCAGTTCCAAAAGTATTTATCTTGTTCTCATCACTCCACAGTCCCAGTAGTCTTCTTCTTTGTCAGCATGGGCCCTGGCAAACTCTAGATGGGCTTTTTTGTGCCTGGGCTTTAGGAAAGCTTCTTTCGTGGACGGCACCCATGCATGCCATTCCTCTGCAGTGTACGCCGTATTGTGTCACGGGAAATAGTCACCCCAGTTTGACTTTCTACTTCTTTACATAACTGCAGTGAACTTGCATGACAATTTTCTTCAACGCTTCTCATCAGAAGACACTCCTGTCGAGGTGTTAACTTCTGTGGATGACCTGGACATCTCTGTGAGATGGCTGCCGTTCCATCTTTTAAAAATTTTTGTACCACTTTTGCTGCAGTATTCTGACTGATATGTAAAGCTTTGCTGTTCTTCTTGTAGCCTTTATCTTTCTGGTGTAAAGAAATTATTTTCTTTCTCATGTCTTGTGACATTTCTATTCCATGTGGTGCCATTGCTGAAAGCATGAAATGGGAAGGGGTTTTCTTTAAGTAACACCCTTTTATAGTCAACTGTTTGCTGGACCCCTGTGTAATGAATAATTAGACTCACCTGTGTTTGAATTCTTGTTAAATTAGACATTTGTAGTCTAAAATTTGTAGACTTTCAGTGGGGTGTACTCATTTTTGCATCACCCTAATTTGAGTAAAACTGAAAATGTTGTTCTCTAAGTTATATTATTAACCTATTCATATTATATGTTAAACAGATGTTATATAAAACTTAGTCTTGTCAACACTTTGGAAATTGTTTTTGTGTTCATTGAGATACTGCTTAAAATGTTACTTTTCAAAGGTGTACTCATTTATACTGAGCACTGTGTATATATACACTTAATAATATATACACCTTTTAATACAATGTTTTTTGTTTAGGGATTTATTTTCTGCATTCTAGAACAATACTGGAGATTTCAAAACTATGAAATAACACACATGGACTTAAGTAATCCATATGTCATGACAACAAAAAACAGACAGTTGTTATTTTAAGACATGAAGGTCAGGTGTTCTGGAATAGTTCTTGCAAGAACAGTATTGTCAAGTGCATTTGCAAAACCCATTAAGCACCATGATGAAACTGGCTCACATGAAGACCATGAGGGGAAGTTCATTTAGAGTTGCCAGCCTCAGAAATCACCAATTAACAGCACCTCAGATTAGAGCCTTTATGATGGCTTTACAGAGCATCAGTAGCAGACATATCTCAACATAAACTGTTCAAACTTTTGACGGTAGTGTATATAGATAGATAGATAGATAGATAGATAGATAGATAGATAGATAGATAGATAGATAGATAGATAGATAGATAGCCATGTATATATACACTACTCGCAAAAAGTAAGGATATTTGGCTTTTGGGTGAAATTTATGAAAAATGTAAAAAGTTCACACTACAGTGATATTATATCATGAAAGTAGGGCATTTAAGTAGAAGCATGCAATGGTGATTTTCTCATCTCAAACAATTTATTGAAACAAAAGCCAACAACAGTAGAACCTCTAGCAGCCGTTCTCTAATGATGCGACCTTGATTAGCTGAAGCACTGTCGTCCATGAAGATAAAATTAGGTCTGTGTTGTTCATGCAGGGGCACAATGACTGGATTAATGATGTTGTACCATTCACAAGATGTAGTTCTGTATTGAGAAGACACACCTGCCCAGAATGTAACACCACCACCACCACCAAAGGCTCGTCTGGTGACAACAATGGCTGATGCATAGCGCCCTCCTTGACGTCTCCAACATTAATGGTGGCCATCATTTCTGCTCAACGTGAATCGACTTTCATCAGAGAACAGCACTGAGGCCCACTGGTCCCTCGTCCAGTGTAAATGCTCCCTGGCCATGGTGGTGTGGTTAGGTAGACCACACTAATGTAAATGGTTTCGAATGGTCTGACAAGACACTTGGGTGCCTGTCACCTCCCTTAAATGTGCCTGGAATTGAGTGGCATTCATCATCGGGTTCTGCAGGGCACTGTTCACAATGCAGCGGTCATCAACGTGGGATGTGGCCAAAGGACATCCACTTCTATGCCTTTCTGTGACTCTTCCAGTCTTTCTGTATCTCTGTCGTAACCTGCTGATGACACTCTGACACTCTAAGCTCAGTGGCCACTTCCCTCTGAGAACATCCTGTTTGAAGCCTCACAATAGTGAGGTACTGTTGATCAATTGTTAGGTGTCGTCTTGGTCTCATGATGTCAAAATGTGAACAGCATGATGAAGAGGACTGTTTAAATACCAATTCTAATTGAACCAGAAAATTTATTGGTGGATTCATCGATCAAACACCAGTTGTGAATTTTAAGCACCTTGTTAGAGAACAGCAAGTTATGCAAAAAATACTGAAACACTGAACAGTTGGACATGTGCATTCAAAAGTGTAGAGAAGGTTAAATTAAGTTCACCTGTATAGTGCATCTTTACACCTGTTATAGTGCATTTTAGGTGCATCCTGAAATTTCACCTGAAAGCTGTATGCATATATATATATATACACTATATTGCCAAAAGTATTCGCTCACCTGCCTTGACTCGCATATGAACTTAAGTGACATCCCATTCCTAATCCATAGGGTTCAATATGACGTCGGTCCACCCTTTGCAGCTATAACAGCTTCAACTCTTCTGGGAAGGCTGTCCACAAGGTTTAGGAGTGTGTTTATGGGAATTTTTGACCATTCTTCCAGAAGCGCATTTGTGAGGTCACACACTGATGTTGGACGAGAAGGCCTGGCTCTCAGTCTCCACTCTAATTCATCCCAAAGGTGTTCTATTGGGTTGAGGTCAGGACTCTGTGCAGGCCAGTCAAGTTCCTCCACACCAGACTCTGTCATCCATGTCTTTATGGACCTTGCTTTGTGCACTGGTGCACAGTCATGTTGGAAGAGGAAGGGGCCAGCTCCAAACTGTTCCCACAAAGTTGGGAGCATGGAATTGTCCAAAATGTCTTGGTATGCTGAAGCATTCAGAGTTCCTTTCACTGGAACTAAGGGGCCAAGCCCAGCTCCTGAAAAACAACCCCACACCATAATCCCCCCTCCACCAAACTTTACACTTGGCACAATGCAGTCAGACAAGTACCGTTCTCCTGGCAACCGCCAAACCCAGACTCGTCCATCAGATTGCCAGATGGAGAAGCGCGATTCGTCACTCCAGAGAACGCGTCTCCAATGCTCTAGAGTCCAGTGGCGGCGTGCTTTACACCACTGCATCCGACGCTTTGCATTGCACTTGGTGATGTATGGCTTGGATGCAGCTGCTCGGCCATGGAAACCCATTCCATGAAGCTCTCTGTGCACTGTTCTTGAGCTAATCTGAAGGCCACATGAAGTTTGGAGGTCTGTAGCAATTGACTCTGCAGAAAGTTGGCGACCTCTTCGCACTATGCGCCTCAGCATCCGCTGACCCCGCTCCGTCAGTTTACGTGGCCTACCACTTCGTGGCTGAGTTGCTGTCGTTCCCAAACACTTCCACGTTCTTATAATACAGCTGACAGTTGACTGTGGAATATTTAGGAGCGAGGAAATTTCACGACTGGATTTGTTACACAGGTGGCATCCTATCACAGTTCCACGCTGGAATTCACTGAGCTCCTGAGAGCGACCCATTCTTTCACAAATGTTTGTAAAAACAGTCTGCATGCCTAGGTGCTTGATTTTATACACCTGTGGCCATGGAAGTGATTGGAACACCTGATTCTGATTATTTGGATGGGTGAGCGAATACTTTTGGCAATATAGTGTATATATATATATATATATATATATATATATATATATATACATATATATACATATATATATATATATATATATATATATATACATATATATATATATATATATATATATATATATATATCAGTGGCAGGCCATGCATTCCACCTAGGCCTTCACTGGTGTCCTTCCTGAATCCACCTAAGCCACCTCTATAGCATCATTATGATGCCACGGCAATAGATACCATTAAATAACAAAGTAAAAAAAAAAATAGGCTACAGTATTTCACACCTCACAAGGAATAGTCAATTTTATGTCACAGGCTCTTGTAGCGAACATGAATAAAATTACATTACATATAGCAAAAAAAACAAATTAACACAATTCAGTCTCTCAAGTCTCCTTTCACTGCAGCAAAAACAAAAAACAAAACACACAGTCCACCTGGGTGGATCTGGAATGAAGGCCAACTGAAAACCCAGAAAAAAAAGAAAACCCAACAGCATAAATGGTTCTTGAAAAAGCTTACCAACTATTTTGAAGAATTAAAAGGATTTTCCTTGAAAATGCATTTGTAAGGATCTCCGTGACCAAATCAATTTCTTCTCCTCTGTCAGCCATTGTGAGTTAAAATATATATATTTTATTTAGTTTGTGCGGTTCGCTGCCTCTGACTACTCCAGTTATCCAATCAAAGGATGGGAAATTGCTTATGTAATCGTATGCCTACTAGATGGCCCCAGTGACGCCAACTCGAAATCTGATTGGTTAATGGTACAGTTTCATTGCCACTTATTTTAAGCTGTGGGCACCTGCACTATTAATTCTGAAGGCCTTAGGGCCAGGCAAAACATGTCAGCCACTAGCTGAAATATGATTGGATAAATACTCTTATCATAAATATACACTACTGGAAGCAGCACAACCAAGAGAAAAGCTATGAAATGTAGAGAATAGACTATTTGGACTAATTTAATACACATTCATGGAAAAATATATGAAATATATTAACATGCAAGTCAGTGATTCAGATCAATGCTGTTTAGGCCAGCAGAGAAGGCCTTTCTGGCCTGACGGTCCACACTTGTTCAAACATTACATGTTTCAGCGGTACATGCACAAACTATTTCAATCCGACACTATTTTGCACTTTACACCTTACAGTCTTTATTGAACTACTCATACTGCTGCTATTGTACATGGTGTTTTGCATCTAACTTTTTGAATGTTTATCTTCATGTATATTTAATAGAATTCACTGTTTACATTTACTCAGATATATATCCATTCAGATTTCAATTCATTTTTCACTGGTTTATTTATATCTATTTATTACAAGTATACTGCTGGTACCGTCACAAAAATCTGTTCTTTGTTGCACTGACTGAAATTACAATGTTAATACTGATGAGAGAAGAGAAACGGTATTTCGATTTCTTCTGTATCTCTGCACATATGGTGGTATTGACAATAAAGAACCTTAAACCTTGATATTTATTTATTTATTTATTTATTTATTTATTTATTTATTTATTTATAGCTAGATGAGATGGTAGACATGTGTCTCTGTTTTCATACACATACACACACACATAAATGCATGCACACACAATATCTAGACATGCTTCATCAGAATTCTGAAGATGAACATCTCCTGAAAATGAACAGATGGATGGATAGATGAATGGAAGCATTCCAAATCGTGACCTGAAAGCATTTATGTCACACCTTCTCTGAGTGATGAGACAAACTGCCTTTTTGATGTGAAAGGCAGAGAGAGAGAGAGAGAGAGAGAGAGAGAGTTTAAAAAGGACATTGAAACATGGACTGAAGAATCAGTTCAGATGATGCTTCTTTGAAAAAAGATCTGTGATTTCTACAATAAAATGTATTTAAAAACAGTATGGAACAGTACAGCATGTTTCACAATGCACAACTGTGGTTCTTTTTGCGATATAGACAAGTGACCCATACGCCACAATCGCCTTTAACAATCACCATCCATCCAGTTAGAAATGAAAAGAACTTTATTTTTTAAAGTTGTTATTTTTTTTATTAAGCAATATCACATAAGAAGGAATATCAGCACCCTGAGATCTGGTTGTGGGTAATCAGGAGATATACAGATATACAGTTGAGCAGAGTTCCGGTAGAAAGTCGTGGATTTAAATGTTTGATTTCTTGTTGGAAAGTTTATAGAGTTTTTTAAAGTAGCTAAGTAGATCTTGGTCACATTATACCATCACTACCAAAGCAACTGTTAAGCCACTGAAAAATTTAGCTAAACTAGTAGCTTCGCTACAAGTAGGGAAGCTACTCCCCAGCACTGACATTAATTAAGCATCTGGCAGAGTGCATTTCAGATATCAAGTTTTTTTTTTTTTTCTAAACACAGTAATCGACTGCTATTAATAGTACATTGCTGCCCTTAAATAAATGTTCCCTTCCTTAAAATGTCACTTGGCTTATTCTCTTTTGTTGTTTTAGTTGCTTTGCATTTTAAGACAGCAGAGATGATCATTTTAGCTCTCAGTTGTCAGTCACAAAAATGGCCTTATTTACAGCATGTCTACAGTTCAGTGTACTTTTAACCTTAAAGTGATGGTAGAGTACTCTAGTTAAAAGATGTCGTCTATATGCTGTACAAATACAGCTGTAAAAATACTGGCAGCTGTAGTCACCAGTATTCTACTATAAAATTAATATTTACATATTATATTTAATAATACACTTTACAGTAACTAACCGTTAAGATAAATTACAGTAGTGCCACTGTAAAAAAATACAGTAAAATACTACTGACCACAACTACCAGTATTTTACTGTAATTTTACAGATTTTTTTTTTTTTAGATTGAGCAAGGTTTAAATTCTGTCAAGAATTTACAAGATATTTACAGTACTAACAGTATACCATACTATAATTTAATTTATAATTTATAGTTTAATTTATAATTTATAGTTTAATGCTTTAACAGTATTATAAAACATAAAGTTAGTAAAACCTACAGGAGTATTTGGTTTTCCAAAAACAATCACACTGTAAAGGTAAGTTCTTTGCAATCTCCTTTTTTAAGTTCTTAAATAAACAAGTATTTCCCAAAGTCATTTGTGACAAACATTGAATATGCAGACTTGTTCATAAATTTACTAGTAACTTGAACACTTAATAATTCAGTAAGTATTTCATAATTTGGAGCTTGTGTGCAGTTCTACCTCAAAAATCATTATGTCAATCATGACGTTAATAAATAAATTAATTAATGAATCAATCAATCAATCATTTAATAAATCAGTGAATTGCATACTACATTGTGCACTACATTTAATGATGCAAACAAAAAACAAATCTGTGGAGGCCTTTGACAAGGTCCTGCAAAGGATAGCCAAAGTGATGACCCAGAACTGGTGCAGGGTGAAGTGTACACAGGGGGAGTAGGTTGTGCAGGAGTAGATGAAAACTCATCTAGACATACATTTAACCCTAAAGGGATCCTTTAGTTGTAGCTAGTATCCCCAATATTGGTTCCTTTGTTCCTTTTACCTTTCTGGTGTAACTGCCCTCCTTCAGCCCTTTCTTCCCTCAACTCCCCCCACCCTTCCTTTTGCCATACTTCACATGTCAGACAAGACCTTAAATCTTTCCCTTATTATTTTAATGCAAGATCTTTTAAATATACTGCAGGCATTTGTGGTCTTAGCAATATGCTCCTATTTCTTCTCCCTGTATTTGCTGAACTCCCCTCAGATCTGGAAAAGAGTATGATTTAATCATATACTGTAACTCCTATATTTTCCTCACTATATCACAAAAAATTCACATCAATCTATTCTATCTGCTATGTCTGATTCAGTTAAGAGACACAGGTTCTTTAGCAATACCTAGAATAATAAAGACTACAGCAGGAGGGCAAAGGCTCACCGCTATGGAATAGTCTTCAATTAGTGTTCAGGACTCAAAGAGGAATCCATCAATTTCTGGGTACACCAGATGGTGAAATTACAAATGTCCACTTTTCGACAATTGTATACTATGAAGTGGAACAGTATGAAGTATGTCTAAAGGATTTACAGGGTATCCATGCAAGACCATACATAGCAATCTTAAGGGTATCCATATGAGACTATCCACAGTGGGAGAGAGTAAATCACACCTGCAGGAACTCAAAGCAGAAGAAGTAACAGGAAGAATCAGAGAGGTCCAGTGGGTGAGAGGGGCCATGGAGTCATGTAATGATATAGCTTTGGCATCGGACAGCAGGAATGGACATACAGATTGATGGAGAGAGAGAGAGAGAGAGGGAGAGAGAGAGAGAGAGAGAAATTATGCTTAAAAGTGATGGGATAAAAAGATTTTTTTGTATCATGGGAGTAAGAAGGTGACAACTTCAAACATCCCAGTTTACTATAACTCTCTATGTCCATTAACATACATGCTTGACACTAAAAAGTAACATAAAGGAATGATTTTGTTAAACAAAATGATTGGCTAAACAAATTGGTTTTCAACCTGGACTGTCAACCTAGATTTAAAGAATGATATTGTTTCTGAATCCTGACCTCACTAATGTAAATGCTGTTCCTTAGCTAAGGGCTTCAGTATGCTATAGTATTCAAGATTCAAAGCATTTATTGTCATATACACTGTGAGGAAATAAGTTTCCCTGTACAATGAAATTCTTTCTTTGCTGTCCACAGTGAATGCCAGACGAGTGCAAAAAACTATGTAAAAAGTAAAATTAAAATAAATATCAAACACACACAAATACAAATACAAACATAATTAAAATAATAAAAATAAAGTATGCAGCAGAATTAGCTATAGACTATGTATGTGCAAGTGTACAATATTTACTTATGTGCAAAACAATATTACTGTAGTATGTGAAATTGAATGCAACTGTGGATATTAACAGAGGTAGCATTTGCAGTGAGATGAAGCTACCAGTGACCCGTTCTATCACTGCAGTGTCGTCAGCAAACTTCAGGATGATGTCCTTGTGGGACACATCCCTGTGGGGTGCCAATGTTTGTTGTGATGGTGGCTGAGGTTCTGTTTCCAATCCTGACAGACTGCGGTCTGCCAGTCAGGAAGTTCAGAAGGGGTATAATGTGTCCGGTATGCTGCTCTGAATGTTGGCCAGCACCACTCTCTCAAAACACTTTATGATGATTGGAGTGAGTGCTACTGGTCTGTAATCATTCAGGCAGGTCGGGGGGCTTTTCTTGGGAAGGGGGTGTGTGCCTCCACTCTGTGTTGTCACTGGAGGTCTCAAAATGGGCGTAGAAGTTGTTGAGGTCATCTGGCAGGCTGTCTGAGGAGCTGATAGTAGTGTTCGTGGTGGGCCTGTAGACTATGATGTGCTGCAGGCCTTGTCACATCCACCCGCCATCAGCATTAAAGTAGAAACTATCCAGCTTCTCTCTATACTGTCTCTTGGCCGCTCTAATGGCTTTTCTCAGTCTGTATTTAGCAGCTTTGTACTCTGTCTTGTTGCCAGAAGTAAATGATTGAGCACACATGTGGAGTACCTGACTGTTTATCCAGGGCTTTTGTTTGGGGAACTTCCTGACTTGTATGGTGGGAATGATGTTATTAGCACAAGCGCTAATGTACCCAGTCACATACTCAGCATAATTCTGTATGCTGACAGAAGAGTCCTCCCAAGTTGCTGCAGCTTTAAACACATCCCAGTCTGTCAGAGCAAAATAGTCCCCTCACACTGTGGGGTCCAGAGCTTAACCTGTTTGGTGACACGGTTTGTTTGTTTGTTTGAGTCTTTCCTTGTAAGCTGGGTACAAGAACTAAGAGATGTGTTTGCCAATGTGGGGGCGGGGTGCAGCCTTGTATGCACCACGTATTTAACTGTAAACATTGTCCAGCGTGTTATTATCACGGGTGGGAATGTCCACATGTTGGTCAGATTTGGGAAGTATAGTCTGTAAATTGCACTGATTAAAGTCACCAGTGGCAATAAAAACAGCATCAGGATAAGCCGTCTCTAAAGTGCTGAAAACATTGTGGAGCTTGCCGAGCGCAGCTTTGGAGTTGGCTTGCCGAGGAATTTAAACAGCGGCCATGAACACAGCAGTAAATTCCCTTGGTAGATAGTAGGGATGGCATTCCAGCAATAAAAACTCCACATCTGGCGAGAAATGCTTATAAACAGTCTGTATATCCCCAAACCATGAGTTGTTGATGAACACACACACACCTCCCCCTTTAGCCTTACCAGAGGCTGCAGTCTGGTCACCTCAGTGTATGGAGTGAGTCTGTAGCTGAACAGAAAATTCCAGGACTTTGTCTGAGAGCCAGGTCTCAGTAAAAATTAGAGCGCAGCACTCTCTTACTTCCCATTGTAATATAATCCTTGCTCTCAGCTTGTCCAGTTTGTTTTCCAGAGATCAGACATTAGCTAACAGGAGGCTTGGTAGTGGTGGCCGGTTAGCACAGGCTTTTAGCCTAGCATAGAGCCCTCCCCTCTTGCCTCGCTTGCATCACCATTTCCGGAGCGCTCTCCTCGGATCAGCTTCCTCACTCGAGCTCAGTGCTTTGGGGCCTTCCTGGGGGTGGTGGCGATGGTTGCCGGTTAATGATTCGTAGCTCCGGAGGCATAAAACCATTAAATTCAAAATTGTTGGCTGAAATGGCTATGCCCACTAATGCCTGTCTATTGAATGTTAGCAGTGCATGACATTTGTGCACTGCAAAAGAAACAAGATACAAACAAAAAAGAAGAAAAAGCTGGCATTCAGGAACGGAGCGAGCAAACAGATCTGCCTCGGGGGGAGCCATGATGCATCTCATTATTCATTATTCATCTCATTATTCTAGGTATTGATAAAGAACATAGATGTTTTGACTGAAGCAGATGTGAAAGATCATAATAATCTAATATAATAATCTAATATAATAATCTTACATAGGTACTGTGGGGCAAGACCATTCTGTACTTTATAGGTCATTACTTGTATTTTATAATTACTGTTTAATTGTCCTGGGGGGTCAGTATTACTTCTCTCGTCAGTATTAACAATCTCTGAATTCTGCATCATGGAGCTATTTATTTATTTACCTTATGTTATTAAACATCCAAAAGGCCAGGTGCTCTTTTCTGCATAACGTAAAGAACAGCATTATAACTGAATAATTTTGCAGTGCAATATGCCATTAACTACCTCACTTTTTTTTTTTTACAATGCAAGGAGACATTTTAACAATTCTGGCATGAGAGGAGAGTGGGAATAATCCACTTTGAGTAAAGAATAAGATTACTGAATAAAGAGTGTAAATTAGTGTGTTCTACGAGAAGCCAGATTGCATCAGAAACACTATATTTATAAATCTTTTAGGAAGCCTGTCATAAAGGAATCAGGAGAATAGTCAGGCTATAGTCAAAGAGATCAGCCTGGGCACTCTATATTCTAAATGTAAATTGGAAGCAGTCCAGTTTTATACTGGTGTGTGCATGCAAAAAACACAGTTGAGACGATATAGAAAATTCTGAAGGCTTATATAAGGGAAACATCACAAAAAACAAGAACAAGAGCAAAACATTGTGACCCAGAAAAATAGATACATAAACATACAAATGAACAAATTAACCATGTATATATCCGAGAATCATGAATAAGCAAAAATTACACTGAACTGATTTTAAATGATTCATCATATCATCATCATTATATAATCATGGAAATAAGAAATAACCCCACAAGTGCCATAATTGGTTATGTTTTATCAACTGAAAACAGCTGGTGTAAAAATGTTTCATTTATTACTAAGTTACCGAAGTGAGCAAGTGAACAATATTATTTATGCCACTGCTATGTACTCACTCTTTTATTAATATTTCTTGAAAACTTTTTTTCTGATGAAGAATCAACTGGTTCTAGTAGAAGTTAGCAATTTGGGGTCATTATTTAGCTTTCACAGGCTGGTAGAATTCAGTGCCCACCAGCCAACTCTGACCAAGCACCAAACTTCATCCTTCAGCTATAAGGACTGAGGGAATCACAAAATGAGCAGTGCAGAATCACAACTTTAAACAAATCACCCAAATAACACACAAAAATAAGGTTAAAAAAACTGAAAAGTGACCAAGGAAAATGCAAGATAGGCTAGAAAAAAGGGCTAGAATTAGTTCAAGCTACAATCTAAATATTGTTCAAGGACTTTGGTTTTAAGGAGCCCTGACTAAAGTATAATCATCTCATAACTAAAAATTTGCTATATTTTGGAACAGTATACTCATGTATATTTATCATATCCTACCAGATGAAGGAGAAGCACTGTGTGCTCTTTTTCATAAATCATATGCATTCTATTGTCTACTCTCCCATTGGTTAGCATTGTAATTAAATAATTATAGGCATTATAGAATAATCACAGGCATATCCATAATTAGCAATTGTAATGGTGTGAGTCATAACACTAAACATGAAAGAGGAACTTGGACTAGGTGAATAAGGCTTGGACCATGTATGGCATTGTAGCGAATCAATGACATAACATAATATAACTAGACAAATGATTCAGAGCTAAACACAAAGCAAATAAACATAATCCAGGAACAACCCACTGACAAGGTAGAGACAGGGTAGAACAAAAGAGACAAGGTAGAGCCAAGGTAGAGCAAAAAAAACCAACAACACAAGCACATTCACATGGGGGAAACTGTGACCCTAGTAACTGAATTTTTGTAGAGGTGAATCAAAGACTCAAATATTCAAATATTTTTCTATAAATACCTTTCCTTACACTGAGCAAACAGCATATTTGCTCAGTGTATCGGCTATTGAAAGAATTTGAAAGTAATATAACTCAGCTCCTTTTGCTATTTACAGCTCCTATAAATGCAGTTGTTACCGTTTTAATGAAATATTTACTGGATATTTAATTATATTTAATTTTTATGTGCTAGATGTAACAACTGACTAGATAAAGATTCAAAAAGCAGGTCAGGAAATGTTTGATTTCCATGCAATAACCATGTGTTACTGAGTGTCTCTGTAAACAAGGCCTTATCCTTGGTGGAGATCATGTAGAACCATTTTAATCTGTTGCTTTGTGCTCATACATTTATCTCTTGTGTTGGACATGCTGTCTGTGCGATCACTGAAACAGGGGCAAATTCATTAGAGAGCATATAATGTAATGCATGCTGGGAAATAGAAAAAAGAGAGTCCTTGATGGCCAGGATAAATGTCTGTACAGTGTGTGTGTGTGTGTGTGTATGAGTTGATGGGGAGAGGGTTAAGGCTAATTGGCTTGGTTTGCCCTGAAGATTTACAAGATACAAGAGTCACAGGTGAAAAGTTTTTATTTATTTATTTTATTGAAATCTACTTTTCTGCAACTTGGACTAAATTTACAGGCTTTCAACAGTGTTTCGAATGCTACACACATCTTGGGGGCTATATAGTTAGTGTGTACTTGGCTTTTATTGTCCATCGCTTGAAATAGATGTGACTGTAATTGTTCTCTCAGGAGCATGCCTAATTATACACACCTGCATATACAGAGAGCTGACACAGCACTGAATAAAAATGACAGAATGGGGCTTAGCATCAGATATATACAGAAATGTACAAGCTCACAGGGAATCCCTAATTAGTGTCTTCTCAGGGCACCATCCTTTTCTCTTGCACTTTCCCTTTTCTCTCTTCAGCAACCTTGTATACAATGTGTTTTCCTTCCATTCTGATAAAATTTTATCAGTATGACTCATGACAACCTGTTCCTCTGTCATGAGGAATTACTCAAAATTAAAGTTGAACAAAAAAAAGTTGGGGGAAAAAAATGACTTAACCACTTGAGCTGCCACTGCCCCAACATGTAGTTTGTTGCAAAAATCGATGAAAAATTGAAACAGAAAATGTAAAACGTCCACTCATTCATTTTCAATTTCTTTGCCTTGATCAATCATTGGGTAGATTCCAGGTTGTATGCTATCAACACAGGGTGTGAGGTGGGAAGATTGGACATTAATTCATTGCAGGGCATCTGAAACAACAACTATAAACAATAATAAAGGCCACCATAAGTATTTTGACCTTGTTCCATCTTTGTTTCTTGGCTGTATCAGTGGTGAATTACACTTTTACACTTTCATTACTGTGTAGGCAATGACGAGTATAAAGTGAATTTACTCTTATTATGCATTTGTGGAGCTTTTTTTGGTCAAAATGGGTGCTGTGGTTTTGCATAATTTGGAGTCTGTGCAGTAGAGATCCAGGAACCAAGTCAAGTCAACAATTATCATTTCAACCATATATAGCTGATGCGTTAGACAGAGAAATGAAACAATGTTTCGCAAGGACCAAAGTGCTACATAGAGTTACATTAAACATCATGCAACCTAGTGCAAACAGTCCAAGACAAAAGACAGTGCAGACAATAAAAAACACTACAGGACATATACACAAAATAGACAAAAATAGCACAGACCAGTACTTTTTTTACACATTCTGTATAATATATTATACAGTGTATAATACAATGTAGAAAAATAAAAGAACTGTAAGCAAAGAGGGTACTTGGTAACATGTACACTTCTGTAACAGCAGCAGTTGGTGGCATTTTGAAATGTATGTATGCAAAACAGCAACAGCAGCAATTGAGTAAATGAGGAAAAACAACATGTAAACAATTATAATACTAATACTAATAATACTAATAATATTGGTGCTACAGACATGGATGAATATTGAGTTGAATTGAGGGTTTGAGTATATGTTTGAGGTCAAGTTTGCAACAGTTCAGTTCATGTAGTTGAGCGAATGAGTGAATGTGTGTGTGTGTGTGTGTGTGTGAGCTTAGTACAGTTCAGTTCTGGGTGTTGAGGAGCCTAATGGATTAAAAGAAGAACCTGTTACACAGTCTGGCTGAATGCTTAGGCACCTTTTTCCAGATGGCAGGAGGGTGAAGAGTGTGTGTAAGGGTTGTAGGGGTGTGAGGGGTCATCCACAATGCTGATGGCTTTGTGGATGCAGTGTGTGGTGTAAATGTCCGTGATAGATGAGATTCCTAAACTAGGCAATGATGCAGCTGCTTAGGATGCTCTCAATGGTCCCACTGTCAAACATAGTCTGGATGGGTGAAGGGAGATGGGCTTTCCTCAGATTTGTAGGAAGTTCAGCTGCAGGGGTGGTAGCTGGGTCTCGATGTGCCTCATGACGAGCCTCTTGAAGCACTTCATCATGATGGGTGCAAGTGCAATAGGACGATAGTTGTTGAGACAGGACACTGTAGACTTCTTCGGCACGGTAGTTGTTTTGAGGCATGTAAGAACAACAATGCTGCTCAGGGAAATGTTGAAGGCTCGACCCTCTTGCCCACATACTGATGGAATTTAGGAAGCACTGATTTGATAATTTGCATAGAAATAAACAGTCCGTCACGGTGAGCATTCTGCAGATCGCTAAAAACCCCATAGACCTTCCCAGAGTTCCTCCTTAGCATTTAGCACTGGGGAAAATGTACACTCTGACAATCGAAACAGTGGTGAATTCCTGAGGGAAATAAAATGATGAGCAATGAGCAGTAACTAAAACTAAGCACAGCATTCTTGCACCATTCTCTGTTGATGTAAACATAAATGCCACCACCGTGAGCCTTATGACACAGAGATGCATTTCTGTCGGCATGAAATGAGGTGAGCCCATCTAGCTGAATGGCAGCATGTATTTTGAAAAGTCAGACAAAATACGTGAATATCACCATTTTGGATCCAGAGTGGCCACTTCATGCTATTGCTGCACCGCCATTTTGGAACAAAGAGCAATATATACTGATTGTACCATTAGCAGGAAAAGATTTTAGGGATTTTGGTCGTGACTGACTCAGTGATTTGCTAACTATCTGACATTATCCATAATTATAATAAAAGTAATGTAAAAATAACTGGCTACTATAAGGTACCAACTTAACCCTTTGTACCAGTACACTGGTGTTCCATTCCATCATCAGAAAGAAACAGACTTATTGGACATTTTCAATTAGTATAAAAAAGAAGAATTATTTTACTACCAAATGTCTGATACAAAATTAGTCAGAACATTGTTGGCTTTCAGTTTGAAATTTTTGATATAACAAGGAAATTAGCACCACCAAAACAGGTACAAATTTTCGTCTTTGGTAAAAAAAAAGAGTTAAAATGTACTTGTAAACAGCATAAAATTTGTACTCAGCACAACTTGCTTTCTGAGGAAAATAAAAAACAGTCCATGTCATTCTCCGCTCATTCCATCTAGTAGAGAAAGGACTCATTCTGTCTACTGTTCTTTTAAAATTGTAACTGTTAAGATATTTTAAGTGTTTTCAGAAGGCTATACAGTAAATCCATGTTTGTGTTTGTTCAAATTGGTTTGAAAAATCTACACCAGGTTATGTATGTAACCCGGTTTCCTCAGAAGGAAACGAGATGCTGTACCATGGGTGATGCTTTGTGAACACTCCTCACGGAATCTGAGAACACTAATCAAGCCAATCTATTGGCTAAGGAGGTCATGTGATGAAGCAGAGTGCACGACCCTAAAAGGGCATCTACATCAACTTACTCTAGCTTCTACTTGTCTGAAGGAAGTGTGAGTGGACATCTAAGTGTGGCCAGCAACACTGTGTCTCATTTCCTTCTCAGGGAACAGGGTTGCATATGTCACCTGGTGCAATTCCTTTTCCCTCCTCAGAGGCTGACTCCATTGGCTCAAAGGGAGCTTAGAGCAGCATCTCCAGAACCACTGAGAGGTCCCAGGAGGGGAGACGTGGACTGCAGGAACGCCTCATCTGCTCTGCACTGCGCAGAAAGCGAGAGACCAGAGAACAGGCATGTGACTCACAGCAATGGCTGTCACATATATCTCAATATAGAGAGTGTCGGAACTCAGAGCCCCCTCTGAGTGGACATATCACAGGGTGGAATTTTAGATTGTGTCTATTTCTATTATTTCAATAATCTTACCCAATGAACTCAATAAACTACCAAATACTTGTGGATATAATGGAGATCTCAGTCAGCAGATGAGAAGAAGCAGGTTTCTTTATTCAGAAATGCAGTCAATCACATGCATTTCTGAAGAGAGCAGCTGGTCTAAAAAAAAAACCCAAAAATCCCTCTCTATTAATACCTCAGGCACCCCATGGCACCTCCTTTTCCTAATTTAAATATTTCCAGCAGTTTCACATTATATTCAATGTCACTTTAATCCCTCCTTCCTTAATTTACATACTTACTATATTTTCTTATTTGTCCCGATACTGCCCCTAAATTGAGGTCATCCTCCCCTTGATGACATCACTGTTCCTTCTTTCAGTGTTCCCTGTAATTTCAGACTTACTTGGAAATTCTACCTAGAAGGGCACGCTTCCTTCATTTGACCGCAACCTTTCAAATTGCTCAAGCGGATCATCTTGACCTCACATGCTGCCTTCCACAGATCATCTTGACCTCACACGCTGCCTCCCACAATGATGTACAAGTACCGTGACCTTTTTCTCTATGTCATCTTGACATTGCCATTTCATTAAATGATTGATCTAAGTTAGATGCGCTACTATTTTTAAGTTTAGATGTGCTTCTATTTCTTGGTAAACCCTCTATGTCTGAATTTAAATGTGCTTCTCTTTTAGCTATTAAGCAATGCTGAAGCTGATAAGATGTTGTTATGTCTAGCGTATGTCTGTCTTCTCTCACCTGGGTGACTATTTTGGGCCCTGAAAATCCCCTTACTTTCAAACTTCTCATCACCAAAAAATACCCTCTATTTCACCCTTCTCAGCACTAGTTCTGCATGATTATTATAAAAGTTATACATGTGCATTAATTGAAAGCTCAAAAGCCTGATATTATAAAGGATATGTATTTGATATATTTGCATTACTCAAAAGCTTACTACTAATCAGTAGCTAAATATTTTTGATAGATATTTGATAGGTATTTGATATTTGATAGATAACCACTAATTCTAGGCAGAGCATTGCCATTTTAAATCTAGGCTAATATATGATGTATGATATCTATGTAATTTCTCCGACAAGAGTGATAGGCCCTCAAAGAGATGTGTCTGCAGGAAATCTAGCACTGTACTAACTGTACGACTCCTCAGAGGTGAACAAAGCCAATTTCTGCCAGGCCAAATATTGCCATATGCATTCCACCACCTACAGGTGGAGATGCCATTCCCCAGGCCTCAGCAGAAAGCCTGCTTCCTGATCATGCACTCCAAAGTGTAAATTACTCTCAGTGAGAGAAATCTGGTCTCTACAAAGGGCAAAATCTAGTGTACCAACAAGAACAGAGGCCGTGAGTACAGACCTAATGATTGATGTAGCGGACCACCAAAGGTAGTCCCTGAGTTTCTGGAGGAAGTCTTTTATCCCCCATCTTCAGGCAATATGTGTGCCATGAAAGACAGGAGCCCTCCAAAATGCCACACTCTAAGATGACACACCCTAAGGCAAGAACTGGGGTCTGTCCACATAAGAAGGGTATGGAGCTTATGTTGCTTTACCCTTGTGACCCTGAGAAGGGTGTTTATGGGGGCCCCTGCCTCTGAGCCAGAGAATAGGTCTTATGTGTAGCAGACCCAATTGAATAGTTTTGGATTCTGCCACCATGATACAAGCAGCAGAGTCTACAGCAGTCTAGGGCAGTAGAGAGGCATTGGCCTAGCCAGATATCCTTTAGTGCAGAAAGTATAAAATCCCCCCAGAGTGGGAGACAGACATGCCCACATCATGGCTGAATCCCAAACTATCCCCAAGAAGGTGGTTCTCTGAGAAGGAAAAATCACACACTTCCTTGGGTTGAGCCTGAGGCTTAGGGACCACATGTGGGTGAACATGGCATCTCAATGCCTGGCTGCCACATTCCTCAACTGAGCCAAGATGAGCCAGTCATCTGGAAAATTGAGTACATGGATGCCCTGGGGTGCAATGATGCCAGGGCAGCCTCCATGCACTTTTTAGATTCTTGACAACTAAGCCTGTAAGGAGAACCCGGCACTGGTATGCTTCACCCCCAAAAGCCAGCCTGGTGAATCCCCTGTACTCTGGCATGATGCCTATGTGAAGATCATTTTCGTTGCAAACCAGTCCTCGAACCTTATCTCTGACACAATGGCCTTGAGAGTCAACATCCTGAACTTGTTTCAGCATACTATTCACACAGGTCCAAAACTGGGCATAACCCCCATCCTTCTTTGCAACCAAGAAATTCTGTCTGTAAAGCTAGAGGCTCAACCTGTAAGGAGAATACACTTTACAGCCCCTTTCACAGATGCAAGAGAGGCTCCGCCTGGAGAACGAGTTTTGGTCTGTGCCAACAACAGTGGGCAGCACACCCTGAAAAAAGAGGACGAGTGGCAAATTGGTTTCAGTAGCCATTTCCCACAGCATTGGGAACCCACTGTGACACACCTGGCAGAAGCTTTTAACCTACCAGGTGGTCTGAGGGAGAGAGCCTCTCGCTGTTCTCACCGCACCTAGTACCCTGAGACAGCAAGCTGGCAGCAGCTAACCTAAGAGGTGGTGATATATAAGGAGCAGGAGCATGGGTGGACATGGCTGAACCCCAAAGCACCATTGTTGAAGGGAAAGTTGAAAGTTGAGGTGTTCCTGAAGTGTTCCTGCTTTCTGGCCCGTCTGGATGAGATGACCAACCCCTGGTCCTCTCTCATCTCTCTCACCAGATTTTAACCTGGGGGGCTCAGGCTGTAATGTTAGTCACTGCATGAAAAGGCAGATTTTCATCCCCGTGAATGCCTGATGACTTCTCTAATCACTGGCGGTTATCGACAATTCACAGCCTGGGAAGTTCCCGTTCGTGAGTGACAGAAACAGTTGTTATCATACCATGGGGTGTATGGGGAGGGAGGTGTGTGGAGGTACAAGGTGCGAAATGAGAATTAGCATATGGATGAAACCACCTTGAATGTTCTACAGTACCTACTGGATGAAAGCACAATTTTCAAAACAGAAAGATCACCTGTGATTGGCTGAGACATGTGTTGCTATTGGTCAGTCTGGGCAATTATAATATCATTTTGAGTAAACCCCTCCCTTTTCCCTTTTGTATATATATATGTCACAAAACACCAGAGATGAGCAGATAAGGGCAGGTTTAAACCCCAGAAGGGGTATGTTTATTGATGTTTGAATACAGGTGGAGAAAGGAGAGAGAGGAATACTCAGCTGAGTGAGATGGAATCTGGAAGCCGGAGTGGGATGGAGATGGAAATGCCATGCATGGAGATGAGTGCAGTTAGAGAGAGCAGCAACCGAGGTGAGAAGGGGAAGATAGCAGTTGGGGCTCAATCGTAGAAATAAGGGTAGCTTGGAGGCTAAAGCTAACGTATGGAAATGAAGCATATAGTCGGTTTATCAAACGAGACCAGACGGGGAGGAAGTGGAGAGAGTGCTCTTAAGAAGTGGAGGTAAGAAACTAATGAGGTACAGGTGAACTCAATCAGTATTCGGGTGAGTGAGTGTGCTGGTGAGGGGTTGGGTCCGGCATGCCTGTGACAGAACCCCCCCTCCATGGTCCGCTCCTGAGGACTGAGGTCTTCGGCATCGCGGTGGATGGCCTCTAGCACGCGGAGCGGGGTATTCTGGGTGATGGGTGTGGAAGTCCGTGAGGAGGTTGGGGTCCAAGATGTCATCACGAGGGACCCACGACCTTTCTTCCAGACCATACCCCTCCCAGTTGACCAAGTACTCGAGGTGACCACCACGACACCGGGACCTCAGGATCTCCTTCACCGTGGACAGGGTTGTCCTCGACCACCGGAGGGAGAGGGGGATCTACCGCATCGCCAGACTCTGTGGAGGGAGAAGGAGAAACAGGTGAGACATAAGGTTTAAGTAACAAAACATGGAATGTGGGGTGAATTTTGTAGTGTGGTGGGAGTTGGAGTTGTACTGTCACTGGGTTGATGAGACGGGAGATGAGGAACGGGCCGATGTATTTGGGGCTGAGCTTCTTGCAGGGGAGGCAGAACCGGATGTCTTTAGTTGAGAGCCACACCTTCTGTCCGGGATGATAGTTGGGTGCTTCCTCCCGCCGAGTGTCCGCTGCCCGCTTATGGTGTCGGATGGCCCGTTGTAGTCTCTGGTGGGTGGAATTCCAGACTCTCTCACTCTTCTGGAACCAATGTTGGACCGTTAGGGGGGCCGTGGAAGGTTCGTCGGACCAGGGAAACAGTGGAGGTTGGAATCCAAGTATGCACTGGAAAGGGGTGAGGCCAGTGGTGGACTGACACAGGGAGTTTTGTGCATACTCAGCCCACAGGTAGCGGTGCCAGGAGAGTTGCTGGTGGTGGCAGAAGGTACGGAGGTAGCGACTGATCTCCTGGATTTTTCGCTCTGTTTGGCCGTTGGACTGGGGGTGATATCCAGAAGTCAGGCTGATGGTCACACCCAAGCAACGAAAGAAAGCCTTCCAGACACGCGATATAAATTGAGGTCCCCTATCGGACACAATATCTTTGAGGATCCCGTAGTTCTGAAAGACGTACTGGAACAGGCTTTCTGCGGTTTCCAAGGTGGTGGGGAGGCCTTTCAGAGGGACGAGAGGGTAGGCCTTGGAGAACCGGTCCACTGCCACCAGGATGCAGGTGTATCCTCCAGAGGCTGGCAGGTCAGTGATAAAGTCCACTCCTAGGTGTGACCAGGGGCGTTGAGGAGTGGGCAATGGGACAAGTTTGCCAGATGGTAGGTGATGAAGAATCTTCACCCTAGCACACTCCTGACAGCCCCTTACATACCTTCTGACATCTGTGGTTAGTCCAGGCCACCAGTATTTTTCCTGTAGTAGCAAGAGAGTCTGGTTGATGCCTGGATGCCCCGTGCCTGGGGAGGAGTGAGCCGACTGGATTAAACGGAGGCGTAGGGATGACAGGACATAAGTGTGGTCAGACGGACAGTCTGGAGGAGTCGGCTCGGAGGCAGGGGCCGATGTGATTTCGGCATCCAGATCCCACTGAATGGGTGCAACTAACACGCTTAGAATGGGTAGAATGGTAGAATGGGTTCTGGTTGTTTGGAGGGAGCGTCGGGGGAGTATAGGCATTAGAGAGCATCTGCTTTTCCATTTTTGGATCCTGGATGATAGGTGACTGAACTTAAACCGGGTGAAAAACAGGACCCATCTGGTTTGACGGGGGTTAAGACGTTTGGCATCTCTGAGGTATTGCAGGTTCTTGTGGTCAGTGATGACAGTGAACCGATGATGAGCTCCCCCCAGCCAGTGCCTCCACTCCTTCAGGGCAAGCTTGATGGCCAGTAACTCCCTGTTCCCCACATCGTAGTTCTGTTCACAAGGGGATAGTTTCTGTGAAAAGTAGGCACATGGATGGAGGTGTGCAGGATTATTGTGCTCTTGGGAGAGAACCGCCCCCACTCCGGTAGTGGAAGCATCCACTTCCACGGTAAAGGGAAGATCTGGGTCCAGATGGGATAGGAGTGGAGCTGACACAAAACGTTGTTTTAGCAGGTGGAATGCTTGGTCTGCTTTGGGGTTCCACTGCAGGGTTTTAGGCCCCTTCTTGAGGAGGTTCGTGAGGGGGGCGACGATGGAACTGTATCCCCCAGTGAACCTCCTGTAGAATTTAGCGAACCCCAGGTACTTCTGCAACTCCTTCACCATGGTGGGGACAGGCCAGGCAATGATGGCTTCCACCTTGCCCTCTTCCATTCTGATGCCATCGGGGCTGATGACGTACCCCAGGAAGCTGGTGGATGTTAAATGGAAGGAGCATTTCTCCACCTTGAGGAATAGCTGGTGTTCCCAGAGTTTTTGGAGGACAGTTCCGACATGAAGAACATGTTCGGTCTCGTTCCGAGAGTACACCAGAATGTCTTTGATGTAGACGATAATGAAGCAATGTAGGTACTCTCGGAACAGTTCATTCATGTAGCCCTGGAAGACTGATGGTGTGTTAACCAGGCCGTATGGCATCACCAGGTATTCGTAGTGGCCAGTAGGGGTCACGAACGCCGTCTTCCACTCATCTCCCTCACGGATCCGGATCAGATTGTAGGTGCTGCAGAAGTCCAGCTTGGAGAAGATCCAGGCTCCTCTCAGTTGTTCAAGAGTGGCAGGAACGAGTGGAAGGGGATACCAATACTTAACGGTGACCTGGTTGAGGGCACGGTAATCAATACAAGGACATAGTCCTCCGTCCTTCTTTGCCATGAAGAAAAAGCTTGAGGCAGCTGGGGACTTAGAAGGACCGATATATATCCTTGCTTTAGGGCCTCTCGAATGTAGTCCTCCATGGTGTGGTGTTCCGGCAGGGACAGGGAGTATATTTTGCCTCGTGGCACGGGGGCATCAGAGAGGAGATCAATACAACAGTCCCAAGGCCGATGTGGGGGAAGCTCGGCAGCCTTGCACGGGCAGAACATGTCTCGGTATTCAGAGTATTGGGGAGGAATGGACAGAAGCTGTTTTTGGTGTGGACTCTCAATGGATGTGGAGTGAAGGGATAAGGAAGGAGTTTCAGGGACTTTATGTGGAAGATAAGGGAAACAATGAGTGAAGCAATGTTCTCCCCACTTCAGCACCTCTCCAGTGGCCCAGGAAATGGTAGGGGAGTGCTCCATAAGCCAGGGATGTCCTAGGATTATCTCTGAAGTGGACCTCTCTAGGACCAAGAAATGGGTGTTCTCTGAATGAAGACAGCCGACCCCCACGAAGTAGCGTACTGTTCCCCATCCTAGGGGATGGAGTGAATGCGGTAGTGGACTGGGTTAGGGCTCTTCTTGAGGCCCAGCTGGTGGCACAGGTAGGCGGAGATGAAGTTGCCGGCTGATCCAGAGTCTAGGAGCGCGTGAACTGTAAAGGGAGAGGAACCACAATTCAGTTCTACGGGCATGGTGAGTGGTTTTAAGTGAGTGGGAGAATAGATAATAGTACTCACCACGGGGTTCCGCTTATGGGTTCCACTTCTGGTTCTAGAGAGGTAGAAGATGGGGAGGCCTCGGGACGGCGATGGATGGCTGGTGAGAATGACAACCCTGGCTCCACCAGGCAGCGCTTCCTTCGTTCAGAGACTCGAGTGGCAGTTTGAATGAAGGCTTCTAGCCCTACGGAGTCATCTATGGGGGCGAGCTGCAGACGAACCCCAGGCTCGAGTCCCTGGCAATAGGTGGTCAACAAAGCGTGTTCATCCCATCTGCTGGCAGCAGCTAGAGTGCGGAAGTGCAGAGTATAATCATTAATGGAGTGTTTACCTTGTTTGAGGTGGTAAAGTTGCTGTCCCGCACTCGTGTCCCACAAGGGCTTGCCGAAGACCTCTCTGAAGTGAATGATGAAAGCGTCAACGGAACTAAGAACCGGGCCGTTCTGCTGCCAGAGGGAATCAGCCCAGCGGAGTGCTTTCCCAGTCAAAAGCGAGATGATGAACACAATCTTGGCTCTATCTGTGGGAAAGCAGGTGGGATTGCATCTCCATGGCTAATTGACACTGAAGCAGGAAACCACTGCAATCCTCTGCTGAACCGGAGTAGGAGGAGGGCGTGGCTATCGGGCCAGTGAGGTACGTCACTTCCGGATTCAGCGATGGACATGCAGCCGCGGTGGAGTCAGCAGCGACCGCAGGCTGAGATGCGGTGGGAACCGTAGTGGGCACGGGCTGAGATGCGGTGGCTTCCTGCAACACGGGGAGCACTCCATGCAGCGCACTGACCAGCTGGCGGATGGTGTCAATGGCTGCTGGGTCCATACTGTTCTGCGGTCTGGTCTTCTGTCACGAAACACCAGAGATGAGCAGATAAGGGCAGGTTTAAACCCCGGAAGGGGTACATTTATTGATGTTTGAATACAGGTGGAGAAAGGAGAGAGAGGAATCTGGAAGCCGGAGCGGGATGGAGATGGAAACGCCATGCACGGAGATGTATGAATTTTATTCATATTTATTTATTATATTAATCTATAAAAATCATTAAAGATATATTATAACAATGTGTCATAAAGGCTAATAGTAAATATTAGGAAAACAGACATTTGGGAGAGACATGTTGATAAAATGAAAGAGTTTTATTAAATAGACATGAAAAATAAATACACAAAAAGTAGCCAGGGATTATTGTCATGGCATCACGTTTGGCATCAAATGTCTTTTTGCTGCCTCGGGGTTGTAGGTATGCAATGGCATTCTGTTAGACTGCAGCCCAGTTCGCAGACGCCAGTGATGCAGGGCTGCACACTTTGAACTGGCTTCTAGTCTCACCTTCAGCTTAGCACACAGATTGCTGAGCTCCTGGCTGCGGAACGATGGAGGTCTCACAATCCACCTCGAGTCTCCATCAACGGCACCGTCTTCGTAATCTGACATCATGTCAGCGGTGATTCCCCTCCAGAAGTCCACTTCATCCGCAGCCAGTACACTTTGCCTCGCCTCCAAGAGCTGAAAACACAATTGTTACATATAATAAGCAACATATACATCATTACAGTTTATACTAATGCAACAGAAATAAGTAAAACGAATTTAATTCTAATCTGTCTTACCCTCTTTCTCCTCTGGCGAGTAAGAGTAACATCTCTGTCCTCACACACATACTTACATACAAGAGCACACATATGAGAGATACACCCCTCCGCTTCTTATGGCTTTCCTTATAAAACTTGGATTCATTATATATTTTTGCTATTAAACGTTTATAATCAGTCTCTCCTTGTCCATTTTTGATGATTAATATTATTAATGCGCAGAGCTTTCATTGAGATCTCTGTTCTGATTTTTCTGACAAAAACTGATTAACATGTAAAAGATACATTTTACTCACATGTCGCGGCATCACGTTGCATGTAGTTAGGACACGGTGTAAGACAAATCTCAATTCAAAATTCAAGCAACAATTTAAAAGTCTATAATTAAAATAAGACTGAGCTTTTTATACTAGATTTTCTTTACATTTGGGTAATAAGCCCACTTTCGATCAGTGAGTCCCCCCTCCCCACACTACCCTGGTTTTCATTTGTATAGCTCACTGTAGTCATTTACATATGAAAGCTACTGTAAACCAAGGCCAAGGTGATAGGAACATGTGGGGGTCAACTGCCAAGCCTATTTCATGTCAATTTTTGGCAGTTCCCGACAATTATCTGTGCTGCCTCCACATTCCCATGAACAGTCGTTAACCTGAAATTCTGTGGCAATTTACAGTGTCATTAACTGACGAAAATCACACTTTTCATGCAGTGAGTCTTCTTTTCCTGCCTCAGCAGGCCAGGCTGAGGCCAGTGGCTACTGGTTGTTAACACTAGCTCTTTGGTGGGGTGATGGAAGAACAGGCTTCTAGGAGACATTGGGGTGTCTAAAAGAAAGGTTTTGTCCCATTCTTTTATCTCTGTCAGACTGCCTCTCTGTGGCAACCAATGCAGCCATGGGAGGGCCAATGGCATGGGCTACCTGCTTTGTGGCACAGAGATCTAAATTTGTGGCTTGGAAGATTTCAGAGCTCATTGATTAGAGAAAAGACTTGTCTGTTTCTCCTTCCATTTCCACTAACTCAGCCTGTAACCTCCATAACTGAACGTGGCACTCTGCCTTGACAGATGTATAACTCCAGCCACACGACACAGGTGCTTGAGATGCCAAATGAGAGCAGAGATTGCGAAGAGCAATTATTCACAATGCACTCAGTCAGCTCCCTCAAGAGCTGAACACTGGCCATGATAAAGATTAAAAGACCCTAGTCTTTATATATCTTCTTTTGCCGTATTTTTAGACAATAAGACAGACAATAGACACCAACATACACAGAGCACTTCCAGAAGACAAAGAAACTGAAGTAATGTGATGTAGATGCCCTTTTATGGTCTTGCTGATGTGCTCCACTTTGTCACATGACCTCCTTAGCCAATAGATTGGTGTGATTTTACACAAAGCTTCAGACACTGCTTCCATGAGTCAAAGTCAAAGTCAAAGAAGCTTTATTGTCGCTTCAACCATATATAGCTGATGCAGTACACAGTGAACTGAAACAACATTCCTCCTGGACCAGAGGTGCTACACAGAACAAAAACAAAATACAGGTGACATGGACAAACATAGAACTAAACTATTGCTACAAGGTGCATTCTTTAGAAACTAAACATACAACATAAATGCACAAGACAGATGACAAGACAAGACATTGCAAGCAATATATATATATATATATATATATATATATATATATATATATATATATATATATATATATATATATATATATATATATATATATATCAGTGAATATATAAGTAGAAGTAACAGAAGTAATTAAGTTAAAACAGATACATTTAATTAAAGTGACCAAGTGAACAGTTATAAATATTTAAAGTATTTATTAAATATTGAAAGTGTAAACAAGTTCAGTGTAAAAGTGACATGTGCATGTAAACAAGACAAATTTTGTGCGTGTGTATGTGTGTGTCCAGCTCAGATCAGTTCTTTGGTGAGACCAGCTCTCTGTTGTGTGTGTGTGTGTGTGTGTGTGTACAACACCGTATCCAGCACAGTTCAGTTCTTTGTTGAGAACAGTTCTCAGTTGTGTGTGTGTGTGCATGTGTGTGTGTATGTGTGTGCATCCGTGTCCAACTCAGTTCAGTTCTCTGTTGAGATACCTGATTGCCTGAGGGAAAAAGCTGTTTAACAGTCTGGTTGTGCGGGTCCAAATGCTTTGGTGCCTCTTTCCAGATGGCAGAATGGTGAAGAGTGTGTGTGGTCATCTACAATGCTGTTTGCTTTACGGATGCAGTGTGTGGAGTAAATGTGCATAATAGAGGGAAGAGAGACTCCGATGATCTTTTCAGCTGTCCTCACTATCCGCTGCAGGGTCTTGTGATCTGAGACGGTGCAATTCCCAAACCAGGCAGTGAGGCAGTTGCTCAGGATGCTCTCGATGGTCCGTCTATAGAAGGTAGCCAGGCTGGGAGGTGGAAGATGAGCCTTCCTCAGCCTTCACAGGAAGTAGAGATGCTGCTGGGCTTTCTTGGTGATGGAGCTGGTATTGAGTGACCAGGTGAGGTTCACCTCTGCCAGGTGAACACCAAGAAATTTGGTGCTTTTGATGATCTCCACGTTGGACCCGATGTTCAGTGGAGAGTGGTCACTCTGTGTTCTCCTGAAGTCAACAACTATCTCTTTCGTTTTTTCCACATTCAGAGACAGGTTGTTGGCTTTACACCAGGCTGTTAGACGCTGCCCCTCCTCTCTGTATGCTGACTCATCATTCTTGCTGATGAGACCCACCACGGTCATGTCATCGGCAAACTTGATGATATGATTAGAGCTGTGCATTGCTGCATAGTCATGAGTCAGCAGAGTGAACAGCAGTGGACTGAGCACACAGCCCTGAGGAACTCCAGTGCTCAGTGTGGTGGTGCTGGAGATGCTGTTCCCGATCCGGACTGACTGAGGTCTTCCAGTCAGGAAATCCAGGATCCAGTTGCAGAGGGAGGTGCTGGTGCCCAGCAGGCTCAGTTTCTCAATCAGGTGCTGAGGAATGATTGTGTTGAATGCTGAACTGAAGTCTATGAACAGCATTCGGACATAAGTGTCTTTATTGTCCATGTGTGTGAGGGCCAGATGGAGGGTTGTGCTGAATGCATCCTCTGTGGTGCGATTTGGGTGAAATGCAAACTGCATGGGGTCTAGTGATGGTGGCAGCAGGTTCTTAATGTGCCTCATGACAAGCCTCTCATAGCACTTCATGATGATGGGTGTGAGTGCAACGGGACGGTAGTATTGAGACAGTACACTGGAGACTTCTTCAGCACGGGGATGATGGTGGTTGACTTTAGGCACGTTGGAACTATGGTACTGCTCAGGGAGATGTTGAAGATGTCAGTGAAGACATCCACTAGTTGTTCTGCACATTCCCTGAGCACTCTGCCAGGAATGTTGTCTGGTCCAGCAGCTTTCTGTGGGTTAACCCTGCATAGAATTTTCCTCCCGTCAGCCGTGGTGAGACAGAGCACCTGGTCCTCTGGAGGAGGGATGGTCTTCCTCGCTGTCACATCATTTTGTTCCTAAAAACGAGCATAGAAGTTGTCTGGAAGGGAGGCATCACTGTCACAGGCAGGTGGCGCTGGCCTGTAGTTGGTGATGGACTGGATGCCTTGCCACATGTGCCAAGTGTCACTGCTGCTCTGGAAGTGGCCGTGGATTCTCTGGGAGTGTGTGCTGATTGCCTCCCTGATGGCTCAAGACAATTTGGCTCATGCTGTTCTTGGGACATCCTTGTCTCCAGCTCTGAAGGCGCTGGATTTTAGCAGCAAACACACCTTTGTGGTCATCCACGGTTTCTGGTTGGAACGTGTGGTGATGGAATTGGAGACAGTAACATCATCAATGCACTTTCCGATGTAGCTGGTCACTGATGACATGTATTCCTCCAAGTCTGTGGTATCGCCATTGGTTGCAGCCTTCCTGAACATGTTCCAGTCAGTGCACTCGAAACAGTCCTGAAGAGCAGAGATGGCTCCTGCTGGCCAGGTTTTAACCTGTTTCAGAACTGGTCTGGTGTGTCTGATGAGTGGTCTGTGTGCTGGAATCAACATAACAGAGATGTGGTCTTAGTAGCCGAGGTGGGGGCAGGGCTCCACACAGAACGCGCTGGGAATGTTTGTGTAAAAAAGATCCAGCATGTTCGCCCCTCTTGTCGCAAAGTCCACATGCTGATGGAACTTGGGGAGAACAGACTTGAGATTTGCATGATTGAAATCTCTGGCGATAATAAACAGTCTGTCGGGGTGAGCATTCTGTAGCTCCCGAATAGCTCCATAGAGCTCACACAGAGCCTCCTTAGCATTAGCACTGGGTGGAATGTACACTCCAAAAATGAATACAGTGGTGAATTCCCGGGGTACATAAAACAGTTTGCATCTAACAGTCACAAACTCCACTAGCGATGAACAGTAGTTAGAAACAAGCACAGAGTCATTACACCATTCTGTGTTGATGTAAACACACAAGCCACCACCACGAGTCTTACCACACAGAGCTGCATTTCTGTCGCCACGAAACACGGTTAGCCCGGCTAGCTGAATGGTGGCATCTGGAACTTTGTCACTGAGCCATGTCTCTGTGAAACCTATAACGCAGCAGTCTCTGAACTCACGCCATGTAGTTTGCTGGAGTCGGATGTAGTCCAGTTTATTGTCCAGGGAGCAGACATTAGATAGCAGTATGGAGGGGAGTGCTGGCCAGCTAGGGTTTGTTTTTAGCCTAGGTCAGAAACCGGGGTCTTCCACATAAGAAGGGTACGAAGCTTGCAACGCATAACCCTTATAGCACCAAGGGGATTACCTAAATTACCCCCAAGAAGATGGTTTTCTGAGAAGGAGAAAGTACACACTTTTCTGGGTTCAACCTGAGGCCTAGTGCCTCATATAGGCAAGCACAGCATCCAGGACGAACCAGTCATACAGGAAGTTCAGTACATAGATGCTCTAGAGATGCAGTGGCACCAGGGCAGCATCCATGCACTTCGTAAAAGTGCGCAGTGACAGGGCTAGACCGAAAGGAAAAACCAGATACTGGTAAGCTTTGCCCCCAAAAGCAAACCTGAGGAACTTCCTGTGTTCTGGCCAAATACCTATATGAAAATAGGCATCCTTGAGGTCTACCATCACAAACCAGTCCTCAGACCTGATCTATTATGCGATCAGCTGCCACATAACAAAACCTCAATCTGAAAGGGGAACGTGTTCTATGGCCCCTTTTCTCAGAAGAGAGAGAAGTTCCTCTTGGAGGAACATAATTTGGTGTGTGGCGACGATTGTGGGCAACACTGCCTGAAATGGGGTGGCAAACTGGATCCTGTACCCTTTCCTACGATATATAGGACCCACTGCGTGGCCGGTAAACAAAGCTAAATGGGATCAGAGTTTGCAAGGAGGAAATCTCCCACAAATCACGTAGCCGGATCACTCGAGAGCCAACCGGACATGCTCCTCACCCAAACAAACCACGCAAAGAGTGTATGTGTCATCCTCCGTAATAAAACGCTGACACGGATGCACACACCTCTTAAAATTCTTAAACGCCATACCTGCATAAAGACAATCAACACACACAGCAGAGCGCCTCCTGAAGACAAAAAAAGCTGAATGGATGTGATGTAGATGCCCTTATATGGACATGCTTGTGCGTATTCCTCCATCATGTGTCCTATCCGAGCCAATGAAATGCCATGTGTGCACACACAGCTTCAGACACACTTTCTTGACAAAGTGTTCCCATGGCATCAGTCATGATGCAGCATCGAGTTCCCTTGAAAGGGAACTCCATTAGACAGCCATTTTTATTGGCAAGCTAAATTTACCAACAAAATGATAATACAGTAAAATACAGTATTTAAATAATGCTGAAATCAAATAAAAGACATACTTTTTCCAAATAAAATAAAGCAACTTTGGAAGTTAATGTGGATGCTAAGTCTTCCAGAAAGACCATCCTCTATTGTATAAATTCATGAAGAACCCTTCTGAAACCTGTTATATGATATATGTTATATGACTTTATGTTTGGATATTTAGGGTCCAAAACCATTGCAGTTAAGAGATCATATAAACTGCAAAGACACCCAAAGTATTTAAAATACAACAAGGATGTTAAAAGTTGAACAAAATAGTACATTTGATAAATAACAGTTTGGTAGCTGGGGAATGTCTGTATTAATGTCAATGCAAATTGAGCTGTTGTTAAGCTTTTTTCTGCTAAAGATTGTATGCTGCTGTGTGAGTACAACACAGCAGTGCATCTTGGGAATAGGGCACCATGAGTTTGCTCCACTCTAGTTCTCCTAGCAGAAAGATTAGGCTTGCTTGGTTGTGTATGAACTAAAGCAGATGCAGAGTTTGCAGGAAAGGGACAGAAGATTCAATTAAAAAAAATTGCCTTATAAGCAATCCATATCTACACTTTGTTTTAATTTGAAAGTTATAACCTCAGTCTTATCTCAAGAATTACAATTAAAGAGTGAGGTTGAATAAAGCTATTAGTCATGAGAATGTTACTCACCTTTCAGATTATATGTGTGTTGAAACAAGAAACAATGTATATTATTCAGTAAATCTACCTCTACCTGTTTTGAGGCAAATGTGTGACAATTTATAGATGTGGTTTACAGTAGACATAAGCCTGTATTTTGTTTGTTACATTCCACTCCTATAACACTATTATGAATTTAAAGGAGCAAACATAGCCAACAATCCACTACAGTACTTTTAGGGTACACATTTCACTCTTGACTATTTCTTTAATTGTTTCATTAACCTTAATAGATGAGAATTTTTCAAATTATTAATTTATCAGATTTCAGATTTGAGCAACTGTACGAGTTGAGTAGATGTCAATATGGTTTAAATAATGTATTCCTTAATATTATTATCTTCAATTAAAACAGTAAAAAAAAAAGAAAATGTTGTGAGACCTGCAATAATTCCACTCCTTGTTCCCTGTGCTGCACGCACACATGATTTAACTTAACAATCATTTCAGTCAGGTTTAATCAGATTGTGAGTGTGAGAGGCCAAGTGTTTAGATAAGCAACTTCATGTTTTATACTGGGAGTACCTTTGAATAAACATGGTGAAGGTTCACTCCATTTAACTGCTGTCTTTGGTTGCAGACAAAATCTCAAATTGTAAAATGTTTATTTTGCTATGATCAGTGTGTTTAAAATACATTATGTGATGTGTTCCCCATTAGCTGATTTAGTTTTATTGCTACCAGAGATCTGGCAACATAGTTATGCCAGTGTTAGAACCTTTATATTAAAATGTCAAACAAAAAAAAAACGTTACCACTATTGCGATATACATCTAAAGTTTTTTTTTTATATATATATACTTTTAGGTGAAATACCAATCCACACATGCAGCTCGACCCATCATAAATATGACTAATGGTGAAGAAATGGTAAACTGAGTGAAAGAAGCAACTGAAATAATAGATTGCTCTGTCTTCTACAGGGGTCTTCTGAGGGGACCCATTTCTGAGTAGCTCACCTAAAGTTTCATAGAATATGTAGAAAATTGATAAAAATCAAATTAACTCAATAAACCTGTAAATTTCCAAATCAAATTCACAGACATCCCACCCCTTTCTGGTGTTGTACCGAAATCTGACTCCCGGACAAATTGTACTCCTCTGTGAGTGTACATGCATCACATGATTTAATACAGCCTTTCATCAAACAAATTCACACACAGCTACCACCAATACCATACACGGAAGCATTATATAAAACTACTTACTTACTTAGTAAGTGAATATGAACTTAAATCTATAAGCACAAATTAAGGTAGTTTGGATAAAGGAAAAACATAACACATGGCAGATCCTTCTAACTTGGAAGCTGCTGGGGAATTTAACAGTGCTATGCACTGTTAAGCTACGGTGCTGCCAAAGCAAATGCGGTGAATGAATCTATCAAGCTGCAGGAAGATACAGGATGAGAGTGCTGTATGCATTTTTCTACTGTTTGATATTTCCAATTGCACATGCATATAAATGCCATAAAATACTATTATTTAATCACATATAGTCCAATACAATGTAAAGTCTCTGATTTCAAAATTAATATTACCTTCAATATCAAAGATCCTCCCTTTTTTATGGAAAGAGTCATTTTCAGTCTTGCTGAGGCCATCAGGGTATTTGCAATGGGACTTCACAGTAATTATTTGCTGATAAATAACAGAATCCATGTGAATGAACAAAATCTAACAATAATAACTAATAAGTCTACTCTGCAATTCCACTGTGTTAAACCAATTAACTCGACTCCACAATTAACACGCTGCTTATGACAGGAAGGCAGACGTGTTTTTCTGAGCTCTGTCAAGTTGACCTACAATTTCGGCTAAGTTTCCTAGTTTTCTATCCTAGATCACAACTTTTTATAACATCTTCACTAGCTGATAGTGCCACATAACATTCTCATCCCAAACGCTTTTTATATCACTAGTTTTATTTGTTTTCCTGAACACCTGCTTACAGCTGGTTAGCCCATTAGCACGCTAACCTGTTAGCCCTGCTATTAGCATGCCAACCCACTATCCCGGCTATCTCGAGTCTGTTTAGATTTTACATTTTCACCAATTATCTCTGTTATTCTACTTCATTTTAACACTATGTTGGTTGTGGGTTTGCCTTTGAGTGCAGGTGAGGATTCCTTCGAGCTGCACTCGGTGGATGCGGAGCTGGAGGCCGTGGAGAAGCAGATCCGCGACCTTCAGGTGAAGCTAGCCCAGCTGCGACAGTGGATAGACGATCACCTGTCCCAGGTAAATCCGTGGCGTGATACGGTCACTCCCACAACCTCAACACCGCGTGTTTCTCTGCCCAGGCCCAGCACAGCTAGGAGGCAGCCTGTCCAGGTTTCGTTCACTCCGGCACTGGGGTACCACGGAGCCTGGATGCAGCAACAGTGGAAAACATGCACCTTGCCCCGGCCGAGGACCACTCCCCCTCTGCCGCCACCCGTCTTCGAGATTTCGACCTGCAACTGCTTCGCTCCTCTCTGTGAGGCAGCACGCGACACGGTGATCATTGGAGACTCCATCGTCTGGCACGTCCGTGCTACCTCGGCTAAAAGTAAGGTGCGCACTCATTGTTTTCCTGGTGCTCGTGTTGTTGATGTCGCTGCACAGGTACTGGCGATCCTCACCAAGAACATTGGAGCCGTGGTCCTCCATGCTGGCACAAACGACATCAGGCTGAGGCAGACGGAGATCCTGAGGAAGGACTTCAAGAACCTGGTGGAGAAGGTTCGCACCACATCGCCCCTGACAAGGATCATGGTGTCAGGACCACTTCCCACGTTCCAGCGAGGAATCGAGGCTTTTCGCATTTAATGAATGGTTACAGTCTTGGTGTCAAGAACAGAATATACCATTTGTTGATAATTGGAATGTTTTCTGGGAGCATCCTAGGCTCTACCGTTATGATGGCCTTCACCCAAGCTGTTCCCCGATTAGTGAGATTAAAAGATAAATTCATTAATAACTCTTGAAATAATCTTATCACAATTAATCCTGAAAAAGACCAAATAGGTAAAGAAAAACAATTTCTTAAGTTTGGGCTTCTGAACATTAGATCCCTTGCACCGAAAGCACTTATTATTAATGAAATGATCTCAGATTATAGTTTCGACGCACTCTGTCTTACTGAAACCTGGCTTAGACCAAATGAATACATTGGCCTAAATGAGTCTACTCCGTCAGGATATTCATATAAGCATGAGCCCCATCAGACAGCTTGTGGTGGTGGTGTTGCAACAATCTATAATAATTCTCTTACCATTACTCAGAAAACAGGACCCAGGTTTAACTCATTTGAAGTGCTTGTCCTTAATGTTGCACCCTCAGACAGGCATAAAAAATCCCTACTATCTCTTGCCCTGGCCACCGTGTATAGACCCCCGGGGCCCTACGGTGTTTTTCTTAATGAGTTTTCACATTTGCTCTCAGATCTTTTGATCAGTTTTGACAAAGTGTTAATTGTAGGAGACTTTAACATTCATGTAGACAATGCTAATGATGCGTTAGGACTCGCATTTATAGATTTACTAAATTCTTTTGGGGTTAAACAAAACATTAATAGACCAACCCATCGTTTTAATCATACACTAGACTTAGTTATATCACATGGGACTGATGTGTCCGATATAACTGTTCTATCTCAAAGCAATGACATCACAGACCATCACCTCTTAATGTACACTCTACCTGTAGAACATATTAGACACGTCTCTCCATGTTATAAACTTGGTAGAACTATAACCTCGACCACTAAAGACAGATTTACCAACAATCTGCCAGATCTGTCTCAACTTCTTACTAGACCCCGGAATACAGATGCACTAGATGAAGTAACCAACAGCATAGGCAATATTTTTACCAGCACACTAGACACTGTTGCCCCCATCCAACTAAAAAAGGTCAGAGATAAAACACCTGCACCATGGTACAATAGTCATACTCACGCCCTCAAGAGAGCAACCCGTAACCTTGTGCGAAAGTGGAGAAAAACCAAATTAGAAGTTTTTAGAATTGCGTATAAAGACAGTCTGTCCAACTATAGACAGGCTCTAAAAGCTGCTAGGGCTAAGCATCTGAGCAATCTGATTGAAATAAACCAGAACAATCCCAGATTCTTATTTAGTACAGTAGCTAAACTAACAAAGCATCAGATTTCTGGAGAGAGTATTTCAGCACAGTTTAGTAGTGAGGACTTTACAAATTTCTTCACTAAAAAAATTGATAGTATCAGGAACAAAATACTGGATGTTCAACCATTGATGGCATCCGGTGATCCAGACCACCCTATAGCTCCACACTTAAAGCTACAATGCTTTACCAGCATAGGGCAGGAAGAGCTAGTTAAACTTATCACCATAGCTAAATCAACGTGTTTGTTGGATCCAATTCCAACTAGATTGCTGAAAGAAGTCATACATGCAGCTGGAGAGCCTCTTCTTAATATTATTAACTCTTCGTTATTTCTAGGTCATGTCCCAAAATCTCTTAAGTTAGCAGTTATTAAGCCTCTTCTTAAGAAACCAAAACTGGACCCTGATGAAATATCAAATTACAGACCGATTTCAAACCTTCCGTTTATATCTAAAATATTAGAAAAGGTGGTGTCAGCTCAATTATGCTCCTTCCTACAGGAAAACAATATCCTTGAAGAATTTCAGTCAGGTTTTAGGCCCCATCATAGTACAGAAACTGCACTAGTTAAAATCACTAATGACTTGCTTTTAGCTTCGGACCAAGGCTGCATCTCCATTTTAGTCCTGCTTGATCTTAGTGCTGCATTCGACACTATAGATCATAATATCCTCATAGATCACTTACAAAATCACATAGGTATGCAGGGACAGGCATTAAAATGGTTTAGATCCTACCTGTCTGATTGATACCACTTTGTAGATTTAAATGGAGAACTGTCCAGTGTAGTGCCAGTGAAATACTGGGTCCCACAAGGGTCAGTTTGAGGACCTCTGCTTTTCTTGGTATACAAGCTTCCATTGGGTGACATCATTAGAAGGCATGGGATTAGTTTCCATTGTTATGCCGATGATACCCAGTTATATATTTCATCAAAACCAGATGAAATATCTAATTTGTCTAGACTAACTGAGATATTAGTTATAAAGATATTAGAGATTGGATGACTGATAATTTCCAAAATCTCCAAAACTGCAGCACTTCTGGGTGTTCCCAGTCTACAGTGGTCAGTATCTATCAAAAGTGGTCCAAGGAAGGAACCGTGGTGAAACGGTGACACCGTTGTGCACCATTGAAAGTGGTGACAATGGGCATGGGAGCATGAGAACTATCTATGATCAAAATAATGTTATGCCTGGTTGGTGTATACACCCATTCATATACAACAGACAATTTTAGAGATGCCAAACAGCCTACAATGTATGTTTTTGAAATGGGGGATGGAACCAGAGTACCCAGAGAAAATTCCCTAAGCATAGGAAGAACAGGCGAATGCTCAAACATGACATTAACATTATTGTTACTTTTTTGTATGTTTGATTGTTCTTCCACAAAACAGCCCTCTTTAAGCATGTATTAACTGTACAATTCAGTATTGAAAAAAGGATAAAGCTGATCATACTTTTGCAAACATATTGACCATGTCATAACCACCAAACTGATCCCAAAGTGCCTCATATTACATATCCTCCTCTTTTATCCTTCACTGTTTGTATTTGAGATGGTATTTAGTGTGATCTGAACCCATTTTGGATCCTTTATATTATGGTTTGATGTTGACCTCAGAGTTATCTTTGGATAAATCTTCCAGACATGAGATGCAATGTTTGATCTTTTGTGGATATAGCCCAAAGAAATAGATGACTTTTCAATTAACTCAAATACAGAGAGCTTTGAAGTGTGTCTAAACATAGACAATATTTGTCATGACAACCCTTTGCCTTTAAAAGTTCATCAGTAGTGTCAGGTACAGAAAATTATCTGATAAGTATATTGGAGAAACTAGCATAGGTCATCTGGATGCTATGCTTTTCTTTTCCAGGATTTTTTCAAACATTTCATTTGTTTTGGGAAAATATTATTGGAATCTTTTTTTTTTAAATGATTCTATAATGTTTAAAACGTTGAAAAAGTTTGTCTAGCACTGAATGTTAAAATACTATGCTTATAACAAAATGTGGAAAATGTCTGCATTCACATTTTAAGTAATAAATTGTATTTGAAACTGATATAAAGATTGTATTACACACAAAAATCACACATTAAGAACAGAACTTTATCAGATGTCTTTTGGGATTTGAAGAAATAAACCTAAAATCAACTTTTCATTAACTGGAATCAGTGCAGTGTGATGGTAATTAAGTAAACAATATAACATAACACTGGGCATGATGTTACAGGAAAATAACTGTCTGTGAATACCAGCAAGAGTTTGATCATTTTTCATCTTCGATAGTCCAAATTTGATTAATATGTGCCTATGATAGCCCCAGATCCCTGTACTTGGCTGACAGGAGTGAAGCCTAGTGTGGTCTTTTGCTTGTTGTTGCCCATCCACCTCAATTTTTTGTGCCTACTGATATACTGTTCTGCTTACCAAGGCACCAAGGTTGTATCATGTTTTATCATGTGTTTTTTTTTTTTACTTCTTCCCTATCAATGATCTTTGAGAAGATTTTTTTTCTCATTTATTTTTTTTTGCAGGTGGTGTCCTTGTCCCACTACATATTCAATTCCATAGAACTTCAGCAAGAGCCTGGAACGATAACTCATGTGGTATCATATGGAGTAAAAAATATATAAGAACAAAACCTCAGTGCCAGATATGGAATTCTATCCATGAAAAAAAAATCACCAAAATTCAATTAAAATACTTCATGTTAGCAAGTGCTGATAATGTTAATAAGTTAACCTCAAGGTTCTTGGGTTTAAATGTTATACACCAACATTTAGCCTAAAGTAAGAACTACGTGAACAAAGGCATTTCAGTTGTGAAGATCTTGGCTTGGATCCTGTTAATGATTGCCATGTAAGATATTGCTAATGACTTGGGAAGAGAATTGGGTTAATTGGTTCACATACAAGAATAAATCTAAAATTATTCTTTCCATCAAGACATTAAAATAAGCCTGCATTACATTTCTGGGTGATGAAAACTTGTTTATTTGATTCACTTATCAAAGTAGTGGTGAAGTATACTGTATTACTGACAGGTGTTAGAGTTTAAGTGAATCTAAATGCCAATATATAATGTAGATTAAGTCAATGCTATTGACCGTTACAAGTTTCTCTCTTGATCCTTCTCAATTGCCCACTTTATTTATTTCGTTAAAGTAGGTGTCTTTCAAGATGATTGCCACACATCATTTAAACTATTCTATTATACACATGTACTTTTTGCAGCCATAGAGTTTTATTTTCTTAATTGCTTCCTGAAGGCCAGACAACACAACATAACACTTAAGAAGCAGAAACAACCTAAGTGCATTTTAAGTGTGGTCTTTCCAGATGGTGATTGTGGTCTCCATTGGCTTTCTGGTACTCTATACATCATAGTGTGATGGTTTATGACTGAGCTCACTCTGTGCAACAAGGAAGATCAGAGAGAGAGAGAGAGAGAGAGAGAGAGAGAGAGACTGGACCATGACTGGAGCTTGCACATTTGTTTGTAATTACTGCCTTCAGTCTGAATATGAGGGCAAAAAACCTGTCCTGATGGTACAGATGGTAGATTAATGCAGCTGCTGGATAAAGGCCAGCATACCCAAAATAGCCGGTTTTCATTCTGATGTACCAATCCTATGCTAAGTGACAATATGGATAGTTATCCAATTAAACCTGAAATATTTGCAACTCAAATTTATAAGTGTAATTTTGTATACATGCCAATTTATATGATACACAAACATAGATTTTTATATAATTCAGGCAGTGTTGACACAAATATTTTGGTGAGATGGCTTAATTATTGTATTAAACAAGCAATGTTGTCAATACATCAAATGAATCTGGGACTGACCATCACACCCATATGTGGGTCTTTCTAAAAATGTTGCCAAAAAATTGGAATTGTAGTTGGAAATGTAGAATGTCTGAATATTTTAACATTACAATTCCCCTTCACTATAACTAAGGGGACCTAACATGTTCTTGCATGACAGTGCACCTGTGCACAAAGTGAGCTTTATGAAGACATGGTTTGCCATGGAGTGGAAGAACTTGAGAAGCCTGTGAAGGTCTCTGACTTCATTCCCACTGAACACTTTTGGGATGAACTGGAACACAGACTGGACCCTAGACTAAATAATGCTCTTGCAGCTGAATAGATAAAAGATTAATGCAATGGATAAAATACATACATGCCGCAGAATCTGGAATGGGATGTTCAAAGCACATATGACAGTTATGGTGATGTGCCAAACTTTCTGTGTACAAAAATATAAAATATATAAATATATAAAAATGTAAGCTCTGAGATTAAACATGTGTGTTCATGGTAATAGGATGATGCTTGTGTAACTAGGCAAGAGAGATATAGTTGGTCTGTTTCATTAAACTAAATTTTGACAGGTCTGACAGCCAATCAGAAATCGTCCATGTCACAATGTCCTGCCCCCTTTTCAACCAATAATATTCATAATGTGTGAATTCATAATGTGTGAATGTTGGGGCTGGAAATAAGATCATCTTTGGCACTGGCATAGTGCTGACAGTAAATACAAGTTAGTTACTGACATTAAATTGTTTGTAGTTAACAGATTTTAACTTTGCACAAAAGCTGCGTCATAATATTTGCTTCAAGAGCTTAGTGAGACTGAGACTGAAGCATCACATTATAAAGTGTCTAAGAAACTGGACTGAGTAGAAGTCTTAGAAATAGTACTGGTACCTAATATTGTAACGTTAATATCTGATAGCCTGAAGATAAGCTCACTGATACCCCCAGCTGTTTCAGGAAACCCCGCCATACCCTGGAGATGAACTGGGGCCCTCTATCAGACACGATGTCCTCAGGGACGCCGAAGTGCCTGAATACCTGATGAAAAAGGGTTTTGGCCATCTCCATGGCAGTGGGCAGGCCCTTGAGGGGTATGAGTTTGCATGCCTTTGAGAACCGATCTACCACAATGAGTATGGTGGTGAAGCCGTCTGACGCAGGTAGATCGGTGAGGAAATTGACTCCTAGATGGGACCATGGGTGGCGGGGAATCGGGAGTGGCATGAGCTTGCCCTCTGGTAAGCGGCGTGGCGTGCTGATGACGGTGCAAACGGAGCATCCCTTCACGAACTGGTTCACATCTATGATCACGTCCGGCCACCAATACTTGCCTCGAAGGAGTGAGAATGTATAGAGTCCAGGAGGGCAGCAGGGAGAGATGTTGGTATATATGTTTTGCCCTCTGGACCTCCCGGTGGAGCGGGTTCGTTCACTGTGGCAGCACGGATTTCTTCGTCCAGCGTCCAGAGGATGGGACAGACGAAGAGATCTGGGGAGAGCACAGGCTCATCTTCTTCTGGTTGGGGTTCTGGTGAGTATATCCGTGAAAGCGCATCGGCTTTGGTGTTTTTACTGCTGGGGCGATAGGAAACTGTGAACCGGAACCTGGTGAAGAAGAGCGCCCAGCACACTTGCAGATTCAGGTGTTAGGCTACCTTGAGGTATTGTAGATTCTTATGATCCATGATTACCTCAAAAGACTGGATCGCCCCCTCCAACCAGTGCCGCCATTCCTCCAGTGCTAGTTTAATCGCTAATAGCTCGCGGTTTCCAATGTCATAGTTTCTCTCCGCCGGGGTGAGTTTTTTAGAATAAAAGGCGCATGGATGGAGTGCCAAGGGTTTACCTCCTCGCTGGGATAGCACTGCTCCTACCCCCAGAGCTGAGGCGTCTACTTCTATCACGAAGGGTTTGTCGGGATCGGGGTGAAGTAGGGTCGGAGCGGAGCAGAAGGCGGGTTTCAGCTTCGACCGCTGAACTTGTCCATTTTAGTGACTTGGGTTGTCCACATAACAGAGCAGTGAGGGAGGCTGTGTGCATACTGTAGTTTTTGATGAAGTGACGGTAGAAATTCACAAACCCCAAGAAGCGTTGTAGCTCCTTAATGGTCTGTGGCTGTGGCCAGTCATTCACCGCCGCTACTTTAGACTGGTCCATCCTGATGCCTGCTGGGGAGATGACATACCACAAAAACTGAATGGTTGTCTGGTGGAACTCGCACTTCTCTAGTTTGAGGAAGAGGTGGTGATGACGGAGGCGCTCGAGCACCTGTCGGACGTGATGGACATGCTCCGACCGGCTTGGGGAGTAAATCAGAATACCATCGATATACACGATGACGAACCGGTGGAGCATGTCACGGAAGATTTCATTCATAAAGTTTTGGAATACGGCTGGCGTGTTGGTGAGTCTGTAGGGCATAACCAGGTACTCGTAGTGCCCCGATGGTGTAATAAACGTAAATAGACCTTGGATAATTCTTGTCTTGATGTGAGTAATGGTATATTTAGGTTTGAGGTAAGGTAATGTCCATTTAATGAACATAAAAAGACAGAAAGTTCAATAGCTATAAACATCAAGACATGAAGTTTGCCTTGTACTGCCTTTGATTGCTTAATAGAATTCAGTCAATGCAGCAGAAGTATATTTTTGAGTGGTTGTGTAACAGTGTGTGAATGATGGAGTGTAGTTAATATTTGGAAAAGGAACAAAGCTGATAATAAATTCAGGTAGTATGGTTTAATTTATTTTAAATTGATTGTCATACTTTTCTTTACATATTACTAATGTATTTGTAACATTATCAGACCCGACCTTGTTTATTATCATCTAATTGTAAAACACTAAATACGTCAAAACACAACTGAACATTTGACATTTGACACAACTGAACATTTGACATAACACCAAGTACTAAAATAATCTAACCTAACTCAAAATATTATAAACTCACATAAAATCCTACAACCTCTTGTAGTTGTAAGATAATTGACTAGGCTGATATCAGTGTGTGTCATACTCCAACAAGATTATTTTCGGTAAAGGAACCAAGGTTACTGTTTTTTCAAGTAAGTTCAAGTTTAAAAATCCAATTCATGAAATTGAGTTGAACTGTAATGCTTATATGTCTCTTCACATTTCTATAAATATTGAGCTCATGAGCTGTATTTTCTGTTCACTGAAATGGATTTTAGACATAGAATTGACTTGCAATTGATCGCACCTCAACAAATTGGTTGCATTTGTAGTCTACATGCCAAAATCTTAAAAGAAATAAAAAATATATTTTTGTAGTTATTGAATTGTTTGGAGTCAGGCTTTTAGCTCCTCCGAGAAGTTTATGTGTGACTTTATCACTGAGTGTAACTAATTCAGGAGTGGGAGGATGGAAAATAGTATTTGGACAGGGAACTAAGCTTACTGTATATTCAGGTAATTTTTTCCCGCGTTAATATCATTTTAAAGTTTAAAATTGTTTCAGTAAGTTGTAAAAATGTAGATAACTGAATAAGATAATTCTCTGCCATTCATCACATATGTTTTTATTGTATTTTTGAACCTGAAGACATACATTTAAACAAATTAAAATACATTTAAAAATAATGAACAAAATAAGACAAAATAAACATTAAAGTGAATAATATTTGCAATGCTTTCAAACTTCTGTTTTAAGAGGCACATGCATCAACATTTAACAATAAAGATTTATTTCACCTAATAGGATTTTGTGTAATAGGCACACATTTAGTCTATAAACCAAGAATTTTTGAAGATTTGACCTTAGATATTTGAGCGAATTTGATTTATATAATAAAGTATATATTTAATTTTTTATATATAATTTTTCATAGCTACATGTACACTTGTTAATAGTAGAAAATTGTTTCACACACTGATACACAACCACTCAAATATATACTTCTGCTGCATGGACTGAATTCTATTAAGCAATCAAAGGCAGTACAAGGCAAACTTCATGTCTTGATGTTTATAGTTATTGAACTTTCTGTCTTTTTATGTCTATTAAATGGACATTACCTTCCCTCAAACCTAAATATACCATTATTCACATCAAGACAAGAATTATCCAAGGTCTTTGGTCTTTAGAATATTTAAGCATTTTTACAATAAATGTACTGAATACATTTAATAAAAAGATACTACATAACTAGTAAAGTAATAATGCATACATACTTGCTTGAGTTACGAGCTTGATACCTTTGCCATAGACAAGCTTATATCCACCTCCAGTAGTCACACAGTGTGAAATTATCTAACAAAAAACTTCTTCCTCACACAATGTATCAAATAAATGCTGGCTCAAATTGTACAATGAATATGTTGTCTATCTGTATAATAGACATGGTTACTTATCTAAAATAAGTAATACAATTAAAACATTACTTGATAGTGCTGTGAGCTTTATTGCTTTCCCAAATGGACAGCAGTTGGGCAGCATATCTAATATCATATAAGATAAAATAATAATAATAATAATAATAATAATAATAATAATAATAATAATAATAATAATAATAAACATTTGAAGTGTTTTTATAGACCTGTCACATACAAGAACATTTTGGAGCTTACTTGCCTGTTTTAACAATTAATTTTGTTCCAGAACCAAAATATATTTTCCAATTATCAGAGCTAGTCACACACTGCACAAACCCAGTGCAAGAAGTGTGATCTCAAATATTTCCAATAATTCCTAAATTCGTGTAGTGTGTTTTAGCAGAATAAATCATTTTAAAGGCATTTTAAGAATTAATTAATTGAATTTTAAGAGACATAAGATTCAGTGAAACTGATATTTTTTTCTTTTTGAATCATTTGTAATAAATGGTTTAAGTAAGATCTAACTGTAAACTATACAATATTTAATTTCAGTAACTTACTTGTTTTAACTGTTAGTTGTGTGCTTTTGCCAAATATCATCTTATATCCAGCAGTCACACATTATATGAACCAGGAGCAAAAACATTCTTACATAAGAAATTAATTTTTTAAAATTATTATTGTTGCTCCACTTCAGCATTTTGCCTTACCTTTACATCATATACTCTTACATTTTTGTGTAATTTTATGTGCAACATCTAGCAGCTAGATTTTTATGTAGGTATTGTGAACAACAATACATGAATCCCAATTTGAAAGACTAGTTTTAGAGTTTTTAACATTATTGTTAAAACTGAAGGTCAATGTACATCTTAAAAATGCTAAATATTTTTCCTAATATTTGTTAGCCACTTACTTGTCTCAACAAGCTCTTGATATACAAAGCAAATATTATGACGCAGCTTTCGAGCAAAGTTAAAATTTGTTAATTACAAACAATTTAATGTCAGTAACTAACTTGTATTTACTGTCAACACTATGCCAGTGCCAAAGATGATCTTATTTCCAGCCCCAACATTCACACATTATGAGAACATGCAGCAAAAACTTTTTTAAATAAGAACTGAATTTTAGCAGTAATTATTGTTCCACTTCAGCAGTTTACCTTACTTTATCATAATATATATATATATATATATATATATATATATATATATATATATATATATATATATATATATATATTTTATTTTAGTAGAATTTCTATTTGTTTCTAGTTGAATAATTTTAAATTACACATGTAGAATAAAATATAGACAGTCAGTATGATTATATGTATTTTAAGATTTGCATTACAAAGATTAGCTTTACAGTTTAAAAAAAAAAACCTTTTCATAATGTACATAAAAGGCTTACTTGTTTCAACGACTAACTGGATTTCGGAGCTAAAATAAATTCTCCTGTCTGAATTAGTCACACACTTAACCAAACCCTACATAATAAAAAAAAACATATTGACCTTGAATAGATGTTAGCTATTAATTTTTTGCTTTTGTTTTGTTTTCTAATTATTGTTATCCAGAATGTAGATTATTTTGACTGAATATCCAGCATTTTTCACCAAAAGATATATATTCTTATTGCATCATACAGTTTATATCATGCTAGATTTAATTTATGTCAGTACCATTGGTAATTGTTATTTTGTTAATCTCCTTTAGTGACCACACAAATAAGATGTTATAAATTTGGGGTAGCTACCATACACATTTTTCACAATTTAAAAAAATTAACTTGACATTTTTACACTTTTTTCCTAATTTGTGAAAGAAAAATGTGAAAGACTTACTTGATTCTGTGATTAATTTGATTCCAAGAGAGTCTGAGGGGTGACTATGGAATACGTAACCTTCAGGAGATAAACTTATAAATTCTATGTTTTATAAATAGAAACATACTTGTCCATATGCTTATGTGTGTGTGTGTGTGTTGTGTGTGTGTGTGTGTGTGTGTGTGTGTGTCAAGGTAAGGGTTAAAGGGGTGTATGTGTGTGGGTGATTGTGGGGTGACTATGGAATACCTTCAGGAGATAAACTTATAACTTCTATGTTTTATCAATAGAAACATACTTGTTCATATGATTGCGGGGGTAATAAAGGTTTATGAACCCTTTCAGGAGATAAACTTTGCTTATGTGTGTGTGTGTCAAGGTATGGGTTAAGGGGTGTATGTGTGTGGGTGTATCAAGGTAAGGGTTAGGGGGGTGATTGTGGGGGTCTGGGAATGCTGTATTATGTAACCTTCAGGAGATAAACATACAACTTGTATGTTTTATCAATAGAAACATTAACCATATACAAGTGGTTAAGTATATGTGTATGTGTGTGTGGGTGATTGTGGGGTGTTGATGGTTTACGACCCCTTCAAGGACAAAACGTCCATAGGAATTCAGAGGTGTGACTGTGTGAGACCTTCAGGAGATAAACTTTGCTTGTGTGTGTGTGTGTGTGTGTGTGTCAAGGTAAGGGTTTGGAGGGGTGATTGTGGGGGTCTGGGAACGCTGTATTATGTAACCTTCAGGAGATAAACTTTGCTTGTGTGTGTGTGTGTGTCAAGGTAAGGGTTAGGGGGGTGATTGTGGGGGTCTGGGAATGCTGTATTATGTAACCTTCAGGAGATAAACGTACAACTTCTATGTTTTGTCAGTAGAAACATTAACCATATACAAGTGGTTAAGTATATGTGTATGTGTGTGTGGGTGATTGTGGGGTGTTGATGGTTTACAACCCCTTCAAGGACAAAACTTCCATAGGAATTCAGAGGTGTGACTGTGTGAGACCTTCAGGAGTTAAACTTTGCTTATGTGTGTGTGTGTGTGTATTTGTGGGGGTGTGTCAGGTATGTGTGTGTGTGTGTCAAGGTAAGGGTTAAGGGGGGTGTATGTGTGTGGGTGATTGTGGGGGTCTGAGGACGTTGTATTATGTAACATTCAGGAGATAAACATCGATCATCCTCATTGGATGAAAAGGGATGGGGTAAGACCTTATGGAGTAGAAGATTCTGATTGGATGAAAGGGGCAGGATATTGTGACGTAGACGATTTCTGATTGGTTGAAAAGGGGGCGGGACACTGTGACATGGACGATTTCTGTTTGGTTGAAAAGGGGGCGGGATATTGTGACGGAGACGATTTCTGATTGGTTGAAAAGGGGGCGGGACATTGTGACGTGGACGATTCTGATTGGCTGTCAGACCTGTCAAAATTTAATTTAATGAAACAGACCACCTATATCTCTCTTAGGCAGAATATGCAAAATGAAAATGATGCATAGAATTTAATCATTTAATTCTTGCTTGCTTCATCTTCAGTCCAAGTAGTGATAGCAACTGACAAAATTCTAAGACTATACTACCACTGACAGCAAAACATAAATTGTATGAGATATTGTAATGTTATATACTACTCAAAACAGCCTTCCAATTTTTGACATCACTAAATGGGGCTTTAAGCTATACCCAGTGATGTCATTACAGATAAACAACATGTCTTGATAGAGTTACATCTGAAAGTGCCCTATTTAATATATGTAATCATCACAACTAATAATGCTAGTTTATTCTCTGTCCTGTTTGCACAATTATTTCCTGTGTTCTGATATGAAAACATATCAAATCCAATTTTAATCATGTCCTTAGTGTTTTTTTTATTTTTTGAAAGTTATATTCTTAAATATACCTTGGTCGAGTTGCCATTCTGCCAAAAAATAAATAAACAAATAAATAAAAACTGCCATATTCATTTTAAGACTTGAATGAATAGATAATAAACAGAGACACATGGTTTACATAACACAGTCATAAATGGAGTTCACATATCTACCTGCAGATGAAGTTGAAAAATAATTCAGCTTTATTAGTTTGATATAAAAAACACACTTTCATAACCAACTTTATAAATCTACATTATATTTTTTAATTTCCATAAAAACAAAAGAATTCAAAAAAGACAAGCCTACTGGATCATGTTTTGAAACTGTGTTAACAGTTGATTTTCTTTTATTTGAAGTATTTCGGGGTTTCCTTAGACACAAGCGCCTTTATCTCTGTGTAAGTCAAAGTGAGAAGTAATGGCAATAAGTATTTAGAATAATCGTGCAAAAACAGTTGAAATAACAATTTAAAAAGTACCATTATATTATTTCTAAGTTTGTGATACCAGTCAGAACATCAATCTAAGAAAGGCTGGAGAACTTACGGTATTAGCTTTACTCTCACTCATTTTTCTCTTTTTCCAGCTTGAGTAGAGAATATTGCGGTTTGTAACATTTTTAGCAATATACAGTAAGCATGGTAATACCTATAGTTCACTCTACAGGAGTATATGAACCCTATATGTACCCACCTGCACTATCAGTGTAACAGTAGGTACATAAATGAAAAGACATAAAGCTATATCAATGTTTTGGCACTTACAATCTTATAATCTCAAATATTTATTTAGAATACAATCTTATATTTATCAGTATTAGCTTTTTTAACTAACAGGATGACAAATCACACAGAGACAAATAAATGCAGCACCCAGAGGAGGACTGGTTCCCCTTTTGAGCTTGGTTGCTCTTCTTTAATTAATTGATTGCTATAAAGACTAGAAAAAAAGTAGATTCATGGGAATTTTAAAGAAGATATTTATAATCCCATTGAGGCATTTAATACAAATATTCTGATGCACCTTCAGCTATTTTGGGTCAGTTCATTGGGCAACCTTCTTAAGCAATGTTCCCCATGTTGAATTTGCAATACTGACATACATAACACTGACCTGTTGGGTTAAAACTACTTACTTTGTTTTCTCGTTATATTTGAGTGACAGTTGAAATAGAGGTTCAGCACTAAGTTTCAGGGAAGAATTGTGGGAAGCAGGAGGTTATACAGCTGAAATTGACATTAAGTAGTGTATGCCCAGGTATCTCCATCCTGAAGTCCAATGCATTTTGAGAAAATCCTAACTTTACACTTGTCCTACTGTTCTGTTTTAAGATATCAATAAAAAAGAAGATGCTTCCAGACAGGTGTAGTGCATGATACAAATAAGCAATTAACATGCTTTCATGCTCAGCGATGTGTAAAATTGATGATCAAATCTACACTCAAAAAATAACTCTTTGAATGAACTTAATTAAATCATGGAAAGAATTTCCACGTAAATTAAAGGTTTTCTTTCAGCATTAATGAATTTTGTTGGCCCATCATGTTCTTAGGTTCAGTCAACTTAATTAATTAGGTTTCATTTAACTTATTTACTACAGTTGGGTCCAACATAATTTAATAGTGTTGAAACAACGTATTAAGGTTGATCCATCCTTGTATGGTGTTCATATTTTTGTTACTCAGCCAATGGTTGTGGGTCTGGTGGACCCTCTGAATTTTTTTGGTCTTTAATTCAACACAATCAAACAATTTTACATTACAATACTCAACAGATGTTTACTTTATCCCAATTACAAGCAATATAAACAACATATATGGTTAATATTTGCCCTTTCTCTTTGTTAGACCACATTAATGAAATACATTGCTGCTTGTTTTTATTTTTGCTTTTTAATAAAATGTAATAAAAAAAGGAATATCAATTATAATCAAGATATGACAAAACAATTCAACAAATTTACAAATGAAGCAAGGTTTTTCATAACTATTGATTCTTATTTATTTGAAGTTCATTAGAAATTTAACCCAATCAGGTCAGTTAATACAACATTAGCTGAACATATACAGTAACCTAGACAACACATCAGCCCCATTGAACACATTGCCTTTTCATACCAGCCTATACAACACATGAGGGGCAGAGTTTTACTGTGTGTATTGCATATACACTTTTTGCACTTGATGCATGCATATTGTGTTTTTCTGTCCATCTTGGGTCCACACACTTCACAGCGCTTCTTTTTGTTGTTTGCTGGCTGCAACCTAGAACGCTGAGAAGATCAGGAACACCTAACATTTACACCTCACTATTGCAAGGCATGTGTGTCAGCAGCATCACACACACTCTTCAGGCTCTGCTGATGGTGGTTCTGTGGATTGGGTGGATGGGGCACCAGCATTCTTCTCCTGAATCCTCCTTATGATGGCTACAGACACTGGGGTTCTTGGAACATGTTGTCTTCTCTGGATTTGAGGTCTCACCAGTGCCTTTCCCAGTTCCTCAAAAAAGAGGCATCTCCTCTGGAGCTTCCATCTGTTCCACTCTGGGTTCAGTGCCATCCAGTTGACAAAGCTGTTGTACGCTGAGATGTCCAATATGTCAAAGAATATCACCACCAGCCAGCATAGGGTCCTCCTTTTGCAGCTGTAGGCAGTCACCAGCTTGTCCATGTTGTCCACCCCCCATTTTGTGGCATTATAATCCATGATGATCTCTGGTTTTTGATGCTCCTGGCCACAGATTCTCCCATCCCTGTGCAGCATACTTATGAGTACCACATTCTTGTCTTTCATTGGCACATAGGATACCAGGAATGTGTCAGACGTGTACAGTTGACAGACCTGTTCTTTGTGGTCTTGGTGGTGGGAGCTCAGACTTGTTTTTTCGTATCGTTCCCACCATGGTCAACTTCCTCTTTAGGAGTTCCTGTTCCAGTTTGTGCAAGGTAAAAAATTGTCGCATGTGATGTTGTGTCCACTGAGTCATGTCCAGGACAACTCTCATTCCTTGACTCTTCTCAGTGGCTTCTCCATCAGGTTTCCCTGTGTAGACCTGTTGAAGTTCCAAGAATATGAGGAAGTGGCATCACAGGCAGCCTAGATCTTTATACCATATTTTGCAAGTTTAGATGGTATATACTGCCTAAAAGGGGCAACGGCCCCAAAATGGCATCAGCTGCTCATCACTGGTGACATTAGGCACACACACACACACACATAGAAACAGCAAGCCCAGACTGGAGGAGGACAGTGTAGGTACACAGGACCTACAATTTTCACACTTTTATTAGCCCTGGGTCCAGTGGACCCAAACATCCCGTATGTAATATAAATATGTAGGGGGGTGTACAGTGTGTGGTCATTGAAAATGTGTTCTGATATATGTTCTTCACAGAAAATGACCCAAGGCCAATGCGTTTGAGTTTGAAAAAATAATTAATCATATAATTTTTCTTTTGATAAAAAATGAAAACGGGTCCCACAGACCCGAACAGCATATAAGGGTTAAATGAATAGGGTTGGTGCAACAAATTTAACAGTTGTAAATAAAGTTGGTCCAACAGAATTGCCTAATGCATTTACAGCATCTTATCCAGAGTGACTTACATTTTTATCTCATTTACACATTTGAGGATCAAGGGCCTTGCTCAGAGGGCCAGCAGTAGTAGCTTGGTGGACCTGGGATTCAAACTCACAACTTTCCAATCATCAGTCCAATACCTTAACCACTAAGCCAGCACCACTCCCAAATAATGGGGCCATAGATTAACTATAATGTAAAAATAAATATATTTACATGAAACTATCTGCAGCAGGGATCTTCAAAATCCAGACAGGCCAGCAGATTCAACTAATTACCAGCTACAGTGGGTGTCTTTTTTTAAAGTGTTGGTGAATTCAAAACTATGCTGGACAAAATAGTTTAACAATATTTTACATTGCCATTTGCTTGCAAAAACACAAGAAAAAGGAAGTTTGTGCCACTTTTTAAATGACAAACTCTTTAAAAACTATGCAAGATGCCCGCCAAACGTTTGTCTTCTCAACGAACTGTGTTCTCTTCTTGCGATGTCTTCTCCACCTAGTGACAAGATCTCCTCAGTTTATCTCAACATGATTGAATCTAATAAATGTGAGGTTGTTGAATTTCATGCAAATACAACATGATTTGAACATGTTCATCTTGGAAACATGACATTATTGTGTACAAAACACACATTACACATTCGTGCAAGTAACATGTAGCCAGTTTCCTTTTTTTGAGTGTAGCTGCCCTTGACAGTGGATCAGGGTGGCAAGAAGAAAATATTTAAGTCACAGTGAAATTGGGATTTTTCTTTAACTTTGGGTGTACTCTTACCTAAGCAATGTTTGATTGAAGGTTGGTCATGCCAGAAAGGTTCAAATCCAGTGAAATCAACTGAGTCACTAAGAGTCAGCAGAGTCAACCAAATCATCCAGAGTCAGCGGATCATCTGCAAGTTTCACACAAAAGCCCTGACTCCAGCCTTTGCACTACAATAAACCATCTCTTCACTTATCAGGTGCTCTTCCACAACTTGCATATGAGACGCCTTCCGATACACTCATTCACTATCCTGTTTTGTCTACGAAGACGTCACTTGACCAGTCCCTTTCAGAAATGATGTAACCAGGGAACATTCAATCCAAAGACACAAACACAAATATAGCTTCTCCAGATTCTCACTGAACTCCTGAAATTTGCATACAAACCTTAAAACCCTTCTAAAAGAACTACAAAATTGTTATATTGTTATTTGATATTAAACTGATAAGTTTTTGGTTCACTCAGTTCATGGTATAAGAAACAGTTTATAGTGCTAGAAACTTTCACTCATTTTTGCAGTGATTTAATTTCTCTTATATTCTTTCTGAAACCCTCTTTTCTGGAATTTTGTTTGTGTGTGTGTGTCTATGCATTTGTTTCTCATTCATCTTTAAAGGAAGTGTCTTGTGTTTTGTGTTTCATGCTTTTAATTTATTGTCTTAAACTGAAAATCTTCTTACTATGATTTTAATATAGTTTTATAGTTTACATATTTTGCATATTATTGCATACTACTGCGGAATTACTAAATTCACTAAGTTCAGCTTGGTGAAATATGTGGACAGGTAAATCTATAATCCTAATTTCTTACATATTATGGTGGAGAATGAGGCTGCTGTGGTGGGTTACTGAATTGGTGCTATCCTTTCACCACGTGAGCATCAGTCGCGTGAGGAGAGTGTGGGTGGGGGCTCTGCTGTCCCAAGATCTACAGAAATTTCTTCAGTAAATGAAAATTGTTGTGTCAGTGACTGTGATGCCCATATATTAGTGTGATGTGTAAGGAAAAAGAAAGAAATAGAAGATCAGCTGCTTTTCAGGTGACTAGGAATGTCAATTCAGGACATGATCAGATTTCCAGCAACTTCTATTTCTCCTTTCATTATCAGATATTTTGTGTTATTTTCTACCTAATAGTGATCTGTTTTGCATGCAGAGCATCTCTTTAGAACCCATGTTCAAGAATCGTCCTGATAGCAGGTAGATGTGTGCATGGGTGAAAATTGAAATAAGAGGCAGAGTGATTGAGAAAGTTCCAAAGTCATGGACACCAATAGACTGTGTTATCCATGGCAAATGAATAACATACAGAAAATAACGGTTTGTGGAAACTACTGGTTTGGAAAGATTTGATTTGCCTTTCTGTACTGTCTGAAGGTGAGGTGAAAAATTAGGAAGAACAGGCATCACAGAGCAGGAAGGGTGCTGAGAGGGAAAGGTAAACTTGTGTATGTGTTTTGCAGATAGAGCACTTGAGGACAAATCAGACTCAATGGATTAGATGACTGCTTCTCTGATTTCCCACTAGAGGTAAATCTAACAGAAGGGGTTGCATCAACTGAATGCTTGGCAGCCCAGTACTACTCTAAACCAGGCACACATGCAGATACGAAGAGTGATTGATTGGGCCTTCTGTACACATGTTTTTTTCAGGATTGCAATGGGCAAACTAATGAGGTTTTTCTTGATTTTTTTAAAACTCGAGCCTGTGTTTCTGGTTGCTAAATTAGATTCATATTGTTCAAAATTCACTTATATCACTTTTCAACTTATGAAAAAGGTGTAAAAGCAGATTTTGTTTGATCAAGGAGAGTCTATCTACATGTCTTACAGACAGACAGACACACAAACACACACACACAGTATGTGTGGCAGAGAGGTGCAGCAGGTAGCATTGCCACATCACAGCTCCAGCGTATCCAGTTTGATTTCTCTCACTTCGCAAAAACATGCCAGTAGGTTAATTACTTATGTTTAATTGTAAATAGGTCTGGCTGTCTGTATGAATGGAGCATTGAAATGGATAGTTTAGGATGTATTCTTGCCACCCAGTATTCCTGGGATAGTCTCAGGCTCTACCACAAACCTTTTCAGGATAAAAAGATTATCGAAGATGAATGAATGAATACATGTATAAAATAATCAATGAATGCATGAAGATAGGCAGTAATGATCATACTCGAAAAAGACTGACCACAAGTTCTCTTTTCCTCCTTTTTTAGTTACATTAAGTGACATGGTTATAACCCTTTTTATATGAGTGTCATGTCAGCGTTGGACTCTGCCATGTACTCACATTCCCAGGAACCACCACAGCATAAAAACATGTCCAAACTGACTCCATTTCCCATCAGACAGCATCACTCTCACATTCAAGGTCACCAGATTATTATTTGCATGCACACACACACACACACACACACACAAATAAATAACCCAGACACAATGCTTGACTGAGTTTATTCAGTGAAACTGTTCTGGTTATGATCTGCTCTGGATTGTCAGGGGATTTTATTTGTTTGTTTATATGTTTGTTTCTGCTCTTTTTTTTTTCTTTTTTTTTTTCAGTAGTTAACATGAAATCCCCGCTAATTATGTGAATTTATTTTTTGTCTTCACCTGCAATTGTCATGATAAGTTTTGGATATTGAACTTGAATTTTATGTTTTCAAAAATTTAAACTTAAAGAAATCTATTGTCTTAACTCCTTGTCCTGAAACAAATGATATCTTCAAGTTCAGATTACTTACATTTTTAAGGCAGCAGGTGAACTTTCATTTCTAAGTTCAACCATCTTGAAGTGTCTTATAGTGTTTACCAGAGGTTCTTGAGATCCAAGAACACTATATATAGAAAACTCTAGTTATATTTCTAGGTGCAAATGATATAATGTATATGTACATTCTTTCCAGGATGTGGGCATGACCTGTTTTTATTTATCTTATTTTATTTATCTCCTGAACTTCTAGTTTCTTTTTTTCCCTGGATATGTATCAGACAATATGATATGCAAACACACACACACACACAAACACACATACACACACACACACACACAGCAGTAGCAGAAAAAACAGCAGCATCAGTGTTTGTATTTTTGGGATAGACTCATTGAGCATTATGAACTGAACGAGACTGGCACCAGCATAGTCATTTCACTATTACCATGGCATAGAATGTGGTAACATGGTCAGTGCACTGTAAGTAGGTAAATATGTTGGAGTAACATTGTGAAAATTAAATGTGGCTTTCATTCAAAGCTGTTGAAATCTGAGTAGGTGAAAAAAATTTACGCTGTAGAAATGCTGTTAACATTTAATACCTAATGCTAATCAAACACATCTCTTAAATACCCACACTGAATGTGTTGTGCAAACATGTTGCCAGAGATGTGGCAGTGTGTGTTTACATCATGATTCAACAGAGTGGAAAAATCAGCATGGGTCAAAGCACCCATATGCGCTGCTGAATTTGGCAGGGGAATTGTGGGTAATATGGTGACCTTTATAATAACCTAGTGTAAAAAAAAAGGTAAAACCAGTCTTAATTGCCATTAAGATCACAGAAAGTATATATTCTTAAATTGTAGCTTCACCCATAGGTAATAAAGTAGCTCAGTAAATTAGATAAACTTATTTTTGATTAATAACATTCTGAATTAGTCTAGAGTTTGATATCTAGGTCAAACTGTTATATAATAGGTGCAAGACTCATTGAACTAAGTTGTTAAAACAAGATATACATCACAAGTACTTCAGTGTGCAATAGAATTAAACATAATCCTGATAGCAAGTGAGTAACGTCTCATTGCTGCCCCACATTTAACACTTCGTCTGGCACACATACGCTGATACACTGAATACAGCTGATGAACTTAACTGAACCTGACTGGCAGAACACAGCCACAACTCAGACTTGATGAAATTGGGCCACATTTGGGCCAGAAATGAAATATCACAGGTAGGGTGTAGAATTTGAACCATTTTTGGCCTGGATAGTGTTGATAAATGATACATACATTCGGTTTCTTAAAATTAACAATGTCTAGCTTTAATGCATCAAATCTTGTTTTTCTTATCAGCTTGTCAGAGCTCAACTGACCCAAGGTAACTAGAAACTAATGAGTTCACTCTCACTGAGACTGACCTGCGACAAACTAAGTGAAAACCTTGCCTAATAATTAGTATTGTCTGGATTGTGTGTATGAATGCAAATGAATGAATACCTTTACTTGTCTTTAATAATATGCAGTGTGTTCAGGTGGGTGTTAAATAACACTGTATTATCTGTTTGGAAATAGCTGCTCAGGTTTTCTCATTAAAATCCCCTTCACACACACATACACACACACACACACACACACATAAACACAAACACACAAGAAGCAGTTGGATTGTTAAATTATTACTATGTCATTATTTTGTTTTCTTTCACAGATGAGAAAAGAACACATTTTGGCAGCTTCCTTTAATTAATGTTTGTAAATAGCAAAAGAGATGGCATTAAGCATGATTGTAGCTGTTCTAAAAACTTTGATGCAGCTTTTCAAACAATACCAACTAGATTCAATGAAAACCTCATGCCTTTTGAATAAAACAAAATTTTATTTTTCCACCCAAACCCTAACATTAACCTTAATAAGTAAAAAATTTATTGTAACTAGGCATGTAGGTAAGTGAAGACAAAGGGCGAAACAAAGGCCCAGTAGCAAAAACAAAAAAAAAAAAATCATAACCCTTCATTAAACTATAGTGTAAGATTTTGCAAGTGTGAGATGACATTATTAATGTAATTTTACATATATTGAGTGTCACTGAGCACATGATTTAATTGATTCACAGCAAGTAATGTGGTATAATTGGAAATCTTTGTTGAGAAAATCTGTTTTATCCAGCAAGAGCACCTGAGTTTGCATACATTTATCTATACAATATGGCCAAAATATTTTTATTGACACCTGAAAATCACACCCATATGGGTGATTTCCAAAGTTGTAAGCATACAATTGTATTGAATATCAATAGTAGGAGTTTAATTTCAAATAGATTGAATTTCATTTACTGGAATTAACATGTTCCAGCATGGCAATGCTCCTGTGTACAAAACAAGCTTCATTAAGACATAGTTTGCTAAAGTTGGAGTGTAAAAACTTGAGTGGCCTGCACAGAACTCTGACTTTATTCCTACGGAACACCTTTAGAATGAACTGGAGCACAAAGAAAACATGTAAAGCATATGAAAACATTTACACACAGCTTTACTAAGCTCTAAATTTACCAAGAGGATTCTTATTCTAACTATGATGAAACAGAGATATATATTGATGTACTCAATCTAAAAAAAGCAAAAATATATACTAGAAAACCAAGAGAAATATACTGATGTGTTTCCCTTGTCCTCTTCATGCTGTTAATCTTCCTGATGTCCAGTGAAGAATGAAAGAATAAATCTTTGACGTAATTTCTTGTGTGACAACAGATGGACCTGCTAGAGGTCACGGAGTGTGCTGCCCACACACACACACACAGAGCACCTGTGTCTGTAAGTTCCTATCACCAGGCTCTACATGGTTTCTGCCCTCTTTGTTATTGCCAGCTGAACATTTGCCATTGCATCATTCATCTGCTTCAGCATTAAAGAAAAAGGGTGCAAAAGGTATCAGAGCAGACATAGAAGAACTGCAGTAGAATATTATTGCAGTGCAGTGAAAAAAACAGAAGCCTGCATTCTTAAATCGGACTCTTTTATATGTTCACACAGCAGTACTTTGATGGCTGAATGGAGACTAGGGGAAGTAATGAGTGTGTTTGTCTATGTTTATAAATTTTTGACTAGATATTCTCTCTGTTGCACACACACGCACACACACACACACAAATATACTCCTTTTTTTCATTTAATGTGGTATAATAATGTATTGTGACCACCTGCTTAATATTGTGTTACTGCCAAAACAGACTGACCTGTAGATGCATAGACTACACTAGATCCCTGAAGGTGTGCTGTGGTATCTGGCACCAAGATTTTAGCAGCAGATCATTTAAGTCCTCGCCTTCTTTCCAAAGGCATTTGTGACTGGTGCCATTTGTTCTCCAGGTAAGCGACAGCATGGGCACCCTGACTGGTCTGCGGCTGTGCAGCCCCGTACACAACAAACAGATGCAATGTGTATTTTGACACCTTTCTATCAGAACCAGCATTAACTTCTTCAGCAATTTGAGCAACAGTAGCTCATCTGTTGGTTCAGACCACATGGGCCAGCCTTCAATCCCCACGTGCATCAATGAACCTAGGCTGCCGATGACCCTGTCACCGGCTCACCACTGTTCCTTCCTTGGACCACTTTTGATAGATACTGACCACTGCACAATTTTCCATCACATCACACATCAGCTGTGAGGACAAAATGTTCCTATTATATCCCACCCACTAACAGGTACCATAATGAGGAGATAATCAGTGTTATTCACTTCACCTGTCAGTGGTCACAATGTTACACGTGATTGGTATATATTGTTTTTTAGTTTTTACTACAGCAATGTAATATGTTCATCTGGTCAACTGTATATCAGCTGTAAATCCAAAAATTAAATAAACCTGATATTGTGATTTAAAGCTAATAGCTGAGTATTTCATACATTTCACAATGTCTCTTCCCAATTTCTTTTATTACCCTTGCTTTCATTTCCTTCCTCTTAATTTCATTACATTTTTATTATTATTTATTATTTAACAAATAAGTTACTAATAATAATTGAGTCATAAGTTTATTCATGTGAGAAGAGTTCTGTCTGATTTTACTCCCATGATCCCTAACTTCATCTTAATTTTAAATGTTATGAATGTAAAACATTAGAAACTGAAGAGTATAAACTTTGGGCATTTTACTGTCAGTCACCACAGTTCCTTAACTTAGGAGCTGTTTACCTTTCAGAAATAATAATAATGCATTTTTAAACAACTAGACCCTGTGAAAAAAATACCATGGGATCGTTGTGTTCAAAGCACACTATACTTGATATTATCTCTTTTGTTCACAAAAGAGAGAATAATGTTTGCTTCTCACATTAGAGTTTTAGTTCTCACAGCTGTGGTCCAGATCTTATTTTCATGTTTGGTGAGTGTCTGGTCGGGATTATATTGTCATGCCAGGCACACCTTATTGACTATCAAAGAACTTTGACAATCCACATGAAACCAAGGGGATGTCAGTAAAATATTTTCAGTACATTCCATTAGAATTCCATTCTTTCTTATAAACTTTAGACTGTAAATTCTACACCTAATTTTTCAATAAATTTTATCATTTAACAATTAATTACCCCTGCTTGGAGCTAATTATATTCACATTCCTGGGTACACTTCTGTCAGAATATCTTGTGACCCCACTAAGGGATGGTTGGATCTGTATGACCTAGAATCACATTGGTGAACTGAATGGTAAATAAAAGAGAATTTTTGGACCATCTTTGATGTTTTAGGTCAACTTCAGAGAATTCACTGCCAAAAATCTGGAACACTGTATGACTATCCAACCAGAATGTACCTCTCTAGGGCTTCTGAAATATTTTCTTTTCTTTTTTTTTTCTTGTTGTATATTACAGCTGGTGGATCAGACCCTGTTACATGCTTTACTGTAAGTGTATTTTAAATGAATAATGAGAAAATGTGAATGCTGACAATGTGATATATAATATATTTAATATAGATGTTACTGAATACTAATAGATTGCTCAGAATGAAGACAGTGTTGTATGGTGGCTTAGTAGTCAGCATGTTTTCTTCAAATCAGGAATTTCATTCTCATCTCCATCCTGTGTGCACAATGTTTGCATATTCTCCCCATGCAATGGGGGTTTCCTCTGGGCACTCTAATTTTACATGTGGTAGACTGACTGGCATCTCCAAATTGTCTATAGATTGGGAATGGGTATATGCATAGTTTTGAGCTGAAATGGGATGACTAGGGTGTCCCCTGCATGAGTCCCTTGAGATTCCCTGGAGACTCTAGGCTCCCCGCAATGCTGCACAGGATAAGCTGTACAGAAATTAGATGAATGAACATTAAATATAATAAGGTGAAAAGAAAGAAAGTGGAAAAAAAGGAAATAGATGTTTGTTTTAAGACCCACCCACTTCAGGTTCAGATCTGAATTCAGGGTTAATGCTGTTTGGAGCGGTTACATATCCTGATAGTGGCATCCTGATAGATTAATTTCACCAATTAAAAAAAATGCAGAAGGATGTGATTAAAAAGCTCAATAAAACATCAAACCTGTGTGTCTGTCTTAGAAAAGCACCATGATGGAATTGTCATTTAAGTTTGCTTTGTTTGAATTTGTGCTCTATTATAGCTATTATTTCAATTACTTCATCAGTTTACTTTCATCTGCTAGCTGATCAGCATTTAGCAAGCGTATAACCAGTATGACCCTGTTAAATCATTTAGTTCATATCTCAAAAGAAGTCATCTCAACTACAATATTAATGCCGTATTTGACTTCAAGGATCAAGTGTTCACTTATACAATGTGCTATACACACTTGTTAATCTTGAGGGGAAGACAACATAATACAATAAATAATATATAAGGAAATATGAGAGAATAAGGATGCATTATAAATGGTTTTGGAAGCAGGCCATGTATCAAACAGCAAAACAAAAACATTTTTGTCAGTCAGTTGCATGAAATACTCACATGTAAGAGTGTGTAAAGTGGATGAGATACCATCTACTCCTCCTGTAGCATTCCATTTGGTGTGATTTTTGCCCACAGGACTACACACCAAGGCTTGGCTATCTTCCACATCAAAGCACGACATCACTGGTGGCTTCACACCCACACACACCATGCTATTTTGGGAGTTTCTTTATCTAAACACTCTCATTTCTGAACCAGTAACTTGGCAGAGCCTGTGGTACAATATGTCCTCAGAGCACATATTTCAGAGAGATGTGAAATGAATGTGAGTGTTCATTTTTTGACACAGGTGAGGTTAGATTCTTTGCCAAATACAGTTCATTCCCAAAGTCTGAGTCCACTGCCAAGATCTGTTTTTATTTAATGAGTTATCAAAATTATCAAGGTTATTAGTTTAAAATGTCATCATTTATCATCTGTATAATTAGAAAACAGTGCATTCTTAATTTCCTGAAAGCAGTACAGACAATAACACGTTCAGAGGATATTACAGATTGATTCAATAACAGAATAACTATGGGAGCTTTAATGTGTATAGTTTTACATTTTATATATGCATTACATATTCTATAAGAACTTAGCATTTTTAGAACTACACTTGTTTGAAGCCTTGGATATTAAAACTGCTTTTGGGTAAAATATGAAACACTCACAAACACCATTTCCATTTCTTCTTAGATTTCTCAGATTTTTATAGACTTTCAGCCATTCTGGACTGTCACTAAAAGGAATATGAAAGTACCAATCAATCTATACTGTCCAGATGTTATGGAACACCTGGATGGTTCCCTGCTTGAACACCACCCAATCTATTGTTCTGCTTTCCGGCCAATTTCAGATCTTTCCTGTTCCACATGTTCTCCTGATTATCAGTTCTATATTTACCTGTCAAGTTGAACTTACCTTTGCTGAGTCTTTGGTTGAATTTGGTTGATGTTTGGATGTTGTGCTCTGTGTTAGTTTGCTGTTTTATTTTGTTCAATAGTGTTTTTTGTGATGTTTTTTGATTTATGTGTGTTTATTCAAATTTATATTAAAAGCACATAGAGACGTATGGAGTCAGCAAATGACAAAGCAAAAGCCATTATTACCACTGGTTTAGGTAAATACAGTGTTTTTTTTTTTAATGAAATATATAAACAATATATAAGCAATTAGTAAAAAAAAATGCTAATGCCAATCATGCATTTCAAAACAGCTAAAAAATTACATTAATGTTAGACAACTACTGAATTTAAATCCTGCTGTATACACTGAATGGAAATTTGGTGAGATGTAAGATACTGAAGGAAAGTAGTAAGAACAATTTGGCCTGAGGACAGTGTGAGTGGAGGTTGATTGACATGTTCATGTTCCTTTTTGTGCTTTGAGAGTTCGTGATAGCTGACAGATAAAAATTTTGACATGTCTCAGGAGGAATGGAAAAGACCTGTGGGAGGCCTGTGCCACTTTCTTCCCCAAAGCATTTCTATCCTCAAGAGGACAAAAAAAGAGGAAGAAATTGAGAAAAAGAGGACGAAACACCTCTTCATGGACACAATAAAGCTTCACTCCCATACTCCCAAGTCTATTATACAAACTGCCATTATTTTAAACTCACTGTACTCTTTCAATGTCAAGGGATAGGAACGGATAGAATTTTGAATTTCTGAATATACAATTGGGTCTAGAGGTTTAGGTTGTCTAATTAAGTAATATAAAATTTTAACTAATATAAAAGTATTGCCCAATCAATATTTATTTTTTAAGAACACAAAGAATTAAATGTGAACATGGTGTCCTGAACTAGATTGGCATCCCATCAAGGGTGAATTCCTGCTTCAGTATTTTCAGGATATACTCTCGGTTAACTGTGATCTTAATGATAATAAAGCTGTTGTAAATGAATGAATGACTGAATGAATGAATGAATGAATGAATGAATGAATATACAATAATGAATGCACATTCAAATATATTTAGTTCCAATTAACACTATTATCTCCCTAGCTCTCATTCATATTACTGATATTGATATTAAAGTTTTAAATTGGTATTAAAATGTAATGCATTTTTACTCAGGTGATACTGAGTAAAAATATATTAGTGTAGTATAGTACATTAGTTAGTACAATATATTAGTTGAGAATATAATACTCATAAACTCATTAAGATATTGCTTGTATTTTATTCAAAAATCTATCTGAATAGTCTATTTACACATTTTTTTTTCTTGTTTCCTACTGCCTGGTTTTCAGCTCCATTCTGATCTATTCAGAATTGCACTATATAAGTTGACACATTATTTCACTTCTATGTGCACTTAGGGTCATTGTTAACAATTTTTCTCATATTTTACAGGTATACTGCTTTTGATTAGTACAGAATCTCTTTTATTAGTTTCTAACAATGGATTTCCACTACGTACTCTAAGTTGTTGTAAGATTTAATAATGTGTTAATAATAAAATAACAACTACAAAAATGTGGATATAAATATTTTCTTGAACTATATGCACTGACGCTAGAGTTGTAACAGGATTGAAAAAATTAAGGTGGTACAAAACAGGAAAAGAAGTCTCAGAAAAAATTATCACACCATATACTGCCTTCAAACAGTCAGTCATGTAATCTCTTAAAACACACAGTAAATGATGTAAATTGTTTGGTTATAATTCCTGTGCCATCATCGCTGCAATTTTCATTTAATAATATTATCATGTTTTTGACATGTAGTGAATGATTATGCAGTCTTGTTTGGTAAAATAGAATGTAAACATAGAAAAACTCTACTTTACCAAGGATACTGGATGGAAGAGGCACTAAAAGCAAAATGGTGAGAGCAATTTGGCACAAAAAAAAGCTTGAGTAAAGATTGATTGGTATGTTTGTGTTCCATTTTTTTTTTTTTTTATGAGAGTCCAGTTTTATTTGAGAGTCCAGGATGGCAGATAGACTAAAGAAGTCTGACACACTTGGTGACTGGAAAAGGTCTGTGGGAGTTTGCCTCTTTGTTCCCAAAATTTTCTCATCCCTAGAACCAAAAGGAATAAATAGACATGCATACTTCAGACTCTACTTCTTCTTCTTATGTTCTTCTAAGGGTAGTTTCCCATCTTCCATCTGTCTTAGTTTCCCATCTTCCATCTGTCTTAAAACCCATAACAAGTGGGAAAATGGTCAGAAAAGAAAATAGTTCATAAATATTTAACAGAAAATGGAGAATGGAGTATTCCAGTATAAATGTGAATGGAACCAAACAAGTCTGAAACTGAGAAGACATGTATGGAGCAATGAGTGGTCTGACTGATAGGCTGACAGGAGAAGAAATAAAATAAAAAGGCTCTCTTGCAGGAGATTGAATGACAGCTTTACACACCACTGTTCACCAAGAGGCACCTGCAGCTCTTCAACATACTGTTATAACCACTTTTAGTCCCCCCTGTCTGTCTCTGTTTCAATGACAGTAAATACAGTATTTGCTTCTTGCCTTGAAGGACCAGCTGAAGTCCTCCAGGTGATGTCCTACTGGGGAATTAGGTTGTGTAACTACCCACCCAGATCAAAGAAAAGAACTCACACTTCCTCTCCTGTAACCTGTTTGGTATGGGTTATAACAAGCAAGTAATCAGGAGTCTTCTGTTAGTATAACTGAACAATGAGAAACACACTGAGGGGGAAAAGGATGGGATTAATAAAACTAATAACAAGATTAATGCTTAATACTACTACTTCTACAACTACTACTACTACTAAGAGTAATAATTTATTTATTTATTTATTTATTTATTTATTTATTTATTTATTTATTTATTTATTTATTTATGTATGTACACAGACCTAGAAGTGACTTAGCCAGTCCAGACAACCCAGCACAGACTAACTCAGGCATAGGGAGAACATAAACATAAACTCAGACAGCAACCCAAACACATGATCATATTGCTACAAACTGCGCTACTGTGTAACCTTAATAATAATAATAATAATAATAATAATAATAATAATAATAATAATAATAATAATAATTTACACATCCAAATTGTATTATTATATATATATATATATATATATATATATATATATATATATATATATATATATATAATATAAAAGTAACCTTTTAGGACTAATCCTGTATATATATAAATATATATATATATATAAATATATATATATATATATATATATATATATATATATATATATATATATATATTATTGTATCTAATCAAACTGAATTTTAATGGTCATAGCAAGTATCAAAGAGGTTTGATACTTTAAAATGATATTTAAATGGTTTTATTTAATATTAGTGTGTCAAATTAATGAGCAACACTGTAACTATGAATTAAGCCACACACAATAACAAAACATCTATAATAATAATAATAATAATAATAATAATAATAATAATAATAATAATAATAATAACAATAATAATAATAATAATAATAATAATAATAATAATAATAATAATAATAATAATAATAATAAATCCTTTCCATTCTGCATCTGCACCTGATTATAGTGTGTGTGTGTGTGTGTGTGTGTGTCTGTGTAGGAGAGGTGGAGTCACAGATCTCGGTTGCCCACTACAGGACAGCAAAAAAATAACAGATCTGCTGAAGAGAGATCGGAGTGGAGACAGAGAGCCTTTCATGAGTTCAGCCTGCTGCAGAAAGATCGAAACCAGACTGAGAGAGAGAGAGAGAGACAGAGAGAGAGAGAGAGAGAGAGAGAGAGAGAGAGTACACAGCTGCGTATCCTTATAGACTAGAATAATTAGGAATAAATGACAGAAGACAATAAAACTAAAAACAGTAGATATATAGTTATGACTCCAATTTTCCTCCAGAATAAAATCCCACAAGTACCGTTACCTGGAGATGCACTGATCTACACCAAATATATAACCATGCAGAGAGAGAGAGAGAGAGAGCAATAAAGAGAGAGAGGCTGATGCACTCCCTCCTCCTCCTCCTCCTCCTCCTCCTCCTTCCTTCAATCTCTCATCCTCCCTCCTGCTCGCTTTTCTTCAAGCTCATTTCACAGTGAGGTCTCACATCGTACCGATGTACAGTGTCTCCTCTGCGAAACCACATTGAGTTGATGCTGCTGCTGCTCTACAGACATGAATAAAGCTGTATTTCCGTCACTACTACATCTGAACCGCAACCATAGACCAACCTAACGGAGTAGAGAGGAAAAAAAGGGACATTGCATTCCACTCACGTCTTCACTTCTTCTCGTTTGCCTGAGAAGAGCAAGGAGAGCTAGAGAAAGACAGAAATCTACAGAGGAGACAATGCTCAAGACGGAGAGATCCAACAAGCTTTAAACTGTTTGATGCCCCTTTTTTTGTGGAAGCTACTGAAGTCCGTTAGGAAAAGAGGTGAGTGTTGCCCTGAATCCTCGGATGTGGGAGGACAAATGCATCTCAGTCTCTATTTTTAATCCAGACCTGCTCTCTGCTCATTGATTTCTGCCATCAGAAGGACCTCGCTATATGATGTTAATCTTTGCAGGAAAAAAGACTACATTATTCTGATTGTCTTTAAACAAACAAACAAACAAAAAATTCTGATTTTATACCGCAATAGGTGTGGATTTATAATGCATGTGCAATTATTGAGAGATATTGCAGTTGGTGAACCCTATAGAAAGATTTTTTTTGTTGTTTTTTTGTTTCAGTGCATGTCTCCCTCCAGTCTTAAACCACCAGAGCACTTGTCTCTACATCCATCCTGGCACAGGAGATGTAAAGTTGGATCCCACTGAAAAAAAAAAAATACAGAGTAGGTACCTGCAACATTGGGAATAGACGTGACGTTTTATTGTGAGGTGACCATTTGAAATTTTGGGATTTCAGAATGCATCTTCATGCACACACACACACACACACAAATGCCGAGACATAGGCTTTGCCTGGCACAAAGTGTGCTATTCATCTAAGGCGGCAACTACCATTTTCCCCCATTATGAATGGATGCTAAATGGAAGTCTTTCATCCTTTTGGAAAGCACATTTCTTATCAAAAATCTGGGACTGTAACACGTTTAGCAGATCTCATCTATGATTGTCTCCACCAATGTGCCGATAGCTAATTAAGTGTGTTCAGCATGTGGAAATGCAAAGAGACTTATATACGCATTGCTAATCTGATAGGAGACATTTTTAGGAATGTAACAGCATCTCTATCTATCTATCTATCTATCTATCTATCTATCTATCTATCTATCTATCTATCTATCTATCTATCTATCTATCTATCTATCTATCTATCTATCTATCTATTTTTAGCTAGCTAGGTATCTATCTATCTATCTATCTATCTATCTATCTATCTATCTATCTATCTATCTATCTATCTATCTATCTATCTATCTATCTATCTATCTATCAGATTTCCTGAGTATTGAGAGGTGATAAAAAAGCTAACATAACGATCCTTGTCTTGTAAACTCAGAAGTAGAATACAGATCACTGCCTGAAGTGTTAAGTTGCTAAATGTCCGCTCTGTCCCACTAACTGTGTGTGTGTGTGTGTGTGTCTGTGCGTGTTTGTGCGTGTTTGTGTGAAGGTGGGTGGATGAGAGAGAATGAGAGATAGAGCGAGAGAAGATGAGAACTCCTGTCTGATCTGATAGATGTGAAGACCAACATGATTAATTGGAGGAACAGTTGTGGTATGATATGTGTTGTCACTGGAAAGACAAATAACGTGCAACCTTTCCAGAAAAATCAAATGATTTGGCTGTAAACATGGGCGTGTACTTTGTCCCAACAGAACTAGAACATCGCGTCATCATTACGCTCATCTTGATTTTTGTACTGAATTGCATGTAATGCAGGTGCTTAATTGAGACAGTAAGATTTAGGTGGAATTTTATCTATACATTTTATATTGTCCCAACGATTGTATGTGCCAATGTATATAATTTTCCCATACATTTCCAACAATTTCTCTTAAGCATTGCAAGCCACTTACCCAAGTACTTATGTTTCTTATTCTTCTCTCTATGTCTGTTTTAGTGCAGTGAAGTGGCACCCAGCCGCAACTTCATCAGGTTTTGGAGGAAGGATGCTGTGGGTAACCCTGCTAAGCACAATAGCTTTAGGGTGGACTACGCCAATCCCCTTGCTGGATGAGTCTGAGGAAATAGATGAGCCTTGCTTCGACCCTTGCTACTGTGAAGTCAAGGAGGGCATTTTTCATGTGCACTGCGACAGCAAAGGATTTACAAATGTCAGCCAGATTTCCCAGTCATGGACAAGGCCCTTTAAGCTTAATTTGCAGAGGAACTCCATGCGCAAGCTGTACTTTAACAGCTTTTTGCACCTCAACAATGCTGTGTCACTCAATTTGGGAAACAATGCACTGCAGGACATTCACGCTGGTGCATTCAATGGGCTGAGTATTTTGAAAAAGCTCTTTCTACATGAGAACAAACTGGAGGTTTTCAGAAATGACACTTTTCTTGGACTTGAGAACCTTGAATACCTTCAGGCAGATTACAATGTCATAAAGAAAATAGAAAGTGGTGCTTTTCGAAACCTGCACAAACTCAGAGTGCTTATTTTGAATGACAATTTGATACCCATGCTCCCTAATTTCTTATTCAGGTCTGTATCATTAACGCACCTTGATTTGCGTGGAAATCGGTTAAAGACTCTTCCATATAAGGGGATGCTGGAGTATGTGGGTCGCAGTCTGATGGAGATTCAGCTTGAGGAAAATCCATGGAACTGTGTGTGTGAGATTGTACAGCTCAAAACATGGCTGGAGAGAATACCATACACAGCTTTGGTGGGTGATATCACTTGCGAATATCCATTTCACTTTCACGGAAAGGATCTCCGTGAGATCAAAAGGAGTGAGCTATGCCCCCTGCTATCCGAAACTGAGATAGAGGTAAAACTTGGCATACCAAGGCTTCCTTTCAGTAATGAGAATATATGGCCCACCAAACCCTCATCCATGTTGTCATCTTTCCATAACACTGCCTCCTCAGTGGAGTACAGAGAGAGATATGTTAAACCAACAAAACGTCCTAGACCAACAAAAACACCTCCAACTCCACGGAGCCTTTATCCTGGTCCAAACCAACCCCCTGTACCGGGCTATCAAACAAGACCGCCTATTCCAATCATCTGCCCGACAGGATGTATGTGTAATCTACACATCAATGACTTGGGACTCACTGTAAATTGCAAAGAGAAAGGATTTCACAACATCTCTGAGCTCTTGCCACGGCCACTAAATGCTAGAAAACTCTATCTAAATGAGAATTTAATTCAGAAAATATACAGGTCAGATTTTTGGAATTTCTCCAGTTTGGATTTACTCCATTTGGGTAACAATCGGATATCATATGTGCAAGAAGGTGCCTTCATCAACCTGCCCAATTTGAAAAGTTTATATTTGAATGGTAATGACATTGAAAGGTTGACTCCAGGGATGTTCCGTGGTTTGCAGATGCTAAGCTACCTTTATTTAGAGTACAATGTTATTCGAGAAATTCAACCAGCTTCTTTCAGCCTGATGACAAACTTGCAACTGGTTTTTTTGAACGACAACCTGCTGCGCACACTTCCTGTTGATGCTTTTGCTGGCACCTCCCTGTCTAGGCTAAATCTACGCAACAATTATTTCCTCTATCTGCCTGTGAGTGGAGTGCTGGAGCACCTTGACTCCATTGTACAGATTGACCTGCACCAGAACCCATGGGAATGTTCATGTGACATTGTTCCACTTAAGCAGTGGATTGAGAAACTTAGCTCTGTCATTGTGGTCGGAGAAGTAATTTGCAAGACTCCGGAGTTTGCTTTTGGCAACGACCTTCGCACCCTGGAACTCGAGCTTATCTGCCCAGAAATGAAATTTTCTGCTGCTTCTCCTGGACTAGCTAATGATGCCACTTCCACCAGTGACTCTGGATTAGGACAAGCCCCTTCCACGGGAGCCATACCACTTTCGGTTCTCATCCTCAGTCTTTTAATCTTGTTTATCTCTGCTGTCTTTGTTGCTGCTGGCCTATTTGCTTTTGTACTAAGGAGAAGAAAGAAACTCCCATTCAAAAAGCGACAGGAAGTGGTGGATTTAACCGGGATCCAGATGCAGTGCCGGATATTTGAGGAACAACAAACCTCACCTGAGAAACCTGCTTCTGGCCATGTTTATGATTACATACCACACCCTGTTACTCAGATGTGCAACAATCCTATTTACAAACCACGTGAAGGGGAAATAGATGGAGAACGGTTTTCAGAGACAAAGGAAAACAGCAGTAATTATCGAACTCTGTTGGAGAAAGAGAAGGAATGGTCTATGGCTGTATCAAATTCTCAACTTAACACCATTGTCACGGTCAATCAGTCTGGAGATGTGCCTGGATTTCATGAGAATGGTATGGTTTGCCCCACGGTGATTGACAGCCAGAGACAAACTCCAACCATGGGGTTTGTAGACTGCCTTTACGGTACCGTTCCAAAATTAAAGGACATGCACGTTGCACATGCACATCCCCCAGGAATGCAATACCCTGACTTGCAGCAAGATGCCAGATTAAAAGAAACTCTACTTTTCACTGGGGGAAAGGGATTTCCAGAACAAAATGAATACCTCGAGTTAAGGGCCAAACTCCAAACCAAGCCGGATTACCTCGAAGTCTTGGAAAAATCATCATATAGGTTCTGATGACAGAGTAAGCTCACTTCCATATATAGCAACCCCCAACTGCGACCAATACAAAAATATTGAAAAAAGCATGATTATATATATATATATATATATATATATATATATATATATATATATATATATATATATATATATATATATATACATATATATATAATCACAAAAAATATTTTCCCCCAAATTACTTTGGAGGAAAGGCCATACTCAGATATTCAATGAAGTGCCTTTTTTCAGAGTAGCCAGCAATGTTATGACCCTTATTTTTATACAGAACAGATTTGTTTGTGCCATGGATGGCATGGGGAGAGCGTGACACAGCATTACAACCGCATGACTGCGGGAGAAACGTCACATCTTCACCTTTTTTTCCTCTCTCATGCACATTCGGATATTTGCCCAAAGGCCTGGCACAGTTTGTAGAATATTGCAGCTTGCTGCATGCATTCAACTGCAGTGGTGGGTACTGCTGAAAATAACAGATACTTCAACTTCAGTGAAGATACTGTGCAACGCATTACTATTTGGTGGTCTATTTATTTTATATATTATCAAAACAGACATGAGAAGTCCTCTTGCAAAGACGCACCCAAGGATCAATGTTTGTGAATACATAACAACACTCAAGATTTTATGGAATTTAACGCACTTTCGTAAGACAACCATGCTTCTGGATATTACCACTAACGGCTTTGTAGGAAACACTTTTAATGTTTTCTCTCTCACACAAAGATTTAAAAAGAAAATGTGCATATATTTATTCTGTAATTTCAGTGAGAATTTAATTGTAAAGGTAATGTTAAATCTATGTATAGTGATTATGCGTCTGGTATAGCCTTCTTAATAAAAGAAGGGGGTACAGACCCTCTTAAATGAAATAAAAATGGTATTGATCAATACCGTTTTGGAGAAGTACAATTCATGTAGTGCTCTTGTGATGGCATATGGTGCTGCATTTTTTATTATTTATTTATTTATTTATTTATTTATTTATTTATTTATTTATTGCTGTAAAGCAAATTAGAATATGCCTATAAACCTACTGCGGTCTGCGCTGTGCATTAAATAAACCTACTGCTGCTATCCAATGTAAAAAGCAGGCCAGTATGGGCTAATATTTCTTATATATATAAAAAATAGTACAATACATACACACACACACACACATACATATATATATATATATATATATATATATATATATATTTATTTATATATATATATATATATATATATATATATATTTTTTTTTTATATAGACACATATATAGATTTAGTCTCATTCAGACTAAATCACCAGCTAGGAGGGTAAATTTACAGCCAATCTGTGAGATTTGCAGTCTTTGGCAGCTGTCACTACTGATTCTGTCCACAGGAGGGCAACAGCAAGACAGCTTACAATCCAATGTACTGTACATGAATTGGACCACAAATAGATGGTTGAACATTTGAGTGAGAAATATAGAATATCTCTCTCTTCCTTCCTTCCTTCCTTCCTTCCTTCCTTCCTTCCTTCTTTCCTTCCTTCTTTCCTTCCTTCCTTTCTTTCCTTCCTAACATCTTTGGAAACCACAATGTTTTTTGTGGGAAACCTTTTCCAACTGTGTTAGATATAAAAATGTTCATGCAAGGCACAGTTCACAGTAAGAGAGCAGCGAAGTGGGACAATAAAAGTGCTTATCGCTTTTCATTGCAGTGTCTTTGGTACAATGGATGAAGAAGTCTTGTAGTATGCAACAGCTCATAATGATAACTTGTCTTTCAAGATGAGGCTAGCTCTACTTCAGCTCTTTCGATTGGCTTGTTAATATCTTAGTACAACATTTAATTAGTAGATGGTGCTCAGATTCCTTTTTATTACTCTTCAATTTCAACCAGAGACTGACATAAATAGCCTTATCTTTCAAACCAGCTGTCTTCAGTGTTTATGGACACTGTTATCCTCAAACAAATGTTATGCCACCCTGCTTGCTTTCAAGCTGCTGCTTGTTTCTGTCTGAGAACATGATGTAATCGATAAATCATTTTTAAGATTACTGCTTGAGTCCATTCACCTTCAGTTACTATGGTGAGACATTTACCATCACCAGGATGACTAGAAACAGTACATTAAAAGCAATGATAAACATTAGCCCATATAGTCCAGAGTCCGATTATGATTATGCTTTAAACAATGTTGGTTCCAATAGATCAGAGTTAGATTAACCGATTTATATTGCATTTTCTGCTATAAAATGCAATTAGGTGAAGAGCACCCTGCTGTGCTTTTCAGTCACAGCCACTGATACGACTTCTGTTTTTTTTTTCCTCTGTTGAAATTACATGGATTTTCAGTTTTTTTTAAAATAACATTATAAACATATTAATAACATTTTTTTCTTTTTTACATTTCCATAATCTGAAAGAATGCTTTGCAGATGGTTCAAATGAATAATGTTTGTATCTCTGCCTAGCATATGATTCCATTTCCCCACCACTAAAGATGTTTAGCAAGACCAACATGGAAGATTTGTTTTATGTAATGTGAAAATATTTTTCCAAGTCTATCATTTATCCCATCAGCAGTATATATGTGGAATCAGGCACTGTGCTGGAAAGGCCATTAATTGTTTTAAATGTTTACAAATGGATAGATCTCCATATCTCAAAAACACACACTCACTCACACACACACACACACACACACGCACACACACACACACACATTGTGAGTATATTTGGAAGGTAGGAAGAGTTCCAAGCTGGAGTGAGGTTATAAAACTAAATTTGTGTGTAAATCTTACTCTTGTAAGGAGAGAAAAAGGAGATGAATTTGAATTTGTTCTTCTGAAATGCTTCAATTGTTATTCAATTTGGATAAAATCAGTGCTGCCATGTCTTCTGCTTTCCCACAAAATTGGTGCACTTTTGAGTCTGCATTGTGGGTCTGTGGTTTAGGCATTTGCCTATATAAATTGATTTCTATCATTTAACAATATGGCAAATGTCGAAAATATAAAAGCAGATATTTGCAGTGAAAGTAGTGGCTATAACATGTCTGATCTGATTATTTAATCTGATTATTATCAGCCTTAGATTACATGGAGCATCTGCCACATAAGTCTCTCTGTATGAGCTGTTACTATAGAAACAAAAATGAATGAGCCCATTACCATAAACCATTTGTCCATGTTACAGCTGTCTGAGCTGTGTTGTTGCACAAACATAATACACCTTCTGACCAATCAGATTTAAGAATTTAGTCACTGTGGTATAAGAGCTGTTATGAACTATTTTGACAAAAATCTTTTAGTTTTTTATGTAGATTTGGAATAGGATTTTGTCATGCAGACTTGGCAAAACACAGCATTTTTACATAAATTACTGAATAATATTGGTGCCTTGTGTACATCATGTACTTAAACAAAAATCAAATTAGTGACAGTATGAGTAACTTAAATGATTTTAAAGCTATATAGTTAGTAGCCAGCACATTTATTCAGTCATAGCATGATCCGTTGTTCGCATCTGTGTTTGGGTGTATGGTTTTTTCTCTTGTGGGTTTCTCCTCTGGAGATGGATCTTGGCTTGTCAGAGCTCTGCTAGGCCAATTACATAAATCAAGTATAGATTTATGCAATCAATGCTTAGCTGATTTGCTGTATCAAATGGCTTTTCTATGTTGGTGTGTATTGCTGTTCCCAGATAGACATGTTGACATTACCCTTGTTTGTAGTTTGTCTGTTACTCTGTTGTGCATCATGCTTGTCACTTGTTTTCACTCGTCACTGTATTTAAGTTCTTTGTTTAAAGTTAGATGCAGGTACCTGTAGTATATGTAGCTATAATTAGAAATTGATATGATTGATACATAATTTTTCGTGACATTTTTTTTAAATTGTCGTTGCAATATCATAAATAACACAGAACAGAAAATAGACTTGTGGTGGGACATGACTGTTGCTTTGCTTCAAAAGGCTGAAAAACTGTAGGAAATTGACCTATTCATTATTATGTGGTATTTTATGTTTATTAAAATTACAATTTTATTTTTTACATCTAAAACTTACTGGATTATTATAGCTACATAAACTAATGCATGCCAACAACATAGATCTTTTTCTTCAGGTCAAAAGTTAAGTGCTTGGGTAAAGCCAGATACTCTACTTCAGAATCACTTTTCTTTTACAGGGTTCCTGAAATTTGGAAAGTCTTTTCTCTTGGGTACATTTTGCTGTGGTATGGAATATTGATCTATTGTTAAGAAAGACTTTATTTAATAACAAATTTACACACGTCAGTAGTCATCAGTAGACTTATGACAGTACTATTCAGTTATGCAAGAGCTACACACATAGGGTGGACTTTGATCTCTATTAAGTCTTGGTTATTTTTGCTCTAATCAGTAGTTATATGTAGCAGTTCAATCCAAATGTTGGTGCTTGTTGTTTGTGAGTCAGAATTAGCTAACTTTATCACCAATGATTTGTTATGTTAAAATATGTGTAGGATGGGGATGTGGTGGCAATTTTTGGGAGAGGAAGGGAACAGATATATAAGTGGCCCTACAATTTGGTCTTAAACAGACATTAAAAAATTAATAAAATTACAAAATATCATCATTGGTAGCTTTAATAACAATCAAGGTAGCATCACTGTATAGTAGAATGCCTCTGGTGCAATAATCACCATTTTTCTGGTTATGATTTTGCCTTAATTCCTGACACAGCTAACTATAAAAAAGCCACCTTTGAAATAAGAGCACTAAATCTTTATGGATCTTATGAATATGAGTTGGCCCAGGAATCTAAAAGAGTGACAATAATCAGAGCTGGATTTTCTTTTTCAGAGTTATACAATACTGTTAAAATGCTTACATTGGAATGTCATGTAATGTGTGACATTCCTTATATTTACCCTGAATTATATATAATATGACTGATATAATTACTTTAAAATTCTAAGCAACTTACTTTCAGTAAGTTATTTATTTACTTTACAAAAAGCACACAATCCAAATATTTTTAATTAGGAAAAAAATGCATATAATTTGAATATTAATCGCAAAATATGATGTCTCTCTTAAACAGCCCCATCAACTCTTTATGTTCAATTATTTTCTCATTGTGAATCTCACACAGATGCTGCAACAAACTACTTTCTGCAGTATGCAAAAAGTGCAATATACTGTAAGTACAGTGTGGAGAGTTGAAATGATGCTGTATTTGCATGTTGCACAGTATGTAAAGAATACAGGATACACAGTGTGTACAGCACTTAGCAAAGAAAAAGTCTAAGAGAAATTGTACTTGACAGTGAAGAATTCTAGCTGTCACGCAGGTGTAGTGTTGTATTCCTGCTGTAGCAGCATAATGACAGTGCTAGAAGGAAATGCACACTGTCTGTAATTCACCTGCTCGGGGGAAGAAAATGTTTCATATTTTGAAAGTCTGCCATCTTAACCCTGAAGACTGGGGGATGGAAAATCAAGTATGCAAAATCTGATTTCTGATCTTTCCTCCACTCCTCCACTCTTTTGCACCAATTGCCAGAATGGTGTGAAAATGCTTTTGCCATCTTGTGTTTCTGGATTTAAGCATCTGCATCCTTTATTCCACACACTAGTTAGCTTCCCGCTGTTTCCCACCTACAGTGTAGCACACACACAGCTGGGAGTATTGATCAGCTTCGAATTGCCTGGCTGTGCACTGAGAAAAATCCACAGAAGCACTTAATTGTGTGTGTTCTTGTGTTTGTGAGTGTGTGTGGTCCCATTGCTAAACATGCAAGTAGAATTGTTTGAGTTTAATGACCTTAGTTTGGGTGGATCACTGCAAGGCCCGGTTGTATTAGTGGTTGTTTGCTTTAAATTGTATGTATATGTATGTGCTTCTGTAACTAATCGCATTCACATGCAAATATAATTTTAACTGATGATGCTTTAATTGAGTCAAATGTACAGTAAGTGCACAGGAGGCATGTGTGTGTGTGTGTGTGTGTGTGTGTTTGTGTGTTCTGTCAACATGCACATCATTCTCAGGTTCTGAATCAGCATTAAGAAATAGTGGATGCTTTATTAGAAGTGAGAATAAAGCAACTTTATGTAGCAGTGGCCTTTCTAACAGTTTGGCTCATTTTTTCAGGTCTATTTTTATAAAAGGGCCAAAGTCCCCTCTTTTGAAAAAAAAAAAAAAAAAAATTATATATATATATATATATATATATATATATATATATATATATATTTATATATATATATATATATATATATATATATATAGGGGTTTTTTTTTTACTTATTTTTCTTACACCTGATACTGTCCACTCATACATCTTCTACTAAATACGTTTTTTTTCACATAATGAATCTGCTCCACTCTGAGACTAGGAGTTGGGACGTTTGTTTAGTATGAGACACTCAAAATGAAGCTTGAGGGGAAAAGAAAGCATACCACTACTTAATAATTACCAGTATCCCCATTAGATTGTTTGCTATAAGGGGCTTTTCACACTGGCAATTTAGTCTGAAACAGAGCATGGTTTGCATGAAAAATTGGTACAAGATGTCATGCAGATCGGGAAAAACAACGCAATGCCAAACCAGAGACTTCCTGTAGGAGGAGATCTGAGTTCGGTTGCACTAGAACTGTGCTACGATTTCCTTGAAAGTGAATGCAACTTGTACTCAGTTCTGCAAGTAAAGTAACCTGTGCATGTGTTTCAGCTGATGACATCATTAGTTTCCAGAATACACGTGTACCAAGTATAGAAGGGAAACATTGTGGGACACAGAAGAGGTGCTTTACTAAATAAATAAATAAAAAAAATCTCCATGTTCTTCATGTGCATTTGTGATGCTGTATGATAAACAGGGAATCAGTACAATCTGACAAGTATGAAGGCAGGTTGCAGCAAATGTGCCCAGTTTGAAAACAAACTTAGCTCTCTCAAATTTTCAAGGTTCACAAATCTACAAGGATAGCTACATGAATTTGTACCAAAGAAGTTGCATGCATACATTCAGTAATTGTCACAAATCCCTGACTCACGCTCCTGTGCATCTATTCTTGAGCCCCTCATGATTGAACACTTCGCCTCCCATGGATGCAGCATGAGAGTAAAAGTGGCACAGAACCACTCTAAAACTGCCAATGTCTGAATGCATCTGCTTCCACTGTGCTCTTTGTTTATTTACTTTGCGATGTGTCATTGTTTCTCATCTGGTAGAATCAAAGCATGAGTTCATCTCTCCATTTGTTCTGATTTTGTTCCACTGTGTTCTTTATTTACTTTGTTGAGTGCCTTTGTTTATTCCTTATCTCCACCCCTGTCTTGTCACTTCCTGTTTCCCCATGTGTCCTTATTGTATTCCCCTGTTTTTAGCTTTGTTCTTAATTAGTGTTCTGATTTAACACAACCTCCTGTGTGTCATAGTTTTTGAGAAGTATATGTTGTCTTTGACCGTGACGTCACCTAGCCTCCAGGTTTTTAGTCCTCATTATGCTTGAAAGTTTGGTTTTGTATTAGACTAGCTATAGTTTTGTGGTTAGCCAAGTTTAGTATCCTGAGCATTCTGTTCCTGACTTTGTATTCTCTATTTCTCTGTTCTGTTTGTATTCTGCATCTATAGTTAAAGCAAAAACATTCAGGGCATTACCATTTCATGCTGTTTTATTTATGCAACAAATTACATGTCAATCTAATCATCAAATAACATAGACAGACTACAAATTATATTTCCAGCTTTTTAGCCTACACTGTTAATGAAAAAAGTAAATAAATTGGTGCAATAAATGTGCAAAATAATGCATCTGAATCTTATAATATTTAAAGGAAGTATTAATTCTAAAATGACTTCATTTGGACAAACTTGTGACTTGGCTAAAATCTCTGATCCTAAAACTGAGTGCATGCAGCTTTGCACATAAACTCCTTACAATTTATAGCAGCATCTGGGAGTTTCTTCTGCCATGTCCACATACAGGTTCAACTATGCCATTATCCACTATCCAAGGCTGTTTTTATTATAGCTATTAGCTAGAAGATTTAACATATTAGCACACAATAACTGTTATCTACCTCCAATGAATGCATTTTAAGTTGCATATTTGAAACTCCAGTAAATTAGACATTTACGTAAATTAGACAAGTCTACAGAAAACACACACAAAGAATGAAGCACGTTATTATGGCAACATCTTTCCCACACTATTTTTTGGTCTTTAGATTTGATACAGTGCCCATCTTCCATAACCTAAAGACTGTTTTCTCTTTTCCAACTCTTTTCCAGGATAGATTTGGAGGTGAATTTTTTTCTATCATAGCCACTACACTTTTAGTTGTGACATGTTTCCAACCTTGGCTGTATCTTGATATGATGTCCATAAAAACAACATGAGACTTCATGGCTTAATGCTATGGGAATGCTATTGCAGAACTGGTGTCAGAAGTATGTGTGAACACATGGCAATTTCATTTGCTCAAGGGGTCAGGTGACATTGCAGCATACTCTGTCAAAAAATCGCATCTATGTCAGATGGACATGGAAGATGTCAGGCACGCCTGATGTGTGGCAATTGATGAAGTGTCTTGTTCCTTTTTTAGGGAACAGGGTTACATACATAACCTGAGCTGTTCCCTTTCAAGTGCTGCACCATTGCTTAATGCTATGGGAACTCCAATACCAAAGCTGTCACATGAGGAAAAATGCCTGCCCCGCTGGGATATGCAAATTGGCACAGACGATTGTAGGGTGCAGATGAGACCGGATTGACTCAACAGGACCTGAGACCCCTGGGACGAGTCTATGTCTAAACTGTAAAAACTGATGATTGTGTGTAGAGAAGACCAGTCTGACACAGAAAAAACATGCAGGGATGATGCTACAAACCTAGTGAAGTGTGCCCTAAGCACACGACCTGGGCACAGTATGTGCAGCATTTCTTTCAGGATGACTGACTGGCCATTCGCTGAAGCCTCCTTCGGGTTGTAAGCTGGTCTGTGACCATCTGAGACTACTGATACAACCGGCAAATCTTATTCTCTTTGATTGAGGTTAAGGCTAATAAAAGAGACAATTTTAGGGTCAGAAACTTCTGAGGCTGACTCCAAAGGCTCAAAGGGTGCCTCTGATAACCTCTCCAAATCCCCAGAGATACGTGTGGTCTGCAGAAATGCCTCAGCCTTCTGGTACCACACAAAAAACTAGCTGCCTCATACATCTTAAGGGTAGCGTGATTCGGACACCGGTTCCGTAAAACATTCCCATAGCATCAAGACAAGACACAGCCAACTCCCACAAACCATTGCACTCATATAGAGTGCCAAATGATTAGCCAGTACATCTTTGGGGCCAGACAAGAGCTTTTTTTAGCCTTTCTCAGGGCAGTGTACACTTAGACTTTTTTTGCATTTTTTTAATAGTTGGTTATTAGGAATGCCCTACTGGATAGAGAGCCCAGAGCTAACCCAGGGCCCACCCAGGAGAATATATCTTGCAGTTGCATGCTGTATTAAATATAAATGTTACCATTTTGGCTTACAATTAAAATGTGTAAAATTGGCAGTTGTAGATGGGTGACCTCCAGCAGTGCTTCCAGAATGATACTCCAGTATTGCAGACAGACCAGTTTTACTAGAGTACTGTGTTTTGCTCAATCAATAGGGTATAACAGTGTACAGTATTACAATACCTACTCTTCAAAGAGTCTAAGATAAAATGCACAAGAAAATAGCTGTTTTCATGAGAGTTGTCCATGGTAGGACAAAGAATCAGCTATGGGTTGCTTATGTGTTGTATTTATTCTTTCAGAAAAACAAAGCAGTAAACCAAAGAGGGATGGATAGGGCTGATGAGCTGTGAAAAGTTCACTAAAATGCACTAGTTTTAAAATAAATTAAGCCCCAAAGTTCAGTCAATCTGTGTGTCTTCTGGGTCCTCCATTTCTCCAACCATCATACAGACAACATTCACTAAAATGGTGCCAAAACCCACATCATGGAAAATTTTCACTTACAGAGATCATTAATTCCCTCATCAGCCTCCACCAAAATGTAACATCAGGCTTTCCTTCCCTCTCTCAATAGCCTATGAACAACAGTAGCAATTCAAAGTTTTTTGCTCAGGAGATCATCCTTTGATCATCAAAAGGGCCTCCTTTTTTTTCTCTCATTCTCTCTCCTATTCCACTTTCTCTGATTCAGTATTTCATATTGCAATGATCTCTTGTTTTCTCCATAATCTTTCCATTTTCTATTCTGATTTTGCTCTATTTTGGTTAAGGTTTTGGACTTTGGAAATGCAGATATGAGTGTGCTTTAGGTTTAGTTGTATAAAACAGTTAGTGAGTCCCTTCTGAGTAAAGGTACTATTTTCAGAATTCAGTACTCAGATTAGTATCATATAAAGTGTTTTTGTCTGCATTTTTTATGTTTTCCTTTGGGTTGCAGAATCATTTCAAGAACTCTTTCTACCTTCTAAAAAAAACTCCTGTGCAACTGTCTACCCATTTCTTTAGATTTCACTCTTTTTCTGCAAGAGTGGAGTCTAGGCATCAAGGTATGCAGGGATAATACAAAGCACCCTGACCTTTCAGAAGTGGCATGTTTTTTCATGGAAACATGAATTATTCTGTCACATAAGATACAGATGAATGTACTAAGAAACTGGCCTGAACAGCTACAGCCTCATATATCCCTGAAGCTTAAAAGGCAAAGTTAAAATATGAAATAATGTATGAAGTAAATAAGGAGAGAAACAGAGGTACAGAATCACAAAAATGCACTTTCATCTATCAAAGTGTTTACGCAGCAAAGTATCCATGCGTGATTTCTCATTTCTGTCATTTCCCTCTATCCTTCTCCTGTATCTTGTTTTCCTTATAAATAAATATACCCCTCCCAAACAGTTTGGGGTCAGCCAAACGCTAGTCATGCTGTGCTTATGTTACATAACCTCACTCGAGCTCTTATATTTAAAATGTGTGTGTGTGTGCTTGCAGGCATCTCAATGTCAGCACACCTGGTGTGTCAGTGTAGGAAAAGGACACACAGCTGAATTGGCCCGTGCCCCCTCCCTGTCTCCCTCTTGTGTGTGTGTGTGTGTGAGACTGTGTTTGCATTGTTCTAAATGTAAAATAAATTATATAGCATATATTATGCTAAAGTGCGCTACCACTGTGAGATAGCACGGGAGTTCCATCCATCTGTTGTTCAATCACTGCTCTCGTGTGTGTGTATAAAGAAGGGACCACGGACTGGCCTATGTGCGCACGAGATGGGACAGTGTAACGTGGCTCGAGCACATTTAATAAAGGTGCATGTATTGGTGAGATGAACAGTTTTGTTTCATTTTTTGTGAACTGCTGATGGTATTTCTCCTAAATTCAAAATATAACTATTGTTATTTAGAGTGTATATTTAAAGGAAATTACAAGACATCAAAATAACCCAAGATCATGCAGTATTTGCAGAGCTTTTTATAACTTAAATAAAACAAAATGCAAATAATTTGTAAACAAATTGTGTTAATGCTTTGGCTAAATAACATTAAGAAATCAGTATTTGGTGGAATAACCCCAGTTTACATGCATTTTGGTATGCTCTCCACCAGTTTTTCACATTGCTGTTGGATAACTTTATACCACTCTTTTTGCAAAAAAAGTAAACATCTCAGCTTTGCTTGATGGTTTGTGACCATCCATCTTCCTCTTGATGACATTCCAGAGGTTTTCAATAGGGTTCAAATCTGGAGATTGGGCAGTGGTCTCTTTTTTTCCAGAGCTGTATATACACAATATTGCCAAAAGTATTCGCTCACCCATCCAAATAATCAGAATCAGGTGCTCCAATCACTTCCATGGCCACAGGTGTATAAAATCAAGCACCTAGACATGCAGACTGTTTTTACAAACATTTGTGAAAGAATGGGTCGCTCTCAGGAGCTCAGTGAATTCCAGCGTGGAACTGTGATAGGATGCCACCTGTGCAACAAATCCAGTCGTGAAATTTCCTTGCTCCTAAATATTCCACAGTCAACTGTCAGCTGTATTATAAGAACGTGGAAGTGTTTGGGAACGACAGCAACTCATCCACGAAGTGGTAGGCCACGTAAACTGACGGAGCAGGGTCAGCGGATGCTGAGGCGCATAGTGCGAAGAGGTCGCCAACTTTCTGCAGAGTCAATCGCTACAGACCTCCAAACTTCATGTGGCCTTCAGATTAGCTCAAGAACAGTGCGCAGAGAGCTTCATGGAATGGGTTTCCATGGCCAAGCAGCTGCATCCAAGCCATACATCACCAAGTGCAATGCAAAGCGTTGGATGCAGTGGTGTAAAGCACGCCGCCACTGGACTCTAGAACAGTGGAGACGCGTTCTCTGGAGTGACGAATCGCGCTTCTCCATCTGATGGATGAGTCTGGGTTTGGCGGTTACCAGGAGAACGGTACTTGTCTAACTGCATTGTGCCAAGTGTAAAGTTTGGTGGAGGGGGGATTATGGTGTGGGGTTGTTTTTCAGGAGCTGGAACTCCAGTGAAAGGAACTCTGAATGCTTCAGCATACCAAGACATTTTGGACAATTCCATGCTCCCAACTTTGTGGGAACGGTTTGGAGCTGGCCCCTTCCTCTTCCAACATGACTGTGCACCAGTGCACAAAGCAAGGTCCATAAAGACATGGATGACAGAGTCTGGTATGGATGAACTTGACTGGCCTGCACAGAGTCCTGACCTCAACCTGATAGAACACCTTCGGGATGAATTAGAGCGGAGACTGAGAGCCAGGTCTTCTCGTCCAACAACAGTGTGTGACCTCACAAATGTGCTTCTGGAAGAATGGTCAAAAATTCCCATAAACACACTCCTAAACCTTGTGGACAGCCTTCCCAGAAGAGTTGAAGCTGTTATAGCTGCAAAGGGTGGACCGACGTCATATTGAACCCTATGGATTAGGAATGGGATGTCACTTAAGTTCATATGTGAGTCAAGGCAGGTGAGCGAATACTTTTGGCAATATAGTGTATATATATCATTTCTAACATGATAATAGTCCATCAAAAGGTACCCTGCACACACACATTTGCACACTCATTCACACATAGAGGCACTTCTGTGCAACCATGCATGCTTATGGACAGTGGGAGGATACTTATATGCGCACAGGCAGAACACTACTAAATCTGCAATGTTTTTAAATGTTGTTCTAAAGATATTTTCAAAGGTTCCATTTACAACTGGAGATTACGAGACAAGCCATTTCAACAGAGGATGTGGGATCGGCTAGCATGAGGAGAATGCATGTTAATGTTTTCATTGCAAATTCATCTTGCAGGTTGCAAGAGGCTCTAATTACAAATTGCTTTTTTTAGCATCAGGACACATTAATGCTACATAATATTACACACTAATGAAAAGAATAGAGTAGTATGAGTCACTATGAGATGTAATAGATGTTTCATTCAGTGAATTTTCTGTCTTATTTATAACATCTTGAGAAGATCTCTCACTCTTTCTCTCTCTCTCTCTGTCTCTCTCTCTCTCTCTCTCTCTCTCTCTCTGTAGGTGTGTGTGTGTGTTTGTGATAGGTGTATTTTTCACTACTTGAAATTTTTGAGGCCTCACACACAAGCTCTAATTGAAGATGAACATGCATGCAATGTGCAAGACTGTTTATAGGTATATATATATATATATATATATATATATATATATATATATATATATATATATACCCACACACACACATACACACATATACACACACACACACACATATATATATATATATATATATATATATATATATATATATATATATATATATATATATACATATATATATATATGTGGTAAAATCTCATCAGATTATCTTAAAAAATTGACAGCTAGAATGCCCAGGCTATAATTGCTGCAAAAGGTGTTTTTTTGATGAAGGCAAAGTTTGAAGAAAACATTCATCATTTCCATCAAAATCATTATTTCTAACTCTGACATATGAGCATGTCCTGTTTTTTTGCTATATTTTTTGCTATATTTATTGCTATATTCAGACTAATTTTGTGTGTGTTTCCTTGGAATACAATAACATTTTTGAGTGATCCCAAACTTTTGAGTGGTAGTGTAGACAACATAACATATAGCTACAGAAAAAAAACAACACCGAGCTAAGGACAGAAATTTTGTACTAGCTACATTAAGTGCAGCGTGTGCAACCAGGTGCAAACTAGTGATGTGTCATTCACGTACGATTCGTTCATTTTGACCGAATCTTTCCCATCACTCGAGAACATCGGGGAGTGAATCGTTCATTTTGTGTTGACTGCGCAAGTGCAACATCGTGTAAGATCAGTAAACAGAAAAGATTACTTCACCTTTTGAGTCTTCGGGTTTGAGTCATTGAGCCGGAAACAGAAAAGATTAGTTCATTTTTCGAGTCTTCGGGTTTGAGTCATTGAGCCGGAAACAGAAAAGATTAGTTCACTTTTAGAGTCTTCGGGTTTGAGTCATTGAGCCGGAAACAGAAAAGTTTAGTTCACTTTTCGAGTCTTCGGGTTCGGGTCTTTCATTCATTGAGCCGGAAACAGAAAAGCTTAGTTCACTTTTCAAGTCTTCGAGTTTGTAACGTGACATGACCGCTTTATTGGATACAGAAATGAATTCATTCTCAAACATCCTTACAGTTTTTTTACTCTTACTGTTACGTGATGCATTATAGCTTTTTATTTCCTACAGACTATAAATGTGTGAATATCTGTCATTATGGTTCTTTTCCATAACACTAAATGTTTTAATAAAGAGTTGGTTAATGCTTTAAACTTCATTAGGGAAAATCATTCTTGCTTTCTTTCTTTCTTATTTATCTACTTACTTTTTATTTTATTTATTTATTATCTTACTGTTTATTTATTCTTTGTATTATTTATCTGAATAAACATCAGCAGTAGTGCATCTGTAGTGTAGAAAATAGAAATGTATAAATTCATGCATAAATCTGACTGTTGTTTTTAATCCATATGCAGTTATTTAATAATATAGAATCTGACCTAAATGTAACCTTAATATATGAAACTAATATTAATTATTCACATTAATAGTGTTATTTGCTTTTATGTTATGCCCCTGTGTCATTTATGAGTTTGAGTTATCAGTATTATACCAGCAAATGCACAACTAGTGGCAAAATAAACAACAATAGGTACTTTGCAGGTGTTTGCAGATTTAGTTTATTTTAATAAGTAGTATTTGTTTACAGATAAAGACAGAACAGGCAAATTAGCATTTCCAAGTAAAATGCGGATTTATTTATTTATTTATTTTTTAAAAACCCTCACACACCACATATATCCTCAAGAAATATTAAACAATAAAAAAGGAGACTGACAGAATTATTATTTTTCAGAAAATGTTTATTGCACAAATATTTTGATAATTTTATGATATCTTATAGTTTTATAATTTAATACTTTATAAAGTCAATAATACTAATGTAATATTGTATTTGTTATAAGATACTGAGACTGGAAGCAGTCACATTACAAGAACGAACAACATGAATCCAAAGACTTGTTATGTAAACTAATCTTTTCTGTTTCCGGCTCAGACTGCATTGCCTTAGCATACGGGGCTGTCAGGTGATGAACGAATGAATCGAACCCGAAGACTCGAAAGGTGAACTAATCTTTTCTGTTTATGCCTCAGACTGCGTTGCCATACGGGGCTGTCACGTGATGAACAAAATGACTCGAACCGAAGGCACGGGAGATTAATCATTCTGTTGGGTATACAGGAGATGGCACAGCATAGCTTAGTTTAGGATGTTACGTGACAAAAGAATGAACGAATTCGACCCAAAAAATCCGTAGGTGAGGTGATGAAGTAACAGACTGCATAGCCACAAGACACAGGTAAGCTATTACTTATAATATGACAGTTCTTTCTTATTCGAAATGTGATCAATATGTGCGTGAGTAGATGTGTTAGGGAATTAACATGTAACATTTTAATTACATTCTGCTGGAGTGAACGAAATGAACGAAATGACTCGAAAAAAGATTCATTCATTTTGCTGAACGAGATTCAAAGAACCAAATCAGTAAAATGATCCGAACTTCCCATCACTAGTGCAAACAATGCAAGACAAGAGTACAAGTACAAACAGAACATACAAAAACAACACAGGACAGTACAGGACACATGTTGCCAAAAATGTGCAAACAAAAATGTGCAAACTAGAGAAACTGTAAACCAGTTGTATCTTATAACATATATGTTTGTAAACATATTGTCACAGAGCTATGAGGCTGAGTGGACCCAAATGCTGTGAGAGTCAGTAGATGAGGGTAAAGAAGTCTTTAATGAAAGAAATGAAGAACTGCAAACTCAAAAAGAAATGCAAAATGGCAATGAAGAAAAGGCTAGAATCCAAAAAGGCAAAATACCAAAAATAAAGCACTGAAAATACCTAAAAAAATCAACTCACAAATGTAATCCGGCACAGAAAACTCTGCAATAAAAACCACCCAAAAAAATCCATGTGAAAGGCATGGAGCAAAAACCAGAGAACAAACAAACAAAAGATCAAAAACCCAAAAAACGAGAATCCAGAAAGAGGTAATCCAGAGGGGCGATTGTATGAGTCAAGGGAAAAGCAGGATCAGAAACAGGAAACAATGCAACTAGGCGTCTGAGCTGAGAGACGTGAAAGGTGGGGTTGATGCAACATATGGTCAAGGGCAGACACAGTCTGACTGCACAGGGGTTGATAACTTTGATAATGGAAAAGGGGCCAATAAACCTGGGGAAAAAACTTGTGGGACATGGTCTTTATGGGGATGTCCCAGGTCAAAAGCATGACTCTGTCGCCAATCCAGAGCCTAGGACGAATGGAGTGGTGCTGATCTGCCTGCCACTTGTAGGCCCTGACAGATCTGAGGAGCTGTAGATGTGCCATCTTCCAGATCTTCTTTTGGTGGATGAATGCTTGGGCGCACAGAACCGATCATACTTCCTGTTCCTGGGTAGGAAACTGGGGAGGCTGGTAGCTGAAGCAATACTGAAAAGGAGACAGTCCTGTAGCATTGTTGGGCAGGGTGTTGTAGGCATTTTCCACCCAAAGGAGAAACCTGCTCTAAGATGTTGAGTCCAATGAGGCCATGCATCTAAGTGTAGTCTCCAACTTCTGATTAGTCCTCTCAGTCAGTCCACTAGTTTGAGGATGACAACCAGAGGACAGGCTGGGTGAAGTGCCAACTAGCCTGCAAAAAGTCTTCCAGAATTGGGCAGAAAACTGTGGCCCCCTGTTGGACACAGTATCGAAGGGGAGCCCATGAAGGCGAAAGAGCACAAGGACTTTAGAGAAAAGAGCCAACACCATCATGATGCAAGAGTTCCCCTCAGAAACCGGAAGGTCAGTGATGAAATCGAGGGCTATGTGGGACCAAGGATGGTGGGGGACAAGAAGAGGTCTGAGGAGGCCTGAAGGGGGTGAGTTGGGAGACTTGTTTCTGATGCAAATATCACATGCAGCCACAAACTGGCGGATGTCCTCCTTCATGTTGGCCCACCAGAAGCATTGCTGAATCAAGTAGAGGGTACAGGCCGCTCCTGGGTGGCAAGAAAGCTTGGAGTTGTGTCCCCATTCAAGAACTTCTGGGCGCATGGTAGCAAGTATGAACAGGCGACTAGGGGGAACATTGTTAGGGTCAGGCTCACATTCCACGGCCTCTCTGACCTTTCCTTCTATATCCAGAACAATGACTGCCACAAGGCACTGAGAAGGTAAGACAGTCTTTATGGATGAAGGCTCTTGAGAACAGTGTGAGAACAAGGAGCAAGGATGTAACTTGTTGTCCCAGGGATTACGCTGGCAGAGAATGGCACCAACACCTTTTCTGAAGCATCAACCTCACTGACAAGCTGAAGTAAAGGATCAGGAATGGTAAGTATGGGAGCAGAGGAGAATCTGTGTTTGAGATGTTTTGCAGCTTGAGCATTCCACTGAAAGGGCTGTGAGAGGGGAAGCCAGGGTACTGTAATTTCTTATGAATTTCCTATAAAAGTTGGCAAATCCCAGGAACCACTGAAGTACTTGATGAGAGGTCAGTGTAGGCCAGTCTAAGGCCCTGTCCACACGAACACGGGTATTTTTAAAACCACAGCTTTTTTTTATGCGGTTTGGCCATTTTTCCACATGCAAACACAGCATCAGGTCACTGAAACTGAACATTTTTGAAAACTGCCAGGGTGAAGTTTTTTAAAAACTCCAGTTTCAGTGTTATCATGTAGACAGCGAAACTGGAGATTTTTGGCTTGTAAACAGGGTTGCCAGATTGGACTGAAGATTTCCAGCCCAACTACAGCTTAAAACCCGCCCATTAAAAAAAATACCAGCCCAAAATGCATACCTTTATAACTAATACAATAACAAACACTTATAATAGTTAATAACTTTGTGATATTGGCTTAACGAGTAGAACGATTACAACAACCTGCTAATCAAGACTGAAGTCTGACTGGACAGGACTCTCCTTAACCTTATTGGCTAAACTGAACCATAAACGTCAACATTACATATTACATTTTATTTAATCGTTTGAATAGAAAATTAATAAAATATCATGTTTATAGTCAAAAATAAAAATCCGCCAGTTGCATCAAAAAAACAGACCAGATTTTATCAGCCCGCCCAATGCACTTTTTCCTGGTGAGACGTGACCAAAAGAAGCCCAATTGGGTGGAAACAGGCTAAGTCGGCGTCTCAGGCTTCTGATTGGCCAACATGGCTTTACAGTTGAGATTATATTGCCACCTGTCGGTTTTGCATGCTCTTGACAGCGCTTCAGACCACGTTTTTGCGTTTTCATGTGGACGAGATTTTTTTTAAAAACGAAGGAGGAAAAACTCCTTTTAAAAATCTCTTTTTAAAAATACCCGTGTATGTGTGGACTAGGCCTAAGACCGCCTTGACTTTGGAAGGTTCCATGCTGATTTTAGATGGAAAAATCTTAAAACCAAGGAAGGTTACAGATGTCTTGTGAAACTCACATTTTTCAGCCTTAACATGCATCTTTTTTTCCAGCAGTCATTGTAGGACCTGACGGACATGACAGTTATGTTTTTTAAGAGAACGAGAGAAAACCAGGCTGTCATGGAGGTAAGCAAAGACAAAGATGTTGAGGAAATCCCTGAGAACATAATTAATGGATGCCTGGAAGACTGCAGGTGCATTGTTTAACCCAAATGGAATGAATAGATATTCATAGTGGCCAGATGGAGTGTTGAAGGCCGTGGCTGACATCATGGTTTGCACAGCCGTAAGGCCTTCAGAATTAAAAGTGCAGGCGCCCAGAGCTTAAAATAAGTGGCAATGAAACTGATCCATTAACCAATCAAATTTTGAGTTGGCATCACTGGGGCCATCTAGCAGGCATACGATAATGTCAGCAATTTCCCGTCCTTTGATTGGATAGTCAGAGGCAGCGACCCACCCATATACATTGTTTCTATATTCGCTGCATCTCATTTCGGATGCTGCATCCTCCGGAGATTGCAGTTTGCTGCATATGGCATCAAGAATGTCTTTTTTGAGAAAAGTAACCATAATAAAATGGACTATTCCTTGTGAGGTTTGAAATACTGTAGCATAATTTCTTTTTTACTTTGTCATTTAATGGTTGATTAGTATCTATTGCCGTGGCTTCCAAGGGCGATTCTAGAATTTTCATTTAAGGGGGGCTCAGCCCCCAATGAGTGTATAATATTAAAAAATAAATAAATAAATGAAATAAAATAAAGGTTTGACTAACAGGGTAGGATGGTAAACTTATTGCAATGAAATAAGTCATAATGATGGAATAGAGGTGGATTAATTCAGGAAGGACACCAGTGAAGGATATTTGGCTTTTGGGTGAAATTTATAGAAAATGTAAAAAGTTCACGCTACAGTCATATTATATCATGAAAGTAGGACATTTAAGTAGAAGCATGCAATGGTGATTTACTCATCTCAAACAATTTATTGAAACAAAAGCCAACAACCGTGGTGGGTTTACCACAACAAAAAATGTCAATATTTCAATAATTTGTCATGTGCCCTTGACCATCAATTACAGCTTGACAACAACGTCTCATGCTGTTCACGAGTCAACTTATTGTCTGCTGAGGCATGGCATTCCACTCTTCTTGAAGGGCGGCCCTCAGTTCATTGAGGTTCTGGGGCGCAGGGTTACGAGCCTCTACAGAGGGACTCAGCTGATCCCATAGGAGGTTCTATGGGATTCAGGTCTGGAGAAAGTGCAGGCCACTCCATTTGAGGTACCCCAGCCTCCAGCAGCCATTCCCTAATGATGCGACCTTGATGAGCTGGAGCATTGTCGTCCATGAAGGTGAAATTAGGCCTGTGTTGTTCATGCAAGGACACAATGACTGGATTAATGATGTTATTCAGGTGGTATTGGCTTGTTACTGTACCATTCACAAGATGTAGGGCAGTTCTGTATTGAGTAGACACACCTGCCCAGACTGTAACCCCACCACAACAGTGGCTGATGCATAGCGCTCTCCTTGATGTCTCCAACATCGTTGGTGGCCATCATTTCTGCTCAACGTGAATCGGCTTTCATCAGAGAACAGCACTGAGGCCCACTGGTCCCTCATCCAGTGTAAATGCTCCCTGGCCCATGCAAGATGTCTGGTGGTGTGGTCAGGTACCCAAGCAGGTCGTCTAGCACGCAGACCAGGCTGATATAAATGGTTTTAAATGGTCTGACGTGACACTTGGGTGCCTCTCACCTCCCTTAAATGTGCCTGGAGTTGAGTGGCATTCATCATCTGGTTACACAGGGCACTGTTCACAATGAAGCAGTCATCATCATGGGATGTGGCCAAAGGACGCCCACTTCTATGCCTTTCTGTGACTCTTCCAGTCTCTCTGTATCTCTGTCGCAACCTGCTGATGACACTCTGTGACACTCTAAGCTCAGTGGCCACTTCCATCTGAGAACATTCTGTTTGAAGCCTCACAATTGTGAGGTACTGTTGATCAATTGTTAGTTGTTTTCTTGGTCTCATGATGTCAAAATGTGAACAGCATGATGAAGAGGACTGTTTAAATACCACTTCTAATTGAACCAGAAAATTTATTGGTTGATTTATGGATCAAACACCAGTTGTGAATTTTGCCGTTAAGCACCTTGTTAGAGAACAGCAAGTTATGCAAAAAGTACTGAAACACTGAACAGTTGGACATGTGCATTCAAAAGTATAGAGAAGGTCAAATTAAGTTCACCTGTAAAGGTTATAGAGCCTGAAATTTCAAACCTGAAAGCCAAATATCCTTAACTTTTTGTGAGTAGTGTATATACATTATATATATATATATATATATATATAATATATATATATATATATATATATACCAGTGGCGGGCTGTGCATTTCACACCTAGGCCTTCACTGGTGTCCTTCCTGCCTTCCTGAATTAATCCACCATCATTATGACACCACCATTCTACTCAGCCTTCCTAAAATTCTGCGATTCTTCATAAACTGTACACAGATTCGTGATCGCCTCAGTCCCCTTTAAATTTCATATGAAAACAGCGGCAGACTTCGGCTCCTCCCCGTCTTTCAGCACATTCTTCAATCCGCAGACTGTGGCAGCGCAGAGCGAGGATCCGAGGACAAGTGTGTGTGTGTGTGTGTGTCTGTGTGTGTGTGTGTGTGTGATCAGGAAGACTCATAGTTGGCTTGTTTAGTACTCAAATATTATACACATATATGCAATACAGTGGAATGCTGCAATAAGTTTACCATCCTACCCTGTTAGTTAAACCTTTATTTTATTTTATTTTATTTTATTTTATTTTATTTTATTTTATTTTATTTTATTTTATTTTAATTAATTAATGAATTAATTAATTAATTGGTGGCTGAACCCCCCTTAAATGAAAATTCTAGAATCGCCTCTGGATGCCACGGCAATAAATAATAATCAACCGTTAAATAGCAAAGTAAAAAAGAAATTGGGCTACAGTATTTCACACCCCTCAAGGAACAGTCAATTTTATTATGGTTACTTTTAAAAAAAAAAAGACATTCTTGATGACGTATGCAGCAAACTGCAATCTCCAGAGGACGCATCATCTGAAATGAGACGCAGCGAATATAGAAACAATGTATATGTGTGGTTCGCTGCCTCTGACTACTCCAATTATCCAATCAAAGGACGGGAAATTGCTGACGTAATCGTATGCCTGCTAGATGGCCCCAGTGACGACAACTTGAAATCTGATTGGTTAATGTAACAATTTCATTACCACTTATTTTAAGCTAAGGGCGTCTGCACTATTGATTCTGAAGGCCTTAAGACAGATTTCTTTCACTCTGGCAACACATGATGTCAGCCACTGGCTGAAATATGATTGGATAAATACATAAATATACACTACTGGAAGCAGCGCAACCAAGAGAAAAGCTATGAAATGTAGAGAATAGACTATTTGGGAATAATTTAATACACATTAATTGAAAAATATATTAAATATATTAAAATGCAAGTCAATGATTCAGATCACTGCTGTTTAGACCAGCAGAGAAGGCCTTGCTGACCCTGACTGCCCACCACTGATATATACATAGATGTATGTGTTGAATCTCACACAGTTGACACAAGTCAGTTCACACAGTTGAGTGAGCGAGCGAGTGAGTGTGTGTGTGTGAGAGAGAGTTGATACATTTCAGTTCTGGATGTTGAGCCTGAATTCTTTGGTACCTCTTTCCAGATGGCAGGAGAGTGTGTGAGGGGTTTGTGGGGTCATCCACAATGCTGTTGGATTTGCAGTGTATCGTGCTCTCAACGGTCCCTCTGTAGAACATGGTCAGGATGGGGGGAGGGAGGTGGGCTTTCCTCAGCCTTTGTAGGAAGTAGTGACACTGCTGGGCTTTCTTGGTGTTGGAGTTGGTGTTGAGTGACTAGGTGAAGTTCTCTGCCAGATGAGCACCAAGGAATTTGGTGCTCTTGACGATCTCAACAAAGGATCCATCAATGTACAACAGAGAATGGCCACTATGTGCTCTCCTAAAGTCAACAACTATCTCTTTAGTCATCATTCAGAGATAGATTGTAGGCTTTACACCAGGCTGCTAGATGTTGCACCTTTTCTCTGTATGCTGACTCGTCATTTTTGCTGATGAGAGCGACCATGGTCATGTCAATGTCTGCAACAATGCTTAGGTATGTGCTCCTTGCCAAAGTAACATCCACATGGATGGCAGGACCCAAGATTTCCCAGCAGAACATTGCCCAAAGCAAGACACTGCCTCTGCCGGTTTGCCTTCTTCTCATAGTGCATCCTGATGCCATGTGTTCCCCAGGTAAGCACAACCGGCCATCCACGTGATGTAAAAGAAAATGTGACTCAACAGGCTACCTTCTTCCATTGCTCTGTGGTCCAGTTATGATGCTCACATGCCCATTGTTGGCGTTTACGGTGGTGCACAGGGGTCAGCATGGGTACCCTGACTGGTCTGCTATATTCTGACATCTTTCTATCACAACCAGTATTAACTATTTTTGGCAATCTGAGCAACAGTAGCTCGCCTGTTGGTTCAGACCACATGGGCCAGCCTTCACCCCCCACATGCATCCATGAGTCTTGGACACTCATTACCCTGTTGCTGTTCTTTCCTTAGACCACTTTTGATAGATACTGACCAAAGACATAAAAGACTATAAAAGAAGAAAGAAGAAAACCTTAAATACAGTAAGTATTTAGTATTTACATCACAGCACACATGTGCAAACTGGCAGAGTACATAATAAATATGAAGAACCTTGAGAGTCTAGAATATAATGATGTTAATGATAGCAGTACAATGTGAAATTGTTATCACCTGTCACACACAGGTGTAAGGATGCACCAGAGGCAGGTGTAGCAGAATCCATAAGCAGATCTTTATTATAACAAAATCAGCAGGCAAGTATCGGTATCAGTATGGTCAGGCAAAAAGGGTCAAAAAGCCGGGAAACAAAACACCGATCAAACAAAACCAAAATCGCAAAACCGAACAATCGTAGAACTAGGGTCAGGCAGGGATCATACACGTAGTAGACACAATAGTAAATACAAGGCTTGATACACAATCTTAGAGAATGATACTTCGCAGTGAACACCTAGGCAGAGCTGTTTAAATACCTGAGTGAGACCGGAAGCAAATTAGAGACTGTCAAAACTCAGGTGATAGCACCCTCTGGCGATCTGGTTCCGCAGGCACTGTTACAACAGGTAAGCTATTGCACAATGTAAAATACAAATACAAATGTGTTTGTGTGTGTCAGTTTTTGAAACTCCTACAGAAAGATCATTAGCAGTCAGCAAAATTTCAGCTCTAAACCAAAGCCAATAAATTTTGAGTTTTTGTACAGTAGTTTTTGGTGTTCTCACATGGTCAAATTTCCCATCATTTCAAAATGGACAGAAACATTTGCAATGATTAATGCATTAATCATTAAAGCCTGTGCTGTATTTTAAAATTCTCAATTTCTCCTAATGGTCTGTTCAGCAATGTCATTAATACAGTTGTCAACAGGTACCGGGGGTTAAGCAGCAGTCGTTGGCATTTAAAAAATGTATCCCTTGCCACAGAGAAGCACCAAGGCCTTCAACAAATGGCCAGCAGCCCCAGTCTAGCCTGCTGAGGCATGAGAAGAAGTCTAGCGTTGCAGCCCAAGCTCCACTGTGTTAAACCAGGGCAGTCAGTCAGTGCGCTCAGGGGCAAGCCCACCAAGTGAGAGAAGACATGAGGTCAGTCATCTCCACCAGGTGGGTCAAAAAGGAATCCTGATGACTGAGGGCTAGGGTTACTGGGGGTATCCCCTCTAGGGCTGTCTCCAGTGCAGAAAACCTGCAAAGGACATTCCACAAATGCATCATTGGATTTAGATCTTTGGTATTTGGAGGCAAAATCAGCACCATGAATGCTTTGTCATGTTCTTCAAAACATTTTTGAAAAACATTTGGAGCATGGCAGGGTGCATTATCATGCTGAAAGAGTCTAACACATTTGCTTTCCTCAGTAAGCACTCTGCTGAGAAACCTGAAAGAGCTCTGGTTATAAGAGACTCTTAAAGTATGTAAAATTAGCTAGGCCTTTAGGTGCTCCAGCAGCACTAGTTAGGTGTATAATGAAATCTTAGAATCATTGGAAAGCATAGGTTTTGTAGGGATGTGGCTTCCAGCAGGTTATGGTCATTGAACTGCTGGATGTGGTGCAGGTGGTGATCCAAAACAATGTGGGCTATATAGATACTGGGAGCAGTTGTGATGCCAAGGCTGGCCTGTTATGGTAGGAGGGTATGACAGGTGCTGCTCTCATTTCTTGCAGCATAGCACATCTATCTCTGAAGAGGTCAATGTAATCTGTGGCAATCCAGAGCCAAGGCCAGACAGCAGCCAAGCTGGCTAAACTGACCCTCTGATAGCTGCACTTAGGTTCAACAATACTGAGACTGTATCAGTTCTCTGAGCTAAACATCATGTATCTCAGTAAATGCACAGCTAATACCTTTGATCTGAAGATAGGACTGTTAAATATTAGATCTCTTACATCCAAAGACTTATTGTTAATGAAGCTGTTCAGTATGATAATCTTCACATCATACACAAACCTAGACATAAATTCATTGCATTTGAAGATCCTTATACTAATATATTCTATGTAGCCACATAAAAATACGTTTACCCAGTAGATTATGTAAATTATTATTTACAGAACCATATTCTGAATGCCTTCCTAAATTTGTGAATTGCATCTCAATTCTAGTTGTTTCTTTAGACAAAGCATTAATTGTTGGAAACTTTAATATGTATTTTTACAATCCAGAAGGCCCTCTGAGAGTCATATCCATTCTAGATTCACTAGAGGTTAATCAGAAAATAATAGGACACACTCATAATTTTGATTATACTTTTAAAGTAAAAATAACATATGGATTTATAATGTGTCTGAATCTGTGCCATATGGACATACACATGAGTTTTTTTTTTTTTTTATAAATAATCTCCCAAAGTCAGCAACAGTGGTGATTCAACAATAGTGATTCAACAAATCACTATTGAATTCTTAGAGTCAACATTTTGCTGCACTCTAGATGATGTAGCTCAACTTAAAAGAAAAAAATTTGGAGACAAAAAATAGGACCCTTGTATACTGATCACACATGCACATTAAAGCTCGAAAATTAGAGTGTCAGTCATGTGAAAATAAATTGCCAGTATTTCAAAGAGCATTAAAGGAGAGCCTCCTGAGCTGCTGGAAAATTTATTATTGCTGCTAGATCAATGTATTACTATGCCCTTTTAGAACATAACAAAAATGAACCCTAGATTTAAATATAATATTAATGTATAGCAAAATTAATATAGAACTCTTACTACATAAACATGCACACCATCAACATGTAGCAAAGTTGAGTTTATGAAATATTTCAGTGGTAAAATTGACAGAAATATTGACAGAAAAATCAGACCATAAAGCACACAAACACTTTCAGATTAAAATATGTATAAGCTACCTCTGGATAAAATTATTTGTAAACCAGCTTCCACAGTTATGCTGATGATACCTCGTTGTATGTTTCAGCAAAGCCAGATGAGAGGCACCAACTAAATAAAGTTGAGGAAGGTGCAAAGAATGTTAACTTCCTCCTATTTAATTATGACAAAAAAGAAGTACACCTAGAAATAACCTTCTAATTATTTATTGCTTTATCTGGTGCTGAAGTAAAAGTCCTTGGTGTGATTGTTGACTCCAGTTCCAGTTTATTTGAACCTCAAATAATATAATAATATTATATTCTCTTTCATCTTAGAAATAATGCCAAGACAAGAAAAAATGTCTTGAGAACATGTGCGTGATTCAGAAAGGCCAGTTTATGCATCTGCTTCTGGAATAGATTATTGTAATGCCTTTCTGTCTGGATGTTCCAGTAGGTGCGTAAGCAAGTCCAGAATGCAGCAACCAGAGTCTTAACTAGAATAAGAAGATATGAACACATTACCCCTATCTTATCCACACTATATTACTTTATGACCCTCTATGCTTACTTCGATCAATATATACAGGCATTTATGATGGTAGCTCGAATAGTGAAGGCTACAGCAGGGGGTAGATGTATTTTACAATGCCCCAAAGTGCAGGAAGAAGTTTCCAATTAGTGTTCAGGACTCAGACACAGTCTCAGGGTTTGAACCTTTTCTGAAAACATATTTGTGAAGGCAAGAGTTTTTTGGTGGAATGTTTGGATGCTGTGGGTGAAATACCTTATTGATGAATGTCACCCCCTACCCTGTTTCTTTAAAGGTGGAGTGGCTGGCCGCTGTATGTCTAAGGGAGTTGTCATGTCTGTGTTATTTACTGTCTTGCACTCTGCACACAATGCACATTGTCCATAACCATTATATAGCAGATAGCAGATACTTGATAGCTGGTGTTTCTCCTTCTTCCTCTCTCTATCTATCTCTCTTTCTCTTTCTATCTCTATCTGTCAAGCCACACATTATACTACTGAGATATTATCAGACCCCTACTGCTTGCTGGACCTGCCCTACATGGACAGCATAAAAATACCAATACCTGGTATCACTTAGACACCATGAAACTGGATTTGGACCACAATTAATATGAATAGATTTGCTATGATGGCTTAGGACTACAATTCCTATGAGAACTCTAGTACTCCATAGTTATAGCTTCAACAAAATAGACTTCATGTTAAAAGTAGAATGAATTACATGGTTACATAACTTTTTGACCTTGCAGTTACAGAAGGGAAATTATTTCAGTATCTTTTTCAGTAATTTATGCTACAGTACAGTAGCTCTTCTGTGAGATCAGACTAGATGGTGTAGACAGTTGTCCTTTCTGAGTCTAACTCAGAAACCGGGAAATCACACAAGGTCAATACTCAAAGTAGCAATCAGAACAAGCATAAGCAAATGGATCAGTATGGAATTAAATCACAATTCTTTGTGTTATAGCGTTGCGAGCACGTTGCTTAAATGTTCTAGAAAAACCAGGAAGTGTTCCTCGTGGATGGTGTCAGAACTTGGGGGAGGGCTCCGTCTGGAGGACTGGTGCCAGTGGCGTTGTTACAGAGCACCCCCCCTCTAGGAACACCTCCAGGTGTTTTACACCGAGGGCAGCCCCAATGTCATGGATCGGGTGAGTTGGGGTGAAGGCAATGGAACTCCTCTACCACGAGGTGTCGTTCCTCCAGGCCGTAACCCTCCCACTTCAGCAAGTACTGAAGGCGATTTCTACGGCTCAAGGAGCTCACCCCGTAGGTTGGGGCTCCATCTATCTCGAGGGGTGGGAGTGGCTCGCTGTTCGTGGCTGCTTGCCCTGACAGCGGTGAGCTGGCTTGATACTGCATGGAAGGTGTGATTTTTGTCAGTTAACAACACTGTAAATTGCCATAGAAGTTTCACATTAACGACTGTTCACAGGAATGTGCATGCAGCATAGATAATTGTTGGGAACTCCCAAAAATAGATGTGGAATAGGCTTGGCAGTTGAATCAGTGTTTAATTCTTTAATAAAAATCAAACCAGTGTTAGCTTTTCACTAAAAAAATCAAAGATTCAAAGATCCCTCAAAGATCAAAAATCTACATTAGAAGAGTGCAGTGAAGGTTTTGCTTTTCAGTGAGCAACATTTTACATTTAGTAAAACATTTTTTCAGTAGTAGTAGTAGCAAGTAGTAGCAAAAAAAAAACATATTTTTATGTTTTTTTATTTACTTTTTTTTATTAGCTTTTATTTACTTCTTAAATGAAATTGCCAGTCAAATGCCAGGCAGCAGTGTGGATTTCTTTGAAGCAACAATTCATCTGAATCCATAAAGTAACTGCTGTGTACTTAACTCTGTTTTATTACTACACACTGCCAAAAAGTGGTTATTAAAAACAACATCGAAAAATTGAGTTTGAGATCAGTTGAGGAAAGATTTCCTCAATCTCAACAAAAATTGTGTACCACAGTGTTCACAGTCACAGTACATTTATCCTTAGCAATCTTATGGATACTACAAGGACAGTGACTGTATTCCAGAAAAAAGTGTAAGAACCATTTAGATTTTTTCCCAATTTTCCCCAAATCAGTAGCACTTCATTAATAATGTACATACTTGATTAATAATTTATCTGGTACTACAATTAATTAGCTTATTCATAGGCACAAGACATTACTGTGGTCTCTAATTTTATTTCACTCTGATAATAATTATACTAATCTTATCTTTATGATACACCTCTTGCACTCTGTATTGCTCCTTGGTATGATCCTACAGCAGGGACATCCAATGTCCGGTCACAGGGACAAATGTGGACCATGGCATCTCGATTAGATTGCATTATACATTGCAATTTTTTTTCTGTCACTTGATGAAAACAGCACACTGTGTTAAGTCATTCGGTCATCCATCCATCCATACATACATACATTCATACATACATACATCTTTCCATTTTCTCTACTGTTTATGATAGACAGAGTGGCAAGGAACCTGGAACATATCCCCCTGGAGGGGGTGCCAACCTATTGCAGGTCACAATCGCAGACATGCTCATACACAGGTCAGAGGACATTTAGATCATAAACATTTTTGAAGGTTTTCTATATCTTCTAAATGACAAAAAAAGTATACAAAACCTGACAATCCAAAACCTGATCGTCACTGTCTGACCCCCTTCAGAGTTAAAGGTGGTAACAGCAAATTTATTTAGTTATTTATTTATTAAAGTATATTTTCTTAAAGTGTAACAGATGAATGCTTAGTTAGCTTATCATTTAAGGTGAACTTTATTGAAATGATCTCTTATTATTTTGATTACTTCAGTGAATCAGTATAGCAAATTAAAAGCATGATAAAAATATCTTACATCCCATGCAAACAAATTTCGTGAGCATAATATAGTGTCTTGTCACCATACTATTTTGTGTGAACAATTAGCTGTCAGTATATGAAGTAACACTTGTCTAAACACTTCTGGCAAATTACATAAAGCTCTTTATACATTTACAGTGCATTGTAAGAAATATCTGGTTCTAGATTTTTCTTTATTTCCCAGTTACCTAATTAGAATACAGTAACCTAATTAGAATACAAATTAAGTTTTCTACTAATGAGAGCAGGTAGCAGAAATATTTCAGATATAAAAGGTGCTGTTTTCTTTATTTATTTTGTTTAAAAGACCAGAGAAAGCACCCAGCCAAACCCATTTCTCATCCTCACACCTCACACAAGCACTCAGTCTAGTTCCCATGGCTGAAACTGGAATTGGCAATTGAATTCTAAGTATTGACTCCACCAATTGGCACTTCTTCTCTTTGTGTAAAAGCTGCCCACCCAGCTTTTGGTCTGTGTGGAGCAATCTAGGCCTGAATGAATGTGCAGGCACAGAAAGCCTTTGAAAAATGTATCATTTGTGGCTTCTGCTGTTGGGTGTTATCTTGATAAACAAATCTGACTAACATATAACAATATCTAACATTTAAGAAATAGACTCAAGTCAGACAAGAGATTGTCTTTATCTGTACTTTCAAAATGAGATAAAATAATAATAATAATAATAATAATAATAATAATCATAAATTGCTCATTTTTATTAGGTAATTGCACAAGCAATCACTCATATGAAATGTAACCTATAAATTAGTTCTGGTACAACCAGTTGTCATCATAGTCACATAAATACAATTACATGACTTGAACCATCTGCGCAGTTCATTATTCTGGACTATTCATTGTCTATTGTCTAACGTGACATAAGACAGTCTACTGTATTATTATTGTAACTGTTTAGCTTTAGAGATTAGTGGTTAATGTATGATAAATCAGAAAAATAATCTGTGAATAAATATTAGCTGTAAGTCTTAATATTTGTGTAAAACATACACAAATTCTTTTATGCATTTTTATTTACTTAAACTGGAAAAGTTTCACAGAAAACATTTTCTATTTTCCTTTTAACTCACTTCATACTTGACACAGAAAAAATCTTCACAGGCCAAGGTCAATCCTCAGATCAAAAAATCAACAAATCAATAAATCAACCCTGCTATTGTGAAAGTGTTTCCAAAGGGTTGTGTAATCACTCCATTATTATCGCTGAATTATACTGCACTCCTTCCTTTGAAGCATTATATTCTCATTATATCTATTTGATTTTAGAAACAATAACTTATCCTATTCTGAATCTGGCAATCAGTTTGGTATTGACTTTGCAACATACTGGTAGAGATCTTCAAGCTTGGAAACACAGAGAAGCTGAACCTTAACAGCTGGTTATCATTTTGTAAATCTGCTGAGTTATTGCTGCATTCACACATAGACAAAGTCACAATCCCACCCACCCGCACTAACTAAAGATCATTACATCAGACTATACTCCATTAAAGGAGCTTTATAAGTCCAGAGGGAAGGCTCAAGAGAAACCGTTTTCTTCTTGTGTGGATTGCTGTGAAGAGTTTTGAAGCATAGCAAAGTAAATAGCAAAGGTAAGACAAAGAATGACATTATATCTTACTAGTTATTTTAAAGTGATCCTATTTGGCCATTAGACTTTACCATGACTATACATCCATGGGGAATGAAAGGAACTTGATTGAAATATAAATATGTGCAATGTTTATGTGCAACAAGAATGGAATTAGTTGATTTAGCTTAAATTATCTTTGAGCAACCATGTTAATCTATAGCACAATAAAAGTGCAGGCTTACCAGAATGGACTAATGGTTTTAGGAGGTCTGTGGGTAGCTCCATCACAGTGTTTGTGTTTCTGCCCATTTATCCATCCCAAAAATACCAACTGTTTTTCAAATAACATATAGCAGACTGATTAATGATTAATTATAATTAATTTCATATTTTGTCAACAACAACAAAATAAATAATTCATAACAGTAATATACAGATACATTTTAATACTACTACTACTACTACTACTACTACTACTACTACTAATAATAATAATAATAATAGATATATTGCTGTTGTGTGTGGCTTAATTCATAGTCACAGTGTTGCTCGTTAATTTGACACACTAATATGAAATAAAACCATTTAAATATCATTTTAAAGTATTAAACCTTTCAAGAATTTGGTCTGACCATTAAAATTCTGTTTGGTTAGATACAAGATATAATAATATATAATGCTAAATATGTAGGGCCATATTCAGGATTAGTACTAAAAGGTTACTTTTATATTTACTCAGGGAAATTTAATTACATTCAAATTTGGGTTACTATATTCACTATATTGGGTTACTATATTGAAAGCTGGGTTACGCAAATACTTTTACTTACTGATTTTCTGGGTGTGCTATTCTGATTAGGCAAAGTACCATTCTTTGAGATTTATTTATATATTTGCACAGAAACATCTGAGATGTAAATAATAATAGTAATAATAAATACATTATTAGTATAATAATAATAATAATAATAATAATAATAATAATAATAATAATAATTAATCAAATATAGCAGACCTGCAAATGTTTATGCATTTTTTGCAAAGGCTCCCCATTTTAACAAAGAGGTATGTTGCTTTCTGTCTAGGAAAGTGGAGAGTATCTTCAGTTCCAAATCCCAGCTGAAGATTTTAAAAACTAAAATTATCAGACAGACTCACAGAGAAATGTTAAATCTAATACTTTAAAAATGATGTTAATGACAATGGTAACTGAACAGAATGCAGAATGCAAGAAATGATGTATATATTTTCTGTCCACTGCCTTGGATCGGTGAAAAGGCCATGGATACTTCAAAAACTGCGGGATTTTATTCCATCTTAATTCTTAGCTTCCTAGATCCAGAAGTTATCACATACCTCACCATGAATAATAAACACTGTAAAAGGAGTGTTTTTTTTCTAAAATATACCTCCCAGCCCAAGCACATTTTTCATGTATTATATAAAATACCTGAAATGGGACCAATATGCCAACTCTGTCTTGGAGACTAGTTGAAATATTTCTAGAAAACAAAAGAGTTTAGGCTATAGTTATGAAAAATGTGATTCTAATACTGAAAGTGAAAAAAGAGAGAAATGATAAAGTGTACTGCATGCTTCCTCTGCAAAATCTCACTGAAAAAATGATGAATTCAGGAAGCATTGGATGAACTCAGAAGATGAGTATTTTCATAAACACAAGCTCTCAACATTTGAAGATTAAAGTAAAATAAAATAATGATGAAATGAATAGCACCAGATTATGCACTAGTATTAGGAACTGAAAATTCAGCAGAGGCCTTTCTAAGTAAGAAAGTGTTCTATTCCCAAGAGAATGTATATCCCATCCAGAAGGATATTGCTAAACTTTTGCTTTAAAAAAAAAAAAAAAACAGAACAAAACAACACCAAAAATAAAATAAAATAAATAAGTTAAACAATTAGAATGTCTTCTCTACCCTGAGTTCAGCACATGACATCAAATCAATATGGCTACTCAGAGACAATTTTAGAAAGTATTTGTGTCACTGAATTTGTTTGTTTGTTATTTTTTGTTTGTTTGTTTTAAAGGAGTACAATGTGTCCTTCAGAGCAAAAGCAATACTAAAATTCTGCTTTTGATAATATTGTAAACAATAACTGTTGTAAACAACAACTGTGAACAAATAAAAAAAGAAAAAAAAGATAACAAATATACATTTGAATTTAATACTCATACATGACTTCTATGGAAATGATCAGCATTTGATAATGGCTTTTGTGTGTGTTTGTGTGTGTGTGTGTGTGTGCGTCAGATGGGGAAGAAGACGTTTTCTGGGTTACAAATGACCCTGATAGTGATGTTTGTCATGATGGGGATTGTTGCCATAGCACTGATTGCTGTGCTTGCCACAAGAACAAACAATACAAAGAGTAAGTGATGTATGTTTACTCATTCAGAATCTCATAGCTTCATACATAGTCCATATAAACAACTCTTGCTCAACTCATTGGTTTAATAAAGACTGGATTGGGTTATCATAAAACTGTACCATGTCAAATTTTCTCTGAGATAAACACAGAAATGTATATGGTTTGGTTACCTATAATCCAACTTAACCATACATCAGCTGCTAGCTGAGGTTTCAAACAATCATTAACAACAATCAGTAACAACATTAACAAGCTGCCTTTTCACCAAGAGTTGGTATTCTGATAAGGCATGAAGAACACATTTAGCCTGCCTATCAAGGGCAACACATGAAGTGGGTCAGCCAAGAGGCAAAAACAAGAAAGAAAACAAAAAGATTCATAAGGGCATGAGGAATCAGCTGCTGAATCTGCACGGCCATGCTTATTATGACAGTTGTCACTCATGATCACAATTTGAACCCTTGATGCCATTCTGGCTCACTGCTAGCTTAAACTGGACAGACAGTTATACACCACAGGGGTGTTGAGGGCCACAGAGATTTGCATATTTGTGTAAGGAACATTCTAGTTTGCCTACTTGAAAAATACAGGGAAAATGTTGTGCAAGCCAAATGCAAATTCATCCAGATAGCTCATAGCTGACTTTTTCTGGATGGTGACTAGCTTTTCTAAAGAAAACTATTATCAAATTATCAGATCACTGGGAAATTTGCACTGCACTTTCACCACTGAACATTTTGCAAATTATTACTTTATAGTGAGCATACAGTATAAAAAGACTGAAAACTGAGTGGTTGTTTAATTGACTAAATGCTTAACCAGTTATATAATGTTGCCAGCTGTAAATCATGTATGGTTTCAACCTAAATCAACATAATAACTATCTAAAACAACAACAACAACAACAACAATAATAATAATAATAATAATAATAATAATAATAATAATAATAATAATAATGTATTTTACAGTTAATATTTAGTAGACAAATTCTTTGTTAAATAAATAAATAAACAAGACATACAGTATCTGTGTCATAATTCTCACTTTATATTTTAAACACAGATTTTGTAGTACAGTGTCCAAATATTCCCCTGTTGGAAAGAGTGGACTGTTTTCCAGATGCAGGTGCCTCTCAGGTAAAATATACATTTTTATTATAAACTCAACACACACACACACACACACACAAAGTTACAAATCCTACTATGAACATGTTCAATGAACCTACACTACTAGTTAAATGTACTCATTTAAACTTCATTTTCTGTTTCTAGAAAAAAAAATTATATTATATTTTACGCAATTCAATGATCAAGTGCATTAACTATAAATCAAAATGTTCTGCTATAAAAAAGAAATGTTAATCAGAATGCAGATGTCTAATTGAAGGCATGCATATATAGATGTCTGAACCTAATTGAACTGGCATATCTTATTATAATCAATCTCTGAAAATTCCTTTTATGGTTTTTGCTTCCTGACCCTCCAGCAAAGCTGTCAGGAGCGTGGGTGCTGCTGGGGCCCACATGACCAAAAAAATGTGCCTTGGTGCTTCTTCTCTAGCAATCATGGCTACACTGTGGTCAGTGAAAAACAGCCAAGTAGTACAAGTGAGTAGTGGATAATTATTTTATTCACTTATTTGGTTAGTATTAGGTACTAGTTATGTTTCAACATACATGTATGTATGTATGTATGTATGCATAGATAGATAGATAGATAGATAGATAGATAGATAGATAGATAGATAGATAGATAGATAGATAGATAGATAGATAGATAGTGACTTCCATTTTTGGAGATGACTCAAATCTCAAGTTACAGAAGGCTCTACAAATTACAATAAATCTACAGCCAGTTTTATTAGGTAAAGAAAATGCAGTAACATCATGCAACAATGCTGTGAAACAATTATAAGTATTACTATCTGTATTGGAGAAAAATGGTCTGGTGTGGTAATTCATCGCTACAGTATTCAGTGGGGTTGAGGTCAGGGATCTGTTTGTACTAAAATTGTTCACTTTATTTCTCAGAACTGGAGGCCAGGCTGAAAAGACAGGACTCACCCTCTCTGTTTGGCTCTGACATTCTTGAGCTATCCTTCCTAGCAGAAATGCAGACAGAAAACCGCCTTCGCTTCAAGGTATGCTTATTGTATACATTCCTATTTTGTTCCTCCTTTTGTTTCTCCACACACACACACACACACCATTATTACTAAATTGTATGCCTTAAAGAACCTTTAAAATATGCTTTGACTAAATTTGGATCAATCCCAAAATAATCAGTTCATCTGCTGGCAGCAAGGAATAATTCCATACAAATTCTACATTCAACCACTTATTTTTGAGATACTAAAAATTTCTTACAGACTGGCAGATGTACTGTCAGACTGATGGAAAATTGATGAATAAACTTTTAGATTCTGAGTCAGAAAGTTTAGTCAAGGAAGCAACTTTGCAATAAAAAATAGGCAAAACACCTGTGCTTAGAAGACAGCTGTGCTATACTGCCTTCCAAATTGCTTAGGCTTTTTCTAAAGAGTTTGCTAAATGCTGCCAAAATGCTGATTACTGAGGCAGCCTGCACACAAGAGTATATATAAAGTGGCATGCTAACAGTCTCATGCATGTTGAATGTTAAAATAAATCCTGTAACTTATAATTGGCCTGTGTCTGCTTTATGCCTACAGATCACTGATGCAAATAAAGCCCGGTTTGAAGTACCTCATGAACACATCCAGTCTCTTTCCAGCACTGTTAATGGACCACTGAAATATGAGTTTGAGCTTCTCAAAAGTCCATTTGGAGTTAGAGTCAGAAGAGCATCCAACAAAAAAGTCCTGTAAGTCTTTTTACTAACTGTGTCACATGACCAGTCTCATGATCCATATTCCAGTTCACAGTCTCAGGTTTTTGGGTAATTTGATAATGTCACACATGTCTATAAAGTTTTTTGACTGGTTTTTAATTGTAAAAGTTATTGAGCAACTTGACCATTTGTTCTTCATAGTTTTCACTCAGACAATTCTATCCATGCTTAGTTTTATTTCTTTGCTGAATTAGGCTTTACTTTAAACTCAGTCATCCTATTTCTTATCTACGTTTGGAGTTCAGGACGATTATTGGAAGCAGTAAATCCAGCATTATAAATGATCAAATAATATCTTGTTTGGTTTTCCTCCACCATTTATTACCATTTAATGTGTATATTTAGCTACCTATGTGGTGCCCTTGCATTGGCTTTATTTTGTATTCTTTTATGGATTCTTTTTCTCCTTACTCCTAGTTAATTGCCTCGCCAATTGCAAATCTTATATTATGATTGGTTGGAGAGTTGGTCTTCTGAATCACATTTGATTTGGCTGTTGCATTTGGCGTGTTCTGTTGTTTTGATTGTGAGACATTCTTTTATCTGGTCTGCCGAGTGTCACTTTTTTGGACTTTGAGTTTGACTAGGAAGTGACTCTAACCTTGACTGTTTTAAAATTGTTTGCAAAGTATACAGTGTAAAATATAATTCTGCACATTAAAAAGCTTAAGTTATATATTGTCACAGAATATTGTCAAAAAATCTGCAAAAATAACTAGGCTGCATCAATGTCTACAGATCCAGATACTCATTTTTGATTACTCAAGAAAACATTCACCGAAAGACATATTCCAAAGTATTCTGGTCTGTTACTCCCTTTCTGTGCTCCCATTCCCAATTAACCTCACATTTCCTGATATGTTTCAATATGTTGTTTTTTTCTTTATATACATCTTATTTCCAGTTTTTAAATCAAAATGACAGCAGAGTTTTACATGTTCTTCTCATGTCTAGATGTTTTTTCTCCAGCTTCTTCCCACAGACAAAAAACATGCTTTTAAGTGGTTTGGCTATGCTAAATTTCCCCTTAGGTGTGAATGAGTGTTCACTATGAGGGTCACACAGAAGAAAAGAGCATTATTGCTATATCATTATTTTATGTTATATTAGACTTATTTACCTGTCATTACAGACTTATTTTATGATACTTACATATTTATGTATTTGGTTGTATACTCTTTTGCACACCACTACTCTTTTTTTCTTAATTGCATGTCTTGATGACAGACAATCCATTTCATTATTTATCAGTTTTAATTTTATGTGAATGAGAACACATTCAGTCTTGAGATTACTTGTGAATCATAGCTTATGACTATTCCATGTCAGGAGATAAAATCATAATCACTGTACTTAGCTGTCATTAATGCCGTACATCTGTATTTCACAACTGGGCTTGCTCATTTTTATGCTCTGAGCTCAATATTATGCATTAATTTTGAAATAATAGCGTTATTTGTTTGACAGTGGCCTGCCAGTCAATGTCAGACTAAAAGACGTCATGATTATAGCTGTGTCAGTCACATGCACATGCACACACAGTTATTAGAGGAGTAAGTGCTAACAAACACAGCCCAAACTATTCAAGCTTAATTATTGACTGGCTTTTAGCACACTTCAAAGCACTGTGTTGTTTAGTAATGCTGCTTCATACAAGACTTAATCTATGTGTACTTCTAAAGTTATTTACAATGATTTTACAATGACGGTACTTTGAACTTGAGTAATAATTTGTCAATGCTTTTGCAATAATTCAAAAGTCCACATAACTTATCAAAATTATATGATTTTACTGACCTGATGGAAGTAGGTAAAAGAGTACAACTGTATGGGTCCAAATATCCAACAGTTAAAAAGTTGTTTTTTTTCTCTCATCAGTTATTAAGTGATAATTATTCAACAACCTAAAACTGAGCAATCCTTGTATGATTCTAGTGCATTAGCTATGTGTTTAATTAAAGCTACATAATTGTTTTAATATGGTTTGTTAGTTATCCGATTTAAGTGTTTGCCTTAAAGCAAAATAAAATATGAGTATCATTTTATTTATTCTAACATGTAGATAAAACCAACATTTATTCTATAAAATTCCCCAAAGTTAGATTGTGAGTTCCATGTGACCATTTCACAACTGTACGTGCCACTCTTCTTAGTACACAAGGGTAAGCCATAGAATACAATTTTTCAGTTGGCAGTCACTTCATTATAACACTTGATCACCCCCACTGGTCACAGCCTAGGCACATTCTTATCTGCAATAACAGACAGGTTAATTAGGTTATTGTTACAATATGGTGTCAGTATCTTTGGCAGAAACATTACAAAAAGAAACAAACTTAAAAACAAAGTAAGTAGATGGCAATGATCCAGTTGTTTGTTTCTGGTCAGATTTTTTACAGTCAATGTTTCATGAAAAAAGATTGATTCCAAGACCAAACAATGTTTTCAATCATTCAAAACATATCATTGACTGTCCATTTTCAGTGAAACTGTGCCCACTTTTTTTGGCTAGCAGGAGTGGAAACTGATATGGTCTTTTGCTGTTGTAATGTATATAAATGTAAATGTATATATACAATATATACTTACTGTTGCTATACTTATATAATATCTTTTTTTAATACCAGCTTTGATACAAGTATTGGACCCCTGGTTTTTGCTAACCAGTACCTTCAGCTCTCTGCCAAACTCTCCTCTGATAACATCTATGGACTCGGTGAACACGTTCACCAGCACTTTCGCCATGACATAAACTGGAGAACATGGCCTATATTTACACGAGATGCTTTTCCCAATGGTGTAAGTAGATTAAATACTGCATACTGTATCTAAAAAACAAAATACACCTTCCAAGAACTGCTTGAACAATATAATCAGTTATCAAATAAATATGAATAAAATTACAACACTCTTTACTGACATCAATCTGAAACATAGGTTCCCTTCATGGGAACTCAATGCTGTGTGTGGCTTAATGCTATGGGAACACCTCCACTAGACTGGTATCTGAAGCTGATGTGAAAATATGCTGATTCTGTTGGTTAACATGGGTGATGTGAGGTCAGGTCACATAGCGGCATGCATCAGCGAGACCATAAAAGGCCATCTATGTCACAGAATCCTCAGGTCAGTTTGGTGCATCCATGCACACAACATGGCAATTCTGGAGGCATACCAGGCTGATTTTCTTAAATACATAAATCAGGATGAGGGATTAGAATCTCAGCTGCTTTTGCCTTCTATGCCACTATGCAAATGACCTGCTCTATGTCCATTCAATGCTGTAGTTGTCATGGATAGGCACCTCGGGCTCAGTGTTATGGGGATTAAGGAGAAGGATAAATCCTTCTTCCTGAAATCCATAATTTCAACTCCTGGCCTGTTTGGCAATGCCATTTGCACCATCATTAACAGGTATCAGATGGCTAAGCTGCAGTTAGCGGTGTTCAGCATTATTCCCCTCCCTCTAGGCCTAGCTCCTAACCAAGTTCCTTGTCTAGAAGTATGGCTGAGGGGAAGTGGACTTGTTTGCCTCTGAGGAGTCAACACACTGTTCCCTCTGGTTCACCCTTACATTTCAACCTGAGCTAGATGCCATAGCCGAGGCTTCATCTGAATGCTTTTCCTCTGATAGCTTTGCTCCTGGGAGTTCTAGCCATCATTCAAGTCTGGGTCTTGGATCTAATGTATCGCTTTGACAGCACTTTTTGAAGATTCTTTTTCTAGGAGGTCTTGCCAAGCATTGGCAAACTTCAGCCCAGTTGGATATTTGGAAAGTTTGGATCTGGCCCATGAGGGGCACCAGCTAGATTCCAGTCTTCTGACTGAAATTGTTGAGACAATCCTGAGTTCCAAAGCTACCTCCACAAGGGATTTGTATACCATAAAATGATAGCTTTTTGCATTGTGGTGCCTTGAGCCCAGTCCACTTGCTTAGTGCTGGAGTCAGCAGGATTAGCCCCTGATAGCCATCATTGGAGCTTCTGTAAAGAGTCATCCCCTGGTTACTCACTTTTTGTGTGGCACCAGATGGCTGTGGCATAATGCAGGACACAAGTCTTGATAACTTTCAGTGGTCCTGGAAGAGTTTTTTTTGAGCCATTTGAGTCTGCCTCAATTAGAGAAGTTACTGACTCTACAAGTACAAATTTTGGTCTACATTGGTGGATGCTATCGCTCTGTCCTATTATGCAAATGGGATGGCTTCACCTCTAGGTGTGAGGGCCAACTTCACTAGAAGTGTAACACTTTCTGGGGCGCTAGCCATGGGTGCACCCTCATACAATGTATCTGCTGTGGAGGGCTGATCCTCTTCGTACACATCTTCATAGTTGATCTGGTCCAGTCTGCACTCAATTGTCTGTTTCAGTGGTGGCTCAAGTGGTTAAGGCTCTGGGTCGTTGACCGGAAGATCAGGGGTTCAAGCCCCAGCACCGCCAAGTTGCCACTGTTGGGCCCTTGAGCAAGGCCCTTAACCCTCTCTGCTCCAGGGGCGCCGTATCATCTCTGACCCCAACCTCCAAGGATGGGATATGTGAAGAAAGAATTTCACTGTGCTGTAATGTATATGTGACAAATAAAGGCTGTTTCATTTCAATGCCACACAATCAATTCCTAACATCTCAGGTTAAATATGTAACTTGGTTCACTGAGAAGGCAAGGAGACATGTCATATGTTGGGCATGCCTACTATCTTCCTTCAATCAATTAGAATCTGGGGATACTTTTACAGTTTTCTGACACACACTTCCAAATCTACTGAACTTACATTAGTCAGCAGAATTGCTGTGTTTTCACACCAGCTGAGACACCAGTCTCACATTCCCATAGCATCAGGCCATGATGCAAATATTTTAGTTGTTTTTTTTCCTTTTGTTCTTAGGGTACTCACAACCTGTATGGTCACTACCCCTTTTTCATGTGCCTGGAGGATGGAAGTGGCAAATCCTTTGGAGTTTTCCTAATGAACAGCAATGCTATGGGTAACCCAAAACTCTAATGCTCTTTAATGCTCAATGTAAAAGCCTAGAATATTTATAAAATAAAATACTAAATAATATAATTTACTGACTAATAAACCATCAACCCTTTGTAGAGAAAGTTCCAAGGAATTGCTGTTTCAAGTTCTTGTTAGTCTTCTTGTAACTGTTTGTCAAATACAGTTCATGTTGTCATTCAAGAATGCATTGTTTAAAACTGAGACAAGTCTTTTGTTTATTTTTGCATGTATTTTCTGTATGTAGCTGCTAGATATCTTATTTGCACCCTATGCATCCTAATGCAAGTGTTCTCTGCTATTTGTTTGTTTGTTTCCATTTGATATACTGTCAGGTTCATAAATATGTGTACATTGAAAAAGTTATTGCTATTTCAGCTATTTTCCACAGTACATTCAAGTTGGAAAGAGATTTGGGGTTTAAGTACAGTCTGTTATCATGAATTTACAGGTATTTGCATCCAAATTAGGTGAATGGTATAGAACACACAGGACTTAAACCCTTAAACCCAACTCACTATTAAGTCATTCTTTAAGTAACTGACAAACAAAATAACATAAACATCAATTGTTATTTTTAATTTTTAATGTTTTTATTCTTACGTTTTTGCAAATAATTTGCAGTCAAGAAGTCTTGATCCCATAGACATCTCTTTTTTTTTTTTGTTTTGTTTTTTGTCATTTTTATCTTACCAGTGGTCCACAGTTTTGGTTTCTTTGGGTTATTTTAAACTTTCTATATTTACTATGTTGCAATCTTCTCTTGATTGTTGACTTTGACTTTTTTCTTTGGTTAAACTTTGGTTCCCTTTCGAGGGAACTCGATGCTGCGTCATGGCTGACGCTATGGTAATGCTTCTATGTGGAAGTTGTGTCTGAAGCTCTGTGTGAAATCACACCAATTTATCGGCTCCCGTAGATCATGTGACAAAGTGGGGTGTGCCAGCAAGACCAGAAAAGGGCATCTACATCACATTACACCAGCTTCTTTGTCATCAGGAAACACTCTGTGTATGTTTGTGTCGATTGTTTGTCCTGACTGTCTAGACTAGGGAAAAAGAAGTTATATATAAAAGATTAGGAAAGATGTCACATTCAAGTGTGTACATCCATGCCCTGCTACATTTCAGGGGATGACTCACGCTTTTTCTGCATTGTTTGTTTGATAGTGGAGCATGCACTCGTTTTGCTATTTCTTTCATGAGGAATTGTGTTTATCAGAATCTGAGGAGCTCAATGTGGGTGTTGATGAGTGGTATGCCTCTGAATTGCTTCTTGAGAGAAAGCAATCAGTGGCGTTCATGCTGTTGAGTTTTGCATGCTGTCGCTAAGCTCATTCCATGTTCACTTGCTTGTATTTCCAGCCAAGTATTTGACAAGCTCCTGGAGGTGATCACACTTGCTGTTGCTATGCTTAGCTTAGTTTAGCATGATGAAAGGTTAGTGTTGTCCACTTTGAGCTTGACAATCTCACACTAACTTCACACCACCTTTCACCCCCATGCAGGTGTCTCCCATTTTTTTTCCATACTTCCAAACTGAGGTGTCGAGGTTGTGGAATAATCCTTATTCTGCCTGACTGTTCTCCCCAGCCACTGCAGACTATTCAGCCATTGTGGACTTTGATGAACATGGGTATGCGGCAATGCCTAGGGTTGAAGAGATGCTTGCAGGCTATCTCTCCTTTTCATTGGACTACAATCCTGCAGGTTAAACCGTTGCAGTGTTGAACACAATGGCAGTTTTGACCAAGCTGACCTGCTAAAGGAGCTCATCTGCAGGAAGGGGCTCATCAATGAGGTCTGAACTCTGCCAGGCCACAGATTTAGCACTCTGTGCCACAAAGCAGATGGCCCATGCCATCGGCCGTTTCATGACTGCATTTAGTTGCCAGAGAAGGAATCTGACAGAGATAAAAGAAAGGGACAAACCTTTCTTTTAGATGTCCTGATATGTTCTAAGGTCCTGTTCTTCCTTTGCCGCAGTGAGAAGCTATGGCTAGGCCAGTGCCCACCAGCCCCAGTCTGGCCTGCTGAGGCAGGAAAAGAAGGCTAGACTTGCAGCCTGAGCCATCTCATGTAAAATCTGGGTGGCTGGCCAGCACTTAGAGGCAGGTCCCCCAGGTGAGAGACAACCATCTCTGCCATGTGGGCCAGAAAGGAATCCTAATACCCAAGGGCTAGGGTTCTCAGGGATTTAGGGCCATTTCCACTGCTGCCTATCCTGCCACCTCCGGTGCGTCGAGGTATGTGTTGCCATCTCCTGGGTTAGCCCCTGACTGGCTCATTTTGGCTCAGTAAAGGGGAGTGGCAGCCAGGCATTGAGATGCTTTGCTTGTCCACATGAGGTCCCTAGGCCTCAACCCAGTGAAGTGTGTGCTTTCTCCCTCTCTGAGAACCACCTTCTGGGGATAGTTTGGGATTCAGCCACGATGTGGGCACATCTGACTAGGCCAGTGCCTCTCTGCCTTTCAGGCTTAGAGGGTGCTTGGGTCATGACTGTAGTGGCCAGAGCTATTCCTTTGGATCTGCTACACAAGAGACTGTTTCAACACTGGGGTTGGTGCAGGAGCAGGGGTTTTCACCCCCACAGAAAGCCTTTTTAGGGTCACAAGGGTTACATGCCATGAGCTTTGTACCCTACTTATGTGGACAGACCCCGGTTTCTCACCTTGGGTCCCACTCCAGGACTCTTTCAACAAATGCCCCCCTCTTGGGCCGAGGAGTGCATGGCATTTAGGAGGGCTCTTGTCTCTCATGGCACACAGATTGCCTGAAGATGTTGTCTATTTTTCTAGTTCTAAAACACTTTCTTCTGAAACTCAGGGGCTACCTTTATAGCTCCCCTTATTCAGTCATTAAGGCGGTCTGTGTTTGAGACCCTGTTCAGGTTGGTTTACACTCCAGAGAACATGATGAGAAAGCAGGCTTTCTGCTGAAGGTGCATGGGTGATTCTCCACCATCGCCCTGAGATTTAGAACCTCTAGTCTGGCCCCTGAGGGGGACCAGCTCCTATTTTGAACTTTCGCCTCTGGTGTAATCGCAATCGTCTGAATCTAGTTCAGAATCTAGTCAGAATCTAGTTCACTGTCTTTTTTGTACAGTGCCTCTTTGAGGGTCTATCACCATCTACATTGAGGTATACATGGCAGCCATTGCCGAGAGTCACATGCCTGTTCTCTGGTCTCTCATTTAAAGGATTTCCTGTAGATCATGTCTCCCTTCCTAAAACCTCTAAGTGGTCCTAGACAGGCTTCTCCAAGCCCCCTTTGAGCCAATAGAGTCAGCCTCTGAGGAGTTTCTGACCCTGAAAACGGCTCTGCTATAAGCCAGTCATTCAGCCTTCGTGATATCACACAGAGCTTCAGACACAACTTGCACATAGAAGAATTCCCATAGCATCAGCCATGATCCAGTGTCTTGTTCCCTTCTCAGGGAACATACGTAACCTGGTGTAGTTTTTTCATGACCTGAGATGGAATTTCCTGTCATCCTCTATAGCTTTCTGTGACCATTTGGGATTTTTCTGTTCTTGTTCATCCTTACATTATTTTTCTTTGAGGAATGTACCAGATAGTTGAACTGCATTACCCATTAGCACATTACATGACCTAGTCTCACTCACAGATTACTGCCACTAGTTTTTTGTTTTAATAATTAATCCCTATTTAAGTTCTATTTTCTTTGGGATCATGGTCAAACATCGTTTGTGTGTTGTTTTTGCCCACCTTAGTTTTTCTTACTCTCAGGTATGTATTATACCATGCTGTGATATTTTAGTTTGTTGTTGATCCTGTTTTGTACGTTGGACTTTTTTTGCTTGTTTTTTCCTAAATAAATGCCTGCACTTATTTGTCAGGGACTGGGATGTATCTGCCGCCTAGTCCCTGACAAATAAGGGTTAAACAGTACTATAGTCAAAATGCAAAAGCCACACTAGAAATCAACTTTTGACCATCTATAGTGAAATAATGAGGGGATAACACACAAATAGCCAGACTACATTATTTAATTTCAACTACAGTAGACAGAAAACTAACAATAACTGAGCCAATGCTCAAATATTTATGGATCTGACATTATATGTGGGCATAAATTCATTGACAGATATCATAAATATTTACATTTTACATCTTATTTTACAGATTCAAAACTAAAGATCCTAAAAAGATTTTAAATGTAAGGTGGTCAGAGTTTTGATAAACTTAGGTTTTCTCTAAATTGTAAGTTAAAAATATATGAATGTATGTGTATAGTAGTGATAACATTTTGATCTAAACCTATTGGACTAAAACTACCTGAACTGTATATGACATGAAGGTGAAAGCTTTGCAATTTTCTTTAGCACATAAGCAAAAAAACATGGGGGGGGCTTTAGAAGTTGAAGAACTTATCTGTGTACAAGCATGCAACTGTATAATGCATTTTTACATGGTGAATAGTGCAGTGTTCATCTCAGCATGTGTGTTTAATTGTATGTGAAAACAGGATATGTGAAAACTTTGCTTCACAAAGATGAACAGATAGATTTAATGCACTGGCATGTGTTTGTAGAGGTGACTCTACAGCCAGCACCTGCTGTGACCTACAGGACAATTGGAGGAGTTCTGGACTTTTATATCCTGCTTGGAGACACACCAGAGGCTATTGTACAGGAGTTCACACAGGTCAGATTAAATGGTGGAATATTGCTGATGAATCACAAATCTGTTATTCAATCAATTTGGCTTTGTAGGCTTTAAAGCTGAACTGGCCATGGACCATAAAAATAAAAAAAATACAAAGTTCAATTGTTCAGAAATTCAAACTTGATTTGTAAATCAAACCACTTTTCAGTGCTAACTCTACATATGGATTTATCATGCAATAATAAAATGAAGTCCCTAGTCAGTTTCAGTGGAGTGGGACTGTATTAGAAGTAGTTAATAGTCCTTTGACTATTTTTGAGCAAGTTTTGAGCAAGTTATTAGTTTGAGTCAATTGTAAAATCCCTCGAATAAGCATGTTAGCAACCCTAGACTCATAAACTGAAATGAGTGACTCTGATCAAACAAAATTACAGTGCAGAAGTGCATAAGTTCTAACTAACATTTTTAAAGGGCATAGAAGTAATCATAATTATCATGGTGGCTGGAGTGCAATGAGATATTTACAATCTTTAGCAGACAACCTGTAAAATATAAGCATCTGGTAAATTGGCTTGTGCCCAGTGGGGTGGCATGAGTGTGGTAGTTGGCAGCTGAACATGAAGACAGTGATTTTACACCATCAAGACACATTCTCCTGCTAGTTCACTAGGTCAGAGACTAAGAACCACTGAGAAAATTTTGTGAAAACAAGTCATTAGTAAATGAGCAAATAAAAACCCATAAATTATTATTATGTAATACATAATATATATATATATATATATATATATATATATATATATATATATATATATATATATATATATACATATATACAGTATATATATATATATATATATATATATATATATATATATATATATATATATATATACTGTATATATGTATATATATACATATATACAGTATATATATATATATATATATATATACATATATACAGTATATATATATATATATATATATATATATATATATATATATATATTCTTCTCTCTCTCTCTCTCTCTCTCTCTATATATATATATATTCTTGAACCATAACATAATATGGAGTTGGCCCAGCCTTTGCAACAAGGTTTAGAAGTGTGTTTGTAGGAATTTTTGACCATTTCTCTAGAAGCACATTTCTGAGGTCAGGCACTAATGTAGGAAAAGAAGGCCTGGTTCACAGTCTCCACTCTAATTCATCCCAAAGGTGGTCTATCAGGTTGAGGTCAGGACTTTGTGCAGGCCAGTCAACTTCCTCCACACCAAACTCCCTCATCCATGTCTTTATGGACAATGCTATGTGCGCTGGTCTGCAGTTATGTTGGAACAGGTAGGGGCCATCCCCAAACTGTTCCTATAAAGTTGGGAGCATGAAATTGTCCAAAAATGTTTTGGTATTCTGAAGCATTAAGAGTTCCTTTCACTGGAACTAAGGAGCCCCTGAAAAACAACCCCACACCATACCCCCCCCCCCCACCAAACTTTACACTTGGCACAATGCAGTCAGGCAAGTTCAATTCTCCTGGAAGCCACCAAACCCAGGCTCGTCTATCAGATTGCCAGACAGAAAAGTGTGATTTGTCACTCCAGAGAACATGTCTCCACTGCTCTAGAGTCCAGTGGCAGCATGTTTTATACCACTGCATCCAATGCTTTGCATTGCACTTGGTGATTTAAGGCTAGGATGCAGCTGCTTGGCCATGAAAACCCATTCCATGAAATTCTCTACGCACTGTTTTTGAGATAATCTAAAGGTCACACGAAGTTTGGAGGTCTGTACCTATTGACGCTGCAGAAAATTGCTGACTTCTTCACACTGTGCTCCCCCACTCTGATTTTATGTGGCTTACCACTTTGTGGCTGAGATGCTATTGTTTCAACTTTGTTAAAATTCCACTAACAGATAACCATGGAATATTTAACGAATGGACTTGCACAGGTGGCAAGGTGAACTCCTGAGAGTGACCCATACTTTCACAAAGAAGCAGTCTGCATGCCAAGGTGCTTGATTTTGGAGGGGTGTCCCAAAACCTTTGGCAATATAGTGTATATGTACTGTTCAAATATTTGGGATCATTTGAAAATGTCCTTGTTTTCCAGTTGTGCACACTGGAGCCTCCCACTCCTTTTTCTGTTCAGGTTAGAACTAGATAACTTTGTACCACAAAAGGAAAGAAATTTTATGTTTTTAAAATTGATACAGATTGTTAGAAAAAAGTGTGGTAGACAGACATCACTTGCAACAACCAACAACCGTGATCAACTGTGAGATGGGATCATCAGTTAGGATGTTCTTGGGTATCCCAACCCTGCTGAAGAGGAGCATCGATTCTTTAGCAGTGTTACAGGAGGTGGCCTTTCGAAGTGGGACCATCTTGGGGTACCTGGTGGTGTAATCGATGATCAAGAGGACGTATTTGTGACCCTGGGCTGACTTCAGCAGCAGCCTGGCAAGATCCATGCAGATATGCTCGAACGGGGTGCTGATGATAGGCCAGTGGATGCATGTCAACAGACTTGTTTTTGTTCTTTGAACTACTAATGAGTCACAGGGTTGGCTATGGTGCTCAGTGTGGTAGTATGACAGAAACATGGGGTGTGGGTCGTACCTTCCATGCCTGATCCCACATCCCGTCAGGTCTAAGCCATGTAAGCCATGTATGAGGATATACTTAATTTTGTTTATGGCAGGTTGGATTTTAACAGACTTTGTGGCTGCTTCGGGGAAGCCCATCCAATATATCCCGAAGAACAGGGGCATTGGGAGATCCTAAATGATGTAATAGGCCAGTTGGTCTGCCCAGAGAGGAACGGAGCAAGGAATCATTCCCATTTCACTTTGTCCCACCTCTTATGCAGGGCTACCCTCTTGAACGTGTGTTTTAGAGCTGTATATATGAAATATCTTTCACATTTTTCACACTGTATTTTGTTTCTTTAGCTGGTTGGAAGGCCAACAATTCCTCCATATTGGGCTTTGGGTTTCCAGCTCTCTCGTTGGGATTATGGCAGTCTGGAAGAAGTGAAGAGAACAGTGGAGAGAAATCGAGCAATTGGACTTCCTTATGTAAGTTTCAGAAAAATCATTACTGAATATTCTTCTGTTCTTACTTAAAGAAGCAACCAAAAGAAATTTGCTTATGAGACCTTCTCATTTTTAAAATAACGTGACTCATGTGTATGTAATAAAAAATATGAAAGTGCCACACACAGTGTCTGCAGTACTTAATGTTACACCTATAATTGCTGTAAGAAACTGTGAAGGACAATGTTTTTTGTGTTATGACTTTATGTTAAGGCAGAATTAGTACAGCAGCCTAATATGTCTCTATATAATTAGCATTTGCAAAGACCTGGCAGGAGCAACTCACCATCTGCTGAGGCTTTATGCAAGACTGAATATGCCAATGTAATGGAAAGCAGTAGCCAATGGTGCAGCTAACACACTAGCATAAGCAACAGGCTTTGACAATGTCCGTTCATCAGCTAGTGGATGCTAATGATGGGGAAAGCACATTTGCCAAGCTTGAAGCTTCAGGACCTGTGTGAAGGTCATGCTCTTATAAATAGAGTCTATTGTAACTTTAATTCTTACATTTATGTATAAAACTCCTCAAAATAATGAGCAATGTATTAGAGCTAAAAACCACAGCAGGTGCAGGTGGATACTAATGCTGGTAAAAAATGCTCTTAATAAGCCTGAGAACTCAGAAAGCAAGGGAAGTATTTCCTATTTTGTTTTTCACATTCAGATTCAGACAAAATCATAAATTAATAACCTATACATCACACCAGGCTTCTTTGGAAAGAGCAATTACAAAATACCAGGGAAGACATAATTGCCAAGCTTGAGACCACAGAAACTAAAATGAAGGATTTTAGAGGCCCATTTCAGTGATTTTGATTTGTAATAATACGTATGTCAAATCTCCAAATAATTAGGCAGGTGTGAGATCTTCAGAAGCTGATAAGGAATGCTGATGTTGAAAAATGCTTAATAGCATTAAAATTACAGTCTGGAGGCATCCAAACCATCAAAAAACATATTCCATTATTTTTCTTTCTGTCTTTCAAGCATGGAATTCAGCTGTTTTGAGGTTTGCAACAGCACCTAGCACATATTCATGTTAGTAGGACGTGTGTGTGTGTAAATATTATTCAATAAATAATAAACCTGATGGTCTCTGCAGAAATAGTATGAAGAGGTTAATGAAGGAGAATGAATATATATATATATATATATATATATATATATATATATATATATATATATATATATATATATATATATATAAAAGTTTGGACATTTTAAATCAATGTTTTTTTGTTTAGGGATTTATTTTCTACATTCTAAAACAATACTGGAGATTTCAAACTATGATTTCACTATGAAATAACACACATGGACTTAAGTAATCCATATGTAATGACAACAAAAAACAGTCAGTTGTTATTTTAAGACACAAAGGTCAGGTGTTCTGGAATAGTTCTTGTAAGAACAGTATTGTCAAGTGCATTTGCAAAACCCATCAAGTACCATGATGAAACTGGCTCACATGAAGACAAGCAAGACCAAAACTTACCTCTGCTGCAGAGGAGAAGTTCATTTAGAGTTGCCAGCCTCAGAAATCACCAATTAACAGCACCTCAGATTAGAGCCGTTATGAAAGCTTTACAGAGCATAAGTAGCAGACATATCTCAATATCAACTGTTCAAAGGACATTATTGTGTATTTCGGCCACCTTCAGCATTGTTTTACAATGTAGAAGGAAATAAACATCAGGAAAGACCATGGAATTAGAAGGTGTGTCCAAACTTTTGACTGGTAGTGTATATATTAAGCCTATTTCTATACATGTTCTAGACATTATAATGTTGCTACTTTTAACTCTTTCACACTTTCATTCTCTCTTTCCCTCTCATACACATATATACATACATACAGTATATGTGCTACAAATCAAAAATGGTTCAGGAATGGTTTGATGAGCACAACCGAGCATCTGTGGGATGTGCTGAACAAACAAGTCTGATCCATGGAGGCCCCACCTTGCAATCTAGATGACATAAAGGATCTGCTGCTAACATCTTGGGGCCACATACTACATCACACCTTTAGTGATCTAGTGGAATCCATGCCTCGACGGGTCAGGGCTGTTTTGGCAGCAAATGGGGGACCAACATAATATTAGGCATGTGGTCATAATGTTATGGCTGATCAATGCATGTATATATATATATATATATATATATATATATATATATATATATATATATATATATATATATATACGGAGTGGACCAGTGTGGTACATTGCTGCCTGACTATGCAAACACTAATAGCTAAAAGAAATTTTAAGATCTCTGAGAAAAAAATGTATTTACTTGATTCTTGCATTAATAGATGAAAATCAAAAACTGATGAAGCATACATCAGAGCAGAAGCCTGTGGCAGCAATCGAATGTTAATTGTGAGGAAAACATAACTGTCAAGCCAGACATCTCAGAAATTGCGTCCTTCCCCAAACAGTTGTTTTTAGAGGTTGTTAGACCTGCATTTATGCATGAAACACACAAAGTGATGAACTATACATTACAGCTGAGGCCTCCAACAACTAGCAAACAATATTAACAAGGAAGCCATTCTTAACAAGATTAGGAGCTCATAAATTGTGGTCTGGGATCTTGCCCATGAGAATGTGAATTAGAGAGACATTTGCTTTTGCAGTTATATTTAAAAGTGACAAATTAATAAGCCTTACTTAAGTACAACTTCCTGGTTCAGCAGCTAGCACATGCTAATATTAGAAAATAACATACTTGACAAACTAATATGTCATTCTGCTTAAAAGTCGGCTTTCCAGATGGATTCATGTATTTTAAATAATATTTTATAAATGAGACCAAAGTCCAGCAGCAACTAGAAACTGTTTGTCTTAGACACCACAAATGTTACTTTGGGTTATAGGCATGTCCTTCCCACAACAATCAATTTAATTTCAGAGTGTTAATATTTGAAAACTATGACACAAAATAATTGTTATGCATTGCCCTTAAAGGTCTAGCAGTTTTATCTATTACAGACACTATTTCTGGGGTGGACATAGTTAAAAAAGGAAGATTTTCCAGAGACAAGTGAGGTAGTGTTAAGGATGAATTTTAAGAGACTCATGCATTTACATATGAAAATAAGGAAATAATAATCCATGAGGAATGCATTTTCAGGCTCACGTATAAAAAATAAATTCTGAATGAGAGACAAGGATGATGAAAACTGGGACTCTCCCAGGTGAATTGCTGGAGATGGCAGAGAATGAAAGAATGAGATAATAAGGACAAATACACTCATTTATTCTCCTGCATGACCTGTTCCAGGATGTGCAGTTCACAGATATAGACTACATGGAGGACAAAAAGGACTTCACTTACGACATGGTGAAGTTCAAAGACCTGCCACAGTTTGCTGACTACATGCATGCAGAAGGACAAAAATATATTCTCATATTGGTGAGTCATATTATTATTATTATTATTATTATTATTATTATTATTGTTATTATTATTATTATTATTATTATTATTATTATTATTATTATTTGTAGTAGTATTTGTTTTCATTTTTATTTGGTCAGTAAACGTTTACCTGTCTTTTTGTAGAGACAATTTGTGCAGAAATCGGCTGCCTTTTCCACCTGTGTATCAACACCTATTCTAGTTTGATGAATAATTAGAAGCAATCATAATCAAGCTGAAAATGTTTTTGTTTGTTTGTTTGTTTGGTGAAAGGATCCTGCCATTGCCATAAGCAAGAGAATAAATGGGACATACGAGTCATATGACAGAGGAACACATGCTGAGGCATGGATCACTGAGGCAGACGGAAAGACTCCACTACTGGGAGAGGTAAACAATGATGGTTGTAAAAATAAATATGGTGATAACCTGAGATAACATATGATCCCCTGTTCTGCCCATCAAGACATAATTTACTTAATTCAGTAGATCCACAAAATGTAACTTCATGACAAATTATTTTTATAGTAACAGGGAAGATATATTTATATTATATTTATATTTATTATTACTTTATATATTGCTGTATGCACGTGTGTTTTGTGTTTCCTTTATCTAACTTTTCCAAAAGCACATAACTTTACTTTTCTAAATTTACATATACAATTTGTTTACCTAGTTACTATGAAAATAGGCATATACACATTCAAAAATATAACACTAGACCATTTAAATAAATAGACCATAGACCATTTTAAAATGAATTTTATAAATAGAAGACTGTCATTCCTATCTAGAGAGCAGGACCAAATACATTGGCTCCAAAGTGTTTTATTCCTCTTATAACACAGAATTTTGCCAAGAATTAGGTTTTATATTTTATTATTGAGCAATACATAGTGCTGTTTAACCATTTCATTTTGTAGGATGTCTCCAAGACCAGTTAGTTCCTATTATTATTTACATTATAGAAAATATAAATCTTAAAGGAAAATACAACTTGTCATGTTACCAAGAATTTTGAAAGTGCAATATTCACCCCGATGTAGATTGCCTGCTATGGATGTACTTGTGAAATAGCTGTTACTTTTTAAGATAAAATGCATTAGGTGAAGCACATTAAGGTAAACCTATCATTTTAATTACAGCTGGCACATTTATCAGACTTGTAACAGAAAAGGAATCAATACATCTGACCAATCATATTTGAGAATTCAGCAGCGTGGTAGTAAAACAAACAATCAGCATGACCTTCAGAGGTAGTTGGTGGTTTAAAGAATGTGTTTGATTAACCATAGTTTACAAACATTGTTTATCAGTAAAGTGCTTACTCAATGTAAATAAACGAAGGGTTGACAACTCCTCTCAGTTAAACAAGACAATACATTGACACATTATAACTGAAACTTTTTGACAAATGAATCCACAGATTCATAATCAGAAATAACACGTATGGACAAATGTATGTCAACACCACCATGCACACATTTGCTTGTTTATTATTAAAATTACAAAGAGGTGCACCCCTTCTGGTGCAATTATGATATATATATACAGCTCTGGAAAAAAATAAGAGACCACTGCCCAATATCCTGATTTGAACCCTATTGAAAACCTCTGGAATGTCATCAAGAGGAAGATGGATGGTCACAAACCATCAAGCAAAGCTGAGCTGTTTGCTTTTTACAAAAAGAGTATAAAGTTTATGGTATAAAGTTACCCAACAGCAATGTGAAAAACTGATGGAGAGCATGCCAAAATGCATGCAAATCTTATATTATTATATTAATAATAATAATATATTATAACTAATATTATTATTGAACATAAGCACTTGATCATACAATGGCTACAATGGTCATATGTTAACAGAAACAGTTAAACTGACCTCAATTCCTCTTATTTACCATTCATCCAGTTGCTAAGACAAACTAACTTGTTTACATTTTCTGAGTGCAAAGATGCCCTCTTCTTTTGGACAATGTTGCCAGCCAGTGAGAAAATTCTTTCGCATGGTACAGTAGTTGCAGGGGTGGCCAGATATTTGCGAGCTAAGAAAGACAGTTTAACATGGGCCCCTGTGTGAGCTGACCACCACTGTAGAGGACACTTATCCATCTCAATACTGGGCTCAGCTCTGTAATGATTTAGAGGATTGCTAAGCTCATTTTCCTCCTCTGATTTGGAGTCAGAACCCAGCAGGAGGATTCTTCTCTTCTTTGCTGGATTATGCTCTACACAGTGTTATGGAGTATCTGTGCCAGATTCTACATTTTTTAGCATCTTCTCAAGGCTGTACTACACCTGTTCTCTCTCTCTCCTCTTAATAGGCACTTCAAATCCTTAAAATGTGGTTCACGAGCTGAAGCCAGTTTCAGCCATTCGTTGTTCATGTCAGCTTGCCATTCAGCAAGGTCTTTCTTAAAGGCCGCCTTGAACCTCTCCACATAAACGGTCTAAACCGTTGGCAACAAAAGTGAGTACACCCCTAAGTGGAAATGTCCAAACTGGGCCCAATTAGCCATTTACCCTCCCCGGTGTCATGTGACTCATTAGTGTTACAAGGTCTCAGGTGTGAATGGGGAGCAGGTGTGTTAAGTTTGGTGTTATCGCTCTCACACTGTCTCGTACTGGTCACTGGAAGTTCAACATGGCACCTCATGGCGAAGAACTCTCTGAGGATCTGTAAAAAAGAATCTTAAAGTTGCTCTACATAAAGATGGCCTAGGCTATAAGAAGATTACCAAGACCTGAAACTGAGCTGCAGCATGGTGGGCAACATCATACAGCGGTTTTACAGGACAGGTTCCTCTCAGAACAGGCCTCACCATGGTCGACCAAAGAAGTTGAGTGCACATGCTCAGTGTCATATCCGGAGGTTGTCTTTGGGAAATAGATGTATGAGTGCTGTCAGCATTGCTGCAGAGGTTGAAGGGGTAGGGGGTCAGCCTGTCAGTTCTCAGACTATATGCCGCACACTGCATCAAATTGGTCTGCATGGCTGTTGTCAATGCATCAACAAATCTCACTGTCAGAGAGGCAAACAGAGATGGTCCTCTGCAATATGTGTGCGGCACAGGGCATATGATCTAACGGAAGTTTTCTTGCTGCTGCAACCATGTTTCGAGCACTGTCTGTTCCAATGGTTGTCACCTTATTGCGAATTCCTCATGCCTCAGCCACTATTAGGAACTGTTTGGTACATGCATCAGAATAGTGCCATACCATCAACGCAAAGGTCTGAAGTTTCCAGTCATGATCGATGAAATGTGTAGTAACACCTAGATAGTTCTGATTACTGACCGAGGTCCAGTGATCTCCAGTCAGGGCAACATATTTAGCTTGAGCTAATATTTCCTCTTTTGATTTTTTTGGTGTCAAAGAGTCGATTTATTTTTGAAGGTACAGCAGTATAAAAAGTCTACACGCACCTGTTAAAATGCCAGGTTTCTGTTAAATAAATGAGACCAAGATAAATCATTTCAGACCTTTTTCCACCTTTAATGTGACCTATAACCTGTACAACTCAATTGAATAACAAACAGAAATCTTTTAGGGGGTGGAGTAAAAATAAAAAACTAAAATAATGTGGTTGCATAAGTGTGCACACCCTCTTATAACTGGGGATTTGGCTGTGTTCAGAATTAAGCAATCACATTCAAACTCATGTTAAATTGGAGTCAGCGCACACCTGCCATCATTTAAAGTGCCTCTGATTAACCCCAAATAAATGAAGCTATTCTAGTAGACTTTTCCTGACATTTTCTTAGTAGCATCTTACAGCAAAAGCCATGGTCTGTAGAGAGCTTCCAAAGCATCAGAGGGATCTCATTGTTAAAAGGTTTCATTCAGGAGAAGGGTACAAATAATTTCCAAGGCATTACATATAGCATGGATCACAGTGGAGACAGCTATCATCAAGTGGAGAAAATATGGTTCAACAGTGACATTACCAAGAACTGGACGTCCCTCCAAAATTGATGACAAGACAAGAAGAAAACTGTTAAGGGAAGCTGCCAAGAGGCCTACAGTAACATTAAAGAAGCTACAGGAATTTATGGCAAGTACTGGCCGTGTAGTACATGTGACAACAATTTCCTGTATTCTTCATACATCTGGGCTGTGCGGTAGGGGGGCAAGACAGAAGCCTTTTCTTACGAAGAAAAACATCCAAACTTGGCTAAATTTTGCAAAAACACATTTGAAGTCTCCCAAAAGCATGTGGGGAAATGTTATGGTCTGGTGAAACCAATGTTGAACTCTTCAGCCATAATTCCAAAAGGTATGTTTGGTGCAAAAACAACACTGCACATCACCAAAAGAACACCATACCCACAGTGTAGTTTGTTTTTCAATTGAGTTGTACAGGTTATAGGCCACATTAAATGTGGAAAAAGGTCTAGAATGATTTATCTTGGTCTCATTTTTTACATCACAAAAGGCATTTTATATATATATATATATATATATATATATATATATATATATATATGAATGTGTATTAAATCATTCCTAATAGTCTATTCTCTACATTTCATAGCTTTTCTCTTGGTTGTGCTGCTTGCAGTAGTGTATATTTATGATAAGAGTATTTATCCAATCATATTTCAGCCAGTGACTGACATTATGTGTTGCCAGGGTGAAAGAAATTTGCCTTAAGAATCAATAGTGCAGGCACCCATAGCTTAAAATAAGTGGCAATGAAATTGTTACATTAACCAGTCAGATTTCGAGTTGGCATCACTGGGGCCATCTAGCAGGCATACGATTACATCAGCAATTTCCCGTCCTTTGATTGGATAATTGGAGTAGTCAGCGGCAGCAAACCGCACAAACTAAATAAAATGTATATTTTTTAACTCACAATGGCTGATAGAAGAATTTGATTTCATGAAGGTTAGTGAAGGCCTAGGTGTGAAATGCATGGCCGCATATGCACTGACATACACTATATTGCCAAAAGTATTCGCTCACCCATCCAAATAATCAGAATCAGGTGTTCCAATCACTTCCATGGCCACAGGTGTATAAAATCAAGCACCTAGGCATGCAGACTGTTTTTACAAACATTTGTGAAAGAATGGGTCGCTCTCAGGAGCTCAATGAATTCCAGCGTGGAAATCCAGTCGTGAAATTTCCTTGCTCCTAAATATTCCACAGTCAACTGTCAGCTGTATTATAAGAACGTGGAAGTGTTTGGGAACGACAGCAACTCAGCCACGAAGTGGTAGGCCACATAAACTGACGGAGCGGGGTCAGCGGATGCTGAGGCGCATAGTGCGAAGAGGTCGCCAACTTTCTGCGGAGTCAATCGCTACAGACCTCCAAACTTCATGTGACCTTCAGATTAGCTCAAGAACAGTGCGCAGAGAGCTTCATGGAATGGGTTTCCATGGCCGAGCAGCTGCATCCAAGCCATACATCACCAAGTGCAATGCAAAGCGTCGGATGCAGTGGTGTAAAGCACGCCGCCACTGGACTCTAGAGCAGTGTAGACATGTTCTCTGGAGTGACAAATCACACTTCTCCATCTGGCAATCTGATGGACGAGTCTAGGTTTGGCGGTTGCCAGGAGAACGGTACTTGTCTGACTGCATTGTGCCAAGTGTAAAGTTTGGTGGAGGGGGGATTATGGTGTGGGGTTGTTTTTCAGGCTTGGCCCCTTAGTTCCAATGAAAGGAACTCTGAATGCTTCAGCATACCAAGACATTTTGGACAATTCCATGCTCCGAACTTTGTGGGAACAGTTTGGAGCTGGCCCCTTCCTCTTCCAACATGACTGTGCACCAGTGCACAAAGCAAGGTCCATAAAGACATGGATGACAGAGTCTGATGTGGATGAACTTGACTGGCCTGCACAGAGTCCTAACCTCAACCCGATAGCACATCTTTGGGATGAATTAGAGCGGAGACTGAGAGCCAGGCCTTCTCGTCCAACATCAGTGTGTGATCTCACAAATGCGCTTCTGGAAGAATGGTCAAAAATTCCCATAAACACACTCCTAAACCTTGTGGACAGCCTTCCCAGAAGAGATGAAGCTGTTATAGCTGCAAAGGGTGGACCGACATCATATTGAACCCTATGGATTAGGAATGGGATGTGACTTAAGTTCATATGCGAAGGTCAAGGCAGGTGAGCGAATACTTTTGGCAATATAGTGTATGTATATATTTTTTTCAGTTAATATATGTAGGTGATATATAGCCCTTAGACACCAGTGGAGGAACAGAAATTATTTTTAGAGATGATAAGAGCAGATAAGTATGTTATATAACATCAGTTCTTGTAACATAACTTACACTTGCAAGCTATGTAATGAAAGAGAGGATTATTTTTAATGATTCTATCAGAGGAATACAAGAGATAAACCACACTGGCTGTGATTATTCACTCTTGAGTTTTGTGGGTTTTATTTCAAGTCAAGTATGCATTGATTTTAGATTAGAGTCTAATGTCATTGTAGTTTGCCTCTCAAAGTGATTGCAGACTATCATGGTTAGGACAAGCCATTCTGCTGCTCTTGATAAAGCAATGAAGTACAATTTTGCCACTGCTTCTAAATGTTCTGTGCATGCTTACAATCAGTAGAAAACAATGTACAATATCCAGTAAACTCCTTTCCCATACATACAGTTATGTGAAAAAGAAAAGAATACCCTCTTGAAGTCTATGGTTTTACATATCAGGACATAATTTTAAAAAAATCCATCTACTGTTTGAAACTAATATTAATAATAAAACCTTTACATTTTTAACACAATTTATGTTTTTTTTTTCTTTTGTCAATATTGATACGTGTTCTAAGAAGGTAGTAACTATCACTCTCTGCCTTGGGCTTAAATATTGTACAAATATGAGATTGTACAAATTGTACAAATGTGCTTTAATATTGAAGTGCTGGGAGTAAAACTGTCATTTTACTCTATTGTCATTGTTGTACTGCACAGACACACCAATAACATTTTCTTAAATAATCAGAATAAAAACTATTAAAATTTAGACAAAGGGAGAATATGGATTAAATACTGTACATATATCAGACATCATGCTGACCTTGTTTCCCATGCAAAGAATGTGAGCAATGAATAAAAAAATGTAGTGGCTGAATTTCTTTAGGGTTATTTTTAGTGTTTGGGGTGGATTTAGCATAGTACTTGGGCTGAAAACTTAAATTGTGGCAATCATATTTGGTTGATATTAACTATGTATAAACATATGCTATCAAGCACAGTTATACAATGTCACACTTAAAACTGCCTCTTATGGGATTACAATTAAAATTTACTAGTAACCTCTTGACTTGCCACTATAATCTATAAAACTGATCCGCTGCTGTTGCAGTTGTACAGCATGCCCTCTTTTAGTTGTGTGATATTGTATGACGATCTATTGTTCAGTTTGGTGCTTTGAGATAGATTGTGTGATTCTCTGCACCTACATTCATCCATTCATTTTTCAGGATTTATGATGTAAGGTGTTTGCATTACATGCAGGTTTGGCCTGGAGAAACTGTGTTTCCTGACTACACCAAGCAATCCTGCATCAAGTGGTGGGTGGATGAAATCAGCCAGTTCCATCAGCAAGTAAAACATGATGCAATATGGATTGTAAGTAAATCAGTGGAATACAAAGTCTGATGACAAGAGTTGGTTTTCGATTTCGATTTTACCTCCAATACTGTAGAGGTATATAGTATGTAAAAATGCAGTAATATACACTTCCAGTCAGAAGTTTGGACACACCTTCTAATTCCATGGTCTTTCCTGATGTTTATTTCTTTCTACATTGTAAAACAATGCTGAAGGTAGGCGAAATACACAATAATGTCCTTTGAACAGTTGATATTGAGATATGTCTGCTACTTATGCTCTGTAAAGCCTTCATAATGGCTCTAATCTGAGGTGCTGTTAATTGGTGATTTCTGAGGCTGGCAACTCTAAATGAACTTCTCCTCTGCAGCAGAGGTAAGTTTTGGTCTTGCTTTACTGGGATGGTCTTCATGTGAGCCAGTTTCATCATGGTGCTTGATGGGTTTTGCAAATGCACTTGACAATACTGTTCTTACAAGAACTATTCCAGAACACCTGACCTTCGTGTCTTAAAATAACAACTGACTGTTTTTTGTTGTCATTACATATGGATTACTTAAGTCCATGTGTGTTATTTCATAGTTTTGAAATCTCCAGTATTGTTCTAGAATGTAGAAAATAAATCCCTAAACAAAAAACATTGAATTAAAAGGTGTGTCCAAACTTTTGACTGATAGTGTACAAGCTACAGTATACAGGCAACTACGTGTGGCTTACGTGGAGTTACAGATGGAAAACAGTAGTGCATCTTATGTACATAGAAATGTGTATCTATGTGTATCAATGGCAAGTTTGTTAAAATTGTAAATTTCTAGAGCTGTTCATTATTACTCAACTAAATTATGCTATACATTGATTGTCTCAAAACTGGAGTGGAATGCGCCAGCAAGACCATAAAACGACATCTACGCCACATTCCTCCAGCTTCTACTTGTCTGAAGGAATGTCAGGGAAATTGGTTACATATGTAACCTGTTATAATTCCCTTTCGAGGGAACTTAACACTGCTTCATGGCTGACGCTATGGGAATGCTAATACCAACACTGCCACATGCTGGGAGATATCACGGGGGAAGGTCATGAAAGAGCACAAACAAGCCAGGAGCAGAAGACCATTACCCCTGTAAGACCCAGGACCTAGGAATTAGGTCCAGGTCCAGGTTATAGAACCTGGTAAAGGTCTGCAGAGAGGACCAACCTGCCTCAGCACAAATATCCCAGAGGGAAACACCCCTAGCCAGAGTGCTGGACAAGGTGATACACCTAGTGGAGTAGGTGGAGCGTGGATTCAATTCAATTCAATTCAATTTTATTTGTATAATGCTTTTAGCAATGAACATTGTCTTAAAGCAGCTTTACAGAACATAAGAAACAAAAACATAGTGCAAAAAGTCCTAGATTTTAGACAAAATCATTCCCAGTGAGCAAGCCTGAGGAGACTGTGGCAAGGAAAACCTCCCTTAGATGTTATGAGGAAGAAACATTAAGAGGGACCAGACTCAAAATAAAACCAATCCTCATTTAGGTGATACCAGAGTGTGTGATTATAAATTATTCTAAACACCAGAGTGTGATATGAACACTATATTTTACTGTACAGACAGTTGTGTGATGCAGATACAGCATATGTAAAATGTTATGTGTGTATTAATTAAGAGTTTATTGTTGTCCTCAAAGTCCACATAGGGTTGGCAGTGTTGCTTTGAATACGCAAATCCTCACGAAGCAGAACCCATTAGGTGCTGGTCCATCTCTGGATGCTTCAGGATCCTCGCAGGGTTGGCCAATGTCTCCTGGAGCTGACACAATCTCTAGATTCCTCGGGATGGGTAGAAAAAGGGAACAATTGGAAATCCCAAGAGGTGATGCCACACAGCCCACCTCATAGGCCTAGGAGATAGCTACCATGACCCAGCACAAGGTGCTGCTTGGAGAGTGGATTGTTTATGTTGCAGCCACCAAAGCAGTTGAAAAGGGAGGTGAATTGTGCCATGCACTCAAGCAATTGGCATGAGTGCTAACAAACCAAACTGGGCACAGCAGGTGCAGTCTCTCCTGCTCTGCCAACTTGTGGGGCAGAGTGCAGAAGGCCTGCAGAAAGGGTGGATAGCAGAGCCATTTCCAGGGTCAGAAACTCTTCAGAGGCTAATTCTATTGGTTAAAAGGGGGCTTGGAAAAGCCCCTCCATGATCACTGAGAGGTCCCAGGAGGGTAGACATGGTCTGCATAAAAAGCCTCACCTGCCTGGCACTGCGCAGAAGGTGAGAGATCAGAGGTCAGTGCCTGCCACATATACCTCAACATAGAGGGTGATAGGCCCTCAAAGAGGCATATCTGCAGGAACTCTAGCACTGTACTAACAGTGCAGTGAACTAGATCCTGATGACACCGATTATACCAGAGGCGAAAGTTCAAAATAGTCTCCACAACCTCGGTTGGGCTAACAGAGTCTAGGAGCTCAAGAGCCAAACCATAGGTTCTAAATCTCAGGGTGGTGGTGGAGAATCATCCCCTGCACCTGAGAGACGAGGCTCCTGCTGACGGGAATCTCCAAAGGAGCACCATTCAGAAGGGAAAATAGAAATCCACAGGATACAGTGAGTCGACTCTGAGTGAGGCGAACATAGACACTTCTGCCTTGCCAAAAATTACCATATGCATTCCACCACATTTGGGTGCCTCAACAGGAAGCATGCTGATCATGTGCTATGGATTGTAAACCACTCTCATTGAGAGGAATCTGGTCTCTACCTGGGGACAGATCTGGTGAACAGAGGGAGCAACACATACCTTAATGACTGATGAAGGAGACCACCAAAGGTAGCCCCTGAATTTTGGAAGAAAGTGTTTTAGCGCTAGAAACACAGCTCCCATCTTCAGGCAATTGGTGTGTCATGAAAGACAGGAGCCCTTCTAAATTAGTTAAGTTGTCTTTATTTGTCACATACATTACTGCACAGGGAAATTCTTTCTTCGCATATCCCTGGGGGTTGGAGTCAGAGCACAGGGTCAGTCATGATACAGCACCCCTGGAGCAGAATGGGTTGAGGACCTTGTTCAAGGGCCCAACAGTGGCAGCTTGGTGGTGCTGTTGCTTGAACCCCGATCTTCCGGTCAATGACCCAGAGCCTTAACCACTTGAGCTACCACCACCCCATGTTAACAGCATGGGCAGGGCAGCTATCTAGGATAGCTCCCCAACCCAATGGGGGGGGGGCATCCATTGAATGAGTCTTGTGGCAATAACATGCCCTAAGAATGGGACCCAAGGTGAGAAATCAGGGTCTGTCCACATAAGAAGGGTACGAAGCTTGTGATGCATAACCCCTGTGATCTTGAAAAGTTGTTGGCAAAGGTGAAAATCCCTGTTCCTGAGCCATAGCGACACAGACAAGATGAGCCAGTCATCTGAATAATTGAGTACATGGATGCCCCAGGGTGCAATGATGGTAGAGCAGCTTCCATGCACTTTATGAGAGTGAGCAATAAGACTAGGTGTAAGGGAGAACCTGGCACCAGTATGATTTGCCACAAAAGTGAACCAGGGGACTCTCCTGTGCTCTGGCAAGATGCCTATGTGAAGATAGGCACCATTCAGGATTACTCTGTAGCATTTTCCCACAGAACCCATGGGAGGGGCTCAGGCTGCAATGCTAACTTTCATTTCCTGCCTCAGCAGGCCAGGCTGGGGCTGGTGGTGATCGGTTGATAGCCCTAGCTCCCTAGGAAGAACAGGCCTTTAGGAGACATAATAAAGGGGTTTATTATAAATAAAGGGGTTGTCCCTTTCTTTTATCTCTGTCAGATTGCCTCTCTGTGGCAACCAAATGCAGTCATGAAACGGCCGATGGCATAGGCAATCTGCTTTGAGGCCCAGCAGGCTAAATCTGTGGCCTGACAGAGTTTAGACCTCATTGATGAGCCCCTTCCAACAGATGAGCTCCTTTAGCAGGTCAGCTCAGTTTGACTGCAAATCTGCGTGCAGATTTGTGTGCAGCACCGCACCGGCTTAACCTGATTGCACCAGATTGTAGGCCTTCTCTATTAGGCTGGGTTATTCAGAGATTGCAATGCTCATAGTGAACAACACTAACCTTTCATCATGCCAGTGTAATCTAAGCTTAGCAACCACATGTGTGATCACATCAAGGAGCTTTTCAAACACCACAGAATGCTGTTTCCCCTTTGTTGCCCCAGTCAAACTACTCAGGGTCCGAGGCAGATAGTATTATACCCTCATCTAAAGGCTAGTTCACACTACAAGACTTTAACCGTCGGCAGATCGCTTTGCTGTTCATACTACATGACTTCACTGTATGTTTTTTTGTCCTTGTGGTGTTCACACTACGCGATGCTTTGTAAATGATCCACAAGAGGGGGTTGCACACCACATGATCTGACAACAACTCGTCACCCAACGCCTCAAAACCGTCCCCAAACCACATTTTGTCACGAAAACACATGCGACAGGTGGATCGAAATGACTTTCGGTAGAGGTTTGTATTGAAAATGGATGTCGGCAGGAGTCTTGCTCTAAATAAATGTTAATTTATTAAATAAATGTTTTGTCCACACTATTTTTGAAGCCATGTTGCTGCTGCTGCTTTTCTTCCGGTGACCTCAACCTCTCATTGGCTGGAGGTCATAGCTACAATTGACACCATGTGATGTCGAGTCGGCTGACCGTCCCAGATATTTAACATGCCAGATATCTGGATTTCGTCTGCAAGGTGTCAGCGACGTGTCAGTGAGCCTCTTAGATGCGTCATTGAGTAGTTCACACATAAAGATTGCCGAGTGCTGATCACCCGCTGATTTTCCCACGATCACAGCCCGATCTGTCAGCGAGCTCGTTAATTTGCAAATCACCTTTAAATCGGGCTTAAAATCCTGTAGTGTGAACTAGGCTTAAGTCGGGAGAAATCTCAAAGTGGCTAAGGTATTAGAGACAGCTGAGAGGACGAAAAGGATTCACGAAGCCGTGAATCCATGACCGAACCAGGTGCACCTCGATAGATGTGGGACAGTGCTTTTCTGGAAATACAAGCAAGCCAACACAGAATGAGCAACAGTGCGCCAAACTCAACATCACAAACACCACTGATTATTTTCTCTCAAGAAGCAATTCAGTGGCATACCACTTATCATTGGCCACATCAAGCTCCTTGGAGTCTGACGAAGACATTAATTCCTTGTTTGGAGGTGCAGGCACTTGGTTTGGTGATCCCTCGAGAGCCGTGCATACATGCTTCTCTATCAAACAATGCAGAAAAAGTCTGAATTGTCCCTCATAATAGCATGTCACGGATGCACGAACATGTTCTAATGACAATAAAGATATTCTATTCCATTCTATTCTATTCTACTTTTTGAACTTCAAAAATCATCTTTAGAAAGCCATCTTTCCTATTTTTTTATATATATTTCTTCTTTTTCCCTAGTCTAGACAGACAGGACAAACAACTGACACAAACATACAAAGAAGCGGGAGTAATGTGACGTAGATGCCCTTTTATGGTCTTGCTGGCATGCTCTGCTTCGTCACAGGACCTCACAGGATTTCACACATAGCTTCAGACACAACTTCCACATAACTGCGTTCCCGTAGCATCAACCATGACGTGGGATCAAGTTCCCTCCAAAGGGAACAACTGTTAGTTATTGATTAATGATGACATTGCATTTAATTTAATAAATTATGCATAAGACAAATTAGAAACTGGTAAATGAGATCTATGTCTACCTTCATACTAGACTTTATTACCACAGACTACACAGGTTATTTATAAGTTCAGCAGTCATAAGTTAATCATTTATTGTATACAAAAAGGCACACCAACTTAGTAAACAATTAGAAGCATATAATTGCCCTGATGTCTATTTTAATAATTGTTGGTGTAATATTTGTTTAAATATCTACATATTCTAAATCTACATATTGCTGACACATAATTGACCAATTATATGTTTACAGTGGAAAATATGTTAAGTGTGTAATCATTTTAATTTTGCAGCATTGACCACATCAGTCTCAGTAATCTTATCATGTAAGTTAAAAGTCACTAATGCATTTATTCAGGAGGCTCAATTATGGTGAAATAATCATTCATTCATTCAGCATGTTCTGCTCTGAAAGCATCCAAGACATTCTCCCAAGCTTTTGCACAAATATAATACAGTAAATAAAGTTAGTAGTAAAGTTTAATACTTGTGTATTAAATGTACCTCTTTATTCATCAGTAGTTACATTATAGTTGTACATCTAGTTTATGGCTATTCACACATATTCACAGCCCCTTATAATGTGGGTCTTAACAGTATAATGTGTGTGTGTGTGTGTGCTTTTAGCTGATGATGTATGCTGAAATCAATAGCTTTTTGAATGTCTCCATAAAATTCTCAGTTAACAATTAGCAAAGCAGAGATAACAGAACTGAACTAATTGTTGTTCATTTATAAGGACATGAACGAGGTGTCCAGCTTTGTGCAAGGCTCCAGTAAAGGATGCATCGATAATACATTGAATTATCCACCATTTACTCCAAGTAAGTCAAACACAGCTCTTGATGTGCAATTACAAAGTTTAGATTCAATGCTGTAATTTTCAAATTACAAAACTTTCAAATGAGTATGGATGGCTTCAACAAGACTAACCCCAAGTCTATAAAATCCATAAGATCTGCTACCCTTAGTTTTACCAAAGTTGAGACCATTGCTTTTCTAATAGATTTTGGATTTAACAAACAAACAAAAGGAATTTTATGATCATGATTCTTCTTTCTTGAAAGAAATATATTTCTAGAAGTTTTTTTTATTATTATTATTATTCAATTATGGCTTTGGCTAAGATGTATGATAAGTATATGTTTGAATTTATTCAAATTTATTTATTTATAAGTTTGTTAGAGCAGGAAAATAACAAATTGTATACATCTGTTACCCTTCTGCATTGGCATGAATTATAGATCTAGGAGATATGCTCTGATGAACCAGTCTATCTCTCTCTCTCTCTCTCTCTCTCTCTCTCTCTCTCTCTCACACACACACACACCTGTTTAGCATCTTTCCTTAGGCCATAAATCATAAACTGTTTGAGAAAATCCTTATATGTAATATGCACAAATGTCCTGTTTGCAAACACACACACACACACACACACAAACCACTGACATAATTTTCATGCAGATTAATAAACTATGTGTAAATGTAACCTTGCCTAAGTAACCACACTGATTTTTAATAAAACAAAATCTGTTTGTTTGTTTTTTTTTAAATCAAATATATCCCCAAAAGTTCAAAACAGATAAGTCTTTTGGTCCACAGCAAGATATGCAGTAGTATACATTCTGTTTCAGAATATCATATAATCTCTCTCTCTCTCTCTCTCTCTCTCTCTCTCTCTCTCTCTCTAGACATTCTTGATAATTTGATGTACAGTAAGACTTTGTGTATGGATGCAAGGCAGGCTTGGGGGAATCACTATGATGTTCACAGTCTTTACGGATATTCCATGGTGCTGGCAACAGAAGAGTAAGTTCTTCAATTTGCCATAAACTTTGGCACAAATGTTTACTTCCACAAAATATTAAAAAAAAATGCTTGTGAATGCTAGTCACTTAGACATAGATTTTTGGTTTCAAATAACATGGTTACCAGTGGACAAAAACAGTTTATAAAAAATATAATTAACAAAGTTAAATAAAATAAATAATGATTACTACAGCTTTATAGTTTGACTTGTAGTGTCTTACCTTACACATACCACCACAGAATCTGGTTTTTATTTTACTTTATTTTTTTATTTTATTTTTCATTTCTCAAAGGAATACTGTTAATAAAAATAATATTTAAAAATTATTAATAAAAAAACTGTTGTTCAGAAAATAGAGATAAAATAAAAATCAGTAGGATTTCAGACAATAGTAATAGCTTTGCTGGATTAGTGTTGTTTATTATCATAATTAGGATGAAAGTGATAGTAAAAAGCTATGTGTAGTTAATAAGAAATGTCCTATGAGTAAGCTTTCACCAGCTCAACACCCTCTCTGATTGCTTAGTAACAATCAGGTCATTCTAACACTCATGTTTTTTTCTGTTCTTCTTGTCCTGTAGAGCTGCTAAGCAAGTCTTTGGCAGCAATCGCTCATTCATTCTTACTCGCTCCTCTTTCCCTGGAGTGGGAAAGTATTCAGGCCACTGGCTGGGTGATAACGCTGCCAACTGGAATGATATTAAATGGGCAATACCAGGCATGCTGGAGTTTAACCTATTCGGAGTGCCTTATGTAAGTACAAACCTTCTAGAATCAGAGTGTTCTGCCATAATATGTTTCATCCTTTCAGTTATAGAAGATATACTACCAAAATACTAAAACTGGTTAGTATTGTCCTGTGCACTAACTATTTAGCATGTAAACATGCAGTTGGGAATACAACCCAAGTATTTCAAAATCTGATTATATAAAAGTGTACCACCATTGTTGGTGTTTCTCAATATTTCGGACACTTGTATGAGAATAAAAAAAAACTATCAATGTGATATCAACAGTTACTGAGTATCAGGTGATAGTAAATCTTCAGTCCACTGCAATCTTAGTGATAGATTGCAAAATGATTTTTTACCAAGACTCTCAGATGCCAATAGGTTAGCTAGCTAAAGACTTGGGGAAAAAAAAAAATAACCTTTTTTTTTTTAAATACTAAAAAACTGTTTTTTTTTAGCATTAAACCAGTGTTTTCAATTCTCTACCCTGCAAGAATACACAACAAGGATGATCAGATACTTCAGATGAAATACAAAAATGTAGAAAACACAGTCTGATAATGATTAAATTTCCATATCTAGCATAAATAAGTTTAAGTTTATTTATTTATATTGCACAATAAAACAACAGTCATTGTGCTGTACAAAAATTATAAGATCAAAATAATAAAACACTATTTGAAACAGTACATACAGGAAATAGTACATACAGAGGAAAAACATGCTCAGGATGACTCAAATGTTATAATCATTTTCTAACAGATTAGTTTTAAGTTTTACTTTAAACAGAGATTCTGCAGGGATTATCCTAATAGAAAAAGGTAGGCGATTCCACAATTTGGGGCCAAGTATGGCAAAAGCCTGTTCTCCCTTTCTTTTCAACCTTGATCTGGGAATCTTTAACACTTTCTGATTTTATGACCTTAAACATCTAGCACACATGTTAACAGTCACAAGTTCAGATAAATACAAAGGTGCCAGACCATTTAAGACCTTAAAAAAAGTAGTAAAATCATAAACTCTATTCTAAAATAAACCAATGCAAAGAGCGTAAGATGGGAGGATGTGCTCAAATTTGTGTGCCAGTATCAATCAGTATCAAATGATCACATTAGTGAATTAAATGTCTTCGTCAATCCTGAATTCTTAAACTTCTTGTTTATAATTATAGAATTATTTTGACTCTTTCATTCCCTTGATTAGTTACTAGTGGTTGGTACACCACGTACTCAGGCTTCCTTCAGGCCTTAGGTTGGGCCAAGATAATGGTTCACATATCTGAGATGGCTTATGACTCATGCATACAAAATTCCTGCCAATCCCAACCTAACACCTGTGACACAGTTTGGCACTGAGCCTTAATACATGGAGCACTAAGATATGTCTCATTACCTCTCTCTTGACAGGGCCTACACTTGATTTTTTAAGAAGTTGGTCCGGGGATAAAAAGAATATTCAAACATACACCTTGATCTGATTCATACACTGAAAAAAAGCAATATGTGGTCAGCCAGATTCAAGAAAAAACTGTATAGATTATATAAAAATATAAAATTTCTCACCAAAATATCATTTTAATGCTCAAGTTTCTCAATTACTAGGTTAAATTATCCTGTGTAATCATATCCTTGGATTATAAACGTAATCTAGTTACTAATAACTGTAGTATTAATTTTAGGCACTACATGCATGGTGGAATAGTGCAGTGGAAAGGAAACTTTTAAGCATCAAATGTTGTCTGTATGAGAAACCACACAAAAACAGCAATCACTTTAAGCTTTTGTAGCATGTATAAAAGTGTTTCTAGCTTCATCAAGAGCTAGCCCTGCTGAAATGGTGTAACAATCTCATAATGCAGCATGAGGTTCAGATGATTTCTGTTTTTTTTTGTTACTATAAGTCAAATTATTTGAGGTCTTAAATTGTATGGCATAATTACATTATAAATCACAAACAGTCTACTTTCTGCAAAAGATTTTCAGTAATGCACCTTTTTATTCTCAGAATGCAATAATAGGGCAACATGTATTAACAGAATAGTGGTACTCATACAAAAGGTGAAAGTTCAGAGCTACTTTTTTGCAACTCATATTTTTTGACAAATGCATTAACTTGCCCTTAATCCTGTACCATTTTCAATATACCTGGATAAATTCTATGTTGCCGAAAGAAATGAGATTGTGTTGAGCATGACCAATCACAGGAATGGAGACATCCCTCATATCCCCACCCAAATTCTGTTTAAGGCCACTGTTGGGCAATTGAGCAAAGCCCTTCCTGCTCCAGGGGTGCTGTATCCTAGCTGCTTCTGTGCTCTGACCCCCAAATTCTGCGAAGAATGCGAAGAATAGAATTCCACTATGCTATAATATATGTGTGGCGATAATAAAGGCTTTGTGCCCTCAGTTCTTAAATTCTCAAAAATGACGTTGATTAAGTAAAACTGCATGGATGCCTCAGTGCTAATCAAACTGTGTGACCAAGCTTCTCTGCACTCATATCTCTGTGCTTGAAAATACCTTTCTGTGCAGCAATTATTGCTATCTTGCATTGCTTGCCCTCAGGTCTATTTATCAGGTACAGCAGCTCTGGACATTATATTACAATAAACTTTAAGATTTAAATATGTGTTATTGTACACCATATTGAAATGGTAATATATTTTTAAAATATTTTGAATATTTGCTGGAAAAAAATCTCAACAATGTTTAGATCAATACTTTGGCATTGTTCAGTGCATCTGGTTTGCATGGAAATGTAAGCTTTAAAAAAATGTGCATTCAACTAGCCTGATAAAATATATAAATAGTCTATTCATTTCAGTAGGATACAATAGGAGTGTAATAGTTATGTTTATGCAGTACAAATAAACATTTACCAGCATGCAGGAGTGACAATGCAGAACTATTTGCATTACAAATAGAAGGGATAAAAAAAAAAACAAGCAAGGAAGCACAAAATAAATTAAACCATAAGAACACTATGCAGCTCACTTGGAACATTGGAAAACAAAGCAAATTTCATTTTGAATGCACTTAGTGCCAGGAAATCCTAGCTTAGAATTCTTAAACAGGACATGTAAGAGCTGGAGAAGACACAAGAAGAAACAAGTAAAACCAATGAACAAAGAGTAGAAGAGTGACAGGGTTTATGTGTACAGGAAACTAAGCAAACTAGTAAATTAGTGCAGATAATGTGATAAAGGTTTAAAAAGTGGTGAATATATAATGTTCTTTATTAAAAAACAATGTTCTAAAAAGTGATAAAAAAAAAAACTTGTCAAGAATCGTGTCAAGAATTTGTGATTGTCACTTGTTTCTTCCTTCTTGTAATGCATGTAATATATATATATATATATATATATATATATATATATATATATATATATATATATATATATATATATATATATATATAATGTGTGTGTGTGTGTGTGTGTGTACATACAAACTTCACTGGCTGACCAAACAGCTACATTAGGTCTGACTTCAAATGAGAACTGAAAAACCTTTTGAATAAGCACTGGAAAAAATAAATTAAATAAAAAAGCACTGTATTTTCTGTATTGATAGTATTCTGAAAATCGAGTCTAATTGTGCTAGCATGAGCAACTGTTTTTTTCTGATTGATAAAGCAAGAGATTGCAGAGAAACAACACAAAGTATTAGGATCTCAAATGAGATGAAGGACAACTGATCTCTAAAGAGAGCCCATAGACCCAGAAATTTTATCTTCTGAATTTATCAGTGGCATCATTATTTAACAAATAAGAAGATGCAAGGGGTCTGAATCAAATCTGCATTTCCTAATGTTGTTTCTTCCACCAATTTGTTTTTACACCTTCTAAGATTTAAGATTAGTTAAAAAAAAAAAAGGTATGTAAAAATAGACATCTTAATGACGAACATGTTTTTATGTTTCCATTAGCAGTGGAATTATACTGTTTTTCAGAGGTGTGTTAATTGGTTTGAATTAATATCAATTGAAAAAAACTGAAATGTGTTAATTATTTTGTGTGAGAAAAAAATGCCTGTGATTATCTTCTATCACAATAGAAAATAATTGATGAGAGTGAACTGTTAAATATTTTGCATGTAATCATATTTTCATGCAGATTGGGGCAGATATCTGTGGTTTCTTTGATGACACAACTGAGGAGTTATGCACACGCTGGATGCAAGTTGGAGCCTTTTACCCTTTTAGCCGAAATCACAATGCTCAATACTACAAAGTAAGTATGTACACTAAATAAAACATTACTGCTTACACTAGCATTATCCATAGCATATCTCCAATGTTAAATAATTAAATTGCTGAATTTAAGCTTAACATTCTCAATTAATAAATACACATGCCACCAGGATGCAGGTCCAGATAAATACAAACTTTTCCCTATTATTTATTTACTTTTTTCTTGCTGTAGTTACTGATTGATTCATAAAGTTAACACATAAAGTGATTGTTTAAGTCTCACACTGCTAAATAAGATAACCATTGTACGAATTTATACTCTATGCAGTTAAATAATTTGGATGTTAAGCAGTCTATGTGTATCATGCTATGCTGTACAAGTTAATGCATCCAAATTGTATACATCAACCCTGAAAATAAGCAGAATCGCAAAATTACCCCAACCTACACACATATCATTATTATTATCTCTCCTCTGGGAGTGTATGGCAACCCATCAAACCCCTGGTGGATTTTTATCAAAATTGATACATTGACAGAGGACAGTTCAACGCATCCAGGCATGAAATTTGGGGTCAGTCCATCCATCTCTGTATGACTACCATCATGATTTTGACAAAATCACATTTAACCATCTCCTAGAATTATGGCAGAGCTGTCTTTAGGACTTATTAAAGGATAATTGCCAGGTTGACCAATCTGGCCAAAGTGTATCATCAGATTTGCCCTTGAAGTTGCAAATAAAAGAATAAAAGTAAAGCAGTGTTGGGTAGGGTACTTTGGAAATGTAATACTTTTCAATTACTTTATAAAAGTAAAGTAACTGATTACATTTGATTATTTTTGATTACTTTTAACTTTCTAATGGATATTTTCAACAAAATCATTTCCAAACACTTATACCAGGCAGGGTTAACCTTACAGTAGTACTCAACTCTGTTTACTGTTAGAATTTTAAATCTTTCATCACTTGAATTAAGATTATATTAATTTAATTTTAAGCACAGCCACCACAAAACCAGACTTCATAACAAAAATTGTTTAATACTGTTTTAGGAATCAAATCTTTGCATAGCTATGACAGGACACACTGGCAAGTAACAATGCCTTGGAAAAAAAAAAAACATAATCTGAAAAGAGTCATAATGTATGCTACAGTGCTAAAATAACTAAGTTATATTAGATCTGACATTACCAACACATTTTCAAGGAGGAAAAATGTGAGCTATATATTTTCTGTCAAAGGGTTCATAAATAGAAGTGTGCCTGGTAAAGGTAGCTAGTAGCAGGGACGATTTTAGGATTTTCATTTAAGGGGGGCTCAGCCCCCAATGAGGGTATAATAGTAAAAATAAATGATAAATAAATAAATAAATGAATAGTAAAATAAAATAAAATAAAGGTTTGACTAAAGGGTAGGATGGTAAACTTAATGCACTATTCCACTGCATTGCATAGATGTGTATAACATTTGAGTACTGAACAAGCCAAATACGAGTCTTCCTGATCACACACACACACTTGTCCTCTGATCCTCACTCTGCAACGCCGCGGTTTGCAGATTGAAGAATGTGCTAAACGACCGGGAGGAGCCGAAGTCTGCCGCCGTTTTCATATGAAATTTAAAGGGGACTGAGGAGATCACTTATTCATGTACAGTTTATGGACAATCGCATAATTTTAGGGGGGCTTTTAAAATGGTCTAGCGACGCCCATGGCTAGCAGATTAGCTAATTTGTTCTGAATGTTTTGAATACAGGTCTTGAGTACACTATGGTTTTTTTTCCACATAGCAGCTACAGTAAATCAACTGACCACTCCATCACTTTTTATTATACAGAAACGAGTAATATATCATTCCAAACTAAATGGTCTGTTTTTATTTCTGTACACTCACAATAATGACAAAAATTTTACATTTTAAATATATTATAAAATAAAGAATGGCTAGGTTACAGACCTGCAGATGCTTCCTCAAGTTCAACATGCTGCCTTTGATGCTGAAAGCATTTTAACAGCCGGCAAACTAATTTTGCACTGAACTGTTATATTTGCCCCTTATTGGATTTCAGGATGATATTATTTTTGCATTTTTATCACTCGCCATGGTGGTAATTCTCAGACAGTGTATTAGCCTAAAGCTTTCAGCGGCAATGTGGATTAACGTAATTGGCAGACGTGCCGCAAATTCAAACCAGAGAACCAATCAAAATCATCAGAATAGCACAGCTTTAACAAACTCTAACAACAAATTAATATTTATTCAGCATATACTAGTTTTTTTTAAAGAAAATATTCAGATGTAACTCTATTTGTAATCTTTAACATTTTCATAAGTAACTGTTACATTTATTTTGTAATTAAGTTACGTAACGCCATTACATGTAACTAGTTACTCCCCAACACTGAAGTAAAGTGGCCATATCTCTGCAATGCTTTGTTTACTGGCATAAATGTCAGTGCACAGCCTTACCATGTGTCCAGTTTAATAACATTTGGCCACTTTGGGGTGCTATAATGATAAACTTTTCTTCTTCTTCTTCTTCTTCTTCATAATAATAATAATAATAATAATAATAATAATAATAATAATAATAATAATAATAATTGTAGAAATATTTAATTATACTATAACATTTGAATGAATGGAAGATCCACTTGGGGCTCTAGTATGTGTCCTTCCTCTAACACTCTTTCTCCATGATTTATTCCCCAATCATAATTGTTAGATTAGTGAAAGAGAGAGCGACAATCACCGAATACAATATGAGCTTATGTGTTTAAGGGGCCAAATGAGGATGAATGAAAAATGATTTCCATGGCAAAATGAGATGAATAAGGCTTGACCTTTTAGTGAGTGAGTAATCAGTCCTCCAAAGTCTCCTCTGTCAAGATCAGCTTTTACACACCTAGAGACCCAAAGTCTCTTTGCTCAGCTTCCACATATTGTCTCTCTTTTTGTGTTTAGCTGCAGTACATTCCAATAGCAATTCTATAAATATTTACTCAATCTTACCTACAATAATTGGCCATTTATCAGACTCTATAACAAAGAAAAATGGTGTAATTGTTGTTGAAGTTTCAAGTTATTCCTTCCTTCCTTCCTTCTGCTTTTTTTTTTACTTTGGTTGTGCTGACAACAAGCTGAGAAATTCAGCCCAAACCTCTATATCCTATGCCACAGACACCAGCTCCTCCCTAGGCAACTGTAATATATTATTGCCCCACCAGTTTATATGGCCCAGTCCAGTATAGTGTGAAATAATACAGGTCTATTTTCATTCCAGTTGCTTCATACTCAGCAGTAAAACATTTGGTGGTGCCAAGAGAGCAACATAATCTAAAAATAACAGGGGTGGTACATGAAACCACTCCAACATTAGCAAAGTCCCGATGTCCTGTTCATGCAAACCACAAACTGGAGTGGAGATAAGACCCACATTTTGACATCTAACACCCACTTTAAATGAAACAAACCCATTGGTGTACATTTCAACAACAGTAGAATATAGGAGCCACCATCACATTCTGCTAGTCTGAAGGATTTGCCCTGATCTCCATGCAACATTATTAACCACAATATGATCATCTCCTTTCAACATCTCCTACTGGATCTCATGCACCACTCCATATATACTCCAAAACTGCTTTTTTATGGAATATCCAGTGATTTAAGGATTTTCATAAACTGCTCCTTCCCAAACTCCTGTATTCATAATATCCCCAGTTGAAGACAACACTTTCTCATCAGAGCTTGCATATAGTCTCATTTCCCCTTTTGACAACAATACCCCTTCTTGAAGTTAACAGCTTCCCTCACCACTGGTGTCCACCAGAATATCCTAGGGTTAATGCCATAACATGCACTGACAGCCTTCTGGCCACAGATTCTTAAACCTGCCTTTACGAAATTGGGACATTGAATGTGGTCCCTTATCAGTGTAATCATATGTACTGATTTATTCTTAACTGTTTTCTTGAAATTCTTGAAAGTCTTGAAATTGAGGAAATGGTACTGTTCACATATATAGCTTGCCTGCAGACACCACCCCCAGGCTTTGGTTCAATGGGCAGGGTACACTCTTTTGTGGGTGGAACAGGCTCACTCTTTCTGACATATCCTGTTTTAAAGTTTACAAACCTCTTCAGCATAAAACCATTTTTTCCCCTTTAAGCCTCAGGATCCTGCGGTTTTCGGTGCTGACTCTGTACTTGTGAAAAGTTCCAAACACTACCTGAGCATCCGCTACACACTGCTGCCATACCTCTACACACTCTTCTACAGAGCCTACATCAGTGGGGACACTGTGGTGAGACCTGTCATGCATGAGTGAGTTTACTACAAATATATGTTTCACTCTCACAACAAATGTATGTTTCACACCAGTAGCCTGTGTTCTAAAGCAGAGAGACAGAAACAGTGACACTAATGTAAAAAGGAGTCTATTACTTGAGCCAACAAAAGGTTTTAGTTGTTAATACTCTCAACTATAGCAAATGAAAATACAAAAATATTAAGGCTCAGAATGACAGTAACACATGCAATACTTCATAACCATGGAAAAAATTATTATTATTATTATTATTATTATTATTATTATTATTATTATTATTATTATTATTTATTTTGTTTTATTCTTATTATTATTATCAGTAGTAGTAGTAGTAGTATTGTTGTTGTTAAAGTAAACAAATATGTTTAGAAAAATAAAAAAAAGAAAAGTTTTTAAACTTAAAGATAAAACAGTTGAATGAGGAGACATAAGCTGAGTGAAAAAAGCAGGACATAAAACAAAAGAGAAACATGAGGATGGTTGCCAAGGAAACCACAACAGACAGGACTCAGGGATGGTAAACTCACAACACTATTACTGACCAATTTTGATAATGCTATCAAAAGATGACAGCACATTGTTTAGTGTGGTACACTTGGCCTTACATATGGTGTGAGCACAGTAACATGCATACAGGAACATACTGTTGTGAATTCACCGAAGCAGTCCAGGGGACTTGGAAGTAGTATTCAGCAGGAATCTTTTATTGGAGATCAGAACACACTACAGTGGCACTGCAGTTATGTAGTCCAGTGAAAGGCACATACGTTGCAGTTTTAAAGGCATTGAGTGGGCAGGCCTTGAAGGTGTGTCAATACAAAAGCCTAAAGGTGATACTCTTAAACAAAAAACCCTAAGGGAAGGTAGACCTCACAGGTGCCCACTCCCTGGTATGACAATGCAAAGGCCTAGAGGTAATACTCTTAAAGCATTGAATGGGAGGAAGATCACCGGAGTCGACCCCCAACTGTCAGCTAGTTCACCGTTTCTGATTTGATCACTAGCTTTGGATTAACATGCTCTGCCACTTTACATTTATTTATACATTTATATATATATATATAGATATTTTAGATCTATTTTCTATTTTTATTTATTTATTTATTTATTTTATTCTATGTAATTGCCTTGTATCAGAAAAATAAACTCATGCAGTGGTATTTGTGGTATTATAAGTTTGCAAGTATAAAGATCATTTTGCAATTTGTTTCAGATTCTACTCAGACTCTGCAACATGGACCGTGGATCGTCAATTTCTATGGGGAGCACATTTGCTTATCACACCTGTACTGGATCCTGTAAGACACACACACACACACACACATCGGACTTATATGCATGTTCACGCTCAGAAATACACAGGCTTTCTGATTGATTTTTTCATTTTTCACACATCTCTGTCATCCCCATAAACAAACTGAGATTTCTGTCTGTTGTACTTACCCCTTCAAGCATGGTTGTGTTACTCAGCTCTTGCCTGTTCCATTTGGGTGTGTGATGGTGACCTCCACTGGGACTTGCTGGAAAAAAGCAAGGGATTTATTTCTTCTTTCCATTTCCTTTCTTCTTTTCTTCCTTCCTAATGAGAGCACTGACCTCATTACAGTGAAATTAGAGCAACAGATAGATTGCGGTCATGTTCAAATGGGTGATTAATTGCCAATTTAGCACACTCTCACTCTTATGAAAAATATCTGAAATAGATTTGATTCATAACACATCCGTGGGAAAGTTTTATTTTTTAATGAAAAGTACAGCTCTGTAGAAGTGAAATGTGCTAAATAGTATGCATAATAATATGCAACTATGAGTGAGGAAAACTTCTGAGTGCATGATCAAGGGCTGTTCAAATCCCATCCTTTATCAAAAACACTAATTTTAAAATGTATTATAAGTGAATTTATAACAGGAAAACTTTTCAGGAACTCAGGAAATTATTCATTTCAGTATGTTTAAGCACTTTTCCAGCAGATGAACTAATTTTGGATCCTCGGTCCTACATAGCTGCAGGAACAACTGTAGGCTTGCTATTTAAATTCAAGCTTTACAGAATGACTCACTCTAATTTAATAACAAAGGTGATGCAGCAAAACAGAATGTTCCAGCTGCCCTTTATTTATTTATTTTCTTTTGGGGATTAACCTTCTACACAACACTATGCTTTTGCCATGTAAATAAATTGTTTAGTCTAGTGAGAGAACAGATGAATGACTAGTTGAAGCATGGTGTTCTTGTTCCGGAGAGTTATGCAACTAAATTTGCATGCTGCTTCACCTAAAACTTGCATCCTTCTTCCTTTTCATCTTCAATGACAAGCTTTTATATTTTAAGCCAAACATTCTATTCCTGAAAAATACCATTTTGCCATGTCTGCTGAAGATTATTTTGCTAGTGTTCCTATTAGACTCTCAGCCCCAAGCTCTAGAACCCACAGGTCCTGATTAACTTAAAATGTGTATGTAAAACCACATGCAAACTGTGTAAAACTATTAATTTTGCACCTGCAATGCACTTTTATAAACCCTGAGGTCATTTTGAGAATGGCACTTGCCTATGCAAATTTGCAGAAGCCCATTTCTGTCAGTTGAAGACAATTTTATTTTTTTTAATACATTAAATCTGTATTTAAACCTGTAAAATAATGAGTAATGAACGTGAAGCAGTGTCTCAAAGCAATCAGAATGTCTCTCAGAATGATGATTTATTATTGCTGCTGTAAACTTGGTTACATATTTGGTATTCACTACACATTGATGCATCTATAAACACAGACACTTTTATTACCTCATTAACAAAATGCACACTCATGTACATGCTTTTGTTTTATGTTTCATTTTTAGTAAATAAATGGCAACACTGACAATGTTATCTCAATCATGGATGTGAATCTTATAATTTGTGGTCTTGGCATATAAGAAAGAATTGAATTCTTGACAATTACTCATAATGAAAAATAGTGGAATCTTGTTTGAAAAATGTAAGGTGGCATAAATAAATAAACAACAACAACAATATTAATAATAATAAAGTTTTTTTTCTTTTTTGCAGGGTATGGACACAGTGTATGCATACATTCCTGATGCTGTGTGGTACAACTATGAGACGGTATGACACAATATCAGCCAAATTATTGTTTTTTGTGTGTTTTTAAGATGTTTTCAAAGGACACTCTAAGCTCAATTCATGGCTTACTTCATGAAAATCTATACTAATCTAGCATGGAATGCATATTATTTCTTTTGGCATGTTAGTAATTAGGAGTGTCAGTGACTAGTCACTACAAAAAACAATTTACAAAGGTTGCAAATGAATGAAAAATGTACAATCAACAACCAAGTCTCATCCGTTACAAGCACATTCATCTTCTATGTAGATGACATTCTGCAATAATGTAACCTAACTGCTTCCACATCTCCCCTACACTGTTTGAATAAGAACATTTAAAAAAAATCTTTCACAACATCACTGTTTAATGTTGTCCAAGGAAGAACACTTTTAGGACATTCAGATTCAAGTAGTCAACAGCATTGTGGTGAACAAATTTATTTTGTAAAGTGATGGACCGTTAGTACAGCAAAGTAGATTACATTCTTATAATAGTATGTCCTAAAATCTTGTATTCCTTGTATACCATAGTAATTTTGTTACATGTTACATTTTTTACATTTATAATTGAAGGAACCACAGAGCATTTTTTTCCACATGTACCTGTTATTATACAGTGTGCTACAGTGGCTGTAAGTATCCCTCCCCTCACCTTGCTCTCAGTTTTTCTTCCTTGAAGTTAGCTAGACAAAAAAGTAACGTGTCCTTTTAAAGAGAAAATGGAAAGTTTTCTGTTCAGGAATGTCACTAACTATTAAAAAGTCCTGACAGAGTAGCTACACCGATCAAACATAACATTATGACTACGTGCCTAATATTGTGTTGGTCCCCCTTTTGTTACCAAAACAGCTCTGAAGCATGGACTCCACTAGATCCCTGAAGGTGTGCTGTGGTATCTGGTACCAAGATGTTAGCAGCAGATCTTTTAAGTCCTGTAAGTTGCAAAATGGGGGTCTCCATGGATCAGACTTGTTTGTCTAGCACAGCCCACAGATGCTCGTTTGGATTGAGATCTGGGAAATTTGGAGGCCAAACCAACACCTCAAACTTCTTGTTGTGCTCATCAACCATTCCTGAACCCTTTTTGCTTTGTGGCAAAGTGCATTATCGTGCTGAAAGAGGCCACAGCCATCAGGGAATACTATTTTCTTTTTTTTTTCCATTTTCTTTTTTATTTTCAGAAAGAAAATACATTCATAGGCAAGGGCATACACAACTTCTCAGAATCAAAAATACAAATGATGGGGGGAAAAAAACAAAAAACAAAACCCTCCTAAATACCAATACAGAATATTGTATGTCCCCAATCCTAGAAAAAGAAAATATCCAAAATATTACATATGTGTTTTCTTTTCTTCCACTTAACAACTATATACAATAGAACGAGGGGAACTCTTACAACATGTGGTAATTCCTACAAATTGCCTACAATGCAGTTGTTACATTTTAGGAAAAATCTGGGCGTATTGGTTTAATGTAGTCCATCCATTTACTCCAAATCTGAAAGAAGACTTCCATTTGAGTTCTCAATGAGAACGATAATTTTTCCATTGCATATATATTATGCGCTGTATCAATCCATTCCTCAGTTGTGGGTGACTCTGGTTTTAACCACTTTCTAGTAATTGCTTTTTTACTAGCTGCAAGAAGAATTAACATCAGTTTTCTATCCTTATTGTTTCCCCCTTCTAGAATGATGTTACCAAAATATAAAGATTCGCAAGTAAATCTGATCTCCATTTCAAAAACAGCTTCCAGATTCCTTTTGATTTCTTGCCAATAAGGGATAAGTTTTCGACAAGCCCAGACATACCCCACACAATCTCCAGCAGTCAGTATTATTTCCTCTGTGTGTCTTCTGTATAGGAGCACTAAAGAACCGAATGACATTCTTCCAACCGAATTCTCTCCATATTGCTGAACTTGTAGATTCCCATTGTGATTTACAAATTTTTCCTCAATTATCCTCTGAAATATTCAGGTTTCCTTCTGTTCTCCATTTATCTCTGACATATAATGTGTTCTCCTGTACCGTTTGCAGAAATCCATTATATAACGTAAAAATTATCTTATTGCATGGCTGAGCTTTAGACACTGATAAGATCACCTTTATTGTTCCTGTCTCCGCTATCTTCAATACTTCTGATTTAATTTTACATTCAACATAATGCCTTACCTGAAGATATCTATAGAAGTCGCTCTGATTAAGCCCATACTTTCCATTTAATGATTCAAAGCTTTGAATTTTACCCTTGTTAAACAATGTATAATAGTTTGTAATACCTAGCTTAGCCCATATTCTGAAACGGTCATCTATTCTATTCGGGGTGAAGTCAGTATCATAGGCACACCATCTTAATAATCTCGTTGCATCTTTCAAATCACCCATTTTCTTTATTTGGTGCCAGATTTTAAATAATAAGATGATCCATGGGTTTGTTTCCTTACTCAATCTAGTTCTTAGTTTGTTATCAGCAACCAGAGCAGGTAATGGAAGCTCGTCCATCTTTCCTGTCTCTATTTCAATCCATCTTGATGAGTATATTGGACTGCACCAACAAACAAGTGGCCTTAGTTGAGCTGCATAATAGTACTTTTGAAGGCACGGAAGGCCTAGCCCACCATTTTCTTTACTTAATTGCAATGTTTTAAATCTTACTCTAGGTTTTTTGCCCTGCCATAGAAATCTAGATATTAACTTATGCCATTCTGTAAATTGCTAATTTGGTAATATCTATTGGAAGTGTTTGAAATAGATATAACAGTTTTGGTAGAATTATCATCCGCACAGAGTCTACTTTTGAACTTAAACTGTAGAGAGGAATAAGGTTCCAAGTAGATCCGATTTTATTTTTTTATGAAGGGGACTGTAATTTAAATCAAATAATTTAGAATGATCACCAGACATAATTACTCCTAAATAGTTAATTGACTTTGTATCCCACTTTAGATTAAATTTCTCTTTAATTTGTCTAGGTGGTTCATAGTTAAATGTTAATACTTGGGTTTTTGTGACATTAAGTTTGTAACCAGATATGGCCTCATACCCTTCAAGAAACTTAAATAAAATAGGCAATGACTTTGTGGGTTGGCACATATAGATCAATATATCATCAGCAAAGAGAGCTATTTTATGCTCTTCAAACCCCATATCTATACCTTTAATTGAATGGTTAGTTGAATGTCTTATCCATTGGCTCAAAGGTTCAATGAACAGGGCAAAAAGTAATGGTGAGATGGGACATCCCTGTCTTGTACCCCGTTCTAAATTAAAAGGGTCTGATAAATCTCTGTTGATTTTAATTCTTGCATATGGTTTATTATATAGTGTCTCAATTATTTCTATAACCTTATTATGAAATCCAAATTTTGCCAATAACTTGTAAAGGAAACCCCATCTCACTGAGTCGAAGGCTTTCTCTGCATCTAAACTCAGTAAAGCTGCTTCCACCTTATGGTTTGAAATGTAACTAAGTATATGTAGAGTTCTTCTGATATTGTCTGATGCTTGCCTTTGGCAGATAAAGCCTGTTTGGTCTAAGTTAATGAGGTCTGGAAGAATCTTTTCTAGTCTCCGAGCTAGAATGGAGGTGAACAACTTATAGTCAACATTTAGAACACTAACTGGGCAATAGTTATTACATTCCATTCTATCTTTTCCCTCCTTTGGAATAAGTGAAATTATCGCTTCTCTCCATGAAGGTAAGATTTCCCTTTTTTGTATTACCCAATTGAGTGCCTTTAATATAGTTGGGGCCAAGTGGTCAAACATGGTTTTATACCATTCTGCCGAATAGCCGTCTGTTCCTGGGGATTTACCTACCTTTAATCTTGTTACAGCTATTTTCAACTCTTCAATAGTAATTTCAGCTAATAGTGATTAATTTTGTTCCTCTGTTACAGTGGGTAATTCTAAAGAGTTTAAAAAAGAATTTATTTGCAAATCATTATTACTTTTGGGTTGTAAGTAAATAACTTTATAGAATTTCTCGAAGCTCTTTTGAATTTGCTCTAATTTACAAAGTATCTCCCTTGTCTGGGTATTTCAAATTTTATTAATGGTTCTATCTGCTGTTTGTTTTCTTAGTCTATAGGATAACAATTTTAATGATTTCCCTCCTACTTCGTAATACCTTTGTTTAAGGAACAAGAGTTTCTTTTGTATTTCTGTAGAGTATATTTCATCCTGCTTCACCTTATGGTTCATTGTGGCCCTGTGTTCTTCCTGTAGTCTTTTTAGTTTAATTTCAAGGTCTTGTAGTTTTGCCTTCTGAGTTTCTTTAAATAAGTCGTGAGTGCAATAATTTTACCTCTTATAACTGCTTTCAATGCATCCCAGAGTATCGATGGTGTCACCTCCTCATTATCATTTATCTCTAAATATGATTTAATCTCATTTTCCAAATTTTGTTTGACTTGAGAATTATTCAAGATATCTGAATTCATTCTCCATACCATAGATCTAGGTTTTCTATCCAGGCCCATCGACATATAAATGGGTCTATCTGGGAGATATCCATTGTACCCAGTTCACAATGTTCAATCAGATGCAGATCTTTTTTAAAAACAAAAAAATTATCTATTCTGGAGTATGTCATATGAGGATGCGAATAGTGGGTATAATCCTAGGATTTAGTTCTCTCCATGCATCCATAATTCCTATTTCCTTGAACAAACCATCTATCTTTTTAATTAGTGACTTTGATTCCCTGATATTTTCAACTATCCAACTTGGGGTTCAAACGTATGTTAAAGTCCCCTCCACACACTAGAATTCCTTGAGCTTTAGTAACAGTTAAATCAAATATATCCCGATAAAAGTTCCACTCGGAACCAGGTGGAGCATAGACACTCAAAAAACTAGTTAAGTTTTTTGAGTTAAGTATTTTCCCTGTTATCATTATAAATCTTCCTTCTTTATCTTTTATCTTGGATATGTGTTCATAGTTCACCTTTTTGGATATAAGTATGGCCACACCTCTTTTACGTGTAGATTTATAAGATGAAAAATATACCTCTTTGAATCCCATTTTGTTTAGTTTTGAGTGTTCTGCATCATTTAGGTGGGTTTCTTGTAAGAACACAACCTCTGCTCCTGCCTTCTTTAGTTTGGTTAAAATTTTCCCCCTTTTAACTGGACTAATTACGCCATTGACATTAAATGAAGCAATTTTCATAATTTGCAGTTAAATTGTAGAGTGATTCTAGCAAACGTAACATTGCACATAGCTTCCCCTTAAACGAAATGAACAAGAACAAGTTTGCAATCATTAAATCCAAAATGTTACTCAAGGTGTACAACATAAAGTGAACTTCCAAAACTGAAGTCATTGTCATGACTATAGTTGAGCCATCACAAGGCTCCAGGGGAAAACCCCTCTTTATGAGTCTGTAGAAGGGGCCCTTGTGGATAGCAGTAAAATAAAAGGCCATTTGAGCTAAGCCTATAGCATGTCCTGATTTTTCAAAACTTCACTCTATTCAAACTAGGCTTGTCCAACTAAACGTACAAGGACTTTATGTCTCTCTCCCTTTTTCAATCTTAAATACCTTCGCCGTGTGTCCACCACATCAAAACGATGCAGCATTCTTCTCAGCCCCTTACTCCGCTTTCCCATCCAGGTCCATGGGTGATCACGTCTGTGCTTAACTTATGAAGGCGGTGAGCACCCGTCTTTTCTTCGAAAAGTTTGCAACTTCTCTTTGAATGATGGTGGTCCTCTCTGTTGTTTGCCTATGCTCCTGGTGTTCCTTTGCCACAACATTCTCTGAATCCGCTCCATAAGGGTGTTTGGGTGACTGATCGGCTGCACTGGGAGTCCTCTCTTTGACATATCCTGCGTTGCCTCCTCAACTGTGTTATATATCTTCACTCTGTCCTCGTATAGCACTTTCAAGCGAGCAGGATACAATGTTCTAAATTTCACTTACGTATCTCTTTGTATTCTCTTCTCATCTGCAGCACCTCGGGGGCGTAATCGGTATCGAAGCTGATCCGCTTTCCTTGCCAGGAGAATCCTCTCATCTGTCATGCCTGTCGAAGTATCAGTTCTTTGGTTGTAAAACTTTGAAAGTTGACCACTATTGATCGTGGCTGTGCGTCTGCCGGTGGTGGTTTGCCAAACGCTCTGTGTGCGCATTCAATTTGAAGGGATGTGCCCTCGGATATAGTTAGATTTTCCTTCAGAAATTTTTCTAGAAAAAGGACGTGTCGGGGAGTCTTTTTCGGCACCTCCGGGTGAAGGCAAAGCAAGTGCAGCCTTTCCTGTTCCGCCAACTCATGGAGTGAAGGACAGAAGGCCTGCAAGATGACTGGACGACCAGCCATCCTGGGCACCTTGAAGACATATCCTGCCCTGGGGTGCAGGATAGCCTTGGACATGCCAGGGGCAAATTCTAAGCAGACAGGGGCAACTGATAGAGACTGCAGATCTCTTACCCTTCAAAGGGAGGCCAAAGCTAAGAGCAGAGCCATCTTTAGGTTCAGAAACTTCTCAGAGGCTGACTCCATGGGCTCAAAGGGAGTTTCCAGCACCCCCTCTAGGACCACAGAGAGGTTACAGGAGGCAAGGCAACACAGACACAGTGCGCTTCCTGAAGACAAAGAAGCTGGAGTAATGTGACATACTGTAGATGCCCTTATATGGACTTATTGGCGGGTATACACTTCGTCATGTGTCCTATCCCACTATTCCTGCCTTCCCCATGCTCTCTCTTGGCCCCTGGGACAGATGTTGACTGCCATGTGGCGGTGTGGGAATTGACATTCCTATAGCGCCAGTCATGAAGCAGCGTTGAGTTTCCTTGAAAGGGAACTATTCACAGATGTTGTGGGAAGTTACAAAATGTTTTTAAGGTGTAACTGCATCTCATATTTTGCTAAAGCCAAGGCCTCTAGGAATAAACGGTTTGAGGAGCTAGAAAAAAATATTCATGATCTAGAACGTCAACTGGCGCGTGCTTTTTCCGATAAGCTTTATCAGAATCTTTATTAAAAGCGGAATATGTTTCTCTATCTATATCCAAAGCTGAGTTTATCATTCACAGAACAAAGCAAAAATACTATTTTAATGCAGATAGGCCTAGCAGATTGCTTGCACTGAAACTCAGAGTGCAAATCTAAAACCAGCATTGACATTAAAAATGGCTCTGGTGAAATTACTACGGACCCAAAGGGTTGTATTTGTCTGAGGTCTCTCTTGACAGAGGAGATGCTGGATGATCCTTTAAAATTGGAAGAACTCTGGGATATTGTGGGCCCTTTAATTCTGAAGTCCATGAATTATGCCACTGATTATGGTACACTTCACAGAGATCAAAATGTAGCCATCATTACCCTGTTGCTTAAAAAAGACAAAGATCCACTAAGTTGTTCTAGTTATCATCCAATATCTCTGATATTAGCCAAGGCATTGGTTTCATGATTGGAACCATATACTGACATTTTGATTCATTATGACCAGGCTGCCATTTTTTCTTTGGACACTCTCAAAGCATTTGATAGACTTGAATGGGACTATCTATGGGCTGTTCTAGAGCGATTTGGATTTCAAGTTCATAAATGTTATACAGTTGTTATATAAAGGTCCTTTTGCTTGACAGGTGTCTGTCAATCGCAACCTTTCCCACTTCAAAGAGGTCGCCAGCAAGGTTGTTCCTTATCACCAATTTTATTTTCACTCTCACTAGAGCCTCTCGCACAAGGTCTTAGACAAAGCCAAACAATAACACCTACAACTATCAACAAATCACATCATTACATCTCATTGTATGCTGATGACATTATGCTTTATCTCGCAGATTGGAACACCTCTCTACCAGAGGTCTTGTATTCGTTCAACTCCATTAGCACTATTCCTGGTTATAAAATAAATTGGGATAACTCATCCTTAATGGCACTTAATAGCATTACTAAAGCAGCCTCTCTACTGAGTGCCCTTGTCTTTGCTAATTCATGCACTTATCTTGGTATTAAAATTGTTGTTTCTCTGCCTAGGATTGCTCAAACAAATTTTTCTTAAATCAGTCAGAAAATTAAGTGGGACATACTGAGGTGGGACAACCTAAAAATCTCAATGCAAGGTAGAATTAGCATGGTTAAAATGAACATTTTACCCAACTTTTTTATTTTTCATGCTCCCTTGTTTTCCTTCCCCAAAATTTTTCAAAGAAATGAATTCATTAATCTCGTCTGGGGCGGTAAGCATCCTAGAGTCGGTCTTTCAGTATTACAGCATGCAAAACCACATGGCGCTCTTGCTCTTCCTAATTTAATGCTTTACTACCTTGCTTTCCAAACTTGGGCCGTGCATGTCTGGGTGGACCCTGTACCCTGGAGAAGCATTGAGTCTGGAAATAAAAAGTTTGGAAATATTATTTCAACTACTTTAAAAGCTTGGTTCAGTGCAGGAAAGATTACCGGTCACGTTAAAAAAATCTCATGTCAGTCTCCTCTCTGAAATAATGCCCCTCTACTATCTGGTAATCAGCCTTTCATTTACCCCCCTGGTCCTCAAAAGGTGTGATATATTCAATGGTAGTGCACATTTCAGGATATTCAAGCAGATTACTCCATGCAGGGTACCTCCTTTTTTATGTACTTGAAGTTAAGGTCTGCAATGGAAGCATATGGGGTACTCTGGAATTCTAGCCTAGATGATGACCCATTGTTAGAGTGGTTCAAAAATACTGGAAAAAGTCAGGACACAGTCTCCTTGATCTATAAGCAACTACTTGAATGTTCATATATGTCCCAGAAGATATTAGCTGTGTGGGAGAGAGAACTCTCATGGTTGGGCTATAGTCCTGATTGGAATACAATTTGGTCAAATTGTATATACACAAATACACAAAATGTATTGTACCCCATATAAGCGATACTTGATGAAACTCATCAAATCCTAATTGCAGTCTTTGTAACAATAACTCTAAAGGTACTTTTTTTGCATATGTTTTGGGACTGTCCAGTTATATCCAATTTTTGGAAACATGTAGTTCAAGTACTAAAACATCTCACAAAGTAGATCCTTGATCCTTGTCTTATGTTGTTAAATGTTGATTCTTCCTATAACTTTACATTAGCTCAGAGAAGATTGTTAATGTCTGGTTTCACTGCTGCTAAAAAACAATTACACAGCAATGGTTTACACTTGACATGGATCTTAGAAGATTCTGGCTGCTGTTTTTTATTATATTGTTTGTTTAGAATGCAATACTGCAAGGATTAATGGGGCTAGAATACAAACAGTCACTTATTGGAATAGTATAGCCCAAGCTCTAAGAGAATTGTTTTGAACTGATGATGCATTATTCTCTGCGGTAATTTGCTGCTGGGGTTTATTTGTATGTTCTCTTTAAGTTACCCTGAAGTGTTAATCACTTGCTGTACTTGTGTCTTTCATGTATTTTTTTTCTTTTTCTTGGTATTTATGCTGTCATCCAACATTTGTAATGTCATTATTTCAAATATAAAAAAAAAACACAATCACAAAAAAAGAAAGGGAACTACACCAGGATACGTATGTAACCCGGTTCCCTGAGAAGGCATTGCTTGCCACACCCCGGACATCCACTTGCACTTCCTTCAGACAAGTAGAAGCTGGAGTAATGTGACATAGATGCCCTTATATGGACTTAGTAGTGCGTATTCCCTTCGTCACGTGTCCTATCTGAGCCTTTAAATTGGCATGTGTACACACAGAGCTTCAGACACAACTTCCTCAATGAAGCGTTCCCATAGCATCAGTCATGATGCAGGGTCTCGTTCCCTCGAAAGGGAATGAACTGAATGGAATCGAACCGAATATTGAGTGTCTAGTACCTTGTTTTCAACCTCAGAGTAAGCCTGTAAACTTTTTGCTAATGATGAAAGATGACATTGGTGGTAATTATGATGACAAGGGCAAAGAAAGTGATTAGGAGATGATGGTACAAGTTATTTATAAGATGATGAGGAGGAGGAGGATAGTGATAATGTAAAAAAATCTGAATTTTATATATATTTTTTCTTTTGATTTGTCAGGAAGAGAAAATCAAGGAGCGTAAACAGCATTTTGACATGTACCTGCCTCTAGATAAGATGGGTCTTCACATCAGGGGTGGAGCCATTCTGCCAATCCAGAGACCTGCAGTCACTACTGTATATAGGTAACCCTGCCCACTGCCTAAACACACATCTTACATTCAAAGCTATTTCTTTATGGTGGAAATTCCACAGTAGTGACTGTAGCTGCATCAGCTGTTGATGATTAATTGTTAAGCAGTAAATAAAAAAAGATATATGTATAAAGCATAAAACTGATAAAGCAACAACCTTATGTTAGAATATTTAGATTGTGACGTTTAGGGTATTTAGAGTGTAAAGTTTGAATGTATTTACCATCTACATCAGTTTAGTGCAAATATAATATATATTAACCCTGGAAACCACTTTGGAAACACTGGTAAACTGCTCATTCCACATGTCTAAACTACAGTTTTACACCTGCCAGTCTGGAATATATTTTGTACAGTTATTCTCTACAGCAATAAAAGTTTGTAAATACCATGTAGAGTTATTTACATGTATATTTCTATATAATTATTTCTTAATTGTGGTATACTGTGAGTTTATTGTGCACTGTTTATTGTGCACGTGTGATCTATTAAGTCTTGTACCCCTCATTGCTCTTATGTTATGGCTGTTGTGACACCAAATTTCCCCTTGATGATTAACAAAGTACTCTCTAGTCTACTAAAAAATCCCAGAGGTAGAAATTGCAGCTATATCACCATGGCTCTGGCAGTTTCTTAACCTCAGCTACACTACTATTACTTGAGATCATAAATGGTCTCAACACGTGATGTATGAGGTATTTTTTGTATTCCTGCCCACACAGTTATTTTTCTTTGTAAATGCATGCAATATTTTCTAATGAACTTAGATTGTTATATTTCTCAGTATATGAACATACTAGTAGTTACTAAGGATGTTGTAAATGTTGTGCTAATGAGGATGATGTCTTTTTGTCTCAAACTTCATATATGACTAAAAGTAAAACCCATCCGCTGGCATGCTGAATGTATGACACTGTACTTCAAAGGCTTTGCTTTTCAGTCTCTCATATTTAGTTCTTAGTAAAAGTAGTGTTTGATGATGAAAGCGTATGTGCTCCTGCAGTCGGCGCTCTCCTATGGGTCTGATCATTGCACTCGATGACAACAACCAGGCATCAGGCGAACTATTCTGGGATGATGGAGATTCTCGAGGTACTAATTACTAATAATTAAAAAAATAAGAAAAAAAAAGAAAGTTTCAATATTTTTTCTGTAGTCTCTTCTTATCCCAGTTGTGTAGGTGTTTGTATCTTCTCTAATGATTCCCTTATCAGTGGCATTGCTGTATAATATGTATCTATGTTGTTATCAGCTGAAAAGGTATTTATTATTTTATTTCATCATAACAAATACATGTGTGTTCTACTGATAACAGTGAGAGAGAGAAACTGTGTGTGTGTGTGTGTGTGTGTGTGTGTGTGTGTTCGGCGGGGGTTGTGTGGATGGGTGGTTGTGGGTAAGAAAAAGAAACAGTGTGTGTTTCTGCATGTGAGAGATGCAGAGGAATGTAATAAAATATTTGTTTCTGAGAAAGACAATAGAAATATGTGTGTTTGTGTGTGTGTGTACCCTCTTATTGTGTAGTGTTTTATAAGGAAGTGTGTAAGAGTAAGCTAGAAAGACATTTCTAATTTACTTAAATTTTGCAAATTACTTAGATTTTTAAACAAACATTTGATACACAAGTTACATTCTGCTTTATTTCTGCACCAAGGACAGAGAGCAAGGACAGTTATAGTGGATATAAAAAAAAAGTTCAAGTGGAAAACAAATATAAACATTTTAAGAAAAAAAGTAAGAAAGAAAGAATTCACTGAACCAACACTTTGTTAAAGAACTCTTTGCTTGTAAAATAGCACTCAGTCATGTTGGGTAAGAATTTTATTACATGCTCCTTTGCTAAAATACTCAATCAAATTTTGAGGGATATCCAGTGCACACAGTCAAGTCATTTCACAGTTTTTGTGGCAGATTATTGATATGGACCATTCAAAAACATTTTCTCCTCTTCAGCTGTCTAATAGAGGCCAACAGGATTTTTGCCAAAATATAGTGGTATTTGGAGCTGTACATGATTCTATAAATCTTGACTACAGCCTCAGTCTCAGTTAACAGAGAAGCAGCTCCATAGGCTGATGCTGCCACACCATGGAATGGTGATCTTTGGGAGATAAATTGTCTGGATTGTATATCTTTAAATTATGCCCAAAAATCTACTTGGTCCTTATCAAACCATAATGTGTTATATCACATGGTTTGGGGTGCTTTAAGCATAGTGTAAAGTAAGTATAAATTTCTGTCACTTGCAGGGAGTGACCAGCACTTGGCAGATATTTCTACAACTCTAATATTGCTATAGGACTCTAAAGGTCTCTTCACAGTTCTTTCATTAGGTAGATGTTATTGGATTGTGGAATCTGAAGAAAGTGGTAGCTCAGTGGTAAGACATTAGGAATCCAGATAGGAAGGGTGTGAATTCAATTCCTAATGCCACCAAGCTGCTACTGCTGGGCCGTTTAGCAAGGCCCTTAACCCATAACTGCGTATGTATGTAATGTATGTCACTCTGGATAAGGGTGTTGGCCATATGCTGTAAATGAACTCAAGAACCACAAAGGAACAGATTTTATACTCTGACTCTCACTCACTGTCTGTCCTCCTGACACAAACAACTTCCTCTGTCTAGAACTTTGTTCTCGGACCTAAAATGACCTGTCACCCTTATTGCCATTTTTTCTGGCTCCATCCAGGCTCACTGTTCTTTGTTGATGTTTTTTTTATTCTCTGTATAATAAATTTAGTGACTGTAATAACAGCTCAGTGCAGGTAAACTGACATGTGATGGGTATTTCTGATTAAAGCACCTGTTCATCCATTTGCCCTGTTATCTGTGTGCATGTGAACTTAGCTAAATGCTCTCTCTCTCTCTCTCTCTCTCTCTCTCTCTCTCTCTCAGATACTGTTTCATCTGGGGCCTACATCCATTACCAGTTCTCTGTTGTCCAAGTAGGTTTTTCTAAACATCATGTGCTCACCTAATATTTTCATTTTAAAAAATGACTGCTCTTTCAGAGTATTTTGCTAAGATGTTTCAGCTGATGCCAATGTTAAAATTCAGAACTCTTACTTAAATTGTGTAGAAGTTGGCTATTATTTGTTATAAGTATTATAAGTATGACTATTATTTATTTGTTTGTTTGTTTTATATATGTTTTCATCTTACCCATTCTCCTTGCAATTATTCACACTGCATTGAGGCTATACAGGGGACACCCCACAGTTTGAATACGTGTGGAGTAAACTAATTGAGGCCAACCTGTGTAGTTTCTATTCAGTTGAATGGGATAGTTGATTCATTTCTCTATTTGAGTAAGCATGCATTTCTTGGTCATGATCCAGTCCTTTGAGGTGGTCTAATTGTAATACAGGGTACCTGAGCCCCACACTAGACCAATGTACTCAAACTGACAAACAAATCACTAATTAGTAAAGAAGAATACTGAAAAATCCCATCTCAAATTGTCTTTTTACTTAAAAAATACAACTGTATTTACATACAGTTGGCTTAATGTGTACCGAGGAACAAATCAGTGATCAAAAAAGAGTAATCTGAATAATCCTGAGGAACATCATTTAATAAAGACATTGCCTTACAGATTGTAAAGGCTTTTATATTCTGTAAAATATTCTGTAAAAGTTTCCCAATACCTAAGATAAGGCTACTTCCTGCTGTCCATTATGAATCAGTTTATTTGAAAACCACAAAAGAATGAATATTAAAGAACTTTAAAGAATAACTGTTTTGTTAAAATTTTGGATTACAATGTGGCATCAGTTTATGTTTGTGTAACTATACACATATGACTCCAGATGATGTGTTATGATTAGGGCTTCATCTGCTATCTGCAATCTGGCACCAACTGCTGCTATTGTATGTTTACAATGATCATCTTATTATTTTCATCCGCTTATTTGCACAATGGTCAATTACAGACTGCTCACTGGTCGGTGCTTTTTTATGTCCTGTAGTGTATTGTATTGTATTGTCTGTCCGCATTGTTTTTTGGCTTGCCCTGTTTGCACAAAGATTCACACTATGCACTATATGTGGACAACTTACTTTTCAGTCCTTTGCTCTGTCTTGTTTGGTGTAGCACCATGGTCCTGGAGAAATGTTTAATTTCACTATGCACTACTATATTTGTGATTTATGATCATACATTTGTTTTGGAGTACAATAATATAAATACACCACAATTACAGTGAATTTAATCTGATTCACAAAATCCAACATACAGTGTATAGGTTTAATAAAAATTGTGTTTTTTGTTTCAGGGAGTGCTGATCATGCAGGTTCGCCATAATGGCTATGTTGATCCAAACAATCTGGTGTTTGAGAATATTACTGTTTTAGGACTGAACAACCCCCCCAAGTCTGTGACCATCAATGACGTAGACACGGTCACTACTTTGCCAGAGTCCAACATTCAGTATGACTCAGTAAAGAGGGTGAGTGTGTGTTTGCTTATAGAGTTAAGGCTAGCACACTGTAACCAATTTTGCATAGGAAGGTAATGATAATGCTACAACAATAATAATAATAATAATAATAATAATAATAATAATAATAATAGTAGTAATTGCGTATGGGTATATTTGTATTAACTAAGCATAGGTAACTTAACATAGGTAAGTGCCTTCTACTGGATTATTACTGATGCAGTGAGTAGCTTCCAAGTTCTTAAACAACCATGTTGGAAACATTTTCTGTAGTCATGGAACAGATGTTACTTTGTTTCAAGCAAAGAAAACAACATTGGAGAAGCTAAAAGCTAAAACTGGGTTAAGAACTGCCCAATTCAGTATTATTAAAATCTGGAAGGATAATGGTGAACCATTATATTTGAGGAAGAAATGTGGTCAGAAAAAAATCTTAAATGATTATGAACAGAATTCACTTAAATTTAAATTAAATGGATTTCATCCATCAATTGAAATGAATGTATTTTAGGTCAATGTGAATATTTCAATGAATCTAAACCATTTGCCATTTGTGTAAGGGAACATTTTGCATGCAAATAAATTAATTATGAATCTGATGAGAGTACTCTGAGCATATAATAGGCAAAAAAGATAAATTTAGATTTAACACGCTGCCATTGACTGAATTTATCGCCTTTGTTTGTTTGGCCTGAGAATTGTTCGTATAAAAGTGTGTTATGGGGATCTTTTTTCTAGGTGCTATATCTCAGAAATCTCCAACTACATCTGGGGAAGAGTTACACACTCACTTGGGATACCACTGTTGAAAGTTTGCAGCGGTTTGACTGCTATCCTGGGGAAACAGCCACTGAAGAGTCCTGCACAAAAAGAGGCTGCATTTGGGAGGTAAGTCTACATGGAAATTGACAGAGATTTACAGGAAAACTCCAGCATGTTTAGACAGTATTTATAAATAATGTGTGATATTCAGTCGTGTCAAAGGTTTATTTTTTAAAATTCTAAATTGACTTTATTAGTTTTAACTTATTTCTTAGATATTCTGGTCTGCTGTTGCTTTGGTTATCAGTGCCCTACATTACCCATAATGTCATCACATCTACCTGTCATTACTGGCACCAGTGAGAATTAAAGCCCTTGCTTTATCTCAACCTAAAGAGACCATGTCAATGGTGCTTTAGTCATTTAGTCTATCCAGCTCTCACATCTTATCATTTGATCAGTCCGCTCTGATACATAGAAGGTACAGTGAAACTTAGGAATCTTGTAGGCTGCATGATCATGTTCATGGAAAGCCTACACCATTACCAAAAATGGATTAATCTGCACTTGTAAAGTGCTATAGCTTTAGACTGCAAGCCACTTTAAAACCATTAAAAGTTTTTCAGTTGCTTTCAGTTGCATTGGTTATCGTTTTCCATTTTGGATGATATACTGTCCATTTGAGGGTGCATAAGTGTACACTCTCTATTTAGAGCTGCATTGCTTTCTGGACCTTGGAGACTAACATTTGTGATCTTCTCATAATTAATTAATCAATAAGATTTCATTTATGATCATTGCATTAGATAATTTCAGTTGATTTAATTAAAAATAACTTATGCAATAATCTAGATTGTTGGACACCTTTAATACCTACTGTCTCAGTGTTTGCTATCTTGGCCACTCTGAGTCTAAGGTTCTGAGGTGCACAACATTTACATATTTAATCTCTCTCTCTCTTTCTTTATAATATATATATATATATATATATATATATATATATATATATATATATATATATATATATATATATATATATATATATATAAATCCACTTTTTCCTGTATTTGTCTTCAGCCCTTAAATCTGAATGGTGTGCCCTGGTGTTATTTCCCCATGGATTATGGCTATATCGCCGAGCCTGCAGAGGAAATGGAAGGTGGATGGAGCTTTACTATCAAGCGAAATAATAAATACCCTGTTCCACGTATTTTATCCAGAGACATAGACACACTGCAAGTTGAAATCACATATCTGACTGGACACTCTCTACGGTTTAAGGTACAGACCCTTCTGTCTGCCAGAGGTTGGACTGTGGCAGGACATGAATTAGGTTGTAGGTTATAGCGTTGTTAAGTATGAAGTATAAAGAAAATGATTTTGTGAGTTAAATGAAAAAAAGAGAAGGAAACAAAAGCTACTACAAAATTAAGTATAATTCATTCATTCATTCATTCATTCATAAATAAATAAATAAATAAATAAATAAATCAATCAATCAATCAATCAATCAATCAATCAATCTTACAGGTTGGCCAATGTTTGTTTCCTGCAGATTTTTGATCCAGCTAATAAACGTTATGAAGTTCCTGTTCCTCTTGATTTACCATCCACCCCAGAGGTACAAGAGGATAAGAGGATGTACACAGTAAATATCA